>NC_055994.1:136993654-138193654 GCF_018446385.1 Zingiber officinale
ATGGTCATTGTGGATTCAGGGCAATAGCTGCACTAATTGGGTATGGTGAAGAAGGTTGGGTTCAAGTACGATTTGAGCTTATAGAAGAGATTCAACAAAATAAGGATCTATATGATCAACTTTATCCAGATCCAAATTTGGTAACCAATCTATTATTCTCATTGAATTATTTCGAGCAGTGGGCACCAGAAATATATTGGATGGACGCTATGCCTTTGGGAATTGTCATCGCATCAAGGTACAATCTTGTACTTCATACATTTGGTGAGAATATTGGGAGTTATTTTACTCATTTACCATTAAGAACTCCTCCAGTTCCAAACCAAGAACGTCGAGAAATAGCTATTGCTCATATTGGCAATCACTTCGTACAAGTTTTCTTATATCCTCATTATCCTGTACCACCCATTCCAACTTGGTGGTGGCAACATTCATCGTATGAAGCTAAAGGATGGGTCACTCGTTACAGGACACGCGCTCATTTGTGGTACGAAATAATAGGTGCACCACCACCAAATGCATCGGGAGCAGAATTTGGAGGCAATATTGATTAAGATTTCTATTTTTATATGTTTTTATGTTTTTTTTGTATTATTACATGTACTCTTCATTTGGAAAAAATATATTTGTTCCTAAGTTATGAATGTGTTCATTATTAATTGGTAGTATTTTTTTTGTTTTAAATATAAACTAAAAATAAATAAAAGATTATAAACATAAAAAAAAATTATTGAAAAAAATAAAACTGAAAAAAATTGGATAAAGAAATTGATTAAAAAATTAAAATTTAAAAAAAGCAATTGAAAAAATATAAGTATTATGAAAAAAATAATAAATTAAATTATTTAAAAAAATAAAAATAAATAAAATTTATATAAAATTGAAAAATAAAGTATTGATAAAAAATAATAAATTAAATTAATTAAAAAAATAAAAACTAAATAAATTTATATAAAATTGAAAAATAAAGTATTGATAAAAAATAATAAATTAAATTAATTTAAAAAGTAAAATTAAATAAAATTAAAAAATATAATTGTATGAGAGTTATTTTTAAATAAAATTAATTAAAAAATTAAAACAAAATGAGAATTAAATGAAATTAAAAAAAAAACAAAAAGGGGAGGTGGAGGGGTACATGCGTCTTTTGGCAGGGAGAGAGAGAGAGAGGGGAGGTGGAGGAGGTGGGTTGACGGGGGGGGGGAAGCAGCCCTCATACTGAAAACAAGTATATTTTCACTTTTCTAAACTTGTACTTGTTGAGCATTTTCCAAAAGGGTGCATTTAGTTTTCGAATTTTCAACGGGCGTACCATTCTTCGAATTTGTTAAAAGAGAAACTTCTTTTCTAAAATATATTTTTTATTTAAACAAACAAATGTTCCTTAGCGCAATGGCAGCCCTGGCTGCTCGGTTTAACCACGCGGTGGTGGCCCTAGCGAGGCGGCTCAGCCTTACTAAGGCCCTATTCGGGCAATCTGACCGTGCGACTACTCAAATTGCTGGATCTAGTCATTTGACCATGCGAGCACAATGTGGCCCCTTAGTAGGGCTGGCTAAGTCTAGTTAAGGCGTTAGATAGAAAAAAGATTAAGGTTTGGTATTATTTTTTTAAAAAAATTATCACGCTTTTTCATTCATACTCTGAGACGGACAATAATAGATTTTTTTATAAACATATTTATATTCAAAACATTATATATATATATATATATATCAGTGTTTTTTATTTATTTTTTTTAATTTTTTTTAGTTTTTTGAATTTAAAAAATTCAACATTTCCTTATTTAAAATTTAATATATAGATATATCCCCTAAACACATTACAATACTCAATAAATACTTAAATTAATTTTATTTTAATTTTTTTTTAAACCAAACACTATAACTTAATTAGAAAGCCTAAACCCTATAGGTAAAATTTAAAAAAAAAATAGCTTTAACACTATACCCAAAGCCTGAATCCTATAAATAAAATCGTAAAGAAAATTTTTAATTATTTTTAAATTTAAAAATTAAAAAAAAATAAAAAAAACACTGATATTGTGCGTGACGCGCACAGTCGTGAACTGAGCGTCGCGCACAGTATCAATACTATATATATATATATATATATATATATCCCAACTAATTTATCAAAATAAAAATATTTAAAACTAAATGAATAAAAATTTAATTTATACCTTACAATTTTAATATAAAGTTAAATCTATTTTAAATAATAATAATTATTATCACTTTTTCCTTTCATTTTCTTAAATCAAAGTGATCTTGCATTGTAAAAAGAAATCCTACTACTAAATCTTTACATTCTTTAATCATATGTATAGAAAAAACAATAAGTTGGTGTGCTTAAGCTTTAAGGTAATGAAACAAAAACAATATGTTTTCTTAAAAAAATTTCAAAAGAAGATTTTTTCTTTTACCAAAAAAATGGTTACTGTGCTTTACAATTTCACCCCTTGTCGTTTATTCAAATTGTCTTCGAGTTGGAAAAGGGCCAAATGCGAAGAGAAGAAAGCAACTAGTGAAATTCAATAAAAAGGTAGGGTTTTTTTATAGATAAGAGGAATAAAAATAAAGGTAAGATTTTAATAAATCTATTGCAACTCAATAAAATCTATGAGAAATCCAATAAGAACATGCAACATTTAAATCCAAAAATATCTTTATGAATCCAATAAGATCATTTTACAAATATTTTAATATCTTTTTTTATTTTCTCATATATATATATATATATATATATATATATATATATATATATATATTCGACCTTGATAGTCTATGCCTAAAGCTAGTCCTGTCCCCCACGGTTAAGCCAAGTGGTGAGGTCGTGCTTGACTAGGATTGTCTCGGGGCCGCTTTGGTTAAGTGGTCAAGCCCCTCCAATGTCTTGGCTAGAAGTGTCACCCTATCAAGTCGGACTGTCCTAGTTGTAGTCCTGTCAAACAGGTCAACTCGTGATGGAGAGGAATAATCCGTCAAAAATCCATGTTAGATGGAAAATGTTAAAATATTTAAGTTTAGATTGTGGATTAGGGGACTCAAGTCCACAAACTTATTGAATTTTTCATGGTCTTAAATTTTAGAAGAAGTTTTTTTCTCTCAACCTATGGGTCAACCTAAGTCCATCACTGACTAATCCTCATAGGTCACGAGCTCAAACAGATCGATCCATCTTAAAATGAATTGATAAAATTTTAATCAAATTTATTTAAATTATTTAACAGGATGAGTCAATTCGATAGACATATTCTAAATTGATAATTTTAACTGGTTGTTACATGGTTGAGTCGTGGTCGGTCGTGACTATGTGTCATGAAAGATTTTTTTATTTAAATTTTTTTGTACGAAAAACATTTTGGAAACGAATACCTTGGAAAAAATGTCCAAACTTTTTAAATTTTATTTTCTTTAAAAAACTCAAGTTATATTATAATATTCTATTACTTTAAAATGTCTCGTGACATTCAACCTCAAATTGTTTATTCATTACTATAAATTTTCAGCTTACTAAGTTTATTCTTTATTTATGTATAAATTTAGTATCATAGTCTCCAATAATAAAACATATTAATTAAAAAAACATGTGCAAATGATAAAATATATTTTATCCTTATATTTGTTCATTTTAAAATAGATAGGTAATTAAAATAATCAAAATCTTTAACTTAAGTTGTCTAAAAAAGAAAAATTAAATCTTCTTACTCTACATTTTAAAAAAAGTTTAGGAATTAAAACTGGCATAAAATAATAATAAATAAATTATTATTTAATTTATATTAATCAAGTTATTTCAGTTGGCCAAATCCAAATCCCACCCCATGATTTTAAATTGGGATAACATTGAGAGTTTTCGGACGTAGCAAGGAGAGTTGAGTCAACATATGAGTAGTGGAAAAAAGATTAAAAATTTAATATACCATGATCCTGTCCGAATCAGGAGTCAAGGGACGCTGGGCACGTGGCGTTTCCTGCGGAATCCTCGAATGCTCCGGTGAACCTGCAACAAAACCGGGCCGGGAGGGGTGTCCCGGCGACGGCCCTCCGACGCTCAAGTCAGGCGAGGAATAACAAAAAGGTGGTTCCCAAATCAAGATTTTTCATACCTCCGGTGAAGAAATGGAGGCCTTATATAGACCTTTGGAGGAGACCCGAATGCCCCGGTCAAATCAACAACATGCCTTTGACCATGCTCAAGTATGGGTCTGTCAGAAGGGCCATGCCCAAATATGGATCTATCAGGAAGATGTTCATGAGACCATACTGCTACTGTACCGACCATTTCACGATGTGACGGCGAGATCCTCCATCGTGCGATTTTGTGTACGGCCTAATCATCAGACATGCTCCTGCTAACATCCTAGATCCAGGGCCGAGCGGATGAGCCGCTCGGCTACCTTTTACCCTCGCCCATATTTCTGCCGAGCGAACTCCCGCTCGGCCCTTATGCTTCTGCCGAGCGGACTACCGCTCGGCCCTTCGATCTCCCAGCCTTGACGTCGGAAACCCAAGCCCTTGGCTCGCTTAGTTAGCCTACCCTGGGTCTACTGCCGGATCACTTGCCTTCCCTTCAAGTCTAGTCGAAGGAGGCAGTAAGTCCGACTGACTGGACTGCGTGTCCGAGCGGGTAGTCGTCGCCTATAATATTCTTTGAGCCGTTCGGTCCTTACATCAGGTTAGGCCGTTCGGCTATTCAATTGGGATGCCTTGTCGTTCCAGATAAATGTTTATTCGCCTGCATTTCCCGAAAATCGCGCAAAATCTTTCTCATTAAATCACAGCATGCGCGGTATGACGCGCATTAATTGCACTCGGTGACAGAGCGCCACGTGTCGATCCTGGTGTGGCGGCGACGTCACTTACGAGGGGATGCGCCCGTTTGAAATGGACGGCCCGATGGCGTCCTTGTTTCTCGTGCCCTGGATCGGACGGTGGAGGCTGACCTGCCTCTGCAGTATAAAGTCTTCCTCTCCTTCCTTCGCCGCACGCTTGTTTGCGTGTTGCCTTCTGTTCCATTCCATTGCTGCGGCCTCCGGTGATCTAGTGTCTGGGTTTAGGCGGCGATCCCCTCATCGGTGATTCTTCCGACCTCTTTCCTTCCCCGTGAGTCCTCTGCCTTCACTTATTAGGTTTTTCCTGCTCCTTTCGCCCCTTTCCTTCCCCTTTCTTCAATTTCTCGCCATTCTTCCGTTTTTCTGAGATGGCAAGCTCCTCCGCACCCGCTGGTAGCGCTCTGGGCCCTTGGTACTTGACCATGGAGAGCCGATTCGATGAGGAGCACGCCCGGCGCCTCATCCGGACATATGAGCTTCCTGATGACCACGAAATAATCCTAGCCGACGCGACCGATCGGCCACATGACCCGCCGACCGGCTCTATTTGTCTCTTTTTAGACCAATTCCAGGGCGGCCTCAGATTTCCCACTCATTCTTTTATTTTGGAAGTTTGCAACTACTTCCGCATCCCGCTCGGCCAGCTTGTGCCGAATTCCTTTAGGTTGCTGAGCGGGATGGTCGTCCTCTTTAAGTTGCACAGCATTCCTCTCGACCCTAAGATATTCCATTTCTTCTTCTACCCCAAACAATCAGAACCGGGCACTTTTATCTTCCAAAGCAGAATAGGCTTCAAGTTTTTTGATAACATGCCGACCTCCAACAAGCATTGGAAGGAGTTCTTCTTTTACATTCGACTCCCCGATCGGCCAGCATTCCGAACTAAATGGCAAACTGCTGTGCCGACCCAGCCGGAGCTCGGCAAATTCAGAAGCAACCCGGCCTACCTTCATGCGGCCAACTGGTTATCTGGTCAGCGGTACAAAATTGACCAGCTGCTGCTCAAAGGGGTCTTGTACATTTTTGGGTTGTCTCCCGTTCGGGCCAATCTCCCATACCGCATGGGTAAGGATTCTTCATTCCCTTCGCTTTTTTTGTCTAACTGATTTTAATTTTTTCCCCTGCAGCTGAAGTCATGTGGCGCTCTAAGGCTACTGCTCATTTGAAACTGAAGTCCAATGAGATTGAAGCGGCCACCAAAAAGGAGCTCGCCGAGCGGGGTCTTATCCCTAGCCGCCCGGCAGGTACAGGAGAGGGAGGGGCACAGTCCGCCCCTGAAACAGAAGCTGCCTCTTCCGATTCTGCGGCGGTTGAGGCGGAAATCGATCCTGTTTCCTCGGCTCCCGCCGAGTTGGGCGTTCCGCATGTCGAGGATCCCCCATTGGAGATGCGGCGGAAACGTCGAAGAGACCTGAACCCTCCGCCGACCCAGGAGGAGGGACTACAAGCGCCGATCGGCGTGACTTCGCCCGACCGCACGCCATCACAGATCGGGACCCCTATGGCGTCGCCACCGGCACAGCCTTCTGGTTCTCCTCCCCGGACTCGTCGTCGCCTGCGACGGTTCGGCGAAACTTCCACTATAGGGGAGTCTTCGGGCCAGGCTACCGCAGCTGCCGAAGCGGCGTCCGGCCATCCAACCATCAAGACCACCCTCCGATTCCCATCGGAGTATTTGCTATCCGCCGATCGGCCGTAGAGCCCTGTTCACGAAATAACCTTGACGGGTCCGCTCGCCAAGCTCTTCGAGGACGCCCAGATTCAGGCGGCCCTGATGACGCCCAAGCAGCTCGGCGATAATAATATGCAGCAGGCGACGCAGGTAAACCCATCTTCATTCCCGTGTCATGCTATTGTTTGATTCCTGATATTATTATTTCCCTTACAGCGCTGGGCTGAACAAATTGCCACTAGCCGTCGGCTGGCCGAGTTAGAGGGCCTTCTGGAAAAACTTCAAGTGTCGGAAGGTTCCACGGCCGAGCGGGAGAAACGAATCCTCGAGGCCGAACAGAAAAAGGCTGCCGACCTGGCTAATGAGGTGGCCAGGCTAGAGGCCTTGGTGAAGAAGCGCGACAAAGAGGTGAAGCGCGCTGGTAGCCGGAAGAGGCAGGCGATCGCTGACCTGGACAAAATGAAAGTGGAGGTCCGTGCGCTAGGTCAACAATCCAAGGATCTGGAGGCCCAGCTGAACGCCGAACAGGAGGCCCGTTCGGCCGAACGCACAAAGGCTGAAGCAAACTTGAAGGCCCTCCAAGATTCTTTAACTGGCTCCCGGGCGGTCCTCAAAAAATATAAGGAGGAAGAACCGAGTCGCCTGGCTGCAGCGCGCCAAGAATACCTTCAGTCAGAGAGGTTCGGCATAAAGTTTGGGGGCCACATCTCTTCTACTTTCGCCGAGGCGGTTAAGGTCACCGTGGCGTATCTGAAGAAGAGCGGCCACCTTCCTGAAGGCATGCATATTCCCGCCTCCGACCTGACGGCCCTGCTTGATGATATCCCCGATGCTTTCTTTAATTTCGAGGACCCGGAGTGATGTGCGTCATTTAAGCACTCTTTGTATTTCATCCGCTGGGCGGATGTTAAATTTTTGTAATTGCCGCTCGGCGCAACGGCCTTTGTTAAAATTGTTTACCCTTCATTGCCTTTGTATTCTTGGTGCTCGTTCGTAGAGTCAGTTAAGCTCTATTCGTTTAAATCGCTTAGAGGATTCACACTGCTTGTATTCAGCAAATGCCAAGTGTTGGCAAACTGAAAACCGGTCGGTGAGGCTCTCGATGTCTAACGACAGTTTGTCGGTCTCGAGACTACACTCCCGACGGCACGGGGTCTTCCCATCGAGCGTTTGGCTCGGTCCACATCCTCCCGGCCGAACAGCTCGGGGGTCTTCGGCATCGAGCCCGTGGCTCGGACATAATCCTCCCGGCCGATCGGCTCGGGGGTCTTCGGCATCGAGCCCGTGGCTCGGACATAATCCTCCCGGCCGATCGGCTCGGGGGTCTTCGGCATCGAGCCCGTGGCTCGGACATAATCCTCCCGGCCGAACGGCTCGAGGGCCTTCGGTGATAACGCGACCTCGAACGGGGGAGAGAATATATGATATGCTGGTCCGTGCAGAGGTCCAGCCCGGGAGGTTTATAGTCGCCGGTCCGACTGCGTCCCGACTCTTGGTCGGTCGCCCGGCGGTTTATAGTCGCCGGTCCGACTGCGTCCCGACTCTTGGTCGGTCGCCCGGCGGTTTATAGTCGCCGGTCCGACTGCGTCCCGACTCTTGGTCGGTCGCCCGGCGGTTTATAGTCGCCGGTCCGACTCTCGATTTTTAACGACGGTGCTCGTCGGTCTTCGAGTGACTCTTGGTCGGTCGCCCGGCGGTTTATAGTCGCCGGTCCGACTGCGTCCCGACTCTTGGTCGGTCGCCCGGCGGTTTATAGTCGCCGGTCCGACTGCGTCCCGACTCTTGGTCGGTCGCCCGGCGGTTTATAGTCGCCGGTCCGACTGCGTCCCGACTCTTGGTCGGTCGCCCGGCGGTTTATAGTCGCCGGTCCGACTCTCGATTTTTAACGACGGTGCTCGTCGGTCTTCAAGTGATACCATATACCCGGCCGAACGGCTCGGGCCTTCACATCGAGCGCTGGGCTTGCATATAATCCTCCCCGAGGTAGTCTCGGCTATAATGTACCTTGCCGAGCGGCTCAGGCATTCGCTCCTAGGCAATAACCTCCCTCTATCACCCTGAACAGCGCAGGGTTTTAGTTTCCCATCCTGCCATAATAGTATGCAGCCCGGCCGAGCGGCCTGGGGTCTACAAGGCAACGATGCTTATGTTCTATACGCAGCCCGGCCGAGCGGCCTGGGGTCTTCTAGGCGACGATGCTTATGTTCTATACGCAGCCCGGCCGAGCGGCCTGGGGTCTTCTAGGCGACGATGCTTATGTTCTATACGCAGCCCGGCCGAGCGGCCTGGGGTCTTCTAGTGCTGATGATCTGGTCTTATTTCTGCTCCTCGGATTTTTCATTTCTGCATTTTCAATAATCAGTCGAAAAATGTACACGTAGTGGTTTACAGTGATACCCCTTTCACCCCGCCCGGTAAGGCTGGAGGTGGTTCGCGCTCCACGGCCTATCTAGTTGTCGACCGCCCTCATCTTCCAGATAATACGCGCCCGAGCGGAGCTTTTCGATGATTTTGAAAGGACCTGCCCATGGAGCCTCCAGCTTACCGACGTCGCCGACCGGCTTGGCCTTTTTCCAGACAAGATCGCCGACTTGGAATGCTCTGGGAATGACGCGTCGGTTGTAGTTTTGTTTCATCCGCTGACGATATGCCATCAGCCGAACTGACGCCTTTGCCCTTTCCTCTTCGACCAAATCTAGCTCCATGTTTCTCCGCTCGGCGTTGCCCTCATCGTAGCATTGTATCCGAGCGGATTCAACGCCGACTTCAACCGGGATGACGGCCTCACCGCCATATACCAAATGGAACGGTGTGACTCCCGTCCCTTCTTTCGGCGTCGTCCGGATGGCCCACAAGACGCTCGGCACTTCATCTGGCCAACTTCCTCCCAAATGATCGAGCCGAGCGCGCAGAATACGAAGGATTTCCCGGTTGGCGACTTCGCTTGACCATTGCCGAGGATAGGCCACGGATGTGAAATGTTGCTCAATGCCGTAGCTATTGCACCAATCTTCTAACATTTCACTGTGAACTGCCTCCCGTTGTGGACACTAGTCGGGGGATGCCGAACCGACAAATGATGTGTTGCCGGATGAATTTTTCACCATTTGTTCAGTAATTTTGCGGCTCGGCCTCCACCCACTTGGAGAAGTAATCTACCGCCACTAGTAAAATCTTCGCTGTCGCCATGGGCAAGGACCTAATGATGCCCATTCCCCAGCGATCGAACGGACATGAGATGGTTGATGCCTTCATCTCCTCGGTCGGCCGGCGCGAGATGTTGTGATACTTTTGGTAGGATAGGCAAGTGGCTACTGTCTAAGCTGCATCCTCTTGGAGGGTGGGCCAAAAATATCCTGCCAGTAGAATCTTTCGAGCCAGCCAAAGACCATCCAGATGGCTTCCACAAGAGCCTTGGTGTACTTCACGAAGGATATACTATGTGCCCTCCAGTCTAACACATTTGAGCAGGGCCTTGAGAAGACTCTCTTGTATAGTTGATCCCTAATCAAGGTGAATCACCCGACTCTCTTTTTCAATGAGCGGACCTCTTCCTGATCAGCAGGTGCAACGCCCGATCGGAGGAATTCTACCAATGTCGTCCTCCAGTCGTCCGGAAATGAGAGCCCCTCCATCCGATCGACGTGCGCCACTAATGAAATTTGTTCAATCGGCTGCTGAATGACGATCGGTGATAGTGAGCTCGCTAACTTCGCCGGCTCGTCTGAATAAGCACTTCTCGAAAAGTAGCCTTGAGTTTTTCAAAGGCTTCAGCGTAGAGCTTAAGCCGAACGCTATTGATTTCAAAGGTGCCAGAAAGTTGTTGAGCGGCCAACTGTGAATCGGAATAGAGGATCACCCGACCGGCACCCACATGCCGTGCTGCCTGTAATCCGGCTATAATGGCCTCGTACTCTGCTTCATTGTTGGTGGCCTTGTAGTCCAGCCGGACTGATAGGTGCATCTTTTCTTCTTGCGGTGAGATGAGCAATATCCCAATCCCACTTCCGAGCCGAGTGGAAGACCCATCCACATATATCCTCCATAGAGCTTCCAATTCTGGCCTCTGTACCTCGGTCACAAAATCAGCCAAGGATTGGGCTTTAATCGCCGGGCGGGGCTGGTACTGGATATCAAATTCGCTTAACTCTGTTGTCCACTTGATAAGTCGTCCGGACGCTTCTGGATTCAACAGGACTCTTCCGAGTGGACTGTTCGTCCGGACAATGATTGTGTGGGCTAAGAAATACGGTCGAAGGCGCCGAGCGGCTAGAACCAGAGCAAAGGCCAACTTCTCGAGTCCGGTGTAGCGAAGTTCAGCATCTTTCAAAATATGGCTCAGAAAATACACCGGCTGCTCTTCATCGCCCGCCCTCACAAGTGCCGAGCCTACAGCATGCTCAGTTGATGACAGATACATATACAGTGATTCCCCGCCGATCGGCTTGGCAAGTATAGGCAGGGAATTTAGGTATGTCTTCAACTCTTCAAATGCTCGGTCACACTCCTCATCCCACTGGAACTTTGTAGCTTTTCGCAGGATCTTGAAGAAGGGCAGGCTCCGATCGGAGGTTCTAGAGATGAATCTGGATAAAGCAATTATCCGACCGGTCAACCTTTGCACTTCTCTTGTATTTCTTGGGGGCGGCATGTCTTGCAGGGCTTTCACCTTGTTGGGATTTGCTTCGATTCCCCGCTCAGTCACTATATACCCCAAGAAACGCCCTCCTTTAGCTCCGAACAGGCATTTTTGGGGATTTAGCTTGACTCCATATTTGCGCAGTGTTTGGAAGGTTTCTTCCATATCTTTGAAAAGATCAGCCGCTCGGACGGATTTGATAAGGATGTCGTCCACATAAACTTCTAGATTCCGCCCGATCTGCTCCTTGAACACCTTGTTCATCAGGCGTTGATAAGTGGCCCCGGCATTCTTTAATCCGAACGGCATCACGTTGTAGCAATATGTGCCGTCATTCGTTACAAAGCTTACTTTTTCTTGATCTTCCCGGGCGAGCGGCACTTGATGATACCCTTGGTAGGCATCAAGCATGCAAATTAATTCGCAGCCGGCCGTAGAGTCTCGGGGCAGAGGATAAAAATCCTTGGGGCATGCTTTGTTCAGTCTCGAAAGTCGATGGACCCTCCACTTGCCGGCTTGGAGACCAAGACTCGTTGGACCGAACCTCGCTGTATGTGGCCCTTAGAAGTTTTCTACTTCCGCCGGATAATGGTATTCGCTCAAGTCCCTTTTTCTCTGTTTCATGGCCGAGCGTCCGGTCGGACATGCAATTCATGCATCGGGCTTGGCGAAATGCGGGCAACTCATGTCGACTGACAAAGACATCATGATTTTCTTGGAGGCATTGGATCGACCTCCTACTTTTTCCCCGGATCCGCGATGAAAGTGGTGGCTTCGATCGGGTCGGATGGATCTGAACTTCCTCCTTTTCATCATAAATTAAAGCAGGGTTTTTCGGTTATGGCGTGCACCTCAATTCGGGGACCTTCCGACGGAAGAAGCTTTCGCTCGGATCATCTCTATATAGCAACGCCGAGCTAGTTGATCTCCCCGCACTTCTCCAACTTTGTCCTCCACGGGAACTTTCTTTCGGTGGAAGGTTGAGACAACCGCTCGGAATTCGCCGACCCAGAATGACATTGTAAGATGATGGAGAGTCGACCACCACGAAGTTTATTGTCCCGGTCCTCGGGCGGTTCTTCTCCTGAGATGGCCGGTAGAATCTGTCCGGGTGAACTTCATTGCCGTAAACCCGTAGAGCGGGGTTATCATGGGAAGCTCGGTTCGATCAATTTGCAACTGATCGAACGCCTTCTTGAATATGATGTTGACCGAGCTCCTGTGTCAACAAATATGCGTGAATGGTGTAATTTGCTATTACCGCTTTAATGAGCAAGCGTCGTCATGGGGTACTTTACTCCTTCTAAATCCCGGGCCCGAAGTGATTTCGGTCCGGTCCGCCTCTTGGCTCTGACCGACCGCGTGGATCTGACGGACGCCTTTCTTGCTCGGTTGGAGTCTCCTCCGGTCGGCCCGCCAAAGAATAACGTTGATTTCGCCCGGAAATATTGCTCCTGTTTTCTTCCTCCCGAGTGGATGGTCGGGACCGTCTGGACGCCCGACGATTCTCTTGTCTGGGTGATCGGTGCCGATCGGGCGTCCGGTGATGTTGCCTCTCCATGCGGGTCCGGTCGGCTTCCCGAGCCCTTTGCCTCCTGTCACGGGGAGGAGACCGGCGTTCAGCCCTCCTGGGAACAGGATTAGTCACGAAAGGAAGACTCCGGCAATCTCTCGTGTTGTGCGTATCTGACTGGTGGAAGGAGCAGAACATAGGAGTCCACCTCTTCTTTGGCTTGGGCCGAGCGGCATCCACTTCTTGTACATGCGATCTGGTGTGGGGAGATCGAATTGCTTCAGCCCTTGGTCCTCTAGGTGGTTGCTGAGCGGAGTGCTGCTTCCGCTCGGCATGAATAAGTGCACGCTCGGTTGGAGCTTCTTTTTTCCGAGCGGCTTGCGCTTCTTCCACGTTTATGTATTCGTTAGCCCGATGTAGCATGTGATCATAGTCTCGGGGCGGCTTTCGGATGAGCGATCTGAAGAAGTCCCCATCAACAAGGCCTTGTGTGAAGGCGTTCATCATCGTTTCCGATGTGGCTGTTGGGATGTCCATCGCCACTTGGTTGAATCGCTGGATGTAAGTTCGAAGCGATTCCTTTGGCTCTTGTTTGATGGCGAACAAGCTGACGCTTGTTTTCTGATAACGCCGACTGCTGGCGAAGTGGTGGAGGAAGGCCGTTCGGAAGTCCTTGAAGCTTGTGATGGATCCGTCCGGCAGCCTACGGAACCACCGCTGAGCCGATCCCGAGAGCGTGGTAAGGAAGACTCGGCACTTCACTCCATCAGTGTATTGGTGGAGCGTGGCGGTATTATCAAACTTACCCAAATGATCATCCGGGTCCGTTGTTCCATTATACTCGCCGATCGTAGGGGGCACGTAGTGCTTGGGCAAAGGATCTCGCAGAATGGCTTCCGAAAATTGGCGGTTGGTCCGCTCGGGAGATGAGTCCGTCCGGGGGGCTTTCCCTTTTCTGTCATCCCGTCTTGGCATTTCGTCTGAGGAAGAGCCTCTATCTCTTCGAGCTGGTGCTGCTTCAGGGGTGCGAAATAGGGCCCGATGGAATGCGATGGTGGCTTGAGGTGCTTCCGCTCGGCCACCAGACGCAGATGTCGCTTGTTGTTCCGCTCGCTCGGCGGATGCTTTTTGTTTTTGCTCCACGAGTTTGGCGGCCCTTATCTCGACCAGAGCGTCGAGTTCCTCCCTTGAAAGCGTCACCGTGTGCTGTCGTCCAGCCTCGTCCATTGTTTCCGATCGGAAGCAGGAGCGTTCCCACAGACGGCGCCAATTTGATCCTGTCCGAATCAGGAGTCAAGGGACGCTGGGCACGTGGCGTTTCCTGCGGAATCCTCGAATGCTCCGGTGAACCTGCAACAAAACCGGGCCGGGAGGGGTGTCCCGGCGACGGCCCTCCGACGCTCAAGTCAGGCGAGGAATAACAAAAAGGTGGTTCCCAAATCAAGATTTTTCATACCTCCGGTGAAGAAATGGAGGCCTTATATAGACCTTTGGAGGAGACCCGAATGCCCCGGTCAAATCAACAACATGCCTTTGACCATGCTCAAGTATGGGTCTGTCAGAAGGGCCATGCCCAAATATGGATCTATCAGGAAGATGTTCATGAGACCATACTGCTACTGTACCGACCATTTCACGATGTGACGGCGAGATCCTCCATCGTGCGATTTTGTGTACGGCCTAATCATCAGACATGCTCCTGCTAACATCCTAGATCCAGGGCCGAGCGGACTACCGCTCGGCCCTTCGATCTCCCAGCCTTGACGTCGGAAACCCAAGCCCTTGGATGGGTTAACTCTAGCTCCGCTCGGACCTACCCCAGCTGCTCGGCTCGCTTAGTTAGCCTACCCTGGGTCTACTGCCGGATCATACCATATTTATGGTATTAAAATATATTTAAATATATTGTTTATAGTGTATTAAAAATTTTGATATAATATTATATCATATTAAAATTTTTAGTATAATATTATATAAAATTTATATTAAAATTTTCGATATACTATACTGATATCAAAATTTTATTACAAATAATATAGAATTGATACTATATTAAAATTTTAACATACTAAATTTTTAGTATATTAAAATTTACATTAATATATATTTTTTATATTAAATTTTCCTATACAATCATGGTGTATGAGTTAGTGTTTCGATATGCTATACTGAATCATTGATCATGACTCCTGCTGCGGAAGATTTTTCTATGAAAAAAGACATTTTGAAAACTTATACGTTTTGATAAATATGAAATTCAGAAATGCACGTGCCATTTTGAAAAAAATCCAAACTTTTTAATTTTAAAGTGTTTTTTAAATCTGAAGTTATATTATAATATTTCATTATTTAAAAATTAAGAATGCCATTATATCTCAGATTGCGTATTCATTTTAATAAATTAATTACACGTTGTTACTCAAATTGTTTATTCATTCATAAAATATTTTATTCTTCTATTTATTTATTTTAAAATAGATAGGTAAATAAAATAATCAAAATCTTTTACTTATGTTATCTTAAAATAAAATAAAAGGTAAAATTAATCTTTATTCTCTTTTTTTTAAAAAAAATAATCAAGGAATGTCATATAAAATAATAATAAATAAATTATTATTTAATTTATATTAATTGAGTTATTTCACTTGGCCAAATATCATTCCACCACGTTGAATTGGTGATGAGACAGAGAATTTCCAAGCGTAGGGAGGAAGCCGATGAAGTCTCCTTTCAAGGCCGACGAAGGTGGCTGTCCTCACGAGAGAAGGCTCTAGGATCGACTTCGAGATCTCAAGGTAATTCAGTAAGCATGGAGCTGCCATTGCCATCATGGGGCGCTGCCGCCAAGTCCTCGACATTGCGGTTGCCACTCTTCAATTTGAGGGGATCCGAGTGAGTCATCTTTGTTTCAAGCGTCTATACATTTCATCAAAGATTTAACTTTTAGAGCGTCCTGTTTTGTATTATGTCCGTTTTTTCTAATTGTTTGTAAGTTGAGTAAAATTTCTATAAAATTGAATTAACTGATCCGACCGAATTTTAAATTTTGATTAAGTTAATTCAATTTTAAATTTTTTTATAAAATTTGGCTCAATTTTTAATTAATTCAGTTCAATTTCGATTATAAAGTTCATAATTCAATTAAATCAAATAAGTCGAATAAGGATATTAATTTAATTATTTTTTATTTAAAAATATAATAAATTAAACAAACTATATAATTCAGTAGATAAAATCTAAATTTAATTAATTTAGTTTTAAAATTTAGGTTAATTCAGTTAAAAATCGAATTAATCGATATTGAATCGATTCGGTTTGTTCAATTTTCGTAGGAAAATTCGGTTAGTCCAATTGGTTTGAAATTTTTTTAATTTATTTAATTTTCAATTTGTTCAATTCAATCGGTTTGATTTTAACGAAATGCTCAACCCTAATTGTTTGTAGATTCTGAAGTTTCTTGTATGAACTTTCTTATTATTTTTTTCAACATAAAGATATATTTGTTGTATAGTAAGCATTCTTCTGTTGTATAGTAAGCATTCTTCTGTTCTCATATCAGAGCATACTTTTCTATCATTTGGATGCTTTTATGGTGCTTTTGTTGCTCGAATCTATGAATTTTTAAAATTGATTTCTAACACAAAAGCTAACTTTGGAGCTTCAAAATGGGGCAATGTGTTTGTGGAATTAAAGACACTAATGGAATGATGAGATCATTCTAATCTAACAACACACTGCAACATTCAAGTTAAGTTAAGACTATTCTCTTAACGCATTGGTACTCTTCTTAACTCTACTTAATTTCTAAGTCATTCAGTTAGATTGATTTGTGTCTGAGCTCCCAACATCTAATGAGGCATCAAATGGACTTGAATTGCGAGTAGAATTGCCTTGTTAAATTTTGCTGTGTCATGCAAGGTTTAGATATATAATCTCCTCTTACATTATGATCTACATTACACTGAATCGTCTACTTGAAGCGTTCTTAGGCCATTGGGCTTGATGGCGATTGTACGTAAGCGGGGTGGATTTTTGTCATCATATCATCGTGGTAAGATTTTCATACTAAAACATTTTGGTGCTATTTGTGGAAACAATGACACGACGGTAGAAATTCACCTCGATATAAAGAACGATGACGTTGAAGTCTTCCACTACAAAAAAATTACAATTTGGGGACGAAATTTTGGGACGAATAATATTCGTTGCAAATTTGCGACTAATTTTGCAACGAAAACCTAATTCATCGCAAATTAGCAACAAAAATAGAAACGAAAGAAATTCGTCGCAAATTCGCAATAAATTTATTTTCGTCGCAAAATTCGTTGCCAATCAGCGTCGAAAAATAAATTTCGTTGGAAAATTTATAAAATTTGCAACAAAAAAAATTGTTCATCGCAGAAGCAGAGATAAACAGATAAATTTTTGCAACAAATCTTTGGTTTCATCGCAAATTGGCGATGAATATATATTTGTTGCCAATTTCGTCGCAAATTAGGGACGAAATCCTGAGTTCGTTGCAAAATTTATATTTATTAAGTGATAATTTAAAATTTTGGAAGATGACCCTAGAGAGCTCGGAATGACACGAAATAAGTTTCTATGGGTTCATACCATTGTCCTGATATTATTAGTGGGCTCAAACAAAATTTTTAACCAATATACAGATGTTTAAAATAAATTTATGCCGAACGAGTAATAAATATTAAAATCTTGTTCCAAAAATTTATAAACATTGGTGTATTGGTTAAAAATTATGTTTGACCCCATTAATGAGATCAGGAGAAAGATACGAACCCAAAGAAATTTATTTCGTGTCATTCCGAGATCGCTAGGGCCATCTTCCAATTTTTAAAAGTTTAACCTAAGAAATAGATTTTAGGGACGAACTTGGAAATTCGTCCCAAATTAGGGACGAATTTATGAGTTCGTCCCTGATTTGGGACGAATTTCAAGTTTGTCGCAAAAATTAATTTTTTCAAAAATCAAAATAAATGCGTATAAAATACGGAAGATGGGCTTAGAGAGCTCAGAATCACATGAAACAAGTTTCTATGGATTCGTATCGATCTCTTGATCACAATGATGGCCTCAAATAACTAATAAAATTTTGTAATAATAATAATAATTAGATGGACTCTATAAACCTTAAGACTTGGTGAAAAAGAGTTAGAGTTTGAAAATGATTAGGTGATTTTGATATCCATAAATCACTCACCTAAATATATTGTGTGAAAAAAATATTTGAGGCCATCATTGTAATCAGGAGATCGATACGAACTCATAAAAACTTGTTTCACGTGATTCCGAGCTCTCTAGGTCCATCTTCCATATTTTATACGTATTTATTTTGATTTTTGAAAAAATTAACTTTTGCGACAAACTTGAAATTCCTCCCAAATCAGGGACGAACTCAGAAGTTCGTCCCTAATTTGGGACGAATTTCAAGTTTGTCGCAAAAATCTATTTTTTTAGGTTAAACTTTAAAAAATTGGAAGATGACCCTAAAGAACTCGGAATGACACGAAACAAGTTTCTATGAGTTCGTATTGATCTCGTGATCTTTCTAATGTGCCCAAACATAATTTTTAATCAATACACTGATGTTAATAAAATTTTGCAACAAGAATCAAATATTTATTACTTGTTCGGGGTAAAAAATTTATAATCGTCGGTATATTTGTTAAAAATTATGTTTGACCCCATTAATGAGATCTGGAGAAAGATACGAACCCAAAGAAATTTATTTCGTGTCATTCCGAGATCGCTAGGGCCATCTTCCAATTTTTAAAAGTTTAACCTAAGAAATAGATTTTAGGGACGAACTTGGAAATTCGTCCCAAATTAGGGATGAATTTATGAGTTCGTCCCTGATTTGGGACGAATTTCAAGTTTGTCGCAAAAATTAATTTTTTCAAAAATCAAAATAAATGCATATAAAATACGGAAGATGGGCTTAGAGAGCTCGGAATCACAGGAAACAAGTTTCTATGGGTTCGTATCGATCTCCTGATCACAATGATGGCCTCAAATAACTAATAAAATTTTTTAATCGTAATAATAATTAGATGGACTCTATAAACCTTAAGACTTGGTGAAAAAGAGTTAGAGTTTGAAAATGATTAGGTGGTTTTGATATCCATAAATCACTCACTGAAATATATTGTGTGAAAAAAATATTTGAGGCCATCATTGTAATCAGGAGATCGATACGAACCCATAGAAACTTGTTTCACGTGATTCCGAGCTCTCTAGGTCCATCTTCCGTATTTTATACGCATTTATTTTGATTTTTAAAAAAATTAACTTTTGCGACAAATTTGAAATTCGTCCCAAATCAGGGACGAACTTCTGAGTTCGTCCCTAATTTGGGACGAATTTCAAGTTTGTCGCAAAAATTTTTTTTAAGGTTAAACTTTAAAAAATTGGAAGATGACCCTAGAGAACTCGGAATGACACGAAACAAGTTTCTATGAGTTCGTATCGATCTCGTGATCTTTCTAATGTGCACAAACATAATTTTTAATCAATACACTGATGTTAATAAAATTTTGCAACAAGAATCAAATATTTATTACTTGTTTGGGGTAAAAAATTTATAATCGTCGGTATATTTGTTAAAAATTATGTTTGACCCCATTAATGAGATCAGGAGAAAGATACGAACCCAAAGAAATTTATTTCGTGTCATTCCGAGATCGCTAGGGCCATCTTCCAATTTTTAAAAGTTTAACCTAAGAAATAGATTTTAGGGACGAACTTGGAAATTCGTCTCAAATTAGGGACGAATTTCTGAGTTCGTCCCTGATTTGGGACGAATTTCAAGTTTGTCGCAAAACTTAATTTTTTCAAAAATCAAAATAAATGCGTATAAAATATGGAAGATGGGCTTAGAGAGCTCGGAATCACATGAAACAAGTTTCTATGGGCTCGTATCGATCTCCTGATCACAATGATGACCTAAAATAACTAATAAAAATTTTTAATCGTAATAATAATTAGATGGACTCTATAAACCTTAAGACTTGGTGAAAAAGAGTTAGAGTTTGAAAATGATTAGGTAGTTTTGATATCCATAAATCACTCACCTGAATATATTGTGTGAAAAAAATATTTGAGGCCATCATTGTAATCAAGAGATCGATACGAACCCATAGAAACTTGTTTCGCGTGATTCCGAGCTCTCTAGGTCCATCTTCCGTATTTTATACGCATTTATTTTGATTTTTGAAAAAATTAACTTTTGCGACAAACTTGAAATTCGTCCCAAATTAGGGACGAACTCAGAAGTTCGTCCCTAATTTGGGACGAATTTCAGGTTTGTCGTAAAAATCTATTTTTTTAGGTTAAACTTTAAAAAATTGGTAGATGGCCCTAGAGAACTCGGAATGACACGAAATAAGTTTCTATGAGTTCGTATCGATCTCGTGATCTATCTAATTTTCCCAAACATAATTTTTAATCAATACACTGATGTTAATAAAATTTTGCAACAAGAATCAAATATTTATTACTTGTTCGGGGTAAAAAATTTATAATTGTCAGTATATTTGTTAAAAATTATGTTTGACCCCATTAATGAGATCAGGAGAAAGATATGAACCTAAAGAAATTTATTTCATGTCATTCCGAGATTGCTAGGGCCATCTTCCAATTTTTAAAGGTTTAACCTAAGAAATAGATTTTAGGGACGAACTTGGAAATTCGTCCCAAATTAGGGACGAATTTCTGAGTTCGTCCCTGATTTGGGACGAATTTCAAGTTTGTCGCAAAAATTAATTTTTTCAAAAATCAAAATAAACGCTTATAAAATACGGAAGATAGGCTTAGAGAGTTCGGAATCACATGAAACAAGTTTCTATAGGTTCGTATCGATCTCCTGATCACAATAAAGGCCTCAAATAACTAATAAAAGTTTTTAATCGTAATAATAATTAGATGGACTCTATAAACCTTAAGACTTGGTGAAAAAGAGTTAGAGTTTGAAAATGATTAGGTGGTTTTGATATCCATAAATCACTCACCTAAATATATTGTGTGGAAAAAATATTTGAAGTCATCATTGTAATCAGGAGATCGATACGAACCCATAGAAACTTATTTCACGTGATTCCGAGCTCTCTAGGTCCATCTTCCGTATTTTATACACATTTATTTTGATTTTTGAAAAAATTAACTTTTGCGACAAACTTGAAATTCGTCCCAAATTAGGGACGAACTCAGAAGTTAGTCCCTAATTTGGGACGAATTTCAAGTTTGTCGCAAAAATCTATTTTTTTAGGTTAAACTTTAAAAAATTGGAAGATGGCCCTAGAGAACTCGGAATGACACAAAACAAGTTTCTATGAGTTCGTATCGATCTCGTGATCTTTCTAATGTGCCCAAACATAATTTTTAATTAATACACTGATGTTAATAAAATTTTGCAACAAGAATCAAATATTTATTACTTGTTCGGGGTAAAAAATTTATAATCGTTGGTATATTTGTTAAAAATTATGTTTGACCCCATTAATGAGATCAGGAGAAAGATACGAACCCAAAGAAATTTATTTCGTGTCATTCCGAGATCGCTAGGGCCATCTTCCAATTTTTAAAAGTTTAACCTAAGAAATAGATTTTAGGGACGAACTTGGAAATTCGTCCCAAATTAGGGACGAATTTCTGAGTTCGTCCCTGATTTGGGACGAATTTCAAGTTTGTCGCAAAAATTATTTTTTTCAAAAATCAAAATAAATGCGTATAAAATACGAAAGATGGGCTTAGAGAGCTCGGAATCACATGAAACAAGTTTCTATGGGTTCGTATCGATCTCTTGATCACAATGATGGCCTCAAATAACTAATAAAATTTTGTAATAATAATAATAATTAGATGGACTCTATAAACCTTAAGACTTGCTGAAAAAGAGTTAGAGTTTGAAAATGATTAGGTGATTTTGATATCCATAAATCACTCACCTAAATATATTGTGTGAAAAAAATATTTGAGGCCATCATTGTAATCAGGAGATCGATACGAACTCATAGAAACTTGTTTCACGTGATTCCGAGCTCTCTAGGTCCATCTTCCATATTTTATACGTATTTATTTTGATTTTTGAAAAAATTAACTTTTGCGACAAACTTGAAATTCGTCCCAAATCAGGGACGAACTCAAGTTCGTCCCTAATTTGGGACGAATTTCAAGTTTGTCGCAAAAATCTATTTTTTTAGGTTAAACTTTAAAAAATTGGAAGATGACCCTAAAGAACTCGGAATGACACGAAACAAGTTTCTATGAGTTCGTATTGATCTCGTGATCTTTCTAATGTGCCCATACATAATTTTTAATCAATACACTGATGTTAATAAAATTTTGCAACAAGAATCAAATATTTATTACTTGTTCGGGGTAAAAAATTTATAATCGTTGGTATATTTGTTAAAAATTATGTTTGACCCCATTAATGAGATCAGGAGAAAGATACGAACCCAAAGAAATTTATTTCGTGTCATTCCGAGATCGCTAGGGCCTTCTTCCAATTTTTAAAAGTTTAACCTAAGAAATAGATTTTAGGGACGAACTTGGAAATTCGTCCCAAATTAGGGACGAACTTGGAAATTCGTCCCAAATTAGGGACGAATTTCTGAGTTCGTCCCTGATTTGGGACGAATTTCAAGTTTGTCGCAAAAATTAATTTTTTCAAAAATCAAAATAAATGCGTATAAAATACGGAAGATGGGCTTAGAGAGCTCGGAATCACATGAAACAAGTTTCTATGGGTTCGTATCGATCTCTTGTTCACAATGATGGCCTCAAATAACTAATAAAATTTTGTAATAATAATAATAATTAGATGGACTCTATAAACCTTAAGACTTGGTGAAAAAGAGTTAGAGTTTGAAAATGATTAGGTGATTTTGATATCCATAAATCACTCACCTAAATATATTGTGTGAAAAAAATATTTGAGGCCATCATTGTAATCAGGAGATCGATACGAACTCATAAAAACTTGTTTCACGTGATTCCGAGCTCTCTAGGTCCATCTTCCATATTTTATACGTATTTATTTTGATTTTTGAAAAAATTAACTTTTGCGACAAACTTGAAATTTGTCCCAAATCAGGGACGAACTCAGAAGTTCGTCCCTAATTTGGGACGAATTTCAAGTTTGTCGCAAAAATCTATTTTTTTAGGTTAAACTTTAAAAAATTGGAAGATGACCCTAAAAACTCGGAATGACACGAAACAAGTTTCTATGAGTTCGTATTGATCTCGTGATCTTTCTAATGTGCCCAAACATAATTTTTAATCAATACACTGATGTTAATAAAATTTTGCAACAAGAATCAAATATTTATTACTTGTTCGGGGTAAAAAATTTATAATCGTTGGTATATTTGTTAAAAATTATGTTTGACCCCATTAATGAGATCAGGAGAAAGATACGAACCCAAAGAAATTTATTTCATGTCATTCCGAGATCGCTAGGGCCATCTTCCAATTTTTAAAAGTTTAACCTAAGAAATAGATTTTAGGGACGAACTTGGAAATTCGTCCCAAATTAGGGACGAATTTCTGAGTTCGTCCCTGATTTGGGACGAATTTCAAGTTTGTCGCAAAAATATGTTTTTTTAGGTTAATCTTTTAAAAATTGTAAGATAACCCTAGAGTGCTTGGAATGACACGAAACAAATTTTTATGGGTTCGTATCGTTGTCCTGATATTACTAGTGGACTCAAATAAAATTTTAACCAATACACAGATGTTTATAATTTTTATTCTTTGAACTAGTAATAAATATTAAAATCTTGTTCAAAAAATTTATAAACATTGGTGTATTAGTTAAAAATTTTGTTTGAGCCCTCTAGTAATATTAGGACAATGATACGTAGCCATAGAAACTTGTTTCGTATCATTCCGAGTTCTCTAGGATCATCTTTTAATTTTTTAAAGTATCACATAAAAAAATAAAAAACTAAATTTGGGATGAATTTTGAAATTTATTACTAATTTGGGACGAACCTGGAAGTTCGTCCCAAATTGGGGACGAATTGTTAAGTTCGTCACAAAATTTAAAATTCTCAAAAATCTAAATAAATGCGTCGCAATATTTCCCGATCGCTACTATTCTGCCCTAATTCTTTTTCTCCTCTTCTCCATCAACTTGTTGGCGGCGGTAGCGCAACCATCTGCATCCTTTTCCGGTCGCGATCTCCAGCAGGTAAAGTGCATTTCTTCCCCTCTCTTTTTTCCCAAGCTTACTAGGGCGTAAGGCGGCGGCCGCTACTGGGTCGCGCCGGCTTTTCTTGCACGGCACGCGTGGGTTGTCGGAGTAATGCCTTGCTGGCCCTCTGCCGACCATTAAAGGCATCTTCTGGCCTCCTATATTCCGCTATCGGGGCTCGATGGCCGCTGGTGGCCTTGGCGACGAAAGAAGAAGGAGGCCTACCAGGAAGTCGTCAAGCAAGAGAATCGAAAGAAAGAAGCAATGAAGCTACTGGAAAAAGAGCATTTGCAGAAGACCGCCATGGAGTTGCTGGAACAATATTTGCAGTTTCAACAGGTGAATAAATTAGTTTAACATAACATCCAGTCTTTTTATCAACCAAACCCATACTGTTCTTATTGTGGTTCGATTATCTAAACAGGAAGTTGAAAAAGAGGGCAAGAAAGTAAGGTAATGTATATCATTCGCAAAAGATCAAATTTTGGTTTCCAAACTGATGCAGTATATCTTTGGTTTAGGAAAGAGAAGGATGCTTTGAAGCAAAACATCCGATGTCAGCTTTCTTCTTGTTCTCGAAAGAACGCCGTGAAGCTCTGCTACAAGAGAAGAAAACCATCCTTGAGGTATGTAGTTTAGAAAACCCAATATGTTGCTGGAATTCTTAGGTGGCTTATTGTTAATACTATGGCGCGTGCCTACCTCAGATCTCAAAGATAGCAGGAGAGGAGTGGAAGAACATGGCAGAAGAGCAGAAAGCTCCCTATGAGGAGGAGCAAAATGGAATATTTTCGTGTGCATCTTCAATTTGAATAATTTTTATGTTTCTCTCTGTTCTCAAGCATATGTCAAATTTCTCAGATTGCTAAGACTCTGAAGGAAAATTACAACCAAGAAATTAAACTTTATAAGCAAAAGAAGATTGAGGTATGAAACTGAGATTGAGCTTAAAAGTGAATTGATGTTTAAAAAAAATGCTAATTCAGTGTGTGTGAATCAGGAAGCTACTACTTGAGAGAAGGAAGAGGTGGAGCACATCAAAATCCGGAAGAAAGAAGCCCTTCAGCTGCTTAAGAAGGAGAAAACAGATAACATGATCAAGGTTAGTTGGTTTCTGTCATTTGCATTATTTGCATTTTTTTTTGTTGTTGAATTTCACAATTCTATTGGGGAAGCGATCATATCAATATTTGAAATAGGATGCATGTAAATGTTAAATACAGATATCATTAATACGTTTGATACATTTTTTTAGTTATAAATGTTACTTATTATTTGTTTGTAATTTGATGCAGGAAAAGAAGCATGGAAGGCGATCGAAGCTCCTGAGACGTGACGATATGTATTTTATTTTCCTTTGGATGCCTTGTTACATTTGTTGTTTGGATTATGATAGAACTTTCATGTTTGGATATTATGATTTGTTGAACTTGTTGTTTGGATTTTGGTTATTTGTATATATGAATATGATGTGCTAGTTTTGGGATGATTTGTTTGGATATAAGATATATGGATGTGTTGGATATGATGTGTTTAGTTTTGGGATGATTTTTTTGGATGTTGGATATGGATGTATTGGATATAATTTGTTAAAGATGTTGTAAGTGTAATATGTAAACAGGATAACAGAAAAATCAAGAAAGATTTTGGATTTTTTTTTTGTTTTTGGGACAAATTTTGCGACAAATCAATTTTTGTCGCAAATTTATAATATGACCCAAAATTCGTCCTAGATTTTGGGACAAAAATTATTTTTTTGTCGCAAATTAAAGAAACAACTTTTGCGATGAATCACGTTCGTTCCAAAATTCGTCGCAAATTTGGGACAAAATTTAGCTTTTTGTCGCAAATTAGGAACACCTTTTGGGACAAATCCAGATTCGTCGCAAATTTGTAAAGTCATGGTTATTTTTTTTTTGGGACAAATCTAAATTTGTCGCAAATCTGCGACGAATTCAGATTCGTTGCAAATTTGCGACGAATCCAGATTCGTTGCAGATTTGCGACGAATCCGTTTTTGTCGCAAATTTACGCAGAAAATAGCATTTTTTGGCCGGTATTTATTTGTAATTATGTAATGTTTTTTGCATCGAAAAATTTTCGTTGCAAATTTGGGACGAAAATATTTGTTTGTCGCAGATATAAAATTATGAAATTTGCAACGAATTAATGTTCGTTGCAGATTTGCAACGAATTCTGCGACGAAAATTGAAATTTGTCGCAAAAATTTCTAACGAAAATTATGTATTTGTCGCTAAAATTTCGCAACGCTATTTTTGGGACGAATATAAATTCGTCCCAAAATTCGTCGCAAAATATTTTGCAACGAATTTTTTTAAGAAATTCGTCCCAAAATTTGTCCCTAAAAAGCAATTTTTTTGTAGTGTTCTCTTAGATTCCTTGTTGTAATGCGGTGATTCCTACGACAAGTAACCAACATTAAAGATCTTACTGGGGTTTCCTAGCGAAGCAACTATGATGCCTAAGTTAGCATGGTGTTTCGATTATAGAAAAAAAAAGTAAGATACAAGAAGTTGAGTTAGAGAGTCCAAAGAAATAGCCTCTCCTACCATCACTGTAGAGAGAGAAGATCTCATTAATACCGTTTTAATATCTTATTAATGCCTCATTAAAGGGTGTCATTTGTAATCATTGTATTATTTAATGTTAGTAACCGTTGCATGCCGGGAGTTTGGGAGGTTTGGAGGTCGGCAACTCAGCGAGTCAGCAAGTCGGGAAGTCGATGAGTCGACAACTTGGGAGATCAGGAACTTGGTCGAATCGGCTTGACCAGTCAGAGATTGTTGATATGCCACATAGAGATTATGTTGATCGAGTCTCAGAGTGTGCCACATGATCTCTATGTTGACAAAACCTTGACCTTGCCATATGGCTTCTATATTGACCTAGTCAAGGGCTCGCTAATGATAATAGTGGAAATAATCTCTAATTGATTTCAATCAATTGAGATTTATTATATTTGACATCAACATGAATCAAATAGGAAAAATAATATTTTCAAGTTTATTATATTACTATGTTTATAATTATTACGATTGTATGCCTTATTTAATCTTTCCATTATTATTTTAGACAACTTGTATAAATAAGCCTATTGACTTTAGTAACAAGATGATCAAAAAACTTTATGTTATTTCTTTCCTCTATTTATTGTTTTTCAGTACTCGCTACATGGACCATTACTTACCTCCGCATCACAATTCTCAAGCATTCTTTTTAAGTTTAGTCGAAGGAGGGTATAAGTCAACTAACTAGATAAGTATTTCATTCAACGACCGTCCGAATCTATGTAGTTGAGTACCTCTAGGTTAAGATAAAAGGGAGGACCACAACATATATAAAATATGGAATACATATGATCGATGTGAAGACAATGAATTGAAGCATGTCGAAGCTTAGGAGAAAAACTAATCCATAATTGAGTCATAGTCGGGGGAAATAAGTGGTGACTTTGTCCCCGATAGAGCAAATGCTCAATCACGAATAGTTAGAGTCGTGAGAGAACAGGTCGATCCGCAATTATGCCTGAGTCAAAAGAGAATAGCTTGATCCGCGATTATATCCAAGTCGAGAGAAAATAATAAGTTTGATCCTAAAACTCTTGAGTACTCATGGAGTCAGAGAGAGAATAGTAAGATCAATCTCATAATTCTTGAATACCCGTAGAGCTAGAGAGAGAATAGTTCGATCTGCGACTATTTTCGAGTCAGGAGAGAATAACTCAATCTGTGATTACTTCCGAGCCAGGAGAGAATAATAATAAAGTCAATCTCACAACTCCCAAGTACTCATGGAGTCAGAGAGAGAGAATAACTCGATCCATGATTATGTCCAAGTCGAGAGATAATAAATAATGGTCAATCTCACGACCCCTGAGTGCCTGTAGAGTCAGAGAGAGAATAGTTCGATCCTCGACTATGTCCAAGTCATGAGAAAATAATAAGGTCGATCTCATGACTCTCGAGTACCGATGGAGTCGGAGAGAGAATAACTCGATCCGCGACTATATCCTACTCGGGAGAGAATAACTCGATTAGTGACTGTTTTCCAGATGGGAGAGAATAAGAAGCTCGATCTATGACTCCTGAGTACTAGTGGAGTCAGAGAGAGAGAATAACTCGATCCGCGGTTATATCTGAGTCAGGATAAAATAATAAGTTCGATCTATGACTCCCGAGTGTAGGATTGATGTGGTAGAGGGGAGGGGGGGGGGGGGGGGGGGGGGAATAACGCTCTTGACTTTCACGTTCGTTTAAAAACGTTCGAGTAAAGTGCAGCGGAATAAGAAAGAAAAGAAAGAAAGAAAGTAATCGCGAACACCAAGAGTTACTTGGTTCAAAGCCTATGGTGACTCCTACTCTAAGGCCCGCACATGAGAGTGATTTTGATGGACAATTACTAATCAATCGAAAGTTACAAAGAGATTTACAATTGTAGTACAAGTAACTTTTAAATAAACTAATACCAACGACTTGGAGGGATAGATCTTCAATGTAATCGGCGTCGGAGTAGCTTTTGGGCGTCGAGGAGGTTTTTTCTTAGTAGCACGAAGAAGTGAAAGTTGTTCGGAATGTTGTTGTTTAGCCCCTGGTCGAGTGCTGCTTATATATGCTATTCCGGGCACCTGGAACCCCTTTGGGTGTATGGACCATGTGTCCCGGCTAATCGACGCGCTGCACGTCAGCTTGTGGATGACTTTTACGGTCCGGGCGCCTGGACTGACCCCGGATGCCCGGATCGCCAAGGCGCCCTAAGCCCACCCTTGGCGAGGCTTAGGGGTGAGCAGTCAACCCGCCAAACCGACCAACCCGTTTATACCGACCCAAACCGAACCGAAAAAAAAAACCGATCAAACCGAATAAAAATCGGATTGAAAAATAATGAACCCGACCAGGTCCGGTTCGGAAGCGGGTTGCTGCTTCAAAAAAATCGCAGATAACCGAACCGAACCGCTGTAAATCACCTTGCTGTAAAAGTTAAAACATATCTCCTGTTGTAAAAGTAAAACACGAAGTCACAAACACCCAAAAGTCAAAACGAGGGCCAAACGATGCAGACGAAGGATGAACTGAAGCCGAAGCGTCGAACTTATGAAGCAGCCAAGCAGCACGCCTCGGCCTCGTCGTGGGACTGGTCACTAGGACTTGGGACTTGGGACGCACTCGAGTGCTCGACGCATGCCCTATGTTATGGTGAAGATTGAAGAAGGAATGAAGTCGACGCCTCTATTATGCGTCTTCTTTCTGGTCGAAAACCCTAGGTAAGCACTTCTACAGTTCACTAATTAAACTTTTGTTGATGATTCTTTATTCTTAGAGACTAACTTCGAATTATGTTTAATTGTTTACTTTCTAGGTTGGATTGGTCCGTTTGGAGTCGGCTGTGCCGCTGGCGCTGTGGGATTTCAGAAAGATCAAAATCTGGAAGGTATGTAAGTACTTTGTTGTAGTAGTTGTTTTCTTTAACAAAATAGATGTATTTGAAGTAATGACATATAGTTTCTTATCACTAACTAGTCCATAAACATGACTTGAATGGTCTTTTTTTGCTGTTTTTGTTGTTATCATCACACTTAGGAAAAGAATTATGTAAAGCAGAAGTGCAGAACCTCTTCTATGCCATTGAGATTAGTAGCCTTTTATGTGATATTCCTTATGTCCTTCTTTTGGGGCACTGCATTATTTAAAAAATAAATGAACAATAGTTTGATGCTTCAAGAACATATTGATCTTCATTGGAACATATTTATCTTCATTGTATTATTCTTGTTAGTTGTTATTAATTTATTTATAGTTATATTCTTTTTAGGAACTTAAGATTATACTGGAAATGGATAGTCAAAATACTTCACAACCTTTGATAATAATTGAGTCTGTTGGTGGTGAGCCATCGTCTACAATTGTTCAAACTCAAAGTAAATCTGTTATTGAGCCTCAAAGTCAAACACATGTTGAAGTAAAACCCACATCTGATGGAAATGAAAAGGGGAAAAAGGGTAAAAAATCTCTTGTGTGGGATCATTTCAAAAAGTTAGAAGCCACTAGTTCAAAAGGTCCGAGGGCTGCATGTAATTACTGTGGGAAGGATTACGCATGTGCATCTAAAAAAGATGGAACTAGCAACATGTGGACGCATTTAAAAGTTCAATGTAAAACATCCCCTTTTAAGACTAATACTCTGGATAAAAATCAGAAAGTCCTTTCTTTTGATGCAACAAAGGGTGATGATGATTCACAAACATTAAAAGCATTTGCCTATAATCCTCAAATATGCAGACGAGAGTTAGCATCAATGATTATGATGGATGAGTTTTCCTTCAGAACAGTACAAGGAGAAGGGTTTAAAAGGTTTTGTCAAGCAATGCAGCCAAAGTTTGTCATGCCTTCTCAACATTCAGTTGCTAGAGATTGCATGAGAATATATGTCGAAGAAAAAGAAAAGCTAAGAAATGTATTAAAGTCTCAACGTCTTTGCTTGACGACAGACACTTGGACATCTATACAAAATATTAATTATATGGTTTTAACTGGACACTGGATAGATGGTGAATGGAATTTGCATAAAAGAATTTTGAACTTTTGTCAGGTTAATAATCACTCTGGTATGGCAATAGGGAATATGGTAGAAAATTGTTTGTTAGATTGGGGCATTGAAAAAATTTTATGCTTGACAGTCGATAATGCCAGTTCAAATGATACTGCTATTACTCATCTAAAAAAGTTGATAAAAGATTGGGAGTCAAATGTTCTGAACAATGAGTTCATTCATGTGAGATGCAATGCTCACATTTTGAATTTAATTGTTAGAAAAGGATTGAAGGACCATAATGAATCTATTATGAAAATTCGAAATGCTGTTCGTTATGTGAGATCTTCTCCGGCTAGATTGTTGAGTTTCAAAAAGGTTGCTGAGAGATTGAAAATTTCTACACAGAAGATGGTGTGCTTGGATGTTCTAACTAGATGGAACTTGACATATTTGATGCTAGAATCAGCAGAAAGGTTTGAAAAAGTTTTTGAAAGATTAGAAGAAGAAAGAAGCTCGAAATATCTTGACTTTTTCATGGAAGAAATCCAAGATAATTCTATGCTCCCTGTCCCTGATGATATAGTTGGGAAAAGAAAGAGGAAAGGAACATAGGACCCCCAGAGCAAATTGATTGGAAAAATGCTCGAACATTGACGAGGTTTTTAAAGGTTTTCTATAAAGTCACTATGTTGTTCTCGAGTTCTTTACAAGTGACTTCCAGTTCTTTTTTTCACGAACTCATGACTATTCAAATGATGTTAAGTCAAATGTGTAGAAATGGAGACATTATGATTAGTAACATGGCGAAAGGAATGACACAAAAATTTAATAAATATTGGGGAGAATTTGAGAGAACCAATTTGCTATTATATATTGCAGTGGTTTTGGATCCTCGTTATAAAATGAAATATGTTGAATTCTGTTTTGATAATATTTATGATTCTTCCACAGCAGTTGACAAGAGGAATAAGATTAAGGAATTATTAATGAGATTATATCATCATTATGCTGGAAATATAGATGAGATTGTTGATACAATTATTCAACAAAAAGATGTTGTCACAAATGAAATGGAGGAAGATTTGCATTTATCATTTATGTCTCAATTCAAACAGCACTTGATGCAAGCAGATTCTTTTGACAAAAAATCAGAAGTTGAAAAATATTTGTGTGAGACTATTGTGGATTCAGATGATAAAATTTTTGATGTGTTAGCATGGTGGAAGGTTAATGGTGGTAAGTATCGTGTACTATCTGCAATTGCTAAGGATGTATTGTCAATTCCTGTATCTACTGTGGCATCGGAATCAGCTTTTAGCACTGGAGGTCGTGTTCTTGATTCATTCCGTAGCTCACTTACTCCTGGGGTTGTCGAGGCATTAGTTTGTTCTCAAAATTGGTTGCGTTCAAAACCTATTAATGTTGGTGTGGATGAAGAAACTTTTGCAGATATAAGCGTACTTGAAGCTATTGAAGAAGGTATTATTTGTTTATTTATGACATAATTAATATTCATTAACGTTTAACTTGTTAAATATTGATATTTTTATTATTTTGTTTGTTTGTTTCAGATATGAAAATAAGCGTGCTCATGGATAAAGAAGCTTAAGCATGGTTCTGGATAAAGAAGCTTAAGCATGGTTCTGGTCCTGGATAAAGAATGCTTAAGCTTAGTTTTTTGCATTTTGGAAGACTTTAGTGTTATTTGAAAGATTTTATTTTTCATTTTGAAACGCTATATATGTCATTTGAAATTTTGAGTTATTGAAATTTTTAGTTATTGCTGATGTGGTTATCTAGTGTCTAATGAGTAATGTGTTTTATCATTTTAAAATATTTTATTTTTTATTATATATATATATTATATTTCATTGGATATAGGGTCGGATATCCAAATAACTGACAACCCGCCGGATATCTGATACATAAGAACCGCCGGATATAGGGCCGGATGTAGGTCCTGATATTGCATTATCTGATCTAGTAGGGTCGGATAGTTTTTTATCCCAATAACCGAACCAACCCGATCCGTGATCACCCCTAGCGAGGCTGGTCCGAGCGCCCGGACCAACCTTTTCAGCATCCTTGATTTTTTGAAAATAAAGTTAGTTCAGGCAATAAATAATATATAAAATATGAATTTGACATCCTTTGATTGTTCGGTTCTGACTTTGAGTTTCTCTGAAACTCTAGGTCGAACCGACACTTAATGTTCCCTCTTCGAGAGAACGCGTCCTCACTTACTTATCTTAGGAGAGTTTACCTTTGGTCAGATCTATCCTCCACGACCGTCTAGACTTTTGCTCAGTGTTTGAGACTTCAGGTCTTCATGTTGAACGTTCACTCCACGACCCGTCTAGACTTCCACCTGGTCCACGACCAACAAGATTTTCACCTAGAGTCCTCGACTCTAGGATTTCGCCAAAAGTACTCAACCCGCCAAGACTTTGCTTTGCCTAACCGTAGTTAGGACTTTCCATAACCTAGGGTTATCACACCTAGGACCTAGGGTTACCTCCTCCTAGAGTTTTCCACCTACATAGAATCTACTGGGACTTTTTCCTAAGAACACTTAGAACTTTCCTGCAAGCTCATTCAACCTTGTTAGACAACAAATAACTTTAACTTTAGACCCTTTGTCGTAATCAAAACTTAGGTTTGATCGTCTGATACTCCCTGTACCAATAATCTCCCCATGTTTTATTATAGCAACTTGGTTCAAAGTTAAGCAAAACATAACAATAATGTAAAAAACTTAAGCTTGAGCATAAGTGAACAATTAAAATAACTTGTGCATAAGCAAAATAATTTTGATAAAAAATCTCTCTTATGCTCCTCTTAATCAAAATTTATATGTTTAATTTAACTTTATCTTTATAATATTTAACTCCCCCCCTTCTGTTAATATAATAAAAAAGATACTAAGTCAGAGAGAAAAGTAAGATAAAAAAAATACTAACTCTTAATTTCTTTCAAAATTTAAATTTGAAGCTCCCTTTGAATTTATCACTTGAAACAAATTTAGCTTAAAAGGATTTAAAATACTTAGCTTTTGAAAGATTAAAAAGTTTAACTAAATGTTTAGTGTTAGAAAAAACTATCTTTAAAAAATGTAACTAAATACTTAGTGATCCTGTCCGAACGCTGAATCAACGGATGCTGGGCACGTGGCGCTCCCCGGCTGCTGACGTGGATCTTCGACTGGTTGCACGAACCTCCGGCGAACCTGCATAGAAGTCGGGCGGGGAAGGGGTTCCCGGCGGCGACCCTCCGACGCTCAAGTCAGACAAGCAAATAGTGAAAAAAGTGGCTCCAAAGGTGTCTCACGCGTACCTCCGGCGAAGTATGAGGCTCTTTATATAGAGCGGTGAAAGAGCTCCTGCACGTCCACCGAGGCGCATACGTGTCCTTAGCCCATACCTCGGTACGTGTCTGTCAGAAAGCTTACCTGACGCCATACTGCTACAGTCCAAGCACGTCTTCGATGGGACAACAGAACACCTCGTTGTCAGACTTGGAGTATGGCCTAGCCATAGGACTTGACAGCTGTCATAAAATGTTCGTCCTTCTTTACCGACCACAGGCCGGGGCGTCCGTCCGGCCGGCGGGACGGGGCATCCGTCCGGCTGGCACTTACTTCACGTCCGGCCTTCTCTCTCCATCGGCATGCTGGGGAGATCTTCGGTAAGATGTTATGTAGGGACTACTAGCAGTATGTTACATTGCCTTCGGACGATCATGACGTCCGCTCGGCCCTTCGTTACTGTTCAATCGAGCGTCGGAACCCCGACTTCTGTCGGGGCGACTTTTGCCATCGGCTATTCACCGGTTGGCCGGCCGGGAGGTCGGCCCATCCTTCTCCGGTCGGCCACCTGACCTTTTGACTCCCGCGTGGCATTGACCCCTTAGAATGGGGGTCCCCTGTTCTAACCGCCGGATCACTTGCCTCCCCCTCAAGTCTAGTCGAAGGAGGTGAAGTCCGACTGACTAGACTGCCGATCTGACAGAGTAACGACCGATACATTAATCCGCTCGGCCCTGCTTAGGGATGCTCATCCGTTCGGCGGTACTTTGCCCATGCCTTATTTTTGCTGTAACTTCTTTTGTTTGCCCAGCGTTTGGCGTACATAGATCATCTTTCCGTTCCTGCAACTTTTGTTTTGGCAAGAAATTTTTCTTTCGTCATGTTTGAAGTGTTCTTTAAAACTCCTCCGCTCGGCTTCATACTCTAACCTGGACTCAAGCCGATTGTCTTCAAAAAACGTCTTTCCCATACTACTCTGTAGCCGCTCGACGCGCGAACGTCACTCATTCACGTGCTCACATCTTTAATTCTTATTAACCATCTTTTGCTTTGCACCTTACCTCAAAGGGGTTTTCCATATATTTTTGCTAAGCGAGCCGCTCGGCCGTATGTTGGCCTTAAAGAACAGGCTTTGTTGCCGGCTCATCGCTCGAATGTATCACGTGGATGGCTATCCGTCAGACGCTTATAGACGCCGCTCGCCTCGATATTTAACATCGGAGCTCGACGGTCTTCCGCCGGACGTTTATAGACGCCGCTCGTCCCTCGATATTTAACGCCGGAGCTCGACGGTCTTCCGCCGGAGGGTTTATCGCCGGCTCGGCTCTCGATATTTAACGCCGGAGCTCGACGGTCTTCCGCCGGACCGTTTATACGCCGGCTCGTCTCTTGATATTTAACGCCGGAGCTCGACGGTCTTCCGCCGGACGCTTATAGACGCCGGCTCGCTCGATATTTAACGTCGGCTCGACGGTCTTCCGCCGGACGTTTATAGACGCCGCTCGTCTCGATATTTAACGCCGGAGCTCGATGGTCTTCCGCCGGACGTTTATAGACGCCGGCTCGCCTCTTGATATTTAACGCCGGAGCTCGACGGTCTTCCGCCGGACGCTTCACCGACTCCTCTCTCGATATTTAACGTCGGAGTTCAACGGTCTTCCGCCCGGACGTTTATAGAGCCGGCTCGCTCTCGATATTTAACGCCGGAGCTCGACGGTCTTCCGCCGGGACGCTTATAGACGCCGCTCGTCTCTCAATATTTAACGCCGGAGCTCGACGGCCTTCCGCCGGGACGCTAGACGACGGCTCTTCTCTCAATATTTAACGCCGGAGCTCGATGGCCTTCCGCCCGGGCGTTTATAGCCGCTTCGCCTCGATATTTAACGTCGGAGCTCGACGACCTTCCGCCCGGCCGTTTATAGACGCTCGCTCTCGATATTTAATGTCGAGCTCGACGGTCTTCCACTTCGCTGACGATGCCCCGCTCGTCTCTCGATATTTAACGCCGGAGCTCGACGCCTTCCGCCGGGTTTATAGACGCCGGCTCGTCTCTCGATATTTAACGCCGGAGCTCGACGGCGCCTTCCGCCGGTCGCTTATAGACGCCGCTCATCTCGATATTTAACGCCGAGCTCGACGGCCTTCCGCCGGACGATATCGCCGGTTCGCCTCTCGATATTTAACGCCGGAGCTCGACGGCCTTCCGCCGAACGTTAGACGCCGGCTCGCTCGATATTTAACGCCGGAGCTCGACGGTCTTCCGCCCGAGCGTTTAGACGCCGGCGCCGCTCTCGATATTTAACGTCGGAGCTCGACGGTCTTCCGCCGGACGCTTCGCCGGCTCGTCTCGATATTTAACGCCGGAGTTCGACGGTCTTCCGCCCGGACGTTTATAGACGCTCGTCTCTCGATATTTAACGCCGGAGCTCGACGGTATTCCGCCCGGACGCTTATAGACGCCGCTTGCTCTCGATATTTAACGCCGGAGCTCGACGGTCTTCCGCCGACGCTTCCGCTCCTGCCTCGATATTTAACCTGAGCTCGACGGTATTCGCCGGACGTTTATAGACGCCGCCTCGCCTCTCGATTTAACGTCGAGCTCGACGACCTTCCGCTTGGACGCTTAGACGGCTCGTCTCTCGATATTTAACGCCGGAGCTCGACGGCCTTCCGCCGGACGTTTATAGACGCCTCGTCTCTCGATATTTAACGCTGGAGCTCGACGGCCTTCCGCCGGGACGCTTATAGACCGGCTCGTCTCTCGATATTTAACGTCGGAGCTCGACGGCCTTCTGCTCGGACGTTTATAGACGCCGGCTCGTCTCTCGATATTTAACGTCGGAGCTCGACGGCCTTCCGCTCGGACGTTTATAGACGCCGGCTCGTCTCTCGATATTTAACGTCGGAGCTTGACGGTCTTCCGCTCGGACGTTTATAGACGCCGGCTCGTCTCTCGATATTTAACGTCGGAGCTCGACGACCTTAAAGGCTAACTTTTAACACAGCCGATCGACGAAGATATTTGCCATCTTTATAATTTTGCTTCCTGCATTACAAGGACATAGGCGACCGAAATGTATATAAATTTACATTTAGCGCACCTTTCACCCAGCTCGGATAACGTACTCCTGGCCGAACGGCTCGGGGTCTTGTTTGTCGAGCGCTTGGCTTGGATAACATACTCCCGGCCGAACGGCTCGGGGTCTTCTTTGTCGAGCGCTGGGCTCAGATACTGTACTCCTGGCCGAACGGCGCGAGGTCTTCCTCGTCAAGCGTTTGGCTCGAATATTATACCTCCGGCCGAACGACTCGGGGCCTTCGGCATCGAGCGCTTGGCTCGGATACTATACCTCCGGCCGAACGGCTCGGGGCCTTCATTGTCGAGCCTTTGGCTCGGATACTATACCTCCGGCCGAACGGCTCGGGGCCTTCGTTATCGAGCGCTTGGCTCCGATGATATACGCCCGGCCGATCGGCACGGGCCTTCTTTCGGAAAATTACGATGAATTCTATGCCCGAAAGAAACTATATCTGAAAGACTAACCTGCCGATCAGCATAAGATCTGACTCAATTTCTCAACTCCCGAATACCCGTGGAGTGAGGTGGATACAATGTACTCGTCGAAATTTATCAAGGCCAGGAGGATGGCGAAACTTCCCGGTTGGTCCTCAATGGCCGCTCGGCCCCCCCAGAGGTGGAGGCGGTCTGCTGCGTTATCCTTTTACTTGAGCCTTCTGCTCCTGTTACTCCACGAGCCTAGCTACTCTTGCCTCTATCAGAGCGTCGAGTTTCTCCACGGAGAGCATCACCATGTGTGGTCATCCAGCTTCAACCATTGTTTCCGTTCGGATGCAGGAGCGTTCCCACAGACGGCGCCAAATTGATCCTGTCCGAACGCTAAATCAACGGACGCTGGGCACGTGGCGCTCCCCGGCTGCTGACGTGGATCTTCGACTAGTTGCACGAACCTCCGGCGAACCTGCATAGAAGTCGGGCCGGGAAGGGGTTCCCGGCGGCGACCCTCCGACGCTCAAGTCAGGCAAGCAAATAGTGAAAAAAGTGGCTCCAAAGGTGTCTCACGCGTACCTCCGGCGAAGTATGAGGCTCTTTATATAGAGCGGTGAAAGAGCTCCTGCACGTCCACCGAGGCGCATACGTGTCCTTAGCCCATACCTCGGTACGTGTCTGTCAGAAAGCTTACCTGACGTCATACTGCTACAGTCCAAGCACGTCTTCGATGGGACAACAGAACACCTCGTTGTCAGACTTGGAGTATGATCTAGCCATAGGACTTGACAGCTGTCATAAGATGTTCGTCCTTCTTTACCGACCATAGGCCGGGGCGTCCGTTCGGCCGGTGGGACGGGGCGTCCGTCCGGCCGGTGGGACGGGGCGTCCGTCCGGCTGGCACTTACTTCACGTCCGGCCTTCTCTCTCCATCGGCATGCTGGGGAGATCTTCGGTAAGATGTTATGTAGGGACTACTAGCAGTATGTTACATTGCCTTCGGACGATCATGACGTCCGCTCGACCCTTCGTTACTGTTCAATCGAGCGTCGGAACCCCGACTTCTGTCGGGGCGACTTTTGCCATCGGCTATTCACCGGTTGGCCGCCCGGGAGGTCGCCCCATCCTTCTCCGGTCGGCCACCTGGCCTTTTGACTCCCGCGTGGCATTGACCCCTTAGAATGGGGTCCCCTGTTCTAACCGCCGAATCACTTAGCTTTAGAAAGATTTTCTTTAAAATATTTAACTAAATACTAAGTTTTTTTTAAAAAACTTGGATAAATCTTAGCTTTAAAAAAATCCTTGTAAAAATACTTAGCTAAGAAAATGATTTCAAATACTTAAAAATATTTTATCAAATACTTATCTTTATCAAAATTTAGTTAAGTACATAAAAACTTATTTATTTATTTTTTTAAAAATATATTTTTTAGATAGAAATATTTGAAATTTCTTTTTTCAACATACCTTTTTAAATAAAATATTTAAAGTTATTTTTCAAAAAAAAATTTAGACTTTCATTTCTAAAAGAGTTAAACAAGAAAAAATTGAACTTCCTTTTTTTTAAAAAAATGAAAATACTTTAAATTTTGAAAAAATATTTAACTTTTAGAAAAATATTTAATTTAATTAACTTGAGTTCTTTCACTCTCCTCGATCAATGTCAAAAAAAAGTTTAAGAAAATTATTTAAGTTTTGATGGTCTAAGAGTCCAAGCAAATAAAATAAGATAAAAGTAATTATCTATATTTTTTATTTTCTATCTCACCATTTCTAGGTTATTAAATATGTTAAGCTTATGAGTTTGTGTAAGATGGAGAATTCTAAAAGATATTTAAGTCTAAGGAAAATAATTTAATCAAAATAAATTAAATTTGATCTTTTAAATTTTAATTTTAATTTAACAAATAAGTTTGAATTTTAAAAATTATGTTTTGAAAATAATTAAATTAATTAATTATATTTTTGAAATTATTAGGATTAATTATTCTTTTGAAATTGATTAAGAATTTGAAATTAATTATACTTAAGAATTTGAAATTAATTAAGATGACTTTGGTTAATTGAATTAATTTTAGTTAACTTAATTGAATTGAGTTTAATTAATTTTAGTTAACTAATTTTTATTTTAAACCTAGGTCCATCTCACCATTTTCTAAATTTTCAATCTGAGAACCTTATAAGTTTTGTGAGATGATTAATTTTAATCTTTAATTTAAATTTAAATCTAATGATTAATTTACATTTGAGTTAGACTAAAATTTAAAAGTTAATCAATTAAATATTTATTTCAATAATTAGCTTCCAGACTGTGGTGAGACACTAAACCTTCTTGGGTATTGGATCATCAACCACTCCTAGACAAAGCCTTTTAAAGAAATTGAATATTTAATTTTCCTTTTGAAAATCCTAGATCTAACTAATCAAGTGTAGATAAGGCTTAAGTCCTTATCTATCATAATCTAAGCATGTATAAAGAGAGAGCAGTAAATCAAACATCAATCAAGTTTATCTAATAAAAATGGTATTTCGATTGGCTCTCCTTGGATCATAGCCTCGATAAGGTATATCAAGGGAGTGGATTTGATCATTGGGGATCCAATATTGATCAAGTCCGACTTGATTAATCAAGTTAGACTTGGGGACCCATGCTTAGATTAGGTTCCTAGTTGATCGATTCACTAAAGATAAGTAAGACTTGAATTGATTTCTAGCCTTGTATCCAAGTCTAGTTCGGTTGTATACGGTCCTTTGTTTTTCAAGAATTAGATTAAGGTTTTTGGAACCCAAGGTGAACCGTTCCAATGTCCTTAGGTTCCTTAACTTGACTTTTCAAATTGGAGTTCTCTTCCTCAAGTTGTTGGACTTGAGTTGAGGTTCCTTCTTGAATTTGCTCAGTTAAAGAACTCGATTTAGTCACTTCATTAAGGACTGTTACCTCCTTTTGGAGTGACTTGACCCAGAGATTGGATTTAGCCAATTTTCTTAACAAGTATTCAATTAAATTTTATAATTCATCTATTTGAGTACTAGCGAACAGAGAACTTATAATATTGTTTGACCCATCAAAAACGGATACGGATCCGTGGCTTCTTTTAGACTCAGTTTTTGATTCCACATCGATTTCGGACTCAGACTCGGTTTCGACAATGTACGCTTATGCTGGTAGAGTAACGAAGCTTGCTTGCTCGTGTTCTTCTTCATCCGACTCTTCCGATGACTCGAACCACATTGCCTTCAACACCTTCCTTCTTCCTTGCTTCTGGTTTGGACATTTAGGCTTGTAGTGTCCCTTCTTGTTGCAGCCATAACAAGTAACTCCAGACTTGTCCTTTGTGTTCAATTGAGTCACCTTCTTATTCTTAAGTGCTTTCCGAACTAGTTGTTGGTCCCCGTGGGTGTTTTGATGTGATCAACTAAGTTGGTTAGGTCCTGCTTTATTTGATCCCTGTGTCTGAGTGTGCAGGAGCTTAGGAGCACAGGAAGTCAAGTGGAAGATGCAGCTAGCGAGAAGGACGGTACGGGAAGGGAGTCGACGGGCTCGGTGCGTCCGAAGGACGAGAGAGCTGCGGAAAGAGTACACCGGTGGGCGAGAAGAACGTGCACGGCGTTTGAGGGACGTTAAGCTGGGGAGGAAGACTGCTCGAGGAGAAGGCCGGGAATTGAGTTCGGGTGAGCCCTATTCCGGTTGGCCGCAATCACCCAAAAGATCGGAGCGTCGGAAGTCAAAGCGAAGAAAAGAAGCAAGCTGGAATTTCGAGTTGCCAGCTTGGAGGCGCCTCCATCAGGCTTGGAGGTGCCTCCAGCTTGAAGGCGCCTTCAGCCTTGATGAAGGCGCCTTCATCTGCCTTTGAGGTGCCTTCAGTCTTGATGAAGGCGCCTCCGACTGGTCAAAAGTGACCGTTTGCGCTGCGGATAAAGTTTTATCTGCCTACTCGATGGAGGCGCCTTGGACCCTCGAGATCAGATTTCCAGAGGCTATTTAAAGGCCCCTGGAGCTATGAATTGAGGGTTCAACTCTGTAAGCAATTCCTAGCAATAGTTCTGAGCTGTTAAAGTGTAAAAGGCTTCTCCGCCTTCAGTAAAGGAGATCTTTTCTAGTGTGCTTTTCATCGCCCTGGATTAACAACCTCCTTGGTTGTAACCAGGTTAACTGCTGAGTCTCTTTTCATTATTGTTGATTTAATTGTTATTATTTTACTATTGCATTCTTGAGTTGAAATCCAAGGAGGGTATAATTTTATTTTTTTCAGGCAATTCACCCCCCTCTTGCCGGCCTCCGCTGCACCTACACTAGTTTGACTAGTTTGGTGGTGATTTTATCTTCTTCTGAGTTTGATTCATTTTTGGACTCAGGTTTGATCCGGTGCTTAGGCTTTGACTTCTTGTTCATGAGTTTCCCTGCAAGTAGCGCAATACCCTTCTCGGCCCGAGTAGTATTAATTTGTTTATGAAGTTCAAATTCAAAAAATAGCTCGTCTAATTTAATTTACAAAAGATCCTTAGACACTTTGTAAGCATTTACCATGGATGGCCACAAGGTGTTCCTTGAAAATGCATTGAGTGCATACGTGATGATGTCACGATTTTCTACCTTTTGTCCAATTGCATGGAGACCATTGAGGAGGTCTTGGATGTGTATGTAAAGTTGGCTCGCCGTCTCACCTTCCTGTATTTTTATATTATAAAGTTTATTTAATATCAAATCACGTTTACTTACTTTCGTGTTGAAAGTTCCCTCATGTAGCTCGATTAGCTTTTTCCATAGTTCTTTCGCGCTTGAAAATGAGCCGATTTGGTTCAGCTCTTCTTTGGTTAGTCCACATTGTAGAGTGCATGTTGCTTTGACGTCGACCTCGATCTTCTTCATTAGATTTGTGTCCCAGTTATCACATAATACTGGTTTTTCAGTGCCGTCGAGAGGGAGGGCGAGGCATGTTTAGATGATTATTAGGGATGTAAATGAACCAAATGGTTCGCGAGTTATTCGGAGCTTGGTTTGATAAAAAACTCGTTCGAGTTTGTTCGTTTATCTTATCGAGCCGAGCTTAAGCTCGATTTCGAGCTCGACAGTTTTATCAAGCCGAGCTCAAGCTTAAGGATATTCAGCTTGTGAGCTCGCGAACATGTTCGTTTATAGGCTCACAAGCCAAAAAAATGAGCCTTAAAACGAGCCTTAAAACAAGCAAAAAAACGAGCTCTAAAATGAGCCAAAAAACGAGTTCTAAAACAAACCTTAAAACGAACTTTAAAATGAGCTAAAAAAATGAGCTCTAAAATGAGCCCGAGCTCGCTTAACGAATTAGGCTTGTTAACCATGATAATCGAGCTAATAACGAGCTGAGCTCGAACTGTTCGCGAGCTTGATAATTCCAAAACGAGCCGAGCTCGAGCCTTGTAATAAAAGTTCAATTCGAGCTCGAGCTCGAATATAACTTAAACAAGTCGAGCTTTGCTTAATACTATTCGGCTCGGTTCGGTTCCTCCTCTCCCTCGTCGATCATTTCGGCGATTCAGACTCAGAAGCTGCTGTCGCATGGTTGTAAGGGTTTTCTATTATCTTTAATTAATTAGTACTGAGGACAGCAGTAGTTCGCAGCTCTCCGATGTTCCGATGGTCCAAGAGTACCCAGATGTATTCCTAGAAGAGCTGCCAAGTCTGCCTCCAGAAGGCAAGTGGAGTTCGCTATTGAGCTGATTCTGGGAACCGCGCCGGCATCGAAAGCTCCTTATCGTATGACACCAAAAGAGTTGAACAAGCTGAAGGTTCAACTCCAGGAGCTTTTAGACAGGGGATTTATTCGCCCTAGTGTTTCTCCATGGGGTTCTCCGGTATTATTTGTCAAGAAAAAGGATGACACTCTGAGGTTATGTATTGACTACAGACAGTTGAATGCAGTGACCGTCAGAAATAAATATCCTTTACCACGGATCGAGGATTTGTTTGATTAGCTCAGAGGAATATCAGTGTATTCTAAGATTGATCTGAGGTCCGGGTATCATCAGCTGAGAGTCAGAGAATCTGATATTCAGAAGACAACTTTCTGTACCAGATACGGTCATTATGAGTTTTTGGTAATGCCATTTGGGCTTACCAATGCTCCAGCGGTGTTTATGGACTTGATGAACTGCGTCTTTCTGGAGTATCTTGATCAGTTTGTTATCGTTTTCATCGATGATATATTGGTCTACTCACGTTCCGAGGAGGAGCATGCACAGCATCTTCGCATAGTCTTGGAGACTCTTCGACGACATCAGTTGTACGCGAAGTTCAGCAAGTGTGCATTCTGGTTATCCTCAGTCGGTTTTCTGGGACATGTGGTCTCGAGCAGAGGTATTTCAGTAGACCCTCAGAAGATCGAGGCTGTCACCAGTTGGGAGCAACCGAAATCAGTTCAGGAGATCCGCAGTTTTCTGGGAGTAGCAGGATATTACCGACGTTATGTCAAGGGTTTCTCACGTATTGCTATGCCGCTGACACGCCTTACTAGGAAAGACGTGAAGTTCACGTGGTCCGAGGATTGTGAGACTAGCTTTCAGGAGCCGAAGCGGAGATTAGTGTCGGCTCCAGTTTTGGTGTTACCTTCTGGAGAGGACGGATTTGTGCTCTATGCCGACGCGTCTCTTCAGGGTTTGGGCGCTGTTCTGATGCAGCATGGCAGGGTACTCTCCTATGCTTCTCGGCAGTTAAAGGAGCATGAGAAGAACTACCCAGTACATGATCTGGAGTTAGCTGCTATCATTTTTGCTCTGAAGCTTTGGTGACATCATTTATACAACATTACATTTGAGATTCTCACTGATCATAAGAGTCTCAAATATACTTTTACTCAGAAGGAACTTAATCTCCGTCAGAGGAGATGGATGGAGTTCCTGAAGGATTACGATTGTACCATTAGCTACCACCCGGGGAAAGCTAATGTGGTTGCCGATGCACTCAGTAGGAAGCCCAAAGGGACTTTGGCTTGCCACCGAGTTTCAGTTACAGACTTAGTTCAGGGTTTCTCCGAGTTAGACCTTGAGGAGCAGGGACATACAGAGCAGGGTATTCTAGTTACCATGGTTGCTCAATCGTCGATCAGGTCGAGGATCCGAGAGGCCCAGGCTGGTGATCAGCATTTGCAGTTCATTGACAGTCAGATAGCTTTCGGGCAGCAGACCGAATTCACACGAGACGAGGAGGGTATTATGTATTTCCGAGGCAGATTATGCGTACCTCAGTCTCATCCGGTCTTACAGGAGCTACTTCAGGAGGCTCATCGCTCTTGATTTACGATCCATCCAGGTGGGACCCGCATGTATCGAGATTTGAGGCGTTCCTACTGATGGAACGGTATGAAGAAAGACATCGCGGAATTTGTAGCTAGATGTCTTGTCTGTCAGCAGGTGAAGGCTGAGCACCAGAGACCTGCCGGTTTACTTCAGCGGATTTCTATTCCTGAGTGGAAATGGGAACATATTACTATGGATTTTGTGGTGGGTTTGCCGAGGACACGACGAGGCCATGACACGATTTGGGTAATCATTGTTTGATTAACCAAATCCGCGCACTTCTTAGCGATCCGGAGGACTGATCCCCTGTAGACCCGACCTCGGGCCGGGTTTGGCCCGGACCAGGCCCGGGCCCGTAATCGGGTCAACGGGCCGGTTGCCCATTGACCCGGTTCGCAGGGTCGAACCGGAACCGGCCCGGCAAGTTGTCGGGCCGGTTCCGGGTCATTAGTTGTAAAATCGGCGAACCACCGGTTAACCGGTGGGTTAAACCGGCGGTTCAGCCGCAAATATATATATATATTTAAAACGACTTGAACCTCCGGTTAACCGGCAGTTCATAGCCGTTGGAACCGCCGGTTAACCGGGGGTTCGTAGCCGTTGGGAGGGTTTTTTGGGTATTTTTTTTCAACGGTTAGGATCATTTGATTATTTTTTGATCAATGACTATGATTTAGTGTCCGTTACTATCAAAACTCTATAAATAGAGAGCTCATTTCATCATTTTTCACACACATCTTCTCTACTCTTAATCTCATTTTCGTATTCTCTAATCTCTACACGCTTTCATTTTCAATTTTCAATTACAATGGAAGGAGGTCGCGGAGGTGCATCATCTCGAGCTCGGAAGGGAAAGCAAATAATGAATCCGCGGGAGGAGGACCCCAACATTCAATCCACCGATGATGAGAGCATCTTCCGAATTCGACACCCGAAACACAAGGAAGTACCGATGCAATTACTTCTAAGGTTCGGGAACTTCCTCCTCTAAAGTCTTCTATTTTTACTAAACATTTTGAGAAGGTCACTCTTCTGTCGGGAGAAATGCGTGCAAAATGTAAGCACTGCAATGCTTCCTACAAATTCCAAGCCGGCAACGGCTATGGGTCGTTGAAACGACATGTAGAAACGAAGCACCCAACGGAATATGGACTCGACTGTTCTCAAACACAATTATCAAGATTTTCTTCAACTAGCGGTAGTACCGATTACGGTTTATTTTTATATTCAGATAATAAATTAAGAGAATCATTAGCTAAATTTGTTTCCGTAGAACATCTTTCTTTTAGTTTTGGATCTAATGCACATTTGAAGATTTTTGTAAAGAATCTCTTAATCCATGTGCTAAACGTGTTCCTAGGACTACACTTACTCGTATAATTAAAAAATTAGTAAAATAAGGAAAAAAGAATTTAATTGATGAATTTAGTAAATTAGATAATAAAGTTTCTTTATGTTCCGATATTTGGAGTGATCGTTGGCAAACACATTCGTATATGGGTGTGACTTGCCATTGGATCGATAACTCTTGGAACCTCCAAAAAAGATTATTAGCTTATAGAGTTTTTCATGAATCACATAATGCTCATAATATCGCACAATTATTATGTTTAATTTTAGAAGAATATGGTTTAACTCATAAAATATTTTCAATATCATTAGATAATGCTAGTTCTAATACCGCTTGTATAGATGATCTAAAATTTGTTTGTCAACCTATTATTGGAGGTTTATTTTTTCATATTCGTTGTGTATGCCATGTTTTAAATTTATGTGTTCAAGATGGTTTAAAAATTTTAGAAAGTTATATTAAACCAATTAGAATTGCAATTTCTTATTTATGGTCTCATCCATCTATAATGAAACAATGGGGTAGGTTTTGTAAAATTAATGGAATGAGACCTAAAAATTTTCCACGTGATGTACCAACACGTTGGAATTCAACATACCAATTATTACAAGATTCATTTCAATATAAAAAATTATTATGTTCATTTTTTGCACAAAACACTAATACTAATATATATATATATTTATTTTCACTACAATAGAATATTTGTAGTAGTATTTGTGAAATTTTAAAAGTATTTAATGATGCAACCGAACAACTTTCCGGTGTTTATTATCTCACTGCTCAATTAGTTTTAGAAATTTTTTCTAATATAGTATTAGTTTTAAATGAACATATTAATAATGAATCTTTATCTCCTTGCATCTTAGCTATGAAAACTAAATGGGAAAAATATTTTTATTTAATTCCTGAAATTTATTTAATTGCATTTGCTTTAGATCCTAGATTTAAATTAGAAGTTTTACAAGAAATGTTAACTTTATATTATGACGCTTTAATTCCAATTATAGATTCTTCTTCCCCTGATCCAGTTAATATTATATATAATGTTAGAATTTATTTATATGATATTTATAATCAATATTATGCAAAATATGGAACACAAATTAATATTTCTGAAATTCAACAAACTACTAGTAGTAATTTAAAACTTACAAAAGCACAACTCTTATTAAAAGAACGGACAAAACGTCCACGAGGATCCTCAAGTTCCACACAGGAACTTGAGAATTATTTTACGACTTCTTTTGATTTTAATGAAGCAGATAGCGAAAACTTCGATATCTTAAAGTGGTGGTCACAGAAGGTTCAAAGCTTTCCTGTTCTCTCCGTGATCGCAAAAGAAATTTTAGCTTGTCCAGTGTCAACTATTGCTGTGGAGCAGACGTTCAGTGCCGGTGACAACATATTAGATGAACGACGATCAACTTTGTCTCCCGACTCATTGGAAGCCCAAGCATTACTGGACGATTGGACCAGAGCAGAGAAAAGAATCCAAGGAATGCAACTTTCAGATGACGAAGTTGAAGATTTTGATACTGAAGGAACAAATACGACAGGAACAGGAAATGGAAGTGAATGAAAATGTAAAAGGATAAAAATGTAAAAGAACTACGTGGGCTTTGATTCCCCTAAAGGGATACGTAGGCAACTTAAATAAGTGTGATCCTGTCCGAATGCTGAATCAACGGACGCTGGGCACGTGGCGCTCCCCTGCTACTGACGTGGATCTTCGACTGGTTGCACGAACCTCCGGCGAACCTGCACAGAAGTCGGGCCGGGAAGGGGTTCCCGGCGGCAACCCTCCGACGCTCAAGTCAGGCAAGCAAGTAGTGAAAAAAGTAGCTCCAAAGGTGTCCAACGCGTACCTCCGGCGAAGTATGAGGCTCTTTATATAGAGCGGTGAAAGGGCTCTTGCACGTCCACCGAGGTGCATACGTGTCCGTAGCCCATACCTCGGTATGTGTCTGTCAGAAAGCTTACCTGACGCCATACTGCTACAGTCCAAGCACGTCTTCGATGGGACAACAGAACACCTCGTTGTCAGACTTGGAGTATGGCCTAGCCATAGGACTTGACAGCTGTCATAAGATGTTCTTGTCCTTCTCTACCGACCACCAGCCGGGGCGTCCGGCAAGCCAGCTGGACGGGGAGTCCGTCTGGCCAGCCCTCATCTTATGCGCCGGCCGGACGGCACTCACATCACGTCCGGCCTGTCGTTGGCATCGATATGCTGGGGATATTTTCGGTAGGGTACTATGTAGGGACTGTTTAGCAGTATGTCACCTTCTCTTAGGCCTTCCGCTCGGCTCTTTGCTACTGTTCAATTGAGCGTTGGAACCCCGACTTCTGTCGGGGCGACTTTTGCCATCAGCTATTCACCGGTCGGCCGGCCGGGAGGTCGGCCCATCCTTCTCCGGTCAGCCACCTGGCCTTTTGACTCCCGCGTGGCATTGACCCCTCAGAATGGGGGTCCCCTGTTCTAACCGCCGGATCACTTGCCTCCCCCTCAAGTCTAGTCGAAGGAGGCGAAGTCCGACTGACTAGACTGCCGATTTGACAGAGTAACGACCGATACATTAATACGCTCGGCCATGCTTAGGGATGCTCATCCGTTCGGCGGTACTTTGCCCATGCCTTGTATTCCCTTGGAATCCATGCCCCATCCTCTCCTCTACTGTCCATCACGTGTGCTGCGCACGGTAAGGGGCGATCATTAAATGCGACCTATATTCTGCTGACACGTGGTGGTCATGCTTTTGTCAGTGTATGGCGGTGGCATCACTTCTGATGGGACGGCCGCCGTTTGAAATGAACGGCTGGATGATGACCTCGTTCTTCACGACCTGGATCGGACGGTGGAGGCTGCTCTCGGGCGACGATATAAATCTCGCGGCCCCCTCTCTCCGCCGCCTTCTTCTTCATCGACCTCCGACCCCCCGCTGCTGTTTCTGCTCCGGCGATCCTTATTCCCCGCCTGTTTGGTGCGCTTGCCATCTTCTTCCTTTCCTCGATCTTTTTCGTACCCGTAAGCCTTCCTTTTCAACTCCCCTCCTCTTGTATTGCTTTCTTTTTCATTCTGTCGGCATTTTCTTCTAGTTTTTCTGTCAATATCTCTTCTGTTTCGACCATGGCGAGTACTTCTACGCCTACAGTCGGCGCTCCTGGTCTCTGGTATATGACTATGGAGAGCCGATTCGATGAAGAAGACGCACTGCGTCTTATTCGAACGTATGAAGTTCCGGCTGACCATGAGATAGTTGTGGCTAGTTCTTCCGATCGGCCTAATGATCCGCCGCCCGACACCATTTGCTTCTTCCGTGATCAATTTTTGGTCGGGCTGCGTTTTCCTCCACATCCGTTCATCATCAAAATATGCAACCACTTTCGCCTCCCGCTCGGCCAATTAGTCCCGAACTCGATTAGGTTGCTGAGCGGGGTGATAGTCCTTTTCAAGTTGAATGATATCCCCTTGGACCCCCAAATCTTCCACTATTTTTTCTACCCAAAACAATCCGAGTGGGGGACCTTCATATTTCAATCTAGGTCGGGTTTCATCCTATTTACCAACATGTCGAGCTCCAATAAGCATTGGAAGGAGCATTTCTTTTTTATGCGTCTTCCCGAACGGCCGGCCTTCCGAACGAAGTGGCAGACGGCGGTGCCGAATCAACCGGGTCTTGGCAAATTCAAGAGCCATCCGGCGTATCTTCATGCGACCAACCAGCTGGTCGGCCAACGTTACGATATCGACAAGTTGCTCCTGTTAGGATGTATACTAAAAGCCTAGCTTTTGGTATAAACATTTATCTAGAAATAAGAATCACATTGGTCAAATGTCTACATTTATGATAAATGTAGTTGTTCAATTAATTTATATTGTAGATAACATGGTGTGTGGTGTCACACACAGAAGATCATGTTATCGGTTCCTTATAAATTATAAACAGTAGCTCACGACCAAGATGGAAAGGAACAAACCATTGGAAGGTCGTAGTGTAATTAGGTATTAGTTTATCTTAACTATATAATTACACTAGTACACTTAGAGTGTATTGAGTAGGACCATTTGAGGTCGTTCCTTTTATACTGACTTTATGAAGGAACAAAGACCTCAGTTATTATGGAAGTGTGTGCTCTTAATCCTAATATAATAACAAGCACATATATTTGATATTTATTTCTTTAATTTATCAATGGGTGAGATTTAGTTCGATGAATCAATAAGCCCGATAAGTTGGGAAATGATATTACTTATAGTGTGTGTTGTTGATTATAGAAGGAAACTGTGTCCTAGTGATCTAGGTTGAGAATGTCCCCAAGAGGAGCTCATAAGGATTGTCATGTTAAACCACAGAGGTGGACTTAGTCCGACATGACGATGAAGTTGAGTGGTACTACTCTTGGAGCTAGATATTAATTAAGTGAGTTGTCAGTAACTTACTTAATTAGTGGACATTTGTTATCTTAAACACAGGGAGACTAACACACTCATAATAAGGAGCCCAAAATATAATTTGGGATTGGTGCGGTAGTTCAATAATAGTTCTTTAGTGGAATGAATTATTATTGATGAAATTAAGTTGTGTGTTTGGGGCGAACACGGGATGCTTAATTTCATCGGGAGACCAAAACCAATTCCTCCTCTCGGTCCCTATCGTAGCCTCTTAATTATAGAGTACTATACCCACCTTCTTACCCATCCTATAGGGGCCGGCCAAGCTAGCTTGGAGACCAAGCTAGGGCCGGCCATGGGTATGTTCATGGGTGAATTCATGTGGCCGGCCCTATTAAAATAAAAAGGAATTTTAATTTTAAAAATTTTCTTATGTGGATAATATAATTTAAAAGAGAGTTTAAAAATTTAAATCCTTCCTTTTATAAGATTCTACAAAAGATTAAGAGAAGAGTTAAAATCTCTTTCCTTATTTGTAGATTAAAATGTTGATTTTAATTTTGGTAAAAACTTTCCTTTTAATTATATTCATGATTTAAAAGAAAGTTTAAAAATTAAAAATTCTCTTTTATTAGTTTCTACAAAAGATTAAGAAAAGATTTAATATCTTTCCTTATTTGTAGATTGAAAGGAGATTTTAATTTTTAGAGATAACTTTCCTTTTTGGAAATTATCCACATGTTTAAAAGAAAGATTTTAATTTATAAAATTTCTTTTTATTAACCAATCATGAAGGGATTAAAATTATTGGAGAAATTTTTATAAATTTCTAGAAACAAATTAGGAAGTTTTAATTTTTGTTTTAATTAAAACTCTCCTTGTTTTGGGGAGAAGAGTGGCCGACCATTATAATTTGAAAAGAGAAAATTATTTTAATTAAATAAATTTTCCTTTTCAATGGAAAAAGAATTAAGGAAGTTTTTATTAAATTTTCCTTATTTGCCAAGATCAAGTATTAGAAAAGAGGGGGTAGAGGAGGCTTCAATGCTAACGACTCTATTCTATTTTTCCTCTCTTTTCTCCTTGGGTGTGGCCGGCCCTTTCTTTCCTCTCCTCTCCTTTGTTTGGCCGAAACCTTCTCATGGTGGAGATAGCTTTGGTGGTCGGATCTAAGAAGGAGAAGAAGGAGAGAAAAGAAGCCTCTTTTCTAGCATCCCTTGGAGCATGATGGTGGTGGCCGAACCTCTTCATCCTAGGAGAAGTTTTGATGGCCGAAACTTGTAAGGAAGAAGAAGGTGCTTGGTGGTTCTCATCTCGGAAGATCGTTGCCCACACAACGTCCGAGGTTAGAAGAGGAATACGGTAGAAGATCAAGAGGTCTTTCTAAAAGGTATAACTAGTAATTTTTGTTTCCGCATCATACTAGTTATTTTTGGAAATAATACTAAATACAAGAGGCATACGATTCTAGAGTTTCGAATTTGTTTTCGATATAGTGTTCTTTTGTTTTTCTTTCCCTTGTGATTTGATTGTTCTTTTCAGTTAACCTAAAGTTATTTTAGGAAATTAAATATTAGCTTTCCATAAAAGGTTTTGTCTAGTCGGTGGTGGTTGCTCCCATATCCAAGAAGGCCATGTGCCTCGCCACGTCAGTACTGGGAACCAATTATGGAAATTAATATTTAATGAAATTAATAACTTAAGGTGATTTGGGTCGAACGTGTTAAGTTCCGCAGGAGACCCAAGTCAAAACCTAAAAGAACGAATAGATTAAGTTTTGGATCAAACGTGTTAAGTTCCGCAGGCGATCCAAAATTTAATTTAAAAGAACACATGGTAGCTAAGAAAAGGTTCAGACGTTTGTACAAAATTTTTGTACAGTGGAACCTCTAGGTTTTCTGAGTAGCAACCAACAGCTCCTTCCTGGAGTGATGTATATATTCGGCTTGTCTCCCATCCAAGCCGATCTGCCTTGTAGCATGAGTAAGCGATTCTTATCCCCCATTTTTCTTTTGTTCTAACTGATTTATTCTATGTTTCTGCAGCTGAAGTTATGTGGCGTGCTAAGGCAACCGAAAAGCTCAAGCTGAAAGCCGCCAATGTTGAGGCGGTGAAGGACAAAGAGGCAGCCGAACAGTGGAGATGCGGGCGGCCGAAGCCGCCAAGCTGAAAGAGGCAGCCAATGTTGAGTTCCCTCGCTCAACAACTGAAGGGAGCGAGGGAACTCAAGTTGCTCCCAAGGCTTCGGCCGCCCGCATCTCCACTGACGAGGCCGCGGCCAATATCACAACATCTGCCCAGGCCGAGGAGGAGGGCCGATCGGCTGACGAGGCACCTTTGGTGACTCGTAAACGCCGTCGGCTAGAGCAAGCCGCTCAACAACCTCCACCAGGAGAGCAGCTTTCCGAGCGGAGCGATGATGCTCATGTGGTTTTTGAGGCGGTCTCCTCGGAGCACACTCCGACTCAGCTTGACTTGCCGCCGACCATCACTGAGGCGCAACCTTCCACCTCTCAGACTCTACGTCGTCTTAGGCGACTGGGCGACCGTCCGGTCCCGATCGGCGAGTCCTCTGGCCATGCTGCTGCGTCTCAAGATGACTCGAGCGGCCCGAGGGTGATTAAAACTGTCCTCAGATTTCCCTCGGAGGAATACTTACTGGCCGCCGATCGGCCATCGGTTCCCGAACAGCAGATCACCCTCACCGGTCCGCTCGCCAAAGTTTGGGAGGACGCGCGCGTACGCGTCGCGCTCATGTCCCCCAGTCAGCTAGGGGACAGTAACCTGCAGCAGGCGACCGGGGTATGCCTTTCTGCTTTACTGATATCTTTTATTTTAGTTTTTAACTTAACTGCCTTTATTCGCAGAGTTGGGTAGAGCAGATCGCAGTCAGCAATCGACTGGCTGAGCTGGAGGAAGAAATGAAAAAACTCAAACTTTCGGAGGCAAACCAAGGGCAATCCACGGCTGCTTTGGAGAAAAGCAAAAAGCTTTTGGAAGCCGAACGGAGACGAGCTTCCGATCTGGCGAGCGAGGTCGCTCGGCTTGAAGCTGTGGTCAAACAACGGGATAAAGAGATCAAGACGACGACCACTCGGAAGCGCAAGGCCATCGACGACATGGACCTAATGAAGGTGGAGATCAGAGGGCTAGAGCAACGCATCAAGGATCTGGATGCCCTCCTGGCCACCGAGAAGGAGAGCCGCTCGGCCGATCTTCTTAAATTTGAAGGAGACTTGAAGGATCTCCGTGCCGCCAACGATGCTTCCGAGCCGCGCTCAAAGAGTATCAGGAGGGGGAGTCGGCTCGCTCTGACGAAGTGAGGAAGGCATTTGTCCGCTCGGACGACTTCGGAGAGAAATTCACCGACAAGATTTCCCTCACTTTCGAAGAGGCGATTAAGGCGGCGGTGGATTACTTGAAGACCAAAGGCCACCTTCCCGCCGAGCTGACCATCCCCCCAGAGGATCTGGCTACCGTGATGGGCACCATTCCTGATGCTCTTTTTGATTTTGACGCGTGAGGAGTGTTTTTTATCAACTTTTTTGTATCTTCGCCGTTCGGCAAAACTTATTTTTGTTGTAACTTCTTTTGTTTGCCCAGCGTTTGGCGTAAATAGATCATCTTTCCGTTCCTGCAACTTTTGTTTTGGCAAGAAATTTTTCTTTCGTCATGTTTAAAGTGTTCTTTAAAACTCCTCCGCTCGGCTTCATGCTCTAACATGGACTCAAGCCGATTGTCTTCAAAAAACGTCTTTCGCCATGCGACTGCGTAGCCGCTCGGTGCACGAACGTCACTCGTTCACGTGCTCACCTCTTTAATTCCTATTAACCATCTTTTGCTTTGCACCTTACCTCAAAGGGGTTTTCCATATATTTTTCTAAGCGAGCCGCTCGGCCGTATGTTGGTCTTAAAGAACAGGCTCTGTCGTCGGTCGGCTCTTACCGCCGAAATGTATCACGTGGATGGTTATCCGCTCGGAGGGCTTATAGACGCCGGCTCGTCTCTTGATATTTAACGTCGGAGCTCGATGGTCTTTCGCTCGGACGTTTATAGACGCCGGCTCGTCTCTCGATATTTAACGTCGGAGCTCGACGGTCTTCCGCTCGGACGTTTATAGACGCCGGCTCGTCTCTCGATATTTAACGTCGGAGCTTGACGGTCTTTCACTCGGACGTTTATAGACGCCGGCTCGTCTCTCGATATTTAACGTCGGAGCTCGACGGTCTTCCGCTCGGACGTTTATAGACGCCGGCTCGTCTCTCGATATTTAACGTCGGAGCTCGACGGTCTTCCGCTCGGACGTTTATAGACGCCGGCTCGTCTCTCGATACTTAACGTCGGAGCTCGACAGCCTTAAAGGCTAACTTTAATGAAGCCGCTCGGCGAACACATTAGCCATCCTTTAAATCATTTTTGCTTCCTGCATTACAAGGACATGGGCGACTAGCATATACACAAAAATGAGTTGCATCAGTGCACCTTTCACCCAGCTCGATAAGGCTGGAGATGATTTGCGCTCAAGGGTCGGTCCAGCTGCCGCCCGTCTTCATCCTCCAAGTAGTAAGCGCCCGAGCGGAGCTTTTCGATAACCTTGAAGGGGCCCGCCCAGGGAGCTTCCAGCTTGCCGACATCGCCGACCGGCTTGACTTTCTTCCAGACAAGGTCGCCGACCTGGAATGATCTGGAGATTACGCGCCGGTTGTAGTTTTGCTTCATCCGTTGACGATACGCCATCAGCCGGACGGACGCCTTGGCTCGCTCCTCATCAACCAAATCCAGCTCCATGTTCCTCCGCTCGGCGTTGCCCTCATCGTAACACTGGATCCGGACGAATTCGACACCGACTTCGACGGGAATCACCGCTTCGCCGCCGTATACTAGATGAAAAGGCGTGAAGCCCGTTCCTTCTTTTGGAGTCGTTCGGATGGCCCATAGGACGCCCGGCACTTCATCCACCCAACTTCCTCCCAAATGGTTAAGCCGAGCGCGCAAGATGCGAAGAATTTCCCGATTGGCTACTTCAGCTTGATCGTTGCTTTGGGGATAGGCCACGGATGTGAAGTGTTGCTCAATGCCATAGCTTTTGCACCAATCCTCAAGCAACTTCCCTGTGAATTGCCGCCCATTATCGGAAATAAGTCGACGGGGGATGCCGAACCGACAGATGATGTTCTGCCAGATGAACTTTTTGACCATCTGTTCGGTGATCTTGGCTAGCGGCTCGGCCTCCACCCACTTGGAAAAATAATCGACCGCCACTAGCAGAAATTTCCGCTGCCCGGTCGCCATAGGAAATGGACCAACAATATCCATTCCCCACTGATCGAACAGACATGAGACTGTTGATGCCTTCATTTCCTCTACCGGTCGGTGGTAGAAGTTATGGTACTTCTGGCACGAAAGGCACGTCGATACGGTCCGAGCGGCGTCTGCTTGTAAGGTTGGCCAGAAGTACCCGGCCAATAGGATCTTCTTAGCCAGCGATCGTCCGCCCGGATGCCCTCCGCATGATCCTTGATGTACTTCTTGGAGGATGTAAGCCGAGTCCTCCGAGCTCACGCATTTCAACAGTGGGCGTGAGAAAGCCTTTTTGTAAAGTTGATCGCCGATGAGTGTGAACCGACCGGCTCTCCTCCTTAGCAGCCGGGCTTCATTCTGATTGGACGGTGTGGCGCCCGAGCGTAGAAACTCCATAATGGGTGTCCTCCAGTCGCTCGGGAACGTAAGGCCTTCCATACGGTCGACGTGTGCCACCAATAATACTTGTTCAATTGGTTGCTAAATGGCGACCGACGTTATTGAGCTCGCAAGTTTGGATAACTCATCGGCCGCTTGATTTTCTGCTCTGGGTATCTTCTGGACAATAACTTCTCTAAAATTGGCTTTAAGTTTCTCAAAGGCTTCAGCGTAGAGCTTGAGCCGAGCACTGTTGATTTCGAAGGTACCAGAGAGCTGCTGCGAGGCCAACTGCGAGTCCGAATAAAGCGTTACCCGACCGGCGCCAACATGCCGAGCTGCCTGTAAGCCGGCTATAAGGGCTTCATACTCTGCTTCATTGTTTGTGGCTTTATAATCCAGCCGGACGGATAAGTGCATCTTTTCTTCTTGAGGGGAGAGCAACAGTATTCCAATCCCGCTTCCGAGCCGAGTGGATGATCCGTCCACAAATATTTTCCACATAGCTTCCGGCTCTGAATTCTTCACCTCAGTCACAAAATCTGCCAATGACTGCGCTTTGATTGCCTAGCGGGGTTGGTACTGGATGTCAAATTCACTTAACTCCATCGTCCATTTGATGAGCCGCCTGGATGCTTTTGGATTTAGTAATACACGCCCGAGCGGGCTATTGGTTTTGACAATGATGGTATGCGCCAGGAAGTATGGACGAAGGCGCCGAGCGGCGAGGACCAGAGCGAAAGCCAGCTTCTCGAGCCCAGTGTAGCGAGATTCAGCATCTTTTAAAATATGACTAAGGAAATACACAGGCTCTTCTTCGCTCGCCCTCACTAGTGCCGAGCCAATTGCTTGCTCGGTTGAAGACAAGTACATATAAAGTGGCTCACCCGCAGTCGGCTTGGCTAATACCGGGAGAGAGCTCAGATATGCCTTCAAATCTTCGAACGCCCGATCACATTCTTCGTCCCAATGAAACTTATTGGCCTTGCGCAAGATTTTGAAAAAATGAAGGCTCCGGTCGGCGGTTTTGGAGATGAATCTGGACAGAGCAGTTATCCGACCGGTCAAACACTGCACTTCCCTTGTATTTCTTGGAGGCGGCATGTCTTGTAGAGCTTTCACCTTGCTGGGATTTGCTTCGATGCCCCGCTCGGTCACTATGTACCCCAAGAAACGCCCTCCTTTTGCTCCGAACAGGCACTTCTGGGGATTTAGCTTGACTCCATATTTGCGTAGCGTTCGGAAGGTTTCCTCCATGTCTTTGAAGAGATCGGTCGCTCGGACGGACTTGATGAGAATGTCGTCCACGTACACTTCCAGATTTCGCCCGATCTGCTCTCTGAATACTTTATTCATCAAGCGCTGATATGTGGCTCCCGCATTCTTCAATCCGAACGGCATCACATTATAGCAATAGGTGTCGTCGGCCGTCACGAAGCTGACTTTTTCTTGATCTTCACGGGCGAGCGGTACTTGATGATAGCCTTGGTAAGCGTCGAGCATACATATTAATTCGCAGCCGGCCGTAGAGTCCACCAGCTGATCTATCCGGGGCAGAGGATAAAAGTCTTTCGGGCAAGCTTTGTTGAGATCCCGAAAATCTATGCATACTCTCCACTTGTTGCCCGGCTTGGAGACTAATACTACGTTCGCCAGCCAGCTCGGGAACTGCACCTCGCGTATATGGCCGGCTTCCAGAAGCTTCTCCACCTCCGCCCGGATGATGGTATTCTGCTCGGCGCTGAAATCTCTTTTTCTCTGCTTCACCGGCCGAGCGTCCGGTCGGACATGTAGCTCGTGCTGCGCTATGCTCGGCGAAATTCCGGGCAGCTCATGCGTCGACCAGACGAAGACGTCACAATTTCTCTGGAGGCATTTGATCACTTCCTCCTTCTGGTTGGCCTCCAGATCGGACGCAATAAAGGTTGTGGCCTCCGCTCAGGTTGGGTGAATCTGCACTTCCTCTTTTTCTTCATAAACTAAAGAGGGAGGCTTTTCAGTTATAGCATTCACCTCGATCCGTGGCGACTTCCGAGCGGAATTGGATTCTGCTCGGACCATTTCGATGTAGCATCGCCGAGCTGCCAGTTGATCTCCCCGTACTTCTCCCACTTTGTCTTTGACGGGGAACTTGATCTTCTGGTGGAAGGTAGAGACGGCCGCTCGGAACTCACTGAGCGCCGGTCGTCCCAGAATGACGTTGTATGAGGAGGGAGAGTCTACTACCACGAAGTTCGCTGTCCGCGTCCTCCTGAGCGGCTCTTCTCCTAGTGAGATGGCCAGCCGGATTTGTCCGACCGGTAGGACTTCATTGCCCGTAAACCCGTAGAGGGGGGTTGTCATGGGCAGCAGCTCGGCGCGGTCAATTTGTAGTTGATCGAACGCCTTTTTGAATATTATGTTGACCGAGCTTCCTGTGTCAATAAAAACGCGGTGAATAGTGTAGTTGGCTATTACCGCTTTGATGAGCAGAGCGTCGTCGTGGGGCACTTCAACTCCTTCCAAGTTCCCAGGCCCAAAACTGATTTCGGGTCCACTCGCCCGCTCTCGGCTGCAGTCGACTGTATGGATCTGGAGCTGCCGGACGCTCGCCTTTCTTGCTCGGTTGGAGTCTCCTCCGGTCGGCCCACCAGCTATGATGTTGATTTCGCCTCGGGAAGTATTGCTTCTATTTTCTTCTTCTCGGGCGGAAGGTCGGGGACGTTCCCTAGACATTCAGAGATTCTCCCGCCTCGGAGAGCGATGCCGCTCGGGAGTCGGTTGTTGCCGCCTGTCGGCTACCGTCCGATCGGCTTCACGAGGCCTCTGCCGCCTGTCGGCTGATGGCGACCGACGACCACCGCCTCTGGGAAGGGGGTGGGCGATTAAAGGAAGACTGCGGCAATCCCTGGTGTTATGTGTGTCCGTCCGGTGGAAGGAACAGAACATCGGGGTCCACCTCTTCTTTGTCCTGGGCCGCTCGGCCGCCACTTCTTGGACATGAGGTCTCGGATGAGCACGAATCGCTTCGGCCCTCGGTCCTCTGGGCGGCTGATGAGTAGCATGAGGCTTCCGTTCGGTAGGGGGAGCCCGCTCGGCTGGAGTTTCTTTTTTCCGGGCCACTTGCGCTTCCTCCACGTTGATGTATTCGTTGGCCCGGTGTAGCATGTGATCATAGTCTCGGGGCGGCTTCCGAATGAGTGATCGGAAGAAATCCCCATCCACGAGTCCTTGTGTGAAGGCATTCATCATGGTCTCCGAGGTGGCCGTTGGAATATCCATGGCCACTTTGTTGAACCGCTGGATGTAAGCTCGGAGCGATTCACAGGCTTCTTGTTTGATGGCGAACAGACTAACGCTGTTGACTGCTTGCGAAGTGGTGGAGGAAGGCCGTCCGGAAGTCCTTGAAGCTTGTGATGGATCCGTCCGGCAACCTCCGAAACCAACGTTGAGCCGATCCAGATAGGGTGGTGAGGAAAACCCGACACTTCACCCTATCTGTGTATTGATGCAGGGTTTTCGTGTTATCAAACTTGCCCAAATGATCATCCGGATCGGTGGTTCCATTGTATTTGCCGATCGTCGGAGGCACGTAGTGCTTGGGCAGAGGGTCTCGTAGAATAGCCTCTGAAAATTGGCGATTAATCTGCTCGGGCAATGAGTCCGCTCGAGGGGCTTTTCCTTTTCTGTCATCTCGTCTCGGCATTTCATCCGAAGAAGATCCCCGATCTCTATGAGTGGGTGCGGCTTCGGGAGTGCGGAATAGGGCCCGATGAAATGCAACGGTGGCAGGTGGTACTTCCGCTCGACCACCAGACGCTGACGTTGCTTGCTGCTCCGGCCGCTCGGCTGTTGCTTTCTGTTTTTGCTCCACAAGCTTGGCGGCCCTCAACTTGATCAGAGCGTCGAGTTCCTCCGTGGAAAGTGTCACCGTGTGTTGTCGTCCAGCCTCGTCTATTGTTTCCGTTCGGATGCAGGAGCGTTCCCACAGACGGCGCCAATTTGATCCTGTCCGAATGCTGAATCAATGGACGCTGGGCACGTGGCGCTCCCCTGCTGCTGACGTGGATCTTCGACTGGTTGCACGAACCTCCGGCGAACCTGCACAGAAGTCGGGCCGGGAAGGGGTTCCCGGCGGCGACCCTCCGATGCTCAAGTCAGGCAAGCAAGTAGTGAAAAAAGTAGCTCCAAAGATGTCCAACGCGTACCTCCGGCGAAGTATGAGGCTCTTTATATAGAGCGGTGAAAGGACTCCTGCACGTCCACCGAGGCGCATACGTGTCTGTAGCCCATACCTCGGTATGTGTCTGTCAGAAAGCTTACCTGACGCCATACTGCTACAGTCCAAGCACGTCTTCGATGGGACAATAGAACACCTCGTTGTCAGACTTGGAGTATGGCCTAGCCATAGGACTTGACAGCTGTCATAAGATGTTCTTGTCCTTCTCTACCGACCACCGGCCGGGGCGTCCGGCAAGCCGGCTGGACGGGGAGTCCGTCCGGCCAGCCCTCATCTTATGCGCCGGCCGAACGGCACTCACATCACATCCGGCCTGCCGTTGGCATCGATATGCTGGGGATATTTTCGGTAGGGTACTATGTAGGGACTATTTAGCAGTATGTCACCTTCTCTTAGGCCTTCCGCTCGGCTCTTTGCTACTGTTCAATTGAGCGTCGGAACCCCGACTTCTGTCAGGACGACTTTTGCCATCGGCTATTCACCGGTCGGCCGGCCGGGAGGTCGGCCCATCCTTCTCCAGTCGGCCACCTGGCCTTTTGACTCCCGCGTGGCATTGACCCCTCAGAATGGGGGTCCCCTGTTCTAACCGCCGGATCAAAGTGCAAGCCCTTTTTTCAATAAATTTTAATTTATAATTTTTAATGTTTAATGTTTAATTTTTAATTTTTAATTTTTTTTAACATATTAATTTTGAACCGTGGCGAACCCTGACGAACCGTGAACCGAACCGTGAACCGGCAGTTCTGAACCGTGAACCGTAACCGTCTTGGACGGTTAAGGTTAAGGGTCGACCTGCCTGGAACCATCGAACCGGCGGTTCCGAACCATCGAACCGTCGGTTCCGAACCATCGAACCGTCGGTTCCGAACCGTGGTCAGGTCTAATCTCCTGGATCGATTGACAGATCTGTATTGTCGGGAGATCATCAGATTACATGGTGTCCCTTTGACTATTATTTCGGATAGAGACCCCCGGTTCACGTCTCGTTTCTGACAGAGTCAGCAGCAGGCCTTGGGCACTCAGCTCCGATTTAGTATAGCTTTCCATCCGCAGACAGATGGATAGTCAGAGCGGACTATTCAAACTCTAGAGGACTATTCAAACTCTAGAGGACTTGCTGAGATCTTGTGTACTAGATTTTGGAGGCAGTTGGGAGGACCATTTGTTATTGGTAGAGTTCGCCTACAACAATAGCTTTCATTCAGCCATCCAGATAGCACCGTTTGAAGCGTTGTATGGTAGGCCTTGTCGGACACCCACCCTCTGGGATGAGGTTGGGGAGGCCCAGCTGTTGGGACCTCATAGAGCTCAGCATGACGCAAAGTTGGTCTGTTCTATCAGATGGAGGATGTCAGAGGCGCAGAATCGCCAGAAGAGTTATGCAGATTGGAGACGCAGACCCTTAGAGTTCTCTACAGGCGACCATGTATTTCTACGAGTTTCACCCATGAAAGGGGTGAAGAGATTTGGTCTCAGAGGTAAGCTAGCTCCGCGATACATTGGCCCTTTCCAGATCCTGGAGAGGATTGGAGCAGTAGCTTACCGGCTAGCACTACCACCGTCCCTGGCAGGCGTGCACGATGTATTTCACGTATCTATGCTGAGGAGATACGTACCCGACCCGACGCATGTGCTGACAGATATCTCAGTTCCAATTCAGCCGGACGTCACTTATGAGGAGATTTTGGTATGAATTCTGGACCGGAAAGAGTGTCAGTTGCGGAACAAGACTATCCGGCTGGTTAAAGTCGGATGGCAGCATCATTCGGATGAGGAGGCTACTTGGGAGCTCGAGGATACTATCCGAGCTCGATACCCCCATCTTTTCACTTAAGGTATGTGATTTAATTTACCGTTCAACATTTATATTTTATATCTGTTGTTAGTACTTGCTGATGGTAGATAATGAAATTTGGGGACCAAATTTTTATTAGTGGGGGAGAATGTAAAATACTGAAAAATGGCGAATGATAATAAGGGAGTTTTCTGAAATTTTTAGAAATTTTTCGGGAATTTTTCGGAGCTCGTATGGACGAGTTTACGGGGATAAAAACGGGGGTCGGGAAAAGCCTATTTAGGTTACCCCGTTTTAGCGAGGAAATGTTTATTTTCTAAATTCTTTTTTTTCTTTTCTATTTATTTTTATTTATTTTATTTTCTTTTTATTTCTTCGCTTCTTCCCTTTCCTCGCCGAACCCCCCTCCCCCGCGCGTCTCTCTTCCTTTCCCCACCGAAGCCCTTTCGAGCCCCAACCGTCGGCGGTTCCTCCTCTCCCACGCGTGCATAAGGTCGGGACCAAGAGAAGCCGACATTTCTCTTCTCCCTCTCCACAGCCGAGCGACCTCCCTTGTGCCCTAGCGTGCCCCGACGCCGATTTTTCTTCTTCCTCTTCTCTCCCGAGCCGCACACCGCCGGCCGCCTGTCCTCAGCAAAGGAGCGCGCCGGCGATCGTCGTGCCCTAACCTCCAGCCGCGTGCCCTAATCATTGCTGCCGCCCCCATCGCGCCTGTGACTTATGCTTCGCAGCCTCGTCGAGCACTAGCGCAAGGACTTCTCACCGGCGCCGACTGCCAGGTCTGATTCGGCCGTCGTCCATTCGTTCTTGGCTGTGATCACTCGCCAGAAGCCAAGCACACGAATTTCCTAGTTTCGGCTGTGCCCTAGCTTCCGGCCGATTTTCCCGACTCACTGGAGCAGGCCACGGTTCCCAATCAGGTGTTACACTGATCCTACTTTTCCCCTAATTTTCTTTGAGTTGGTTATCCTGGTGTCGTTGTTGATCTTATCTTCCATGGCACACCACCATAGCGACACTCTTCATCTGAGAGTAACCTGCCAATTTTAGTTTAGGGGTATTCGGGTGGAGATTTGTGACCCCACCTTATTGCAGTCACTGGATCAGGCAGCAACCTCCTCTAACAGTGGGTAAGTATAGATTTAGGTGAGTTTTTGTGTTTAATCTGTGATGGATTATATTATAGTAAGCCCTAATTTAGTGTAAGAGATTTTTATTTAGCTATTTATAGGAGTGTAGTTCCTAGTTCCCTTATATAAGAATAAGGGAGACGTACAAAATTACGCAAACTATATGGGTATTAAACTAATGAGTCATACTATGAAACTTTGGGAAAAAGTAATAGAAAAAAGATTAAGGAAGGAAACCATAGTGACAGAAAATCAATTTGGGTTAATGCCTGGAAGGTCAACAATAGAAGCTATACATCTTCTTAGATAATTAATTGAAAAATATCGAGAGCAAAAACAAGATCTACACATGGTATTCATTGACTTAGAAAAGGCATATGATAGAGTCCCAAGAGAAATTATATGGAGAATTTTAGAAAAGAGAGGTGTTAGCGTAACATATATTGAACTAATTAAAGATATGTATGAGGATGTAACGACCAGAGTAAAGACTTCAGGCGGAGTAACTAAAGCATTTCCAATAAAGATAGGGTTACATCAAGGATCAGCTTTAAGTCCCTATCTTTTTACATTAATTATGGACGAACTCACTGCACACATTCAAGACACAGTACCGTGGTGCATGTTGTTTGCAGATGATATTATTTTGGTAGATGAGACACGTGAAGGAGTAAATGCTAAGCTAGAATCTTGGAGGGAAACACTAGAAGGGAAAGGTTTTAAGCTTAGTAGATTAAAGATGGAATATATGGAATTTAAGTTTAGCAATATTAGAAGTAATGAAATAATTGTTAAGATAGGAGAGGACGAGTTGTCTGGAACCGAGAGATTTAAATATTTAGGATTATTTTTACAAAATGATGGAGGGATTGAGAGAGATGTCTTACATAGAATACAAGCAGGATGGGTGAAATGGAGGGGAGCGTTGAGTGTTTTATGTGATCGTAAAGTACCTCTTAAACTTAAAGGTAAGTTTTATAAAATCGTAGTTAGACCTGCTATGTTATATGGAGCTGAATGTTGGGCCATGACTCGAGCACATGAGCAGAAGATGAGAGTTGCAGAGATGAGGATGTTAAGGTGGATGTGTGGACATACGAGGATGGACAAAATAAGAAATGAGAGCATTAGAGAGAAAGTAGGAGTTGCATCTATTGAGGAAAAACTCAGAGAGACACGTTTAAGATGGTACAGACATGTAGTTAGACAACCAATAAATGCTCCAGTTAGGCGATGTGAAACTATGATAAACATGCATATAAAACGAGGAAGAGGAAGACCAAAAAAGACTTGGTTAGCAACAATAAAATAAGATAAAATTTATTTAAATATAGATGATGATATAATAGGAGATAGAGCTCAATGGCGTAAAAGGATTCATACAGCCGACCCCACCTAGTGGGAAAAGGCTTGGTTGTTGTTGTTGTTGTATTTATAGGAGTGTAGCTAAATAAAATATTTATTTATTGGTGACTCAGGGTTTTGACATGAGACGAGTATCTCGACTACCGGATTGGACTTTTCGATTTGGAGGCGGGTACTTTGACTTTATGTCATTTGATATGCATAATAATGTTTTTAACAAATAGCAATAATTGTGTTTCTTATTTGCTTCGGTTGATCACTACCCGATCTGTTACATGTTTGTTTGTTTATTTATTTTTCACAGCATGCTAGTATTTACCTGATTATACCTATTTATAGAGGTAGTGTCACAACCATGTTATTTGTTAAGTTCAGGACCTAGGGTTTTTGATACCTTATCTGATCTGTGTACCTTTGATTTGGTTCATTTTCCTATGGTACACATTTTATATATGTATGGATATTGCTATGTTGTTTAGTATTTTGCCATGCTTAGTATCATGCACCATTCGCATGATTGCATGCTGTGCGATAGTCTGCTCCCTTATTGTTGAGCACATCGCCAGTTTCATCACTGTCGGTGCTCCGTTAGTCCGCTCATGGGTAGTGTGACGCAGCCCGGTAGCACGTCAGGGATCCCTCCCCGTCATGGTGTACCGGGAGATGAGAGCATTGCACTCCCCCATTTATGATTTGGGGTAGGAGTATGTGTGTACTTCGACAGCATCCCGTCCACTCGGTCACTCATCAGGAGCAGTGATGGCAGAGTGCACGGTTGTCACAACCCTACCCACTCGGTCTCACCATTGTGTGTGAGATGGCTGACTGGCGTCAGGGTGACCATGTCATTCGCATCATATGCATGATGCATTTATTGCTTGTGTTTGCTGCATTTAATTGCTGCATTTATATGGACGCATATGATTGACATGCATACAGGATTTATGACACTCTCGGTCTGACGATCTTGTTGTACTTATACCCTGGTCCTGGTTAGTACAGTTTTCTCCTGTTTTGTTTCAGTTGCATTTATCCTTCTTGTATCAGGAGACTGTACGCATGATTAGTGCTGCATGTTATTTTCTTTATTATGCATATCAGTTGATACCCGCTGAGTGTTGGACTCACACCCTCCTCCGTTATTATTTTCAGGTTGATGCTGTCCGGAGGGTTCCAGTCGCTAGTCCCCTGCAGTCCACGAAGACGAGTGTTGCTCTTTTAGTTTTCTTGTTTAAACTATGTTTAGACTTGTTTTGTCTTTTGATACTTTGGACTTGTATTAGTTCACCTTATAGATAATGCCGATGAGATTTATTTAGATTTGTTTTACTACATGCCTGCCTAGAGGGCAGAAGAGGTAAGTTCGTTGTGATTTGTGTTTTATGAGTGTAGTGGAGTATGCTATCGGTTTTGAGCTTTATGGGTGTAGTTGAGTAGGGTTGATTTTGAGTCTTCTTATCATTGCTTATTAAACTGCGTGGATGTCTGTGTGTTGTGCTTATATTATTGTTATTGTTTCGGCCATGTTGGCCGATGTATATGTGGCCTAGAGGGCATTGTAGAAAAGTTTCAGATTGTCACCCGTACAGGGGAGATACTGCCGAAATTTCTTCGGACAGGGACTCCCCCGGGGCGTGACAATTTATTTGGTATCAGAGCCCCTGACTGGTTGTGCTGCCCTCCCTGAGCAGTAACTCCGGGAGCAGTATGCTGAACCTTCAGCTGACAATCTCGACTCTGGTGCCCAGGCAGTTTGCAATAAAAGCAAACTGACTGTCCCAGAGAACAGGCTGTGGTGATGTGATCTCTGGACCTACATCTGAAACAGCGAATGTCGTTGGCAGGTTGTTTTCGGTTCTGCTGTGGAGTCCGGAAACGTCCTAAGGAAGACTGCCCTGATTTCTGAGGCCTACGTAATACCCCAGAAGTACTCTGATCTGACCGACTGCGCCTGCTCTGTTGTGGTGTAGCTGTGGCTACTGGATCTGCCCAGATGTCTGACCCGACTGTTTCCTTTTTCTGTCTGGAATTGCTCTCTGTTGAGCTGACTTAATCATGAGGGCTCTGTCCAAAGTCTCCAGATAAGATACGTAACCAAGACCTGCAAGCCTTACTTGCAAATATACATCCAATCCCTGAATGAACTGCTACATACGCGAACTGTCCTCAGCAACAAGCTCTGGATAGAATCTGGTCAATCTGTCAAACTCTGCATTATACTCTGTCACCGACCGGTTGTTCTGTCGTAGACTCAGGAAATCCTGCCTGCGAGCCATCTGATAAGCTCGTGGAAAGAAGCGGCTCTCAAAAGCCTCTCTGAATCTGGCCCAAGTGATGTTCTGCTCGCCGATGATGGAACGCTGAGTAACCCACCAAGTGTCGGCCTCATCCCGTAAATGGAAAGCAGCCAGCTCTGCTTTCTCCCACTCAGAGCAAGCCATATAGAAGAAGGTCCGCTCCATAGTCTCTATCCATGACAGGGCCACACTCGGATCATGGTCTCCTCGGAAGAGTGTAAATCGACTCTTCATCGACTCTGACAACGCTGGAATCCTGGCTCGTGCCGCGACAATGTCAGTGAGGTGTGTCGGAACGGTTGCAAGAACTGGCGGAACCACTGGAGCTGGTGCTACAGGTGGTACCGCTGAATAGACCGGAGGAGGTACTCCCGGTGCTGCTGTATAAACTGGAGCATATGTCATCGGTGGCACTGCAGGGTGAGCATAGGTGGCCGCGGCTGGATGTACGGTAGGTAGTGGTACCGGATGTGGAGCAGCCAACATCGTTGGTGCAGGTGCTGCTGGATATACTGTAGGTACTAGGGGCACAGGTGCCACTGGTGTCGAGTACACGGTAGGTCCAGGTGGCGGTGGTGCTGAGTATGTCGTAGGTTGGGCCGGAGAATGTGCGGGGTATGCCGGTAGTACCCCTGATGGTGCCGAAAATACAGTAGGGATAGGTACACTCGACACAGCCGAGGTAGGTACCTCTATAGGAGCCATCGGGGTCTGGGAGCTCGACGCGCCCGCAGTATGCTGAGTCTATCCCTGACTGACAGACTCAACCCCAGTAGGCATCTCTGGCAAATCCAGAGATCCCAAGGTCCTTGTACGTGGCCGTCCAACACCACGTCTCGCAGCAATACGTGTAGATCTCCTCATATCTGTTAAGTTATATCACAGATATTACTACAAGTATAACAATCATAAAATAAACATCATACCTATTTGCCCTCTGGAGATGTTCCGTCGCTGTCCAGTCCCCAAATTGACCTCGAAATTCCGCACAAGAAAATCATCGGAAATCCATATAAATCCGAAACGGAAGTCCAAAACATATACATAATGGAAAGTCCGTGCAATCCAAAATAACCACCCAGTTTGACTCGCAAACTTGGGCTAACCCATAAATCCAGAACACCATAAGCAGGTATCATAACCCGCTCTGATACCAATAAATTGGTATAGTTAAATCTCGAAAATCTATAACACGAAAATCAAACAAGTATCGCCAACTTGGCTCTGATACCAATTAAATCTGTGTTGTGGTATGTGTGCATGTGTTTGGTATATTACTGGAGGTATCATGCTGATTTATACCTGTGTTATGAGTGTGCTTGGTGTGTACTAGTTGGAGGATTATGTCGATCATACCCATGTAGTGTGTGCACGTGTGTTAGGTGTATTATTGGTAGCATCATGATGATTCTACCTATGTTGAGTGTTTGGATTATGTCATTGGTTGTGTTACCTACTGGTGGGTGACCTACTATGATGTTGAGAGAGTTGATAATAGATTTGATTTGCTTACTAGGTTGTTATACCCTTGGTTGCCCATAGTGACCTGTGGTAGAGCGATCACATGTATTCTCTAACTAGATAGTTAGATGTCTTGATCACTTATGGATTGTTTGTGGTAGAGCGTTGCTCCCACATATGTAGTATTTCTTATGATGGAGCATTGCTCTCACATTCGATGATCTATTTCTTTGGTGATTTGTAGCTAGTGATCAGATTTCAGACTTGTTTTCGGGGATCTTATAATTGATTATGCCTGTTGTACGAGCATTATGAGTTCTAGATTTTACCATTTAGGCTTACAAAGCCCTAGATGTTTTCATGGACTCAAGGATTTCGGTATTACATTTGAGATTCTTACAGATCATAAGAGTCTCAAGTATAGTTACATCCAGAAAGAACTTAATCTCCGACAGAGGAGATAGATGGAGTTCCTGAAGGATTATGATTGTACCATTAGCTACCACCCGGGAAAAGCTAATGTGGTTGCCAATGCACTCAGTAGGAAGTCCAGAGCGACTTTGGCTTGCCACCAAGTTTCAGTCACAGACTTGGTTCAGGGTTTTTCCAGTTGGGCCTTCAGGAGCAGGGACAGACAGAGCAGGGTATTCTGGTTACCATGGTTGCTCAGTCGTCGATCAGGACGAGGATCTGAGAGGCCCAGGCTGGTGATCAACATTTGCATTTTTATTGGCAGACAGATAGCTTTTGGGCAACAGACTGAGTTCACACGAGACGAGGAGGGTATTATATACTTCCGAGGCAGATTATGCATACCTCAGTCTCACCCGGTCTTACAGGAGCTACTTCAGGAGGCTCATCGCTCTTGATTTGCGATCCACCCAGGTGGGACCCGCATGTATCGAGATTTGAGGCGTTCCTACTGGTGGAACGGTATGAAGAAAGACATTGCGGAATTTGTAGCTAGATGTCTTATCTGTCAGCAGGTGAAGGCCGAGCACCAGAGACCTGCCGGATTACTTCAGAGGATTTCTATTCCTGAGTGGAAATGGGAACATATTACTATGGACTTTGTGGTGGGTTTACCGAGGACACGATGAGACCATGACGCGATTTGGGTAGTCGTTGATCGATTAACCAAATCCGCACATTTCTTAGCGATCCGGAAGACTGATCCTCTGGATCGATTGGCAGATCTGTATTGCTGGAAGATCATCGATTACATGGTGTCCCTTTGAGTATTATTTCGGACAGAGACCCCGGTTCATGTCTCGATTCTGGCAGAGTCTGCAGCAGGCCTTGGGCACGTAGTTCTGTTTCAGTACAACTTTCCATCCATAGACAGATGGACAATCAGAGCGGACCATATAAACTCTAGAGGACTTTCTGAGGTCTTGTGTATTGGATTTTGGAGGCAGTTGGGAGGACCATTTGCCATTGGTAGAGTTTGCCTACAACAATAGCTTTCATTCGGCTATCTAGATTGCACCGTTTGAAGCATTGTATGGTACGCCTTGTCAGACACCTGTCCTCTGGGATGAGGTTGGGGAGGCCCAGTTATTGGGACCTCATAGGGCTCAGCATGATGCAGAGTTGGTCCGTACTATCAGATGGAGGATGTCAGAGGCGTAGGATCGCCAGAAGGCTTATGCTGATCGGAGACGCAGACCTTTGGAGTTCTCTATTGGTGATCATGTTTTTCTGTGAGTTTCACCCACGAAAGGGGTGAAGAGATTTGGCCTCAGAGGTAAGCTAGCTCCGCGATACATTGGCCATTTCCAGATCATGGAGAGGATTAGAGCAGTAGCTTACCGGCTAGCACTACCACCGTCCCTGGAATGCGTGCACGATGTATTCCACATATCTATGCTGAGGAGATACATACCTGACCCGACACATGTGCTGACAGATATATCAGTTCCCGTTTAGCCTGACGTCACTTATGAGGAGATTCTGGTACGGATTCTGGACCGGAAAGAGCGTCAGTTGTGGAACAAGACTATCCTACTGGTTAAAGTCGGATGACAGCATCATTCAGACGAGGAGGCTACCTGGGAGCTCGAGAATACGATCCGAGCTCGATATCCCCGTCTTTTCACTTGAGGTATGTGAGTTATTTACCATTCAGCATTTATATTCTTTACCTGTTGATAGTATTTGCTGATGGTAGATAACGAAATTTGGGGACCAAATTTTTATTAGTGGGGGAGAATGTAAAATACCGAAAAAGGGAGAAAAATAATAAGAGATTTTTTTTGGAATTTTTAGAATTTTTTCGGGAATTTTTCGGAGCTCGTATGAACAAGTTAACGGGGAAAAAAATGGGGACCGAAAAAGTCTGTTTAGGCTACCCATTTAAGCGAGGAAAAGATTTATTTATTTATTTTCTTTTCCCTTTTTCTTATTTATTTTCTTTTCCTCCTCGTTACTGTGTCGTTCCCTTCTTCCTCTCTGCGCGCCCGACGCCGTGTGCCCGAGGCTTCGCCGCGCCATCTTCTCCTGTGCTCTAACCGTCACTCGGCGGTTCCATCTCCTCCTGCGTGCTTAAAGTCGTGACCAAGAGAGAAGCCGACACTTCTCTTCCTCCTCCTCCCATCTGTCGATTTTCCCCTCTTTGTGCTCATGCCCTAGCCAGCTCCGACGCCACTTCCTTGCCTTTGCCGTCGCCCCTCGCTGTGGAGACTGCCACAGCCGACGCTCCTCTTCCCCAAGCGCCGGCGACAATCTGCCACCGCCGACCCATTGTCGCCCTCCTGTTACGTTGTTCCGCCGCCGCCGCCATCACACGGAGCAGCGGTGACGCCCTACAGCCGATGCTGTGCCCTATCTTGAAGTCGATGGCCACGGTTCGATCTCTCCGGCGGCCATTGCGTTGCATTTCTCTGCCTAGTGTCGCTGCTTCCCTTGCCCTAATCTCTGCTACGTCTTCCCTGTGCCTTAGATATCTCTCCGGGTTGTGGACAGAAGCAGAGTAGTCCGAGACCAGCATCTCTGTGACCATGACCTGCCGCTCGAAGCCACTGCCTCCCCCTCTTCATTCTTTCGGCAGTCGGATTCACTGCCACCATCAGTAGATTTCTTACTGCACTACCATCACCGAAGAAGAGGAAGTTAGGTAAGGATTTTTGTTAACATCAGTAGTGATGTAGATTGTGGTATGCTACTATAAGGATTTCCAATTTGTTAGATCTGGAATTTGTTGTCCAATTGGCAGTGGACATTGGTGTGGAGTTGTTGGATTCCGACCACCACAACATGGAATGCCTAGTTGTTTCCTTGATATCCATCTTTGATCCGATCAGTGTAAGTGTTTCAATAAGTGAGATTTTGTTTTGTAGATCTGGTATATATATTGAATTTGGTATGAGTTGGATTGTGGATTAGGTTTATGTTATTGTGTTAATTAGGGGTTGTCCCTAATTTAATGTAAAAGATTTTTATTTAGCTATTTATAGGAATTAGCTAAATAAACGTATATGTATTGGTGGCACAGGACTTTGACGCGAGACGAGTATCTCGAAGTTTGGACCGGTTTGGACTTTTCGATTGGAAGCGGGTACTTTGACTTTATGTTATTTGATATGCATAATAATGTTTTTAACAAATAGTAATGATTGTGTTTCTTATTTGCTTCGGTTGATCACTACCCGATCTGTTACATGCTTGTTTGTTTATTTGCTATGTACATCATGTTAGTATTTACCTGATTATACATACTTATAGAGGTAGTGACACAACCATGTTATTTATTATGTTCAGGACCTAGGGTTTTTGATACCTTATCTGATCTGTGTACCTTTGATTTGATTCATTTTTTTCCTATGGTACACATTTTATATATGTATGGATATTGCTATGCTGTTCAGGATTTTTGCCATGATTAGTGTCATGCACCATTCGTATGATTGCATGCTGCGCGATAGTCTGCTCCATTATTGTTGAGCACATGGCCAGTTTTATCTCTGTCGGTGCTTCGTTGGTCCGCTCATGGGTAGCGTGACGCAGCGTGGTAGCACGTCAGTTTTGCTTTGTCGGTGCTCCGTTGGTCCGCTCATGGGTAGTGTGACGCAGCGTGGTAGCACGTCAGGGATCCCTCCCCGTCATGGTGTACCGGGAGATGAGAGCATTGCGCTCCCCCATTTATGATTTGGGGTAGGAGGATAGATGTACTCCGACAGCATCCCGTCTCGACTTGTGTCTTGAGGTGTTACTTCATTCGGCTCTTCTAGTAGTTGAAGTCTTCGCCGGAGAAGAGAGGAGGGCATGCAATGTTATACCCTTCTTGATGGGTCATTTAAAAGAATATTCTTGTACAATAAAAACAAGTAGACATGTCCCAAGACTTGGTCTTGCATTAGCAGTGGTGGGGAAAAATAAAATAGTATTTCACTAATTCTAAGAAAAAATAATAAATAATAATAAAAAATATTATTACAAATTTTGTTAAATGGGATATTTCGTCAACACTAACCAATAGTGAAAAAATTAAAATGATTTTTTCAAAAAAATAGAGGGAAAAAATGAAAGACGTAAGAATTTTTTTTTAAAAAAAATGGATGAAAAAGAAAAAATTGCTTCAACGGTAGTTGTACTGATTCAGAGTAGCCCCGCTCTGATACCAATTGTAGAATCTATGAGCTAGAGGGGGGGGGTGAATAGCGCTCATGACTTTTACGTTCATTTAAAAATGTTCGAGTAAAATGCAGCGGAATAAGAAAGAAAAGACAGAAAGAAAGCAATCGTGAACACCAAGAGTTACTTGGTTCAGAGTCTATGGCGACTCCTACTCCAAGGCACGCATGTGAGAGTGCTTTCGATGGGAAATTACTAATCAATCGAAAGTTACAAAGAGATTTACAATTGTAGTACAAGTAACTTTTAAATAAACCAATACTGACGACTTGGAGGGATAGATCTTCAACATAGTCATTGTCGGAGCAGCTTTCCGGCGTCGAGGAGGCATTTTCTGAGTAGCACGAAGAAGAAAAAGTTGTTCGGAATGTTGTTGTTTAGCCCCTGGTCGAGAACTGCTTATATATGCAGTTTCGGGCATTTGGAACCCCTCCGGGAGCTTATACCACGTGTCCCGGCTGATCGACGCTCTCCATGTTAGCTTGTGGATGACTTTTGCGGTCCGGGCACCTGGACCAACTCTAGGCGCTCGAATCGCCAAGGCTCCCCAAGCCCGCCCTGGGTGAGGTTGGTCCGAGCTCACGGACCAGCTCCGGGCGCTCGGACCCCTTCTGAGCGCCCGGACCAACTTTTTCATCATCCTTGATTTTTTGAAAACAAAGTTAGTCTAGACAATAAATAATATATAAAATATGTATTTGATAGCCTCTAACTGTCCGATTCTGACTTTGAGTTTCTCTGAAACTCTAGGTCGAACCAACACTTAATGTTTCCTCTTCGGGGGAACGTGTCCTCACCTACTCCTCTTAGAAAAATTTACCTTTTGCCATATTGGTCCTCCACGACCGTCTGGACTTTTACTCAGCGTCCGAGACTTCAGGTCTTCATGCTGAACGTTCGCTCCATGACCCATCCAAACTTCCACCTGGTCTGCGACCACCAGGATTTTTACCTAGAGTCTCCGACTCTAGGATTTCGCTCAAAGTGCTCGGCCCACCAAGACTTTGCCTTGCCTAACCGCAGTTAGGACTTTTCATAACCTAGGATTAGCACCCCCTAGAACCTAGGGTTACCTCTCCCTAGGGTTTTCCATCTGCATAGAATCCATTAGGACTTTTGCCTAAGAACACTTAAGACTTTTCTGCAAGCTCATTCAACTTTGTTAGACAATAAGTAACCTTAACTTTGGACCCTTTGTCATAATCAAAACTTAGGTTGGATCTTCTGGTGCTCCCTGCACTAACACCGAGTACAAGTAGAGTCAGAGAGAATAACTTAATCTACAACTATGCCTGAGTCATGAGAAAATAACTCAATCTGCGACTATATTTGAGTCATGAGAGAATAATAAGGTCAACCTCACGACTCCCGAGGACCCATGGAGTCGGAGAGAGAATAATTCGATCCATGACTATATCTAAATCGAGAGAGAATAATAATGGTCGATCTCACAACTCCCGAGCACCCGTGGAGTCGGAGAGAGAATAACTCGATCTGCGACTATGTTCAAGTCGGGAGAGAATAATAAGGTCGATTTCATGACTCCCAAGTACCCATGGAGTTGGGAGAGAATACTAAGGTCGATATCACATCTCCTAAGTACTCATGGAGTTAGAGAAAGAGAATAACTCAATCCGCAACTATGTCCAAGTCGGGAGAGAATAATAATGGTCGATCTCATGACTCCTAAGTGTTGGAACCTTAATCACTAGCTAGAGGGGGATGAATATACGATCATCCAAATCGTTCACTTCCTAAATATTCGTTAGTGCACAACGGAAATATAAAACTAATACAAATACAAAAGCTAATACTAAAAACAAGAAAGAAAACAATGGAACCACTAACATGTTGATGTAACATGGTTCGGATATGATGCTCCTACTTCACGAAGTGTCCGTAAGATGGACTATCCCTTAATCCATCAATTGATTAGTTTTCGGAACTTCGATTAGCTCAATCTTTCTTTTTTAGTGGAGAAATCTTACCACAATCTCTTGATCATACACAAGGATTATAATGAGAGCTTTGGAGATTCTAATAGACTTTAACTAAGTCTATTTTCATCACCAAAGTCCGCCATCCCGAACTCCATTATATAAAACTTGAGAGGAAACACTCAAGCTATGCTTCCGTCACTAGTTGACTACCATACTTACCAGTCGACTGACCTTCATGGAATTCGACCGTTACAATCCAACGACTTGATACTAGTTGACTGCCTAAACATGGATCAGTCAACTAAATCACATTGGTTGAGCGAACAGAAGCATTCTGTTTGCTCTGAATCGACTGTGAGGTCGATTGGTCCAGTCGACTAGTAAAGTTACCATTTGACTAGTAACTCTAAAACCACAAACCCTTAATGGAATTCCGGGTTTGCTAGTTCTTAACCACCAGTCGGTTGTGCTATATACCAGTCGACTGGTAAATTCTAACTTAGGGTTTTACCCCCGAGTACAATCAGTCATGCATTCATCCATGTCCACACAACCTTAACCTTGCTTTCTAGACTCTTCCATCAGTCTTACGTCCCTTAGATGCTTCCCCATCCTTCACGTTTTACCTTCAATAGCTTCCTTCGGCCTTGTCCTTATTGTAAGGTCTTTCTTTGTCAGCACAACCTTTACCTTGCCTTCTAGCCTCCTTCATCAGCCCTGCATCCCTCGGATGCTTCACTATCCTTCATATCTTGTCTTCAAGAGTTTCCTTTGACCTTGTCCTTGTTGTCGGGTCTTCCTTTGCCAAGTCACACTTAGATTTACATAGTCAAACCTCAAGCTTGGACTTACACTGCCAAGACTCCCATGCTTGGACTTCACCATTACCAAAATCACACTTGGACTTTCCTTTGTACATGACACATGTATACTCAACAGCACATATCAAATACAAATGCAAACCTTAACTTAAACCCTTTGCTCAAACATCAAAAACTAAGGGTACATAGATTGCTCTAACACCAAGTGCCCGTAGAGTCAAAGAGAGAATAATTCAATCTGTGACTATGTCTAAGTCGGAAGAGAATAATAAGATCAATCTCATGACTCTCAAGTACCCATGAAGTCAGAGAGAGAATAACTCGATCTGCGACTATGTCTAAATTGTGAGAGAATAGTTCCATCCGGGACTATGTTTGAATTGGGATAGAATAATAAGCTCGATCTACGACTCCTGAGTACCAGTGGAGTCACAGAGAGAGAGAGAATAACTGTTGATGCAATATCCCCTGGGTCAAGGTTGACCAGGTTAACTAGCCTTGAGTTGACTCAAGCCTGAGTCTAGATGTTTGGGTTTCGATGTTTGATAATACGTGACGATTGTAGGTGCAATCGTCCATTTTGGGGAGATTGCTGGTGCAATTTCCCTCTGGTCAGGGTTTGACCAGATTGGTGTGATGGAGAGTCAAGTAGGTCAAGGTTGATCAGATACTTGACTGGGAAAGTCCTAACTGGATGTTAGGCAAGGAAAAATCCTGGTGAGTGAAGCCAGGTGAAAGACCTAATGAGTGAAGCTAGGCAGTTGGAAGTCCTGGTGAGTGAAGCCGGACAGTTGAAAAATCCTGGTGAGTGAAGTCAGGTGAAAGACCTAGTGAGTGAAGCTAGGCAATTGGAAATCCTGGTGAGTGAAGCCAGGTGAAAATCCTAGTGAGTGAAGCTAGGTGAAAGTCCTGGTGAGTGAAGTCAGATAGTGGGAAAATCCTGATGAGTGAAGCCAAGTGAAAACCCTAGTGAGTAAAGCTAGGTGAAAGTCCTGGTAAGTGAAGCTAGGAAGATGGGAAGTCCTAGTGAGTGAAGCTAGGCAGATGGAAAGACCTGGTGAGTGAAGCCAGGCATGTGGAAATCCAGGAGAGTCAAGGTTGACCGGACACCTGGTATTGAGAAGTCCAAGTAGGTCAAAGGATTGACCGGATACTTGGCACAAAGAAATCCAGATGGGTCAAGGATGATCAGACTGTTAGAGTGTATACTAAAAGCCTAGCTTTTTGTAAACATTTATTTTGAAATAAAGAATCACATTGGTCAAAAATGTCTACATTTAAATGCTAAGTATAGTTATTCAATTAATTTATATTGTAGATAACATGGTGTGTGGTGTTACACACAGAAAATCATGTTATCAGTTCCTTATAAATTATAAACAGTAGCTCACGACTAAGATGGATGGTAATAAACCATCGGAACGGTCGTAGTGTAATTAGGTATTAGTTCATCTTAACTATATAATTACACTAATACACTCTGAGTGTATTGAGTAGGACCATTATGAGGTATTTTTTTACTGACTGAATAAAAGAACAAGACCTTGGTTATTATGGAAGTGTGTGCTCTTAATCCTAATATAATAACAAGCACATATATTTAATATATATTTCTTTGACTTATCAATGGGTGAGATTTAGTTTGATAAATCAAAAGGCCCGATAAGTTGGGAAATAATATTATATATAGTGTATGTTGTTGATTATAGAAGGAAATTATGTCCTAGTGATCTAGGTTGATGATGTGCGTAGATTATATACTCTTTTATGCATATTTTTACGCACATTTACATATTTTGAGCATGCTTGATCTATGCATTTTTATACTTCCAGCTTTCCTTTTAGCATATTTACTCTTTTGGTTCGGAGATCTACTTTTTGTGCATTTTCTGTACACAGGAGTCGATTTGGTGAAGAATCTACATCTTTAGGCATGCATTGGAGGAAACAAAGGGAGAAAGCACCGGGCCGTGTACCTCACACGGCCCTGCACTGGTATGGAGCTAGGGCCATGTGGAGTTTGGCACCAACAGAAGAGGAAGATGACATGGCCGTGTGAACCTCGCACGGCCATGTCAAGATTTGAAGCCAACCAGAGCAGAAGCCTTACATGGCCATGTGGATCTACACGGCCGTGTGAGGTTTCCAGAGACTAAGCAGGCTGTGGCCGTGTGCACCACACGACCATGTATCATTTCCAAAGAGCAGAAGGGTTATGGCCGTGTGGAGTCACACGGTCGTGCAACTTTGGCAGAGAGGGAACTGGACATGGCCGTGTGAATCTCACACAGCCGTGTCACGGGACCGTGTGGCGCCCGATTCCCTCCTCTATTTAAACCCTTCTTCATGAATTGAAAGGGGATCTCTCCCCCTTTGGGAGAAGGCAAGATTTGGTGTTTTCCTCCCATTCTTGGGAGGATTTCTGGGCGATTCTAAGGGAGATCTCGACGATTTCGACTCCGGAGCGAGGATTGGATCCGAAGACGAGGCTTCTTCGTAGATAAGTTTTCTCTTTCCCCCTCTTCTTGATTTCTTGGATTGGGGATTTAAGAAATGCTTGTAATCTCTATTTCTTCGGGTTTTCTTCCTCGATTCATGGAGTAGATCTTGTATTCTAGGATTAAGGGAGTATTTGTATGGTGGATTGATGTAATCTCTTATGGATTTGTCATTTTCTTGTTTCAATGATATTGACTTGCTTGTATCAATTAGATCTTGAATGATTAATGGTGATTTGTGCTTAATTCTCATTCTTGATTGATTGTTTGAATTTCTTGTGGACTTTGTAAAGATAAACTCTCACTCGATCATCCGAGGGATCCACGTGACAGGTGCAAGCCCGTGTAAGGACGTTTGAGAGATAATCTTGAAGAGGAAATGGGAATATTCAAGAGAGTAGGATGGATCTTGTGATTAGTTTCTTGTATCTTGATAGATTAATAAGTTGTGGGCTTCTATGTTGATATCCGAGGAAGGCATAGTAATAGGTGCGCTTCTGTGTAAGGACAACGTAGGTTCATGTCTAATTAATCCTATTTAGATACATTTCTCAGTCCTTAGCCGGTTGTCTATTGCAAGAGAGAACCGACAACTTTCTACATATTTGGCAATTGAGGGATAAGAATTGGTGAACCATTTACATTCAAGAAATCTTACAAAGAAACCGAAACTCCTAGAATCTCCCTTTATCATAACCCAAAACACTAAACTCTTGTTTGTTGATCTTTAAGATTAGATTTGTTTACCTTTACTTTGCTTTTGAAAAGATTGGATAGTTGTTTAGCTAATTCGCATTGAGACATTTCTAGTGCTTATTCCAGTCCCTGTGGATACGATAATCTTTTATATTACTTGCGACATTTCCGTACACTTGCGGAGAGCGAACAAGTTTTTGGCGCCGTTGCCGGGGACTGCGCTATAACATTAGGAATTATCAATTGAGTTAGACTAAACATAACTTTTCTTTCTTTCTTTACATTTTCATAGTTGTAACTTTAGAATTCTGTTTCTATAAGCTTTTCTTTTCTTGAATAACATTCTTGACAATTCTTTTTGTTGCAATTCTAATTCTAATTCTAATTCTAACTTTGCATTCTTGATTTCTAGCACTCTAATCTAACTTTCCTCTGTTTTCTCTGTTGATCTAGTTTCTTTCTTCTTTTCTTTTGTAAACATATCTTGCAATCTTTAGCATATGAATTATTCTAGACATTTTTCTTTTTCCTTTTATCTTTTCTTTCTTATTTTCATTATGCACTTTCTTTCATGCAATTTAAATTCTGCATTTTCTTTCTTGTTTTTCATTATGCATTTTATTTCTTGTCTTTAATTCTGCATTTTTAGTTTTGATTGTAATTTTTTTAGATATCTAGAGCACTAACATGTCAAGCAGGGCTTCAAGAGAATTTTTCACACCCATGAGCGTAAGATCTTCCATTGATGAATATTATGGTTCAGAAGATGATCAATTTGAGTTTCTTTGTGGAGTGTGTGGTAGCACATCTCATCCAGCTGCTATTTGCCATTTTTTTCAAAAGACTGCTATAACTCCGGAACTTCAGTGTTTGGTTCAACCCCAATATCAAGATACATATGAGCAAGTTCCTGATTTATGGCTATGTGGGAAGATCATCAAATTCAGTACCTTCAACCCCAGCTAATTTCAGAGCAGAGTGAGCAGTCATTATTCCAGCAGCAGATCTCTGACCCTCCTCAACATTATAATCACTTTTGGATGAATCAACAAAATTTGGACTACAACTACATACAAAATGTTGAGTATACTTCCCAAGTAAATCAGGGTTTGTCAAAATTTCAGGATGATTCTTCATTAGATGGACCACATCGTTCACAATTTGATGAGCCAATTGTTTGGGAGGACTCCCAAAACTCAAATACTCTTGCTCCCAATCAGATGAAGACCACAACACAAGATTCTGAAGAGCTAATGGTACAACGGGGAATCTTAGCTTTACGACTACTACTACAAAATTCCAATAAAGTTATTGATTCCTCTATTGATGATATTGATGTTAGTGGACTCTTCACTACTTATGATGATGATGTGGTGGATAAAAGTGTAGGGACATGTACTATGGAGGATATGTCCCAAGGATCACCTCCTTTGGTCACACAACCAATTGATACTATGGAATGTGTAAGAATAGAATTGGTTGATGATAATTGTGTAGGGACTTATGTAATGGAAGCAAAGCCCCAAGAATCACCACTTTTAGAGGCACCACCACTCGAACTAGAGCTAGAACCATTACAAAATTTTGAAGAGGTCACATCCACTTGTTTAGAACTTTCAGGTACTTCTCAGTACTACAAGGTTAGTATTCTTAGTAATCTTTTAGAAAATTTCATAGAGGTACCTATAATTGATTTTGTTGGATGTGATTCATTTCTTGATACATACTCAATTCATACTAATATGGTTCTAGTTCCTTCTTATATTACATTCTTGTGGGAGGTTTGTTTTTCTTTTGGGTGTGTAGGTTTTCAAGAGGCCAATAATTGGAAGCTCAATCTGAATCGTCTTCGACCTCCTGAAAAAATTTCAAAGAAGACGAAGATGGAGAGAGTTATACTTTACTTTGTAGCTCCTTTGATGAAAGCTCCCTCCATAATAAGAGCCCTTGGTAGGAGGGTTCTAAAATATCTTACCCCTCCAAGAGCAAGATTTAGATGAATCTAATGAGGTGGTCGAGCTAATGACCTTAAACAAGCGCTTCTTTGGAGGCAACCCAAGTTCATTTTCCTTATTTTCTTTTATGTCTTTAGTTCTCTCTTTATAATAAGCATGTATCTGTTGGTGCGGGAAGCATCCGACGATCGAACCTAAGTTTTGATAATGGCAAAGGATTCAAAGTTAAGGTGCGTTGTTATCTGACAGCTTTTGCTGAGTGTTTCAGGAAAGTCCTAACTGTTGTTAGGCAAGGTAAAACCCTAGGGGGTGGTAACCCTAGGTCATAGGGGGTGGTAACCCTATGCGGAAAGTCTTGGCAGGTCGATGGCTTCAGGCAAAAGTCCTAGGGGGTGGTAACCCTAGGTGGAAAGTCCTGGTGTCGCGAACCAGGTGAAAGTCTGAACCAGCCGGTAGGTCCTAGGGGGTGGTAACCCTAGGCGGAAAGTCCAGTCGGTCTGGAGGACCGGACTGGCATCAGGTAATCTCTCCTGAGGGGAGTAGGTGAGGACGCGTTCCCCGTAGAGGGAACAGTAGGCGTCGGGTCGACCTAGGGTTTCCGGTCGGAAACCCGAAGTCAGACTCGGACAGTCCGGAGACTGTCTATACTTTATTTTATGTGTACTATGCTAACTTTGTTTTGCAGGGTATGTGTTTTGGGACTAACACATTTTGCAGGAACAAAGGAGCAAGTTACAACTCGGATGAACAGTGTCCGAGGCGCCTCCATGGAGCTTGGAGGCGCCTCGGGTGCGAGCCAGGAAAAGGCCAGCGCAGCTGACTGGAGGCGCCTTGGATAGGATGAAGGCGCCTTGAACCAGATAGAGTTCGACCAGGTCAGTGCTGATCCACGCGGGTGACTCGGCTCGTTCAAGGCGCCTTGATGAACAGTGTAAGGCGCCTTGAACCCTCTTTATAAGAGGTCTCGACCAGCAGCTCTTAACAACAATTCACAAGCTTCCATTCTGCTGTGGTCTGCTCTAGTGCTGCTTCCGAAGTGCTGTTGCAATATTCCGACGACCTGGAGCTCAGATTTCCTTTCTACTACTGTTGTCGGTATAATTTTAATTATAGTTACATTTTGTAATTCATCTGTAATATCCATACGAAATTATAGTTGTTGCCCACGGAAAGCGATCAAGGATCGCGGGCCTTCGAGTAGGAGTCGACCTAGGCTTCGAACGAAGTTAACGACTGTGTTCTTGTGTTTGTTTCTTTTATTCCGCTGCTTTAATTACTCTACGAACGTTTTACAATTCCGATAGTCGAACAAAATAGCCGCGAGCGCTATTCACCCCCCCCTCTAGCGCGATCTCGATCCAACAATTGGTATCAGAGCGGGGTCGTTTTGAATTGGTGCAACCACCTTTCAAAACAAATTTTTCGCAGTTTTTTTTTTTGTTTTCGGAGTCGAATTAGAATTTAGCCTTATAGCTATATTCTAATTTTTTGTTTCCCTCGAATCGACTTTTGCTCGAAGTAGGTGCAACACCACTCGAGTTCGTCTTTATTATTCCTTATTCCAGCACTACTAAACCAAGACTTAGTCTTGGAACATATTCTGTCTTTCTTTGTTGTTACATATTATAAATGGCCCAACAAGAGGGTTTCAGCACTGTACGCCCCCCGCTATTCTCCGGAGAGGATTTTGGCTACTGGAAGGGAAGAATGGAAACGTATCTAAAGATACAATTTGAAACATGGATGATCATAAAGACAGGACTGAAACTGCCAGTCGATGACGACGGCAAAACCACACCCTGCGAGAAGTGGGACGCTCCTATAATAAAAAAAGTAGAAGCCGACGCCAAAGCTACCTGCACCCTTCAGTGTGGTCTTACCAAGGAAGAACTCAACAGAGTTGGCCCGTTTTCCTCTGCAAAGGAGCTCTGGGAAAAGCTCATCGAACTCCACGTAGGGATGGCAATTTTCCCCGCGGGTTTGGGGCCCCGCGGGGAAAATCCGAAATGGGGATGGGGATCCCCGATTTTTCGGGGATGGGGCGGGTTTGGGGCGGGTATGGGAATACTATCCCCATCCCCGAACCCGCCCCGAATATATTATTATTAATATTAATAAATAATAATATGATTTTTTTAAAAAGTATTAATAATAGTGTTAATATTAATATTAAAAATTTTGAAAATATTATTATTAATAATATTATTAATATTGATATTAATATTAATTGTTGGTGATGAATGATGATGATATATGTTCTTCAGTTTAGGAATACTTTCATAAATCATATTGTATAATTACTTTAAAAGGAACAAATAATTAAGTGGAAAAACTTGGTCTAACAACTCAGATCATTTTGTACTCTTCTCATTCAATTTCGCTGATGCACGAGGAACCTGAAAGCTCAGCCCATGTTTCATAACTTGTCGTGACCAAGTTGTTCTCTAATTCGGTTCAAATACTAAATTTGGGAATGGGGCGGGGATGGGGAATCCCCGAACCCGTGGGTTCGGGTTCGGGGAATCCCCGAACCCGAAAAAATGAAAACGGGGCGGGGATGGGAATGGCAAACCCGCCCCCGCCCCGCCCCATTGCCATCCCTAACTCCACGAAGGCACTGATGACACCAAGGTAAGTAAAAGAGATCTTTTACTTAATAAATTATATAATCTAAAAATGCAGGAAGGCGAAACGGCGAGTTCTCTTCACGCAAGAATACAAGACATCCTTAACTCTCTTCACGGAATTGGCCAGAAGATAGAAAATCGGGACGTAATAAGGTATGCCCTAAACTCGTTTCCAAGGAATACATTGTGGGCATCAATGGTAGATGCCTACAAAGTTTCCAAGGATCTATCCTCTTTAAAACTAGATGAACTTTTTAGTGAATTTGAACTTCATGAGCAGACTAATGCACAGCCAACCGAGAAAGGTATTGCGTTGGTTGCAGGTACAAGCCGAACCCGGGAACCAAAACCACGACGGAGATCCGAACCAGCATCGGAAACTGAACCAGACTCTGAGGATGAAGAAGGTGACATTACAACCGAGCTGGTAAACCTCGTGAAGAAGCTCTACAAGACGAAAGGATTCGACAAAAGAGATCTGAAGAAGGCAGTAAAATCAAAGGAAGGCCCACAAAATACAAAGATGAAGTTTGAAGTTACATGCTACGGGTGTAACCAAAAAGGGCACATCAAAACCAACTGCCCTAACCTGAAGGAGGTCAAAAAGCAAAGAAGGAAAAAGGTCCTTAAGGCAACATGGGACGAATCTTCATCGGAGGACGACGACGACGAGCTCGAACAAACGAGTCTACTTGCATTAATGGCCCGGGACCAAGTCGTCGAATCCGGATGCGAGAGCGAGTCTGAGGCAGAGTCCGAGCAAAGCCACGGATCCGAATCCGTTTCCGAAGGTCCAGACCCCGCTGTAAGTATCTCCCGGTTGAACATTTTAGTTAGCTATTTATTGCGCAAATTAGCTAAGTCAAACCTGAAGGTTAAGTCACTTCTAAAGGAAGTAAGTGTCCTTAAAGAAGTGGCTAACACCAAACCCTTACCTGACCAGAGTCAGACTGAATTTCCAACTCAAGTTCAAAAACTTGAGGAAGAAAATTCAAGTCTAACAAATCGGGTTAAAGATTTAGAAAATACCTTAGAACGGTTTACTTTGGGCTCCAAGAATTTGGACTTGATTCTTGGGACACAAAGAGCCATCTACAACAGAACTGGGCTGGGTTACAAAAGTAAATATAAATCTTATATATCATTAATAAACAAACAAAGTAATAAAACAGTCCAAGCATGGGTCTCCAAGTCTAACTTGGTTAATCAAGTTGGACTTGGACAATACTGGGTTCCAAAGGATCAAATATACTACCTCGATAGACCATATCGAGGCCATGATCCAGGGGGAGCAAAAAGAAAAACAATCCTAAGAATTTAAAATTTAAATTCAAAATTAAAATTAAATTAAATTAAAATTCAAAATTAAAATTAAATTAAATTAAAATTTGAAATTAAAATTAAATTAAATTAAAATTTGAAATTAAATTAAATTTAAAATTTGAAATTAAAATTAAATTAAATTTAAAAACTCGAAATTAAAATTAAATTAAATTTAAATTCAAAATTAAAATTAAATTAAATTTAAATTCAAAATTCAAAATTAAATTCAAAATTCGAAAGTAAAACTCAAAATAAAGATGAGGGATCCAGACTCGCTGGCACCCCCAACTAAACTACCCGGCAGGGTAACTGAACCTAATCTACCCGAAATGGGTAAAACAAGAGTAGATTACCCGGCAGGGTAATTAAGGTTAGATTAAAACAGACTAAGGTTAACTTGAACCACAGTACTGGTGAAATTTTTGGATGATAGTACGTTAGGGAAGCTTGGACATCGCATGTCTAGGAAGATATGGCTTCGACCTGGTGCATTTGGCCAAGTGGAACTGACCGAAGCTACCCCTAAATGGATCCTGACTAGTTAGACCAAGGATTGGTATTAAGTTCAATGGGTAGGACTATTTGGAAAACCTCGAAGGCATGGTTACTTTAATGAGCTCCTTGTGACTCACCATAGCCCAGAAGTTTATCCAAAGAATGCTTACTTGTTGAACCCAAAGCTAAACCTGAATCTAACACAAGTTAAACCAAAATCCTGAATTCAACAATAAATCATCTCACATCAATCATAGGATTCCCTGATTGAAAATTTAGATCGGGTGAGATGACTAAGTAATAACATTCATTAGTAAATTATTTTAAAACTTAATTTTAAAACTTAATTTCAAAATTATTTTAAAACTTAATTTCAAAATTATTTTAAAACTTAATTTTAAAACTTAATTTCAAAATTATTTTAAAACTTAATTTCAAAATTATTTTAAAACTTAATTTCAAAATTATTTTAAAACTTAATTTTAAAACTTAATTTCAAAATTATTTTAAAACTTAATTTTAAAACTCAATTTCAAAATTATTTAAAAAAAAAAAAACCTAATTTCAAAATTATTTTAAAACTTTATTTTAAAACTCAAATTCAAAATTATTTTTAAACTCAAAATTATTTCAAAATTCAAAACTCTTGCAAATCTATCTTTAACAAGTTTACTTCAATCCATTAAAACAATTCAACCACTTCCTATGTAGGAATTGGATCAATGGATGTTGGATAGTGGCTGCTCCAGACACATGACTGGAGATAAGTCGAAGTTTACTAAACTCACGTACAAGAACTTAGGATCAGTTGCATTCGGTAACGAAGGTCAACTTAAGGTAATCGGAAGAGGTAATATCGAACTCAACTCCGATTTTATTATTCGAAAAGTCCTTTTAGTTGAAAATTTCAAGTTTAATTTACTAAGTATAAGTCAATTGTGTGATAGCGGATACTTAGTAACTTTTGACAAAACCAGGTGTTTAGTTAAAAACATTGAAAATCCTGAAATCTTACTTAAGGGACCTAGGACAAATAATATGTATTCAATTAATCTACCGACATCCTCAACAAAGTGCTTTCTAACACAAGAAGAGGAAACTGATTTGTGGCACAGAAGATTATGTCACACTCACACTAGACTCATTTCAAAAATGAGTCATAATGGTCTAGTTAGAGGTTTACCAAAACTAAAATTCATTGAAAATTCAATCTGTAATGCTTGTCAACAGGGAAAACAAACTAAGTCAACACACAAATCAACAAATCTTGAAAGGACCAGCTCCTTACTTGAGCTCCTTCACCTTGACTTATTTGATTCACATGGAGCTAAGTCACTAAGCAAGAACCAGTATTGCTTAGTAATAATTGATGACTATTCTAGATTTTCATGGGTAAAATTCCTAAAGACCAAAGATGAAACCTATGAAATATTTAGTAACTTTTGTAAATTAATAGAAAATGAAAAAGATACTAAAATTAAAAGAATAAGAAGTGATCACGGAGGGGAATTTGAAAATCATAAATTTACCCAATTTTGTAAAATAAATGGATACCAACATGAATTTTCATGTCCTAGAACCCCTCAACAAAATGGTCTGGTGGAACGTAAAAATAGAACTCTACAAGAAGCCGCTAGAACCATGTTAAATGAATATAATTTGAATCACCAATTTTGGGCAGAAGCAATAAATACTGCAAATCATATTCAAAACCGAATTTTGATCAACAAATTTCACAAGAAAACCCCTTATGAACTATATTATCATAAAATTCCTAACTTAAATTATTTAAAAATATTTGGATGTAAAGTTCACATTTTAAATACTAAAGATTATTTAAGAAAATTCACACCCAAATCTAACAAAGGAATATTTTTAGGATACTCCTCAAATAGTCGAGCCTATAGAGTCTACAATCAGAACACCCTAAAAGTTGAAGAAACAACTAATATAATATTTGATGAAGAAAATAAGCTACCAAATATAAATGAGAATGTTGATATTGATCCAAGAAATATAGAAGATGATGAAACTCAACCAAATCTTAATAAACCAGAGGAACCAGCCCCTGACCCATCTATAAGACCAACTAGGGCCAGTACCTCTCACCCATCTGATCAAATTTTGGGTGATCCAAATCTAGGAGTCAGAACTAGATCCTCCTATAGAATCCACAGTCAGATTGCCCTGATCTCTAAAATCGAACCAAAAACAATAGAAGAAGCACTACCTGACCCGGACTGGATCATAGCTATGCAGGAAGAGTTAGCCCAATTTGAGAGAAATCAAGTCTGGGAACTTGTATCTAAACCCTCAAATAAATCAATAATCGATACAAAATGGGTATTTAGAAACAAGCTAGATGATCAAGGCGAAATAATTAGAAATAAGGCTAGGCTTGTAGCTAAAGGATTTAGCCAAGTTGAAGGTTTGGACTATGATGAAACCTATGCCCCAGTAGCTAGACTCGAATCCATTAGAATGTTGTTAGCCTATGCAGCAAACAAAGGATTTAAACTATACCAAATGGATGTCAAGTCAGCATTCTTAAATGGATTTATTAAGGAGGAAGTATATGTAAGCCAACCCCCAGGATTTGAGGACTTAGGATATCCTAATCATGTATTTAAGTTAAAAAAGGCCTTGTACGGACTTAAACAAGCCCCTAGGGCATGGTATGAACGATTATCAAATCACTTAATATCCAAAGGTTTCAAACAAGGTCAAATAGATCCAACTCTATTTGTAAAAACTGTAGAAAAAGACATCTTCATAGCTCAAATCTATGTAGATGATATAATTTTTGGATCAAATAACTCTAAATTTTTAAAAGAATTTATTAGATTAATGGAAAATGAATTGAAATGAGTATGGTTGGTGAACTTAATTTTTTCTTAGGTTTACAAATCAAACAAACTAGAGATGGAATATACATTTATCAAACTAAATATGCAAAGGAATTAATTAAAAAATTCTGCATGGAAAATTCAAAAATAATAAATACTCCAATGGCAACCAACAGTAACATAGACTCTGACCCTGAGGGAAAACCAGTAGATCCAAAGTACTATAGGAGTGCCATAGGAAGCCTGCTTTATCTAACTGCAAGCCGACCCGACATATTATTTGCAGTTGGTATGTGCGCAAGATACCAATCTTGTGCAAAAGAGTCACATTTAACCTATGTTAAAAGAATACTTAGGTATATTAAAGGTACTCTAAACATAGGACTCTGGTACCCTAGAACTTGCACCTTTGACCTTCTTGGCTATTCTGACTCGGATTACGCCGGATGCAAGTTAGATAGAAAAAGCACAAGTGGGAGTTGTCAATTTCTAGGACAGTGCCTAGTAAGCTGGTCAAGTAGAAAGCAACATTGTGTTGCTTTATCTACCACTGAAGCTGAATATATAGCCTTAGGTGAATGCACATCTCAATTACTTTGGATGATGCACACTCTTAAAGACTATCAACTGAACTATCATAACACAAAAATCTCGATTGATAATATAAGTTCCATAAATTTAACGAAAAATCCAATTCATCACTCAAGGACTAAACATATAGAAGTGAAGCACCATTTTGTAAGGGATCATGTAGCTAAGGGTGATATTACACTCAACTATGTTGAGTCAAAATCCAATCTAGCTGACATCTTCACAAAGCCCTTACCTGAACTTGAGTTCAGCTCACTTAGAAGACAAATAGGAATGTGTTGGGTAGAATAGACAATGTTCAGTTATCATTTGCTTTTCAAATTCTAGGAGAAACAGTTTTCAAAACTCCAATTTTGTTAGATTTTTTCAATTTGGATTTAGCTTAGGTATTCCCCCTAGACATCATGTACCCCTAGATTAAAACCAGAGCATCTCACAAACACCTAGGTCTACCTTGCTTGTGTTTGAAAAACTTAGAAAGGCGTGAGATGCATAGGGTACAGCCTAGACTCAGGAATGCTTATATTTGTGCATCAATATGAGTCTGGGCGTTAAACACATCATAAAGAGTAATCAAGTCAAGTCTTCCAGCTCTAGCCAATTCTAACTGGAACAAAAGGACTTAACTTGACTAACCATGTGAAAGCTACTGCCCTCTAGGCAATCAGCTAGTAGCTAAAGGTTAGACAATTGGGAAAAGTATGTTTCAATTTTTGGTCAAGCATGATAGTACTTAAGGTTCTAATCAAATTACGTTACCTGATTATTTTAAAGGCTCTGATACTTAATCAAATTAAACTCAATAATTTAATTTGACTCATGCTTGGATTAGAAAACAAACTACTGCTACTCCCTTTGTCCTAAAACTAAATATTTCCTTAGTATCAAATTTTCTTCAAAATGGGTATTCAAAACTTAATTACAGTTTTTAAGAAAACTTATCTATGTAGTGAATATTCAATTATTTTCAAATCTAGTCAACTTTTTGTAACCGTTTAAAAGTTTTTATTAAGTGACTTCCTATTTTATAACTTCTAAACAAATCCTTTTATTGAAAATTCAAATACTCCTATTTTTTTAAAGACTATTTTAACTAGACTTAGTTATATTGTACTCTAAACTTAGCTATTTGGCAAAACATTTTCTCAAGACAAATCATTTCAAAGCTAAAAATATAGCTAACTATTTTCAAATTTGGCGAAATCCAAAATTCAAACGGCTAAGTAGTTTTGCTAAGAAGAAAACTTATCTTTTTCCCTCTTTGAATATTTTCCCTGTCTACTCTCAAACTGGTTTATTTTTGATATATGGAAAAGGGGGAGAGTAGGTAATTAAAGTTAAAGGAAAATTCAAAGTATTTAATAAAAGGAGGGCTTTTATTAAGGGGGAGTCTAATATTACAAAATTAAAAGTTTCCAGCTTAACTGTTATTACATTTGAAGTTTATTTAAGCTTGGTTAACTTTATGCAGTTATTACATATCTTATTTTTCTTAACTTTGAATTACGTGTTGCCATAATCAAAAAGGGGGAGATTGTTGGTGCGGGAAGCATCCGACGATCGAACCTAAGTTTTGATAATGGCAAAGGATTCAAAGTTAAGGTGCGTTGTTATCTGACAGCTTTTGCTGAGTGTTTCAGGAAAGTCCTAACTGTTGTTAGGCAAGGTAAAACCCTAGGGGGTGGTAACCCTAGGTCATAGGGGGTGGTAACCCTATGCGGAAAGTCTTGGCAGGTCGATGGCTTCAGGCAAAAGTCCTAGGGGGTGGTAACCCTAGGTGGAAAGTCCTGGTGTCGCGAACCATGTGAAAGTCCGAACTGGGATGTTATGCAGAGAAGTCCGGAAGCATCGAGTGCCGAGAAAAGTCCATCGATCTGAGGATCGGCTGCAACAAGTATGTTCTCCGAGTGGAGTAGGTGAGGACGCGTTCCTGTAGAGGGACAATAGGCGTCGTGTCGACCTAGGGTTTCCGGCCGAAACCCGAAGTCAGACATCCGGAGACTGTCTATACTTTATTTTATGTGTACTATGCTAACTTTGTTTTGCAGGTATGTGTTTTGGGACTAACACATTTTGCGGGAACAAAGGAGCAAGTTACAACTCGGATGAATAGTCCAGGCCCCCATGGAGCTTGAGGCGCCTCGGGTGAAAAGGCTCGCTGATTGGAGGCGCCTTGGATGGAGTTCAAGGCGCCTTGACCGGCATTGGAGGCGCCTTGGATAGGATGAAGGCGCCTTGAACCAGATAGAGTTCGACCGGGTCAGTGCTGATCCACGGGTGACTCGGCTGCTCAAGGCGCCTTGATGAACAGTGTAAGGCGCCTTGAACCCTCTTTATAAGAGGTCTCGACCAGTAGCTCTTAACAACAATTCACAAGCTTCCATTCTGCTGTGGTCTGCTCTAGTGCTGCTTCCGAAGTGCTGTTGCAATATTCCGACGACCTGGAGCTCAGATTTCCTTTCTACTACTGTTGTCGGTATAATTTTAATTATAGTTACATTTTGTAATTCATCTGTAATATCCATACGAAATTATAGTTGTTGCCCACGGAAAGCGATCAAGGATCGCGGGCCTTCGAGTAGGAGTCGACCTAGGCTCCGAACGAAGTAAACGACTGTGTTCTTGTGTTTGTTTCTTTTATTCCGCTGCTTTAATTACTCTACGAACGTTTTACAATTCCGATAGTCGAACAAAATAGCCGCGAGCGCTATTCACCCCCCCCTCTAGCGCGATCTCGATCCAACAGTATCCTCTACTTAATTTTTCTTGTCTATCTTATTGTTGTAGAATTCAATGTTGTGGAGGAATGTGAGTATTGGATGGAGGAGTATCTTTAAAAACATGAATGTCAACCATTTGGAGCTCATCACTTGGTAACTTCTCTTAAAATATCCTCTACATTGTTTTTAGTTTTCATTGGGACAATGAAAAGTTTAAGTCTGGGGGGATGATACATTTGATTTGCTTTGTTTGTTTTTGTTTTTTTGCTTATGTCTTGCATTTTGTTTTGATTTTTTGCGGCATACATCTTGAGAACATCAAATCTTCAGTTATATGCTTTCTTGGATTCAAGTGAAATGTTAGCACGATTATTGTCTTGATTCATGATGTTCGAATGATGCTAGTAGTAAACTTTGTGTAGTTCTTTTTTCTATCTTGGGAAGCATTAATAAGATAAGAATCTTATGGTGATGAGTTTTAGTTTTGGTTCAACCTTAAGGATTTTATCTTCACTACACTTGTGCTTGACGCTTGAATAGTTGATGTCATTGAAATAGTCATGATTCATCTTGTTTGCTTAGTACTTGGTTTCCATGGTGATTTCTCAACTTTCATTTTGGTTACTAGATGAGGCTCAAATCATTAAAGCTCATTTGGAAAAATCAAAATATCCCAACATGTGTGCTAAAAGTACATTTGTGAATAAGTTTTGCACAATGCAAACACCTATAAAAAAAAGAGGAAAAAATAAATAAAAGAATAATAAGGGATATAAAAAACAGTTGTCATGAGTGGAATCTAGCAAGTCACCCCTTTGAGACCGAGTTAGGTTACTGGGGAAATGACTGTTTAGCTTCTCTTGAGATTGAGCACACCTTTGAGACCTTGGGTTAGTTGAGAAATATGAACCAAGTGAATGGTGAGTAAGTGCCTATCACTGGTTACTTGTCTTTCACTGGGAACACTAGGAATTCAAATTTGATGACGACTTGACTAGGACATGGATTGAAACTTGAAGGGTGTTGAGTTACTTTTACACTGCGCACAAGATTCTTATGCTTGAACCATACTTTACTTGTTTCCATGATCATGCTTGTTAATGAAACTTTTTGATAGAGTTAGGAAAGTGCACTGGGTTTTATGAATGTGTTGTAGAACATATGAATTTAGACTGCAGTATTTTGCTTGAGGACAAGCAAAGGTTTAAGTCTGGGGGTGTGATGTGCGTAGATTATATACTCTTTTATGCATGTTTTTACGCACATTTACATATTTTGAGCATGCTTGATCTATGCATTTTTATACTTCCAGCTTTCCTTTTAGCATATTTACTCTTTTGGTTCGGAGATCTACTTTTTGTGTATTTTCTGTACACATGAGTCGATTTGGTGAAGAATCTACATCTTTAGGCATGCATTGGAGGAAACAAAGGGAGAAAGCACCGGGCCGTGTACCTCACACGGCCCTGCACTGGTATGGAGCTCGGGCCGTGTGGAGTTTGGCACCAACAGAAGAGGAAGATGACATGGCCGTGTGAACCTCGCACGGCCATGTCAAGATTTGAAGCCAACCAGAGCAGAAGCCTTACATGGCCGTGTGGATCTACACGGCCGTGTGAGGTTTCAAGAGACCAAGCAGGCTGTGGCCGTGTGCACCACACGACCGTGTAGCATTTCCAGAGAGCAGAAGGGTTATGGCCGTGTGGAGTCACACGGCCGTGCAGCTTTGGCAGAGAGGGAACTGGACATGGCCGTGTGAATCTCACACGACCGTGTCACGGGACCGTGTGGCGCCCGATTCCCTCCTCTATTTAAACCCTTCTTCATGAATTGAAAGGGGATCTCTCCCCCTTTGGGAGAAGGCAAGATTTGGTGTTTTCCTCCCATTCTTGGGAGGATTTCTGGGCGATTCTAAGGGAGATCTCGACGATTTCGACTCCGGAGCGAGGATTGGATCCGAAGACGAGGCTTCTTCGTAGATAAGTTTTCTCTTTCCCCCTCTTCTTGATTTCTTGGATTGGGGATTTAAGAAATGCTTGTAATCTCTATTTCTTCGGGTTTTCTTCCTCGATTCATGGAGTAGATCTTGTATTCTAGGATTAAGGGAGTATTTGTATGGTGGATTGATGTAATCTCTTATGGATTTGCCATTTTCTTGTTTCAATGACATTGACTTGCTTGTATCAATTAGATCTTGAATGATTAATGGTGATTTGTGCTTAATTCTCATTCTTGATTGATTGTTTGAATTTCTTGTGGACTTTGTAAAGATAAACTCTCACTCGATCATCCAAGGGATCCACGTGACAGGTGCAAGCCCATATAAGGACGTTTGAGAGATAATCTTGAAGAGGAAATGGGAATATTCAAGAGAGTAGGATGGATCTTGTGATTAGTTTCTTGTATCTTGATAGATTAATAAGTTGTGGGCTTCTATGTTGATATCCGAGGAAGACATAGTAATAGGTGCGCTTCTGTGTAAGGACAACGTAGGTTCATGTCTAATTAATTCTATTTAGATACATTTCTCAGTCCTTAGCCGGTTGTCTATTGCAAGAGAGAACCGGTAACTTTCTACATGTTTGGCAATTGAGGGATAAGAATTGGTGAACCATTTACATTCAAGAAATCTTACAAAGAAACCAAAACTCCTAGAATCTCCCTTTATCATAACCCAAAACACTAAACTCTTGTTTGTTGATCTTTAAGATTAGATTTGTTTACCTTTACTTTGCTTTTGAAACGATTGGATAGTTGTTTAGCTAATTCGCATTGAGACATTTCTAGTGCGTATTCCAGTCCCTGTGGATACGATAATCTTTTATATTACTTGCGACATTTCCGTACACTTGCGAAGAGTGAACATTTGATAATGTCCCCAAGAGGAGCTCATAAGGATTGTCATGTAAACCCTACAGGTGGACTTATTTTGACATGATGATAAGGTTGAGTGGTACTACTCTTGGAGTAAGATATTAATTAAGTGAGTTGTCAGTAACTCATTTTAATTAATGGACATTCGATATCTTAAACATAGGGAGACTAACACACTCATGATAAGAAGGAGCCCAAAATGTAATTTGGGATTGGTGCGGTAGTTCAATAATAATTCTTTAGTGGAATAAAGTATTATTGATGAAATTAAGTTGGGTGTTCGGGGCGAACACGAGAAGCTTAATTTCATCGGGAGACCAAAATCAATTCCTCCTCTCAGTCCCTATCGTAGTCTCTTATTTATAAAGTTTATACCCACCTATACCCACCTTCTTACCCAACCTTAGGTGACCGGCCAAGCAAGCTTGGAGTCCAAGCTTGGGTCGGCCAAGCCAAAGGTTGAGCCAAGTAAAGGTGGCTGGCCCTAGCTTGGAGCCCAAGCTTGGTGTGGCCGGCCATATAAAAATAAAAAGAATTTTATTTAAAATCTTTCGTTATGTGGAAGCCATGATTTTAAAAGAGAGTAAAATTTAAATCTTTCCTTTTATAGGTTTCTACAAAAGATTAAGAGAAAGATTAGATATCTTTCCTTATTTGTAGTTAAAAGGAAGATTTTAATTTTAGAGAAAATTTTCCTTTTTTGTAATCATCCACATGTTTTAAAAGAGAGATTTTAATTTATAAAATTTCCTTTTATAACCAACCATGAAGGGAATTAGAAAAAAAAGAGAAATTTTTATTTTAAAAATTTTCGGAAGCAAATAAAGAAGTTTTAATTTTGTGTTCAAAATTTTCCTTATTTGGAGCTCTTGTAGGTGACCGGCTATAGCATGGGTTAAAAGGAATTTTTAATTAAATTTTCCTTATTAACCAATGGCAAGGAAGATAAGGAAATTTTAATTATAATTAAATTTTCTTATTTTCCATGACCAAGGATATAAAAGAGAGGGTAGAGGTGCCTCCATGAGACACAACTCTCTTCTATTTTCTTCTCCTCTCTTCCTTGGTGGTGGTCGGCCCTTGTCCCTTGCTCTTCTCCTTTTCTCTTCTTCCTTGGTGGTTGGCGGCATCAACACTAGAGGAGATATTGGTGGCCGGTTCTAGGTTGGAGAAGAAGGAGAGAAAGGAGGCTTTGTTCTAGTATCCCTTGGAGCTTGAAGGTTGGTGGCCGAAACTTGCAAGGAAGGAGGCTTGGTGGTTCTCATCTCGATAGATCATTGCCCACATAACGTCCAAGATAAGAAGAGGAATACAATAGAAGATCAAGAGGTTGTTGCTTACGAAGAAAGGTATAACTAGTAATTCAATTCCGCATCATACTAGTTTTTCTTTGTATAGTTTTTGAAATACCAAACACAAGAGGCTAGTGATTCTAGGTTTCGAATTTGTGTTTCGATTTATGTTTTTTTTTTATCTTGTGATTCGATTGTTCTTAGTGATTAAACCTAGGGTTACTATAAGGAGATTAAATATTGAATTTCTTTAAAAGGCTTTGTCTAGGCGGTGGTGAATGATCCCATAACCAAGAAGGCCTAGTGCCTCGCCATGCAGTCCTGGAAGTCGATTTCTGAAATAAATATTTAATCGAATTTGTAACATGGGTGGGTTTGGATCAATAATGTTAAGTATCGTTTGTGATCCAAGTCTAAACATCTAAGAACAGATAAGTTAAATTTGGAATCAATAATGTTAAGTTCTATTTGCGATTCCATATTTAATTTCTAAAGAACATAATAGGTTGTTAGGAAAGGTTCAGGACCTATACAAAATTTTTGTACAAGGGAACCGGTACGATATTCCGAGTAGCAACCAACACAGACATCTAATGGAAGGAAGTCTAAGTGAGTCAAAGGAATTGACCGGACACTTGGTGAAGAAGTCCTAGCAGGTCAAGGTTGACCGGATGCTAGACATAATATTCCAACATGTCAGGTTGACCGAATATTAGAATTGGAGACCTTGGACTTGGTTTTAGGCAAGTTAAAGGTGGTTCAATCGATCAACCAATCGATTGAACCAAAATCCAATCGATCAGTTGATCGATTGGAGGTGCGCTGCGAAGAGGAATGACTCAATCAATCAGTTGATCAATTGAGAGCTTATATCGCACACACAAAAGCGTTCCCAATTGATCAGTCGATCGATTGGGCACCTCCAATCGATCGGCCACCTCCAATCGATCGACCGATCGATTGGGAAACTGGAAATCGCACGATAGAGGCTGAATCAATCGGTCGATCGATTCAGGCGATTTCCAAAGAACACAGAGACGCTCTGAATCAATCAATCGATCAATTCAAAGTCTCCCCAATCGATTGAGAGCCATTCAATCGATTAGGATCCGATTGTTGCGCAGGTTATAACCATTGTCAAGCGTCTTCCTTCGCAGATCTTCGACTCCACTCTCAGTGATTCTTCACCACCGAGCTCAATGACACATGCCAGTTCTTGAAGGGTCTTGGAGAGAAGTGCAGTTGCATTCTCAAGCATCAAGAGGCATTCCCAAACAAGAAGAGAGCATAAGTGTTGTAAACCTTGTAAGGTTTGTGTTTGTATTTCTTCTTGTTTTGAGTTGTATGCGTGTGTGAGTCTTGTACGAGGTTTCTCCACCTCTGGTAGTTACCGAGAAGAAGTATTTTCTTAGTGGGGAGTGCTCGTATGTGTGGATCTTTGGATTAATCACCTCTTCTTGAAGTGGATACCAAGTAAATCTACATTGTTAGCATTGGAGCTTGCTTTGAGTGTTTTTCACTGCATATCATCACCAAGAAGCAAGCTACGATAAATGCGATGAGCTATTCACCCCCCCTCTAGCACATTTTGACCATAACAAGTGGTATCAGAGCAAGGTTGCTCTTCATCGGAATCATCCCCGGAAGGGGCAAAGAAGCTAGAGGGTGAAGAAGTTGGAGCAAAATCCATAAAGTCGAAGACTTCAACAAAAGCTCAAACTTCAAATGGAATTCCGAGATGGACTCGGATTCGACACGAGGGTGCCTCCACTATACACATCGACAAGTTTTGATTTTTGGAAATCAAGAATCAAAAACTTCTTTATGATGGAGATAGAGCAATGGTTTGCTCTAATGGAAGGCTTTGAAGCTCCAACAAGTTCAAAGGGCAAAACTCTCAAGAGGAGCAAGTGGAGCCAAGAGCAAATTCAAAGGAGTGAGGCAAATGACAAAGTGACCAAGTTATTGGTCAATTTATTGCCAAATAATATTTTGGCTCAAGTTGGAGAATTCAAGGATACCAAAGAGCTTTGGAGCAAATTGGCAAAGATTCATGAGATCCCCTCCACTGTACAAAATCAAGAAGAATCCAAAGAGGGTGACTCATTGGATCAAGATCAAGGAGGAGAGGAGTTCGAGGTTGAGACATGCTCAACATAGGAAGAAGAAGAACAAGAAGCTTCATCCTCTATAAAATGCAAAGAAAAAGGCAAGGAGGGAGCGCACTCCTTGTTTTATGTACAAGAGGATGAAGAATAAGAAGAAACATCCATCTCCGGATCGAGAAGGGATGAAGATGAAGAAGCTTCCACCTCCAAAAGTCAAGTCAAGTCAATTGGAGGAGCATCATTATTGGATCAAGAGGAAGCCTCTACATCCGGATCAAAAGGAGAAGATGTCACCCCTACAAGCAAAGGTATAATAATTTCAATTGTTAATAATAAAGATCATATCATTTGCTTTGAATGTAGGGAACATAGACATTATAAGAGCAAGTGCCCTAAATTGACCAAGAAGAAGGGCCAAGTGGCACAAAAGGATAAGGATAAGACCAAAGAGACCGTCCCCACAAAAAAGAAGAGCAAGGAGCACATTGTGTGCTTCTTGTGTAATAAAAAAGGATATTACCGGAGCCAATGTCCAAAGGGGAAAAAAGCTATCAAAGCTAAAGGAGGAAATACAAGTCAAGGGGGAGCTTCCAAGGTAAAACTCAAGGTATCATTTGTTGAGCCTATCCCCTTAAATCATGGTAAAAACATGATAATTCTAGTTTATATCATTTTAATGCTATTTACCATAAAAATAGGAGGCATGATAACATTAATGAAAATCATATGACTTTTCATGCTAAGACTATCACACCTAGGGTTAGGAAGGTAAATAAAAATTTAGGCAATAACTCTAAGGATTTTAGTTATAGGCCTAAAAATAAAAATGCTCAAGGACAAAATGAAAAACCAAAATCTAGGGATTTATGGGAAAAAAAATCAAGTCTTAAGGTCAATGCTTGATAAAATGGAAAAGACCCTAAAAAGGATGGAAAATATCTTAAAAGGGAAAAATGAACATAACCTAGGTCTAGGAGTGCAAAAGTCATCCAATGACCATAGAGGTTTGTGATACAAACCTAAGGCTAAGAAGGATGTAACTTCTTACCATAGGGTTCTATATAGCTATGGAACTAACTCTAGGTCTAGGTGTCAAGTCAAGGATACAAGGGAAGTTATCACTAGGAGTATCTATGCAACTACAAATGTGACTAAGACTTCTAAGAAGTCTAATAAAGTCACTAAGAAAGTCACAAGGGAAGCAATCCCTAAAGTTGACCTAGAGGAGGTGACCAAGGCTTCTAAGAAGCCTAGGAAGATCATTAGGAAGGTAACTAGGGAAGTTATCCCTAGTAAATACCTAGAACATCCAAGGAGCACCAATAGGTTTTGGGTTCCAAGGAGCATTTTCTCTACCCCTTAGATGAGTTAGAGAGTGTCAACTCTAATTGGAAGAGTAGTTAACCCAACCTTGATGAAGTTGACACTTGGAGAGCATTTTCAAGCTTATTATTAACCTTTGAAAATGAAGTGGATTATTTATTTACTCTTTGTAAGAGTAAAATGTGTCATAATTTGAGAAATTTGATGTAATTTTAATTGGCACAACAATTAATCAAGAGGTAAAGAAATGCCAAGTTAGAATTTTGGTATTTTCTTAAGAAGTTAAGGGCAAAATTTAGGCCTTAATTTAAAATGATTACTCTTTGAAAGAGTAAAGTGTGTCAAACCTTGAGGAATTATGCTCAATTTAAATTGGAACAATTGAGAAAAACATAAGAAATACCAAGTTGGGACCTGGGTATTCTCTTAGGAAGTTAAGGACCAATCTAGGCCTTATTTTAAAATGAGTACTCTTTGGAAGAGTAAAATGTGCCAAAAATTTGAGAAATATGCTTAATTTTAAATTGACACAATTAATCAAAAGGTAAAGAAATGCCAAGTTGGGTTTTGACATTTTCTTGAAGAAAAAGGTAGGCAATCTAGGATTTAATTTTAAGTTAGTTAAGGATTAAAGATACTTAGATAGATAATCTAGGTACTTTATTTAAGCTAAATTACCATGATTTGTTCGTCCATCATACGCTATGACATCATATTTTACATTCATACTTTTATTATGAAAAATATAAAAATACTATATCATGTCATACATACATCATGTAGTTATAGCAAATTTTCTTTTGAAAATTATTCATTTTGACGTATGCCATAACTTATCATGCATTATTTTTAATTCCTTGCAATTAAGGATAATGACATTTACTAACAAATAACATTCTAGGTGGATGTTCATAATCCAAAATGCCTAGGTGGATATGCATGATCCTTAGTTTAGGGCAAAACCAAACTTTACATCTCACAAAGAACTATAAGGTGAGTTGTATGTGTTTTAGTACACGTTAAATACAAGTGAGAGGTTAGGATGATGAACAAAACTCAAGATGTTGATTTAGTGCATTCTTTTTGAGTTTTAAGTTCATCAAAACACATAGTTATGTGTTTTCCAATCATTGGGAAAGTTAATGTACAAGTCATGTGTATTGAGCCCAAAGAACATGGTTGGAAATTGGTTTTGAAAATAATTTTTAAATAATTTTGGAAAACCTTGATGAAGACTATCTTTTGATAGTAATCATCATTGAAAAGTTAGACACAAACTAGAAGAAAACACTAAAGCTTTTACAAGTTTTCAAGTTTGTGTCAATCTTTGAAAATATGAAGTATTTTCATAGAAAACTATTTTTCCATGATAGTATATATCCTAAGTAATGTGTACATGAGTTTTTATGGTTTTTTTTTAATTTTGTAGAATTTTTGGGAAGTTTCTAAATTTTGGCTGAAATTTTATTTTAGGAAATCAGAGCTCCAATCGATCAGCCGATCAATTGGAGTGCCTCAATCGATCAGCCAATCGATTGGAGTGCCTCAATCGATCAACCGATCGATTGTGAGGTATTTCCCCTGAGTAGTAACTCACAAAATCGATCAACCGATCAATCCATTCTCTCCTGGATCGATCGGGCAATCGATTCAGAGGCAGGTTCTGTGAATAGAACCTCTATAAATCGATCAATGGATCGATTGAATTGATTTCAATCGATTGAGACCCAACCCAATCGATTGAAAATGCTTATTTTGATTGGGAAAGCCTGATTTCAATATTTTAAACCATTTTTAGTCTAGGTAACCATTCATAACCCCTTGACACACATTTGTATACATTTAGGGGGAGTTTTTCATGATGAAAACAATGATGGATTGATTAAGGAAGACTAAGTTGAAGTTTAGATTGAGGTTTGCATTCAAATATTGATACTTAAATCTCAAAACTTCTAATTTTGAGTTTCCTAAAGGTTTAGGGATCCCGAGTTATTATTGGTGCAATGACAGAAGTTTGGAGCATGTCTTTAAGGGAGTTACTCGCTAAGGACATGGAAATTATTTCCCAAAACCATGGAAGGTGGTATATCCTTCGCTTGAAAAATGCTCAAGGATGAGCATTGGATACATTGAAGGGTATGAGACCTTCATTGTGTTTGTAAAGAGATTTAATGCTCAAGGGTGGGCATTGAAGATAATGAAGGGTATGAGACCTTCATTGTTGGATTGGTTAATGCTCAAGGGTGAACATTGGAGATAATGAAGGGTATGAGACCTTCATTGTGGTGTTATGAACAACAAGTGAAGTTGTGAACAACGGTGAGTAACTCTTCAGGAGGAGAGTTCTTTTTGATGTGTGCCAATAGGGGGAGAATGTAGGGTTAAAGTTAGACCTTCATTACCTAAAGAGGGAGTTTGCCCTCTAGGAAAGGGGGAAAATGAAGGAAATCCTCATTCATATTTTGTCATGAGGAAGAAGTTGAGGCTATGGATTAACCTAACTTAAGGGTATTGTCAAACATCAAAAAGGGGGAGATTGTTGGTGTAATATCCCTTGAGTCAAGGTTGACTAGGTTTGAGTTGGCTCAAGTCTGAGTCTAGATGTTTGAGTTTCGATGTTTGATAATACGTGGTGATTGTAGGTGCAATCATCCATTTTGGGAAGATTGCTGGTGCAATTCCCTTCTGGTCAGGGTTTGACCATATTGGTGTGATGGAGAGTCAAGTAGATCAACGTTGACCGGATACTTGACTGGAAAAGTCTTAACTAGATGTTAGGCAAGGAAATATCTTGGTGAGTGAAGCCAGACAGTTGAAAAATCTTGGCGAGTGAAGCCAGGTGAAAGACCTAGTGAGTGAAGCTAGGCAGTTAGAAATTCTGGTGAGTGAAGCTAGATGAAAATCCTAGTGAGTAAAATTAGGTGAAAGTCCTGGTGAGTGAAGTCAGACAGTGGGAAAATCCTGGTGAGTGAAGCCAGGTGAAAACCCTAGTGAGTGAAGCTAGGTGAAAGTCTTGGTGAGTGAAGCCAGGCAGATGGGAAGTCCTAGTGAGTGAAGCTAGGCAGATAGAAAGACCTGGTGAGTGAAGCCAGGCACGTGGAAATCCAGGTGGGTCAAGGTTGACCGAACACCTGGTATTGAGAAGTCCAACTAGGTCAAAGGATTGACCGGATACTTGTCACAAGGAAATCCAGATGGGTCAAGGATGACCGGACATCTGGTGGAAGGAAGTCCAAGAGGGTTAAAGGGATTGACCGGACACTTGGTGAAGAAGTCCTAGCAGGTCAAGATTGACCGGATGCTAGGCATAATATTCCAACAGGTCATGGTTGTCCGGATGTTGGAATTGGAGACCTTGGACTTGGTTTTAGGCAAGTCAAAGGTGGTTCAATCGATCAACCAATCGATTGAACCAAAGTCCAATCGATCAGTTGATCGATTGGAGGTGCGCTGCGAAGAGGAATGGCCCAATCGATCGGTAGATCGATTGGGAGCTTATATTGCACGCACAGAAGTATTCCCAATCCATCAGGCGATCGATTGGGCACCTCCAATCGATCGATTGGGAATCTAGAAATCGCACGATAGAGGCTGAATTGATCGGTCGATCGATTCAGGCGATTTCCAGAGAGCACAAAGGCACTCTGAATTGATTGACCGATTGATTCAAAGCCTCCCCAATCGATTGAGGGTCATTCAATCGATTGGGATCCGACCGTTGCGCAGGTTATAGCCGTTGTCGAGCGTCTTCCTCCGCAGATCTTCAACTCCACTCTCAACGATTCTTCACCACTGAGCTCAGTGACACACGCCAGTTCTTGAAGGGTCTTGGAGAGAAGTGCAGTTGCATTCTCAAGCATCAAGAGGCATTCCCAAACAAGAAGAGAGCATAAGTGTTGTAAACCTTGTAAGGTTTGTGTTTGTATTTCTTCTTGTTTTGAGTTTTATGCGTGTGTGAGTCTTGTACGAGGTTTCTCCACCTCCGGTAGTTACCGAGAAGGAGTATTTTCTTAGTGGAGAGTGTTCGCGTGTGTATCCTTGGATTAGTCACCTCTTCTTGAGGTGGATATCAAGTAAATCTACGTTGTTAGCATTGGAGCTTGCTTTGAGTTTTTTTCGCTGCATATCATCACCAAGAAGCAAGGTACGATAAGCGCGACGAGCTATTCATCCCCCCCCTCTAGCACATTTCGACCCTAACAATAACTTCATCCGCGATTATGTTTGAGTCGGGAGAGTATTATAAGATCGATCTCACGACTTCTGAGTACCTATGGAGTTGAAAAAAAAATAAATCGATTTGCGACTATGTCTGAGTCGGGAGAGAATAATAAGGTCGATCGATCTCATGATTCTTGAGAACCTGTGTGTTGGGATCTATAGCAAAAAAACAAATTAAAAATATAGCAAAAATTGATCCCCCATCCATGTGAATGTGAACTACTCTAGCGAATAGGATTGTTACCTTTAATGTGTGGACAACCTTTACAAGACTGCTAGTCTGGCTGATCTGAGCGTGATCAAATGTTCACGCTTCTACGATATCCACACGAGCATGTTCTTCGTTCTTCCCACAAACTCAAAAATTTGGAGAGTCTCACACACCTTTTTTTTCTTGCTAGAGATGACTATTTAAGGTGGCAATCTAAGAAGAAGCTAACTCTTCATTTTCTTGCTAACTCTTCACCTTCTTGCCCTCTTTAAAGAGATGACTACTTAAAGTGGCAATAAGGAGGTGACTATTAAGGTGACAATCAAAGAAGAAGCTAACTCTTCATCTTCTTGCCCATTTTAAAGAGATGACTATTTAAGGTGATCAAAAAGAAAACCTAACCATTAGGGTTTCTTGTAGTAGACTTTCTAGTTCGGTTGGGCTTAAAAGAAAGAACAAGAATATTGGATTAACTCATTAAACCAATAATCCTTTAAGATATAATTGGATTAACTCATTAATTCAATAAGTCCAAAACCTAATTAGATTAACTTATTAATCCAATAAGTTTAAGGTTCGAAACCATAAAATAAACCTATCTCCAAATCATTATACTCTCTGTGTAAGACCCATTAGGTTCTCATAACGTTGGCAGTATTTCTAAAATAATTTTAGATACACAGCAATGAGTAACATCTAGTAATGTATCATTGCTAAGGATGTCAATTCAGGTGGATCAGGTCGAGTTCGAGTTGGATTGGAATTTTTTTAAAACTCATCCCGAACCCAATTAGAATATGAATTCAACCCAAAACTCCTAAACCCGAACCTAACCCAAAAACCCAATTCAAAATGACACCATACATTAACAAGACAATAAAAGCTTCAGTCATACGATCCGTGTGTTAGTCATGCCTCATGTCAGCTGCATTATCTCCCAAAAAGATATCGAGAGATATGATAATGGTCCAGCTGCTTGGCCGAGCGAGGTAGCCGCTCGGCCGGGACTCCTCCGCTTTGTCGGCCTTAGCTGTTCTTCCTTGCGGTGACTGGGTGTAGTAACTTGTCCCTCCCAATTGGACAATCTCTTCAGCCTCCTCAGCGTCCTGCTGTCCCACACTAAGCATCTGGCGATCTTACCATATTATCCGAGCTAGACGGTTGACCCGCTCGGACAAGTCTCTTGCCGATCGGACACTGATTACCCCGACTGGCTGTTGTAGTCAACCTTCGCTCAGACACTGTAAGCGAGCCTTTTGACACCCTAACATTAACCACCTTGACTTTGACATCCACCTCGGCATTTGACCCGCGCCAAGCGGGCCCCCCTTTATCGCCGCACCAGTAGTCATACTCAATCAAAGAGCCTACAAATATCTCTTCAATTATACAAAAGGGATAAATTCCATCTACATACTCACATTCCTCTACATAGCTCATTATATACCAGTGAACGACTTTATAGTCCACCTTGTTACAGGTGATGCTTGTTGATGTCAAATTACACAACTCCTTATGTAAGGAATCGTAGTGACTTCAGATTTAAGGACTATTTATACTAATAATCACTATGAGAATATTTATGACACTCATATAACAATCCATGAAATTTATCGTGGTGGATCAATTCAGTAGATATTCTCTAATATATACTCATGTATTAACTTGATATCTTATATTTATGACTTGTGAGGTCAAATCATCAGTTGACCTACATGCTAGTCTTAACGCATTAATATTGTTCTTATTTATTAATACTTGACTCTGAATATTTAATAATAGTATTATATATATATATAGACAATCTCCCACAATTAATTCAACCAATTGATATATTGTATATTAGAACCTATTATTTTATGACACTATTATATTTATTCAGCTTGCACAAACATGAAACAAAAATAATAACTAAAACATTATCTTTTATTGATAAATATAATACAATATGTCCTAAGTCAATCAACTTATGATTGACTCTTAGGGCTAACACTAACACTATAGAGTTGAAGAGAATAATTTGATCTACGACTATATCTGAGTCAGGAGAAAATAATAATGGTCGACTCACGACTCCTAAGTACCCGTGGAGCCGGAGAAAGAATAACTTAATCCATGACTATGTTCGAGTCGAAAGATATTAGGACGGGGCTCGGTGTATGACGAGTGAGTTGGATTTCGTGGGCACATGACGGCTACGGTGAAGTACCTTCAAGTAAAACTACGTGGAAGAGCTACCATTCATATTCAAAATATAGAATTAAATGTGCTCAAAAGTACAGTTTAAAGGTGCCTCTCCACTGTCTATAAGATAATAGCTCGATTTCTCAACTCTCAGATACCAATGAAGTTAGGGAGAATATAATAATAAACTAAATCCCTTGACTCCCGAATACTTATTGAGTCGAGGGAAGAATAGTGTAATAGGCTTGAAATCGAGATTCTGAGAGATATATAGCACCAGATCTGTTCTAGCTATGGATGATGGCATCACTGTAAAGCATAGACAATTAATCAATGAGCACGAGGAAGCCTATTTGCCAAAATTGCAAGGCAGTGCATATAAAATAGACATCCCCAAAGGTAGCAGCTCTCCTAGTGCCGACCTCACGGATATGAAGAGAGGTACATGCAGGTACACAGACTATAGGCGCATGGTAGGTGATCCTGTCTGAGAAGCTTGACAAGATGGAGAGCCGGGAGAAAAAATCTACCGCTGGTGAAGAATAATGCCTGTAGAACACCGATCCGAGAAACCCAAAGCGGATCGGGAAGAATAGAGTCACCGAGTGCCCTCCTTGCGCGAAGACCCGATGACGAGAGAGAAATCCCACCAAAGAGAATCCAGATCCGGAGCTTCCAAGACTTCCTGCGCACAAGAGATCAGCCAACACTTTCGTCAGTGACCTAAGACCGGGGTGGGAATCCCTGGCTAGGCCCTCCGACGCTCAAGTTAGTGATCTCTCTCGGTGTGGAAGAAGGAAGAAGATGAACAGTAGTTCAAAATTAGGGTTATGAATGTGCGCAATAATGTGAACTTACCTAGCCAACGGAGAGGATTCCCCTTTTTATACCACTTCATATAACCTCCTTAGTCATGAAGTGGACCCCGGTTTGTTATAGTTTGTTATGAGATGACGTAAGCTGCGTACTTGTAGTAAATGACTTTTAAGGAATCTTTTTTGTACCCCAGATGTACCTTCTTTGTCGTCTAGTACCTGCAAAATAGTCTGAAAATACATTTCCCGCCAAAATATATAACACCTGTTATACAATCGTATACTGCAAATATCTTCATTAACTATTTTATTTAAAATATTTACTTCTATCCTGTTTCACATGTCCTTTAAAGTGTTTCTTGCATTAGTCGGAGCTGGGCTTAACTAGGCTTGATCAAGTATTATTACCTCTCATGAGGCTCCTGGGGCAGTGCCCGTCCGGGCTCCTTTATGTTTATTATTCTAGCCAGCACTGGGCTATATTTTATCAAGTATCTTTTTAGGGTATTAGTCAACCCGGTCGATATTGGCTTTCCTTCTCAAAGGCATGTCTCAGTTGGTACTGGTCTATTCACTCGGAAGTATATCTTGGCCGATATTGGCCTTCCTTCCTGAAGATATGTCTCACTCAATATTGGCCTACCTCTTTTGAGGTATATACTGATCGATATGGGTCTGCCTCCTTGGAGGTATATCCCGGCCGATATTGGCCTTCCTTCTTAAAGACATGTTTCGCTCGATATTGGCCTACCTCCTTTGAGGTATATCTCGACCGATATTAGCCTACCTCCTTTGAGGTATTTGCTTATCAATATGGGTCTGCCTCTTTGGAGGCATATCCCGGTCGATATTGGCCTTCCTCCTTAAAGGTATGTCTAGGTAGATACTAGTCTACTCACTCGGAAGTATATCTCGACCGATATTGGCCTTCCTTCCTGAAGGTATGTCTCACTCAATATTGGCCTACCTCTTTTGAAGAATATGCTAATCGATATGGGTCTGCCTCCTTGGAGGTATATCTAGGCTGATATTGACCTTTCTTCTTAAAGGCATGTTTCGCTCGATATTGGCCTACCTCCTTTGAGGTATATCTCGGCCGATATTAGGCTACCTCCTTTGAGGTATTGCTGATCAATATGGGTCTGCCTCTTTGGAGGCATATCCCGGTCGATATTGGCCTTCCTCCTTAAAGGCATGTCTAGGTAGATACTAGTCTACTCACTCGGAAGTATATCTCGGCCGATATTGGCCTTCCTTCCTGAAGGTATGTCTCACTCAATATTGACCTACCTTTTTTGAGGTATACGCTGATCGATATGGGTCTGCCTCCTTGGAGGTATATCCCGACCGATATTGGTCTTCCTTCTTAAAGGCATGTTTCGCTCGATATTGGCCTACCTCCTTTGAGGTATATCTCGGCCGATATTAGCCTACCTCCTTTGAGGTATTTGCTGATCAATATGGGTCTGCCTCTTTGGAGGCATATCCTGGTCGATATTGGCCTTCCTCCTTAAAGGCATGTCTAGGTAGATACTAGTCTACTCACTCGGAAGTATATCCCGGCCGACAATGGCCTTCCTTCTTAAAGGCATGTTTCGCTCGATATTGACCTACCTCCTTTGAGGTATTTCCCGATCGATATTGATCTATCTTCTCTGTTTGGTTATCTTCTTTCCCTTCCTTATTGGGGATCCACAAAACCTAACCCATATCACTAGTCTTCCCTTCAAGTCTAGTCGAAGGAGGTGTAAACGACTGACTAGACACAAGTCTGATTTTGTTTTTTCCTACCCGTGACCTGGCCACAGGTACTGAAGCGACCTTACAGATTTTATGTACAGTCATCTTGTGAACCTGAGTACAGTGATCCCGTGAACCTTAGTACAGTGATTCCTTGGGTCCTTTGATCCTTTAAATAGGGCTATAACCCTCTCCTTGTTCCTCATCCACCTCAGTTCTTTTCTTTCCTTACTAACTTTTCCTGCTAAGAGTTGTTGGTGCGGTTAGCACTAACGATTTAACACAGGTTTTGATGAGTGACAAATCATGTTAAGTTAGTTTGTTATTGTCTAACACTCTGATCGAGTGCGCAGGAGAAGTCCAGACAGGTCGACGGGCTGACCGGATGTTTGGCACGAAGCCCAGCTAGGTCGACGGGCTGACCGGATAGCTGGCGAGAAGTCCAAGCGGGTCGACGGGCTGACCGGACGCTTGGCGAGATGTCCATCTAGGTCGATGGGCTGACCAGATAGCTGGCGAGAAGTCCAAGCGGGTCGACGGGCTGACCGGACGCTTGGCGAGAAGTCCAGCTTGGGCGACGGGCCGGCCGGATAGGCGAGAAGTCCGGGACGGTCGAAGGGGGCGGACATTTGGCGTGTGAGTAAAGGTAAGTCACGGAAGGGAGGATCTGGAGGACGCGTTCCCGGGAAGGGAACATTAGGCGTCGATCCGGCTTAGATCCATTTCGGATATCTAAGTCGAGATCGTGACTAGATTCCGGTCTCGGAAAGACGGAATCTAAGTCATACTTTTCCATGTCAAACTCATGAACTGTGCTAACACTTTGTTTTGCAGGAAATTTATTATACTTGCTTCAGACTAACCTTGTCTTGCAGGAGAAGGACCTGTTCTGGAGAAAGGTGGTCCGGGCGCCCGGAGGGGATCCGGGCGCCCGGAGGTCCGAGCGCCCGGGAGGCAAGTTTTATCCTGATTGCGCGTCGCCACATGGAGCTCACTGGTTGGACCTGCCACGTCTCACCAGGGCGCCTGGAAGGGATCCGGGGCACCCTGAGCTTCATATAAAAGAAGGGGCAAGGGTAGAGCTTCTACATGAACTGAGAATCCAAGATCTGCTGCTCTGTGCTCTTGCGACGCCACGAAAAGCTCTCCGACTCAGTGCTGGTTTTGTTTTAATTCTATTGTCGGTGTTTTCTTTATCTGTCAATTCTTGTACTTAACTCTGTAATATTCGAATTGATAGTGATTGCCCAACGAAAGTACTCACGGAGTACGGGCCTTCGAGTAGGAGTCGTCACAGGCTCCGAACGAAGTAAAAAACACCGTGTTCAGTTTGTCTCAGTCTTTATTATTCCGCTGCGCTTAACTCTTATTAACACGATTTTTTCGAATCGATATTCACCCCCCCTCTATCGAACGATCACGATCCTACAAGTGGTATCAGAGCAGGTACCGCTCTGATTTGGTGCAACCACCAATCAAGCAAAGGGGGGTCGTTTTATATATATATATATATATATATATATATATATATATATATATATATATATATATATATATTGTTTGTCTTTTAAATCAAAGCAGGTATCGCCTTTCATTTTTTTTCCCTCAAAAACCGTTTTTGAAAAACACATCATCATCTTTTCACCGTTGCTTAGTATTGATAAAATATTACATTTTCAAAATTTTGGAATAATATTTTTTTATTAATATTTTATTATTTTTCGAAATTAGTGCAATATTATATTCTTTCTCCAGCACTGCTAATCCAAGACCAAGTCTTGGGATTTTTTTCTGTTTCTCTGTGTGCAAGAATAATGACTCTTCAAGAAGGACGGAACCCCCACGAACCACCACCATACGATCATGAAGACTTCAACTACTGGAAGCGATTAATGGAATGCTTCTTAGGAAGCGTAGACATCGATTATATGTTAATTTTGAGGAAACCTTCTCAAAACTCGGAACTGAACAAAAAGGTAAGTAACATTATTTGTAATGTTTTACCTAACAATATTTTATGCAGATTAGAAAAGTACAAGAATGCATATGAGCTGTGGACCCAATTGATCAAGCTTCATGAGACGCCGATGGAGCTAGAAGATCAAGTTAAAGTCAAATATGGACTCGAGTCAAATCCAATGGAGAAGCCTATTGAATTAGGGGTTGCGCTCAAGGTTAGTAATTTTTACCAAAATACCCCTGCTAATAGTAGTTTAAATAATCAGCATGATGATAAGTATGAAATTAGTCCAAGTATGATGCATGATAATCTAGATTTAAATGATTTAAATTTAAAATCACAAAATAATCTAGACTCTGATCAAGTCAATCAAGACTCTGATCAATTTGGCATCAACCTTGACTTGGTCAAACAAAACAACCAAATCAATTCAAATAATTTAATTAATTCAGAAAATTTAAAATTAGGTGAGCATTTAGACATAAATAAGTCAAACATTAAAATAAATTTGAATTTAAATGCTAAAAATGAGAAAATGGATAAAATCAATAAATACCTTGATAAAATATTTAGTAATCAAGATAAAATCAGTCTAGAAAATACTATCCAAAATCAAGATAATTTAATTAATAAAAAATTAAACTTTAAAGATAAAACTAATCTAATAAATTCAATTAACCATATCAATTTAAAAGGCAAAGAAAATGTAAGGATAAAATCAAACACTTTGATAAAATCAAAACGGAATTTAACAAACTTAAAATTAAATGTTAAAGATAACATATTAAACAAAAATAATCTAGAAATTTCAAAATTAACAATTAATAAAAACCTAAAAGATAAACCGTTAAGAAAATATAATTCAAACAATTTAGTTAATTCAAATTTAAAAATAAATAAAAACTTAAACTTTAAAAATAAGCTATTAAAGAAAGATAATTCAATTAACCCAATAAAATTGAAATTGAAAGAACATTCAAATATTAAATACACTCTCTTAAAGAAAGATAATTTGACCAATTTAATTAATTCAAAATTAAAAACTTAAATTTAAATTACAAATTAAATATTAAAACTTAACTAAAACCAACTCTAATTATACAAAAATCTTAAATTAAAGACCAATGATTCAGGAGGAGGCTCCAGAATAGCTAACACCTCCAAAACTAACTTATCCGTCAGGGTAACCCAAACAAACTAACCTGGCAGGGTGATTAGGATTAGTTAAAAAGAGACCACGTCTAACTTGAATCCTGGTACTGGTGAAGTTTTTGGATGATAGTACGTTAGGGAAGCTTGGGCATCGCATGTCTAGAAAGATATGGCTTCAATCTGGTGCATTTGGCCAAGTGGAACTGACCGAAGCTACCCTTAAATGGATCCTAACTAGTTAGACCAAGGTTTAGTACTAAGCTCCCTGGATAGGACTATTTGAAAAACCTCGAAAGGCTGGTTACTTCTAATGATGTCCAAGTGACTCACCAAGCTTAGAAGTTTATCCGAAGAATGCCTATTTGTTGAGACCAAAGCTAAACCTGAATCTAACACAAGTTAAACCAAACTCTATAATTAAATCTAATTCATCTCACAAAATTATAAGATTCTCTGATTGAAAACTTAGATCGGGTGAGATGACTAATGATTAAAACTAAATTTCGAATTAAGTTAATTAAATTAAATTTCGAATTAAGTTAATTAAATTAAATTTTGAATTAATTAAATTAAATTTCAAATTAAGTTAATTAAATTAAATTTCAAATTAATTAAATTAAATTTTGAATAAGTTAATTAAATTAAATTTTGAATCAAATTAATTAAATTAAATTTCGAATTAAATTAATTAAATTAAACTTCGAATTAAATAACTAACAAGAACTACGATTAATTTATGTTAAATTTTAAATTAACTTTAAAAATTATTTTAAAATAAAATTAACTTTAAAAATTATTTTAAAATAAAATTAACTTTAAAAATTATTTTAGTTAAATTAACTTTAAAAATTATTTTAAAATTAAATTAACTTTAAAAATTCTCTTAAAATTAAATTAACTTTAAAATTTTATTTTAAAATTAAATTAACATTAAAAATTATTTTAAAATTAAATTAACTTTAAAAATTAAATTAACTTTAAAAATTATTTTAAAATTAAATTAACTTTAAAAATTAAATTAACTTTAAAATTTTATTTTAAAATTAAATTAACTTTAAAAATTATTTTAAAATTAATTTAACTTTAAAAATTATTTTAAAATTAAATTAACTTTAAAAATTATTTTAATTAAATTAACTTTAAAAATTATTTTAAAATTAAATTAACTTTAAAAATTAAATTAACTTTAAAAATTTATTTTAAAATTAAATTAACTTTAAAAATTATTTTAAAATTAAATTAACTTTTAAAATTTATTTTAAAATTAAATTAACCTTAAAAATTATTTTTAAAAATTATTTTAAACTTAAAAATATTTTAAAAATTTTATATTTAACTTAAAAATTTAACTTTAAAAATTTTATTCTAAGCGTAAAAATTATTTTAAAAATTATTTCAAAGCTATTTTAAAAATCCTTTAAAAACTATTTTTTAAATTATTTTAAAAATTATTTCTAAATTATTAAAAAAAAAATCAGTTAAAAATTATTTTAATACTAAGGCACTTAAATTACTTAAAACTTAAATTTAAAACTTAAATTTAAGACTTAATATAACTTAGAATTAAAACTTTAAATTCATACCTAAGATAAAACTTAAAACTAAAAATTTTGACTTTAAACTTAATCAAGTAATTAATAAGTAAATAACTAATTCTTTAAATCTAACCTTATTTGAGAACTAAGCTTGATTTGATTAGAACCTAAGTTTAACCTTATTAAAAATATTAAAATTACTCTAAGTCATTTTTTTAATCAACGTTTAAAATATTAATTATTTTTATTAAAACATAATTAAGGTTTGACTTAAATTGAACCTTACTTAACCTTGTTTAATAACGAGTTTAACTTCAAATTACCACCAACTTTAAACTAAGTTAATCCAACTTAAAAGGAACTAAATGAAAAGTTAAATTATAACTAACGCCTTCATCAATTAATACAAAATTTAGATTATAGCAAAATTTAATCAATAAATTATTAATATTGATCAATTATTGAATTAATAACAACTTATCTTACTTAACATTACACTAAAAGGTTAATTTATTTCAACTGAATCTAAGATTAATTACGGTTAGTCAAATTTAAATGAATAATTTTATAAAGATAATTATACAATCGCCTAAAACACTTAGGTACGAAAATATGTTACGGTTGTAAAATTTTATATTAAGGGGGAGTAATAAATAAGAAGGATTAATAAATTAAAGGAGTATCAAATTCAGGGGGAGGTTTATTTTTTAATTATCTCCTTAAGTGTTATTTTTTAATCTTCTCTTTAAAATCTCTCTAGAAAATTCTACCGCATTTAAAAAAAAAAATCTAGTTTGAATATTTTTAGCAAATATTTTCAACATTTTATGTTAGGTTCAGGGGGAGGAATTAATTAAAATTTTCCCTTTATTTTAAAATTTGTGTTTAAAAAAAAATTTTCTTAAAAATTTTTTAAACTTATTTTTAAAAACTAACTCTTATAAAACTAAGTTGTTTTTAAAAAATTGGGTTTTACCTTTTATTAAAAATTGATTTTGAAAATTAGATTTAACTTAGTTTTGAAAATTGAATTTAAAAATCTAGTTCTTAAAATTTGATTTTACTTAATTTTGACAATTTGATTTGAAAGTTAAATTTTACAAAAATTAGTTTTAAAAATTGCTTTGTTATTGAAAATTGTGGAAATTAGATTTTTAAACTTTGACCTTAAAAACTATACTTGAAAAATTAGCTATCTTTCAAAATTACAAAGTTTAAACTCCCCCAGATTATCTTGACATTTTTTTACTTTGTCTGCTTATCTTGACATTTCAAAAGTCTATGTTTACTTAATCAATGCTTATTTTTTATGAATGCCAAAGGGGGAGGGTTAGGTGGTTAAGTTAGCTGAACCAAACTGAAAATACAAACTAACTTTAAAACCACATAAATGCATATGTTTTCACTAACTTAACCAGGTTGTCATTCCATCAAAAAGGGGGAGATTGTTGGTGCGGTTAGCACTAACGATTTAACCCAGGTTTTGATGAATGACAAATCAGGTTAAGTTAGTCTGTTGTTGTCTAACACTCTGATCGAGTGCGCAGGAGAAGTCCAGACAGGTCGACGGGCTGACCAGATGTTTGGCACAAAGCCCAGCTAGGCCGACGGGCTGATCGGATAGCTGGCGAGAAGTCCAAGCGGGTTGACAAGCTGCCTGGACGCTTGGCGAGAAGTCCAGCTAGGTCGATGGGCTGACCGGACGTCTGGCAGGTGAGTAAAGGTAAGTCACTCGAAGGGAGTGACTGTGAGGACGCGTTCCCGGGAAGGGAACATTAGGCGTCGATCCGGCTTAGATCCATTTCGGATATCTAAGTCGAGATCGTGACTAGATTCCGGTCTCGGAAAGACGGAATCTAAGTCATACTTTTTCATGTCAAACTCATGAACTGTGCTAACACTTTGTTTTGCAGGAAATTTATTATACTTGCTTCGGACTAACCTTATCTTGCAGGAGAAGGACCTGTTCTGGAGAAAGGTGGTCCGGGCGCCCGGAGGTCTGGGCGCCCGGAAGGGATCCGGGCGCCTGGGAGGCAAGTTTTATCCCGATTGTGCGTCGCCACATGGAGCTCACTGGTTGGACCTGCCACGTCTCACCAGGGCGCTTGGAAGGGATCCGGGGCGCCCTGAGCTTCATATAAAAGAAGGGGCAAGGGTAGAGCTTCTACATGAACTAAGAATCCAAGATCTGCTGCTCTGTGCTCTTGCGACGCCACGAAAAGCTCTCTGACTCAGTGCTGGTTTTGTTTTAATTCTATTGTCGGTATTTTCTTTATCTGTCAATTCTTGTACTTAACTCTGTAATATTCGAATTGATAGTGATTGCCCAACGAAAGTACTCACGGAGTACAGGCCTTCGAGTAGGAGTCGTCACAGGCTCCGAACGAAGTAAAAAACACCGTGTTCAGTTTGTCTCAGTCTTTATTATTCCGCTGCGCTTAACTCTTATTAACGCGACTTTTTCGAATCGATATTCAACCCCCCTCTATCGAACGATCACGATCCTACAAGAGTATGGTCTGGAATCCCTCTTATTTGGGGCGATTCTTGTTGGACAAGGCGAAATCTATGTATGAATTTATTCAAGTTTTTACTTCGGCTAACTCTAGGTTTCAAGAAACCTTCCCAAAGAATGACATTTCTCGAGGTTTAGATTCTCCAACCGAAGGCGCAACTGTTCTGGAGACTCAACGAGCTTCAGAGGAATTCTTCTTACTTACGGAGGACCAACCAAATATCCCATGGATGTTGCTACAAACGCGTAGCCCATGTTGCCCTTGGGCTAGGATTGGTTGCTCTAGTTACAGAACTCCGGGGCTCGAACAGGGGAGAGGTTCTTTCAGTCACCTTTGCACCATGGTCTGAATAGATCTATCCCCTTGCCCTTGAGTTTTCTGCTTCATAGTTTTCTTCGTCCCAGGCAAAATATTGCCACTTCTGCTGCCTGGGCAAGCTTTTTTCCATGCCAGGTAAGATATTTCCATTTCTGCTCCATGGTAAGTTTGACTCCAATGGGACTGAAATTTTCTAAACATTCCGAGAGCTTATGTTTGTAACTTTTGTTATCTTTTCGAGGCTTAATGTTTTGAGGGGAAATGTAATATTATGTGTTTGATAAGCTTCTAAATGTAAATTCGGACACTCTGTTATATTAAATCAGACAACTTTATTGAACCTTTCTAATTTGTAAGAACAGAGGTGATGCTGTGCTCAATATCTACTCGTATATCATAAGCAGGGTTATTTCGACAAATATTCCCTTGTTTTATTACAGACAAGGTTGTTTTCGGTTCATGTTGTACTTATCTATTGCGGCTAATCACTATACTAATTGATATTCTTTTGTGTATCATAAACAAAGTTACTTCGACCTATCTGTCATAGTTGTGTCAGTCGATACAAATAAAATTATCTCGATCAATGGTGATTTATATTTTGTAATGACATGTTATACGCCTAAATAGCTTTCCTTAATTTTTCTTGTCCTTAACCCGAGCCTAGTCAAACTCAGTCCCTCTCTCTTTATTATGCCTAGTAAACTACGTCTTCTTTCAAAACTTCTTGGTTTGTGATTGGCTTTCCCTCTAGTAAGAGAATGTTGGAAGCGTATAACGATGTGTTATCAACCCCAGCGTGATCTGATATGTCGCATCTAGCATAAATGTTTCTTTATGATTATGTGACACATACTTTCTCTCTCTGCTACGCCACGTAAACTTTTGCCCTTTTTCCTGTAATCCTCAGCATCTACTGAGATAAAAATGTTTTGATCTGACGACGGCTATGTGTTTCTCAAACCCTAAACCCTTTGTCTTCTTTTCGACTTCATCCCTTCTTTTCTTACCTTAGCGTTCTTTTCTTGCTACGGTTTTCGATCAAACCTCGTGCTCACCATTTTTCGACGATCTCTTTCCTTGCTTTCAGTAAGTAATCTGTTGTTCCGCTAGCCTTTACTCTTGTCTATGGCTGAGGAAGCAATTGCTCCTTGGTATGTCCAAATGTCTTCTTCCTTTGATAAAAGTGCTAGGCTTACCATCCGTCGTCAATATGAAATCCCCAGGGAGTATAGCATTCTAATCCCGACACCAGATGATCGTCCTCATCGTCCCCCTGCTAATTGCGTGACTTCTTTCAAGGATCAATTGATAGGAGGTTTAAGGTTTCCTATTCCTCCTTTCCTGATCGAAATAAGCCAGTATTTTGACATTCCTTTGCAACAGTTTGCCCCTAACGCCTTTCGTTATCTGTGTGGTGCTTACATGCTGTTTCGTCTGCTAGATATCCCTCCTACTCCTCAAAATTTCTTTATGTTTTCTTACCCAAAGTGTTAGGAACCTGGTGTTTTCTTGTTCCATTCCCGGACTAAAATGGTTCTTTTTGAGGATATGCCTTCGTCTCTTAAAGCTTGGAAATCTCGCTTCTTCTTCATAAAGTTTCCAGGACCCATTCCTTGGTCTCATGCTTGGAAACCTTCCTTACCCCCTTTGTCCGATGTTAGGGAGTTTCATCTCCATCCTTCTTTTCCTATTTATTGTGAAAAGTTGTTGAATCGTCGACTTTCTATTCCCAAGTGGCTAAAAGTCGATCTTCTATACTTGTTCGACCTAAGCCCCGTCAAGCCTGATACACAAGGCTCTTTAGGTAAAACCCCGTTTCTTTCTCGTTGATTTTAACTAACTAAATTATTTTTCTTTTCTATATAGTGGAGAGCTTTTATTCTGCTTTGATCGACGAAGAACTGTGTTTGGCGGAGGACGAAATTCACGCCAAAGAAAAAGAGCTTCTGGTTGCTATTACTCCGCCGCCTCCAATCGAAGAGCTGGCTCCTTTAGCTGAGGTACCCAGCTCTTCGGCAGTTCTTGAGGCTCCCGAAGGTCTTTCCACAGAAATTCCTGTTGCTTCTTTACCCGCTGTTGCTTCACCAGTGGCTGCTGCTATCTCATCATCCGCCCCTCTTCCTATCATTGAACTCACGTCTCCTGGTAGCTCAAGTAAATCGATAGCTGAAATTGCTACCGGCAAGCGTCCGGGGCGCAAACTTACTAGGGTTCCTCCATCAAAAAGGAGGCTTATCCTTCCTGCTGACGAACTGGTTTCAGAAGGTTTTGTTCCCGCTGACCTTCCTTTTGATGAGCCTACGTTCGCTAAACTTTACCCTTCTCTTAGTTTTCGTGCCTCACCTTTCTCCAATGCTAGTGCTTCTGGTGATGTTTCTTTCACCTTTCCATTGTTTATTCCAGCATCCAGATCTTTACCCTCCTCACCTTCTTCTTATTTAGTCTTTGCTCCTCCATCTATTCCTACTTCCTCCTTCTCTGCTGGTTCTTCTACTATTCCCGTCCTCCCCATATTGCTAGGGGGTTCCTTTGCTAACACTTGGGATAAGGTTCGTTCCATTTTTGAAGTACTTACAACTTCTGAAATAATTGATCGTTTTTCCCATAGTGAGAATCAGGTATGTTTATTAATGTCTATTTATTATTCATTGATAACTATGTCATAATCCATTATTATATCTCTAGCGATGGATAGAAAATATGGGCTTGTCTCGGCTAATGCATCTTTTACACAACGAGAACAAGTAGCTGAGATCTGAGAATGACAAGCTGAAACAACAAGTTACTGAGTTATCTTCTGCCACATTTTCCGGTGCTTCCAAGAAACAACTTGAAGTTCAAATTGAAAGTCTTCAAGCATAGTTCAAATCAGCTATGGATCTTAACCAAGAATTAATTTCCAAACTTGGCGAATTAAAAGCTAATTATGAAGTGGAATGTAACGACCCAATTTTCCCTATTTTGAGTTCCAAATGTTCATAAAAATATTTGGAAATGCTTTTAAAATATTCTATAGATTTTTAGGAATTTTTAGAGTATTTTTACGTAATTTTTGGAGGTCGTTTAGTAGGGTTACAAAAAGAAAGAAGTTTTGACAAAAAACGTTGAAGGTGAGACTCGAACCTAAGACCTCGACCCGAGCCGAACCTCAGCCGAGCCCAGCCCAACCAACCGGTCTACAGTTCTTTTGTGAATATATATGGAATGAAATATATATATATGCAGTAGTTGGAACATTTAAAATAAATCAAATAAAAAGGGGGTGGCTGGGGGATTGAAGCCGAGACCCTGGACTCTGTTAAAACACAACCAACCAACTGTGCTAGCGGACGTTTCTTATTAATGAAGGAGAAATATTCTAGTTAAGCAGTAATTAATGATTAGGGAATAAATAGGAAGAAAAATGGTTGCAGCCGAGACTCGAACCCGTGAGCGGCGCCTTAAGCAAAACGCAACCAACCAACTGTGCCAGCGGCTGTTGTTAATTAAGGAAAGAACGAATTATATTTAAGGTATAGTTAGTAGTCGAATATCCTAGTTATAAAGGGAGTTTTATTTTCTCCCGTGACCTAACTTTCTTCTCCTCTCCTCTCTCGCGTCGGCGCCGGCTCTCTCGGGCGGAAACAGAGCCGAATCTAGGGCTCGTCTCCAGCGGCCGGCGAGGACTTTTTCCGACGAGATCTCCACACCTTCGTGATCCCCTCGTCGAGAAGAACAAGTAGATACCAAGAGATCGTTGAGGAAACAACTTCTCCGAACCCTAGCAGCCCTTTCTCTTCGGTTGTAAGTCCAAGAACCCAAAGTAAGTGCTTCTCACCTGCGGTAGGAGTAGCTTTCGGGGTTTTGTTGCATTTTTGTTGTTGTGTAATGAACAAGAGCAGCCCTTCATCCTAGCATATTGTCTAGATTTCAACCTTTGCTCTAGCAATTCGGTTTGAGCTTTGGTTCAAGCCCTTTTGTTGTTTTTTTTAAGAGCACGGACAGAATTTTTGATGGTTTTCCTTGATTGTTACAGCATGCTTATTTAGATGTATTTACCTTACATTTCAAGCATGTCTAAGTAGTTATGTTTCCTTCAAGTCACGGCATGATTAAAGGATTGTTAAGATTCAAAAATAAATTAGTTTTACAAGCTTGCTATTTGGAATCTGTTGCTGCCGTGGGCCTGACCAAACTTATTTCCTATGACCATGTAGTCTTTAAATTACTGTTGAGTTTGTTTTGAATATATACAGATATATATATCAGTGGCATGTGGTTTTAGAATCTCTTGCATAATATATATATCAGAGCCGAATCTAGGGCTCGTCTCCAGCGGCCGGCGAGGACTTTTTCCGACGAGATCTCCACACCTTCGTGATCCCCTCGTCGAGAAGAACAAGTAGATACCAAGAGATCGTTGAGGAAACAACTTCTCCGAACCCTAGCAGCCCTTTCTCTTCGGTTGTAAGTCCAAGAACCCAAAGTAAGTGCTTCTCACCTGCGGTAGGAGTAGCTTTCGGGGTTTTGTTGCATTTTTGTTGTTGTGTAATGAACAAGAGCAGCCCTTCATCCTAGCATATTGTCTAGATTTCAACCTTTGCTCTAGAAATTCGGTTTGAGCTTTGGTTCAAGCCCTTTTGTTGTTTTTTTTAAGAGCACGGACAGAATTTTTGATGGTTTTCCTTGATTGTTACAGCATGCTTATTTAGATGTATTTACCTTACATTTCAAGCATGTCTAAGTAGTTATGTTTCCTTCAAGTCACGGCATGATTAAAGGATTGTTAAGATTCAAAAATAAATTAGTTTTACAAGCTTGCTATTTGGAATCTGTTGCTGCCGTGGGCCTGACCAAACTTATTTCCTATGACCATGTAGTCTTTAAATTATTGTTGAGTTTGTTTTGAATATATACAGATATATATATCAGTGGCATGTGGTTTTAGAATCTCTTGCATAATATATATATGTGAGAAGTACAAGCAAAACAAGACCAAGGTCACAAATTGATCCTGAATTCCAGAATTTAGAATCAAAGCACACTAAGTGCTTAAATAAATGCCAAGGCATTTTATTATAAGAAGTATTTAAAGATAAAAAGTATTTTACTTTTAAAGGGCATGTACCGGACACAAGGTCCAAGGGATGGGCTCCAAGATGCCCCTAGGCACAAGGCCTAGAAGTATCTTAGTAGTTTCGGGATTAGCTACCTCGATTCTTATTAAGAATGCGGGCAAAGTGGTACAATGTCGGGCCCAAGAGAAGTTGATTATTATTTTAAAGTATAAGAGTATAAGTTGGGGAACAAATGGAACAGTTTCTTTCATCTAAGTTGCAATTTTGGCAAGTTAAATCTATTGTTTCCTTTTAGAGATGCATGATTTAGTGTTAGTTGCTACTTTCATGTGGAATATGCATTTCCTGCTTTCTTTTATGCACATGCATTTCTTATCAAGTTTTTGTGAGTAGATAGCACTTACTAAGCTTTTAGCTTATAGATACTGCTTTCCTCCTACTGCAGATATAGGTAAAGATAAAGGAAAAGCTCAGGTATAAAAGAAAGGCGACAAGGTGGTGATGGTGAAGGTGTGTGATGGCTGAACTATGGAAGACTTGGGACGTTGTTGAGACTCATTTAGATTCTTTTATCTGCTAGGAAAATAAAGGAGTGTACATGTTATTTTGTTACTGCTAGATTGGAGTTATTTTGCATTGTTAAGGGTTAATTTAGATTGGTATTCTAAAAGTGTTGGAGCAGTTGGTTAGAGGTTGCTAGAGATTAGTTTTCCTTACATTACTAGTTTTGTTTTCTTCTTATCATTTAGCTGGATTAACTGTTACTGCTAAAACTGTTTCGGTTTGGAAGTACTGTGACTGTTTTTCTTTGATATCATTGAAAGTTTAATTAGATTCGTTATTCAAAATATTAGAAAAATTAGAGATTTGTTATCAGCTTGATTGCATTGCTTGATTCTGAAAATGCCTCTTAGTACTGCCGAAATGATTACCTGTCTTTGTGATTTATGTTGCTTGCTGGAACTCTTGGAATTCGGCTGGAGTTGTATTTTTTTTTCTTCTTCTCTGGGCTGCTGGAAAAGGGGACTTGGGTTGCTGTAGTGGAGGATATAAACATGCAAGAGCGGATACTTTATGTTGCCTGCTTAGTGTTAGATTGCATGCTCAATTCCAATTCTAATATGCTGTAGTAGCTATAAGTTTCATGTTGTAGGTAGCTGAATTTATTTTAGTTGCTACGAAATTTCAGTGAGATGTTTTAATTGGTGGTAGAATAATTACTACTTTCTTGCATGTATGCTAGCTGTTGACAAGTAGAGGCATTAATCTTCTATAATTCTTCTTGATAGCAATTGCCATGTATGCTTGCTATAAAGTGTAGTAAGAACTAAAATAAATGATGGAGTTTTATGCTCAGATTATTTTTCTGTAGATTTTAAATATTTCTGATATTAGAGTAAGTAACATCAGTTAAGTAGAGTTTAAGTAAGTAATAGTCACCCTCAGAGTAGAGTTATAAGAAGGGTGGTTGTTACACGGAATTGGCTGAAAAACTTAAAGTCTTGCAGCTGAAGGATGATGAAATAACTTCCTTGAACACCTCCCTCAATTCAGTTGAAACCGAGGTTTCTATCAAAGAAAACGAACTGAAGACTTCCCAAACGGCTCTGGTGGTCTACAAGGCGAACGAAGATACTTGCTACAAGGAACGAGCCACCGTCATGATTGAATCCACTGAATTCAATAGGCCGATCATGAAGTCAATCTTAGCAGCCTTTACTGCGGGAGCTAAGGGGGCGGTTCAACAATTGCGAAAGGAAAACTACTTATCTCGTGATCCCCCTCCCAACTTCCTAAATCGTCGCAAACTTATTGAGGATAGGCCTCCTGATCTATTCCCTCAGTTGACCTTAGTATGACTTTCTTTTCTTACTTAAATTCGAATCCCTGTAAAGGGGGACTGGGACTTTGTGATGACAATCTAGTGAACTTATGTAAAGTGGATCCTCTCTTTTTCATTGTTAAATCTGTCTTTCCTCATGATGATTGTTTGTTTTGTTTAAATGTATTGAACGTCACTTGACTAGCTATCATAAAATTCCAACCAACCTCTTATAATATTTTCTATTTCGACCGCTCTTATCATGACCGGATGGTATATACCAATGCTGACAAATATAGTCCGATATTTTACAGCTAATTGTATCTCGTTTGACTTAGTGCAACCCTATTGTAGTATTTTCGATATTGGTAGATTTGTTATATTCGACCAATTTATACTTATATCATCTTATGTATTATATTTTGATCAAATTTCATATGGTGGATGTTACCCGGCTTACCATTACAAACCTTTGGTCGACATATCTGAATAGCATTTATCTCGGTCGATCTACTATGACCGACCGATTCATATTCACATTTATGAATCTCGTCCGGTATCCTCTAACCAAGTCCTGTTTATCAACTAATGCCTCATACCTAACTTTTGCCCGGTCTATTATGCTCCTTTAGGCTTGTTGTTTTACGAAACAAATAATCCAAACTTACAGTACCTGACCGATTTTTCTTATATTCGTCAGACTCTCTTAAGAATTAAAATTATGTCTAGGGAAACTTTTCGCATTTTTCGAGAAAGATTACTTAACTCAACCTCTTTTTTTTGGGATTCATTCCCCTTTTTGAAATCACTCATTTATGACGATTGAAATTTCGAGTACTTTTTCTTTTCTTGTTTCTTCTACTATCTTTATTTGGGGGTTTTAGCACAAGACCGGAAGGAAAACAAGGGTTTTAAGTTCTTTTCCGCCTTTCAACTTTTCTCTTCATCTTCCTTGATTCATCTTCATTCTACTGTTCCACCATGGCTAATTCCCCTCCCGCATGCTTCCTTGCGTGTGTTTCTGATCTGACGGAGACGGAAGGGGTGGATTTGAAGGCGACTTATGGCTTTCCTTCTTATATAGGTCGTCCTACTCTGCTAGATAGTCCCCATCTTCCTCCTTTAGGGTGTATATTTATCTTCCGGGACCAAGTCTTACAAGGTTTCTGATTCCCTCTTCATCCCTTTTTTTTCTGATGTTAGTGTATACTTCAACATTCCCCTCAATCAGCCTATCCCTCAGTGTTTTTCTATTCTCATGGGTTTCATTGGAGTATCTAAGTTGCTAGACTTTCCTTTATCTCCTCGTCTTTTTCATCATTTCTTCATTCTGCGTCAGATAGATATAGGTGTTTTCAAGTTTCAATCTCGCCCTAAAGCTATTTTGTTTAACCGCATTCCCCCTCAAGGGGAATGGCGCCATAAATTTTTCTGTATACGTCTTCCTTCTCCCCCTCCCTTTCATATCCAATGGATATAAGATCTACCTCCGGTTCCTAGTACCCATAATCTCCTCAATGATCCCTCTGTTGCCTTTTCTTTATCTAAGTTGAGGGGAGCAAAATTTAGCTTGCCGCATTTAATTGTGGAGGGTTTGATGTTTCCTTTTGGTATATGCAACATTGACACTCCCTTGGATGACTCTTTTGGTATATACAGTCATTTTGCCCTATATTTATCGATTGATATATCTCCTTTATAATGGTACTTAATTCTTGTGTTTCAGCTGATGCTCTTCTTCCATCTTTCATGTACAAGAACCCTACTATGACTAAGTCCTTTGTGAATAATCTTGGAGAAGAGTGGTTGCGAGCTCGCCGGGCTAATCCTAATTCCTCTACCCTGGGCTTGCTATCTGAGGAAGAGCAACAAGCAGAAGCCATCGTAGCCATAGAAGAGGAAGAAGAACAGCCTTTCATTACCTTAATCAAAAAGCCAAGGCTTACTGAGGATGCTTCCTTTGGTGATCTTTTTGGTACTTTTGTGCAAGCTCCTCTTGTTCCAGCGCCTATTTCTCTTGAGAGAGGTAAGACACCAATGACTCCCACCCATATTATCTCTAATCCTACTCTTAGGATGATGAGACCTAGTCTATTCATCCCCTCTTCTTGTGCTATTATTTCAGCTCCCTCTGCTTCTGCTTCTGCTTCTGAGATGACCATTATCCCTTCTATATCTTCTCCACCTCTTGCATTAGCCTTGCCTCCTTTGGCTTCTGGGCTACGGGCAAAGCGAACACCCTGTCGGAGATCTTCTCCTAATGTCAGGCCCTCAGCGATTCGCGTTCCCGCGAGTGCGTCAGTATCCCTTGCATTGCCACCTTCTATTCCATTTAGTTCTTCTTCTGCTGCTCTTGTTTCTACTACTTCTTTCCCTTCCATTGCATCTTCTTCTTCCTTGCCTCCTTCCTCCGTTCCCCTGTCTTTATTTAAACAAGCTGTGGGCCTACCTTCCCAAATGGGACAAACCTCTGATCCGCCTAGTTATGGCTCCCTACAACTACAAGGCCTATTGGCCGAATTTTGGCTACAAGGCCAAGAACAACTAAGGGGCATTAGTCTTTCAAATCGTGTTGACCACCACAGTCGTCAGGCAGTCGCTGTAAGTACTCTTGATTATATGTTGTTAACTTCTTATCACTATCTTTGACTGTATCATTATTTCGTTTAGTTTCTTGCATCGAGTCTTCACATAGATCAGCTACTTATGGCTCGGAACCTGGAGAACAATAAGCTAAAAGCTTAAATAGAGATATTGAAAGCTGCTCTACCTCCCTCTCCTGATGACCTGACTCAGTTGCAAGAGAAAGTGGTTTTGCAAGATCAACAACTAATGGTATTGAGGCAGGAGTTGCAGGAATCACAACAATTATTGAAAGACAAAGAGCTGGCAAGGAGAACTTTAGAGCTACAAGTGGACCACTTACATTCTGGTCTTCGACTGGAAATTGCTTTAAAGGAGAAAGCTCTCTTAGACGCTTCTCATAAAAGCCTTGTTCTAGAGAAAGTAGAGAAGCTTCATAATGTCTGTCTTTCTGAACAAGCTCAAGACCTAGCTTCTCATGATTTCACTATCCTATAGGAACAAGAGCAAAGAAAGGCTCAAGATGTCGAGCTATCACTGCTCCAGAAGGATTGGAACAACTCAAATTGGAGAAAGATACTTTAAAATATCAAAACACTAAAATACAAGCTGATTTTCAGAGTTATAAGGAGCAAGAGAAGAACCGATGGGAAGAGTGGCGCCTGGCTTATCTAAAGTCTCTGACATTTGCTCAAGAATTTGTCCGTCGAATGGTGGGTGCTCTAAATCATTCTGTGTCAGGAATTCTCCAACAATTGAGAGAGGGCGGTTATCTACCTAAGGAACCTCCCTATTCTTTCATAAGCTGTCGCAGACTTAACAAAAAACTACCCGCAGATCTAACAGGTCCTTTTAATTAATCATGTCTATGCATCCAAAAAGATTGACAATGAAAAAACTTGCAGTGGAAAAACTGGTAATGAAAGGAACTGTAATAAAAAACTTTGTAATTAAGTGATCATGATATATGGGAAAGTTTTGATACTTACCTGTTTCTCTTTAGTGTTAATTTGAGAATGCCTCCTTTGAAATGCTTTCGGGTATTGAGCATAAGTTTTGTTCAAGAATTCCTTGCTTACTTCTTGAAGTTAAATCTTGTCTTAGCAAACTCCCTCGGAGATAATATCTTTCATGACCACATAGCTTCAATCAGTAGACTTTTCCGTAATCTCTCTATGCTTCACTCAGATAGGAATGTGCCTAGTATGCTTCACATTTCGAAAGAATGAGTAATCCCAAGTGATTTTGTATAAGGAACTGTATAAAACTCCTGAGTTCCAAGCTGGTTATAATACTCCAGGTAATTTTAAATAAAGATCTCCATGTGAACGGGCTTCCAGATAGAAAATGTGACATATGCATAGAATCCCCCCTGAATTCTGACTTCTGATTCAGTGTAAAATGTCAACCGAATTTTGTGAATAAATCCGTATAGCTTTGCATTTACCATGCCCATATAATCCTAATCGATTGGGCTTTGTGATAATTTAAAGTCTTCGGTTCCTCCCATGAAGATCCATCCGAATTACTTCATGATATTTCCCCATCGACTATATTCTGTGATAGTTTAAAGTCTCCGGTTCCTCCCATGGAGACCCGTCCGAGTTACTTCATGAAATTTCCCGATCGACTATGTCTTATGATAGTTTAAAGTCTCCGATTCCTCCCATGAAGACCCGTCCGAGTTACTTCATGAGATTTCCCGATCGACTATGTCTTATGATAGTTTAAAGTCTCCGATTCCTCCCATGAAGACCCGTCCGAGTTACTTCATGAGATTTCCCGATCGACTATGTCTTATGATAATTTAAAGTTTTCGGTTCCTCCCATGAAGACCTGTCCGAGTTACTTCATGAGATTTCCCGATCGACTATGTTCTGTGATAGTTTAAAGTCTCTGATTTCTCCCATGAAGACCCGTCCGAGTTACTTCATGAGATTTCCCGATCGACTATGTCTTATGATAGTTTAAAGTCTCCGGTTCCTCCCATGAAGACTCGTCCGAGTTACTTCATGAGATTTCCGGATCGACTATGTTTTGTGATAGTTTAAAGTCTCCGGTTTCTTCCATGAAGACCCGTCCGAGTTACTTCATGAGATTTCCCGATCGACTATGTTCTGTGATAGTTTAAAGTCTCTGGTTCCTCCCATGAAGACCCGTCCAAGTTACTTCATGAGATTTCCCGATCGACTATGTTCTATGATAGTTTAAAGTCTCCGGTTCCTCCCATGAAGACCCGTCCGAGTTACTTCATGAGATTTCCCAATCGATTATGTTCTTATACAAAATTATAATGTTTTCATTGACCTTGTAATGGTTTTAAAACTTCTAGGTTTTTCTTAGGGGAGTTGAATAGGTCTTTAGGATTCCCCACTGTTGATCGTTCGAATAGATTATAAAGGTTCTGCTGATACTTGTCAATCTGTGTGAACCACACTTATTTCTCTGGCGGTGTTTGTCTTTGCATTGCATTTGTTAAAATAGAGTACATAAACTGTAAGCATACTTGTCCTCAGTTTGCCAGGAACTTGCTTCAAATAATTACAATTTGTTTCTTCAGATGTACTATTGAGTGGTATGATCTTGTCAAGTTCGGTAAGGTTGTAAATGATTTGTACTCCAGGGATGTTCAAGAATTCTTCCCTCAGTATCCTGGAGATAATATAAACCTGATGCGAGCTTTGCCACCACTTTGTAAGGTCCTCCCTATTGTGGTGCCAACTTACTGACATCCCCGACAGGTTTAATACGCTTCCATACTAGATCTCCTACTTGGAAAAATCTGGGGATGACTCTTTTGTTATAATTTTGTCTCATGCGTTATCGATATTAGGCGAGATGAGTTGCAGTTTTATCTCTAATTTCCTCTATCAGGTCCAGCTCCATGAGTTGTCGACCTTCATTGTCTGCATCATATAATTATTTCCTATCAGATTCTACTCCCACTTCAATGGGAATTATTGCTTCTCCTCCATAAACTAATTGAAATGGAGTAATTCCTGTAGCTTCTCGAGGTGTAGTACGGTATGCCCAAAGAACGCTGGGTAACTCATCTACCCAGCTACCTCCGATATGATCCAGTTTGGTTTTTAAACCCCTTATGATTTCCCTATTGGTTACTTCTGCTTGGCCATTACTTTGTAGATAGGCTACAGAGGTGAAGGCCTGAAGAATACCATAACTTTTGTACCAGTCCAAGATTCTGCTCCCTTGAAATTGTCTTCCATTATCAGAGACTAATTTATGAGGAATGCGGAATCTACATATGACATTTTTCCACAGAAATTTAATAACTGCATCTTCGGTAATCCGGGCAAGCGGTTCTGCTTCTACCCATTTAGAAAAATAATCCACCGCTACTAATAAAAACCTTCTTTGTGCAGCTGCCATAGGAAACGGGCCAACTATGTCCATACCCCATTGATCGAAGGGACATGAGACTATAGAGGTCCTCAATAACTGTGTAGGATGATGCAAAAGATTTTGATGTTTCTGACAAGAAATACAAGTTCTTACCAACTTGTTAGCATCCTCGTGTAGAGTAGGCCAGAAATATCCTGCTAGTAAAATTTTGCGAGCCAAGGATCTTCCTCCTATATGACTACCACATGAGCCTTGATGAACCTCCTGTAAAATAAATTCTGTATCTTCTGTGCCAATACACTTGAGCAGAGGTCTAGAGAAAGCTCTTTTATATAACTGTTCTCTTACCATAGTGTATTGAACAACTCTTTTCTTAAATATCCTTGCTTGTTCTGCATTACTTGGAAGAATACCCTGCTGTAGATACAATATGATTTGAGCCCTCCAGTCGCCTTGTATTTCTGCATCAGCTTATCTTTCGATACAAGATATTAACAGAGTTTGTTCTACTGGCCGATCTAGGTTCCAAGGTACTATAGCAGAGGCCAGCTTAGCTAATTCATCTGCTACCTGATTCTCAGATCGAGGGACTTTTTGTATATTTACTTCTTGAAACTGGAACATCAACTTATCAAATGCCTCAGCATATAATTTGAGCCTGTCATTATTAATTTCAAAATTACCTGATAGTTGTTGGGCTGCTAATTGAGAGTCAGAATAGATGAGGACCCGAGCTGCTTCTATATGCCGAACAGCTTGTAATCCCGCTATCAATGCTTCATATTCTGCCTCATTGTTAGTAGCTCTATAATTCAACCTGATAGAAAGTTGGAGTCTGTCTTCCCTTGGAGATATGAGAAGAACACCAATTCCGCTACCTTGTCTGGTTGAGGAGCCATCCACATAAACCTTCCAGATATTTTCTTCCTCAGGGCCCTGAACTTCTATAATGAAATCTGCCAGAGCTTGTGCCTTGATGGCCGAGCGGGGTTGATATTGTATGTCATATTCACCAAGTTCAGTTGTCCATTTAATCAGCCTACCTGATGCCTCTGGGTTAAGTAGCACCCGTCCGAGGGTACTATTGGTAAACACAACAATTTCATGTGCTAAGAAATATGGGTGCAACCTCCGAGCAGTCAACACTAATGCATAAGCCAATTTTTCTAGTGTAGCATATCTACACTCAGCTCCTTTCAATAAATGACTAGAGAAATATACAGGTTGTTGTTCCTTTCCTTCTTGTCTAACTAATACAGAGCCTACAGCGTTTTCATTAGCTGACAAATATACCCAGAGGGTCTCTCCTACTATAGGTTTAGGGTTAGCTAATACAGGAAGAGTAGGCAAGTAATCTTTTAACTCTTGGAAGGCCTTATCACATTCCTCGTTCCACTGAAATTTGTTTGCCTTCCGGAGTATTTTAAAGAAATGGAAACTGCGATCGACCGACCTGGAAATGAACCGAGACAAGGCTGTAATCCGGCCAGTAAGTCTTTGAGCCTCCCTCATGTTACGAGGGGGATCCATGTTCTTAAGCGCCTTGACTTTGCTCGGGTTGGCTTCTATTCCTCACTCGAACACCATATATCCCAAGAATTTTCCCCCTTTTGCTCCAAATAAACATTTGCTCGGGTTCAGCTTGAGCCCATATTGACTCAATGTCTTGCAAGTCTCCTCTACATCCCTGCACAGATCAACAGCTTGAAGAGACTTAATTAAAATATCATCAACATATACTTCCATATTTCTTCTAATCTGCTTCTGGAAGACCTTATTCATATGCCTTTGATAAGTTGCTCCTGTATTTTTCAGTCTGAAGGGCATAACATTATAATAATAAGTACCCTCAGATGTTATAAAACTGACCTTTTCTTGATCCTCTTTAGCTAGGGGGACCTGATGATAGCCTTGATAAGCGTCTAGCATAGAGATGTACTCACACCAGCAGTGGAATCTACCAGTTGATCGATCCTGGGTAATGGATAATAATCTTTTGGGTAAGCCTTGTTGAGATCCCGGAAATCAATGCATACTCACCATTTGTTTCCTGGCTTAGAGACTAAAACTACATTGGCTAACCAGCTAGGAAATTGTACCTCCTTGATGTAACCAGCCTCCATGAGTCTAGTTATTTCTTCTTTGATGATTTGGTTCTGCTCCGCGCTAAAATTTCTCTTCCTTTGCATGACCGGGTGAGCATCTGGGAAGACATGTAAGGAATGCTCCATGACTGCAGTAGAAACGCCCGAGACCTCTTTGGGCGTCCAGGCAAACACATCACTATTCTTCTTCAAGCATTGCACCAATTTAGCTTTCAGAATAAGCTCAAGATCAGCCGCAATATATGTAGTAGCTTCAGGTCGACCGGTCTAAATCTGAACTTCTTCCTTTTCTTCATAAACCAGAACAGGCTGCTTCTCCTGAATGACATTGACTTCCATTCTTTGAATCTTTCGGGCAGCGTTAGCTTCAGCCTGAACGATCTCTACATAACATTTTCGGGTTGTCTTCTGATCACCCCGCACCTCCCCGACTTGGTCATCAACAGGAAATTTAATTTTCTGGCAAAAAGTAGAAACGACCGCCCTGAACTCGTTTAGGGTCGGTCGACCCAGTATCACATTATAAGAGGACGGGGCGTCTACCACCATGAAATAAGATCTCATCGTTCTCATCATAGGCTCCTCTCCTAGAGATATAGCCAACTTTATTTGACCCAGCGGTTGTACTTCGTTGCCCGTGAATCCATATAGAGGAGTGACCATCTGTTGAAGTTCACTCGGGTCGATCTGTAATTGATCAAAGGCCTTCTTGAAGATAATATTGACAGAACTACCAGTGTCAATAAAGGTACGAGAAACAGTATAATTGGCTATCATGGCCTTGATTATCAATGCATCATCATGGGGTATTTCTACCCCCTCCAGGTCTCTAGGTCCGAAACTTATCTCTGGACCAGCTGCTCGTTCCCTGCTGCATCCTATAGCATGAATCTCCAGTCTTCGTGCATGTGCTTTTCTGGCTCTGTTAGAATCTCCATCGGTGGGCCCTCCCGCGATCATATTGATATTACCCCGGGCGGCATTACTCCTATTTTCTTCTTGTCGGGTTGTCATGGCTTCAGAAGGAGCCTTTTCCGACACCTGGCTTGTACCGGTCCGGGTAGGCAATGTCTCCTGCCGAGGTTCGACCGGGCGATACTCCAATTTAAGCGGGCTCTGTTGCCTGGGGTATTGCTGCCGATAATAGTTTTGCCTCTGGTAGCGCTCCCTGTTTGCTCTTTTAATTTATTTCTTAAAACATAGCAATCTTCAGTATGGTGACTGCTAGTTTTGTGATAAGTGCACCACCTTCTTGGTGCTTCTGGCTGTATCTCCACATGTTGTACTGCTTGCGGGCGATATTTTGGATGGCGATGAGGTGGGTGAACTGCTCGAGGTCCTCTGGGTGGAGGAACAGGAGTAGGAACCTTTTCCTTAATTGGAGTAGGAGAAGAAGTAGTGCCCTCTTTTCTGCGAGCGACTTGAGCTTTCTCAAGATTAATAAACTCAGTGGCTTGTTCAATTAAGGAGTCAAAATTGGCAGGAGGATTTCTTACCAGATCTTTAAAGAAATCATTATCATTTAAACCCTGAGAGAAAGCGCTCACTAAGATTTCAGTAGTAGCATTAGGTACATCGATAGCTACCTGATTGAACCTTTTGATGTAGGCTCGGATGGACTCTTTGGATGCTTGCTTAATTGAAAACAGCCTCCAAGGAGTCTTATGATACCTTTTGTTGCTAGAAAAGTGATGTAGAAAAACTTTCTTGAAGTCCTTGAATTTTCGGATAGACTTTTCTGGCAGCCTCTTAAACCAGCGTTGTGCGGCTCCTCCGAGGGTAGTAGGAAACATCCGATATTTCACCCCATCAGAGAATTGTTGTAATAATGCTACATTCTCAAATTTCAATAGATAATCCTCTGGATCTGTGGTTCCAGTGTACTCGCCGATCTGAAGATTTTGATACCGCTTAGGAAGCGGATCATCCAGTACACTTTGAGAGAATGGGGAGATGACTTTTTTCTGGTGAGCTATCACTGGTTATCATTTTAATCTTACGCTTTTCCTTGTCTGGCGCTTCGCCAGAAGATTCTTGGAACACGGGCCTTCGACCCCCCTGCTCCATGGGAGTGCGAAGAAAGGCTCGTGGACGTCTTGTCGGAGAAACTGCAACTGGAGGAAAATATGCATGTTCCTCCTCTTCCGGCTCCTTTCCTTTCCGATGCTCAGTAGTTGAAATTGTTGGATTATGAGCTGTTGGCAGAGTAGCTCCAGTATGAGCTTGAAGTTGTTGTTGTTGTTGTTGCAAGGCTTTTTGCACATGAGAATTAATGAGGAAATCCAGATCCTCACGGCTAATGGTGAGTAGATTTGATTTTCCGGCCTCTTCCATCTTGTAGTCTCAGATTCAGGTGAAGTTCCCACAGACGGCACCAAATTTGATCCTATCTGAGAAGCTTGACAAGACGGAGAGCCGGGAAAAAAACCTACCGCTGGTGAAGAATAATGCCTGTAGAACACCGATCCGAGAAACCCAAAGCGGATCGGGAAGAATAGAGTCACCGAGTGCCCTCCTTACGCGAAGACCCGATGACGACAGAGAAATCCCACCGAAGAGAATCCAGATCCGGAGCTTCCAAGACTTCCTGCGCACAAGAGACCAGCCAACACTATCGTCAGTGACCTAAGACCGGGGTGAGAATCCTTGGCTAGGCCCTTCGACGCTCAAGTTGGTGATCTCTCTCGGTGTGGAAGAAGGAAGAAGATGAACAGTAGTTCAAAATTAGGGTTATGAATGTGCGCAATAATGTGAACTTACCTAGCCAACGGAGAGGATTCCCCTTTTATACCACTTCATATAACCTCCATAGTCATGAAGTGGACCCCGGTTTGTTATAGTTTGTTATGAGATGACGTAAGCTGCGTACTTGTAGTAAATGATTTTTAAGGAATCTTTTTTGTACCCCAGATGTACCTTCTTTGTCGTCTAGTACCTGTAAAATAGTCTGAAAGCACATTTCCCGCCAAAATATATAACACCTGTTATACAATCGTATACTGCAAATATCTTCATTAACTATTTTATTTAAAATATTTACTTCTATCCTGTTTCACAGGTCCTTTAAAGTGTTTCTTGCATTAGTCGGAGCTGGGCTTAACTAGGCTTGATCAAGTATTATTACCTCTCATGAGGCTCCTGGGGCAGTGCCCGTTCGGGCTCCTTTATGTTTTGTATTCTAGCCAGCACTGGGCTATATTTTATCAAGTATCTTTTCAGGGTATTAGTCAACCCGGCCGATATTGACTTTCCTTCTCAAAGGTATGTCTCGGTCAGTACTGGTCTATTCACTCGGAAGTATATCTCGGTCGATATTGGCCTTCCTTCCTGAAGGTATGTCTCACTCAATATTGGCCTACCTCTTTTGAGGTATATACTGATCGATATGGGTCTGCCTCCTTGGAGGTATATCCCGGCCGATATTGGCCTTCCTTCTTAAAGGCATGTTTCGCTCGATATTAGCCTACCTCCTTTGAAATATTTGCTGATCAATATGGGTCTGCCTCTTTGAAGGCATATCCCGGTCGATATTGGCCTTCCTCCTTAAAGGCATGTCTAGGTATATACTAGTCTACTCACTCGGAAGTATATCTTGACCGATATTGACCTTCCTTCCTGAAGGTATGTCTCACTCAATATTGGCCTACCTCTTTTGAGGTATACGCTGATCGATATGGGTCTGCCTCCTTGGAGGTATATCCAGGCCGATATTGGCCTTCCTTCTTAAAAGCATGTTTCGCTCGATATTGACCTACCTCCTTTGAGGTATATCTGGGCTGATATTAGTCTACTTCCTTTGAGGTATTTGCTGATCAATATGGGTATGCCTCTTTGGAGGCATATCCCGATCGATATTGGCCTTCCTCCTTGAAGGCATGTCTAGGTAGATACTAGTCTACTCACTCGGAAGTATATCTCGGTCGATATTGGCCTTCCTTCCTGAAGGTATGTCTCACTCAATATTGGCCTACCTCTTTTGAGGTATACGCTGATCGATATGAGTCTGCCTCCTTGGAGGTATATCCAGGCTGATATTGGCCTTCCTTCTTAAAGGCATGTTTCGCTCGATATTGACCTACCTCCTTTGAGGTATATCTCGGCTGATATTAGTCTACCTCCTTTGAGGTATTTGCTGATCAATATGGGTCTGCCTCTTTGGAGGCATATTCCGATCGATATTGGCCTTCCTCCTTGAAGGCATGTCTAGGTAGATACTAGTCTACTCACTCGGAAGTATATCTCGGTCGATATTGGTCTTCCTTCCTGAAGGTATGTTTCACTCAATATTGGCCTACCTCTTTTGAGGTATACGCTGATCGATATGGGTCTGCCTCCTTGGAGGTATATCCCGGCCGATATTTGTCTTTCTTCTTAAAGGCATGTTGCGCTCGATATTGGCCTACCTCCTTTGAGGTATATCTCTGTCGATATTAGCCTACCTCCTTTGAGGTATTTGTTGATCAATATGGGTCTGCCTCTTTGGAGGCATATCCCGGTCGATATTGACCTTCCTCCTTAAAGGCATGTCTAGGTAGATACTAGTCTACTCACTCGGAAGTATATCCCAGCCGACAATGACCTTCCTTCTTAAAGGCATGTTTCGCTCGATATTGGCCTACCTCCTTTGAGGTATTTCCCGACCGATATTGATCTATCTTCTCTGTTTGGTTATCTTCTTTCCCTTCCTTATTGGGGATCCACAAAACCTAACCCATATCACTAGTAGGGTAAATCTCAGGTCATCAATTTCTAAGAATCAACCTCTGGTCATTACGTCAGAGATGTCATTCATTACGTCAGAGATGTCATGCGCCCACCGTCTGCGCTATGCTATGGGGGGTAAAATAGATATCCCCAAGCTTAGAGAGGGTATAGTTCATTGCCCTTATTAATAACAGCATGATTTCCCAGTTAACTTAAGCAGTAACTATAGAGAACGAAGAGGATGGATAGAAGTCAAAGAACATATATGCCATTTAGAAACAAAATCGATAAGTAATTACCAGGGGAACCATCTACAATATAATCACCACAAAAATAAACATAACACTTAACATCGAAACCCTAACCAAATGAAGTCAAACATATTAGCATTTTGACCGCGAAATTAGAACTGAAATCTAAAATTAGCCGCTGCATGCCTGGAGCTCTGGAGGTTCAGAGGTTGGTAGCTTGGTGAGTGGGCTAGCCGGGCAATCGATGAGTTAGTAATTCAGGAGACCGGGAACTTGGTCAGATCGGCTCAACTCAACCCGTTGCCACATGGAAGCTATGTTGACTGTGTCCTGTAACACCCACATGGTCATATGTTGACCAAACCTTGATCTTGCTTTACCCCGAGCTTGCCATGGACTCTTACTTAAAACCGCCATGTCATTTGGGATGGGTCGTGTAGGTTTTTGTCACACACGACCCTTCGAACTTAAATTCTGAGGGGGCATTTGGTTCTTTCCTAGGAATAGGAATCGGAATGGGAATCATTATATTGTGGAATGGGAATGAGTATGAGCATGGATATCACTCTTAAAAGCAATGTTTGGTTAGTTGTATATCTTCTATCGGAATAAATCAAAGTTTCCTTTTTTACCCTTAAAGGAAAATAAGAGAAAAAATTGGATGTGTGAGAAAGATGAATGTGAGAGAAAAATATGATGAAAGAGAATGATGAGAGAGAAAGTATTATGAGAGAGAAAGTGTGATAAGAAAGAATGATGAGAGAGAAAGTGTGATGAGAGAAAATGAAAAAAGAGAGTGTGATTGGAGAGAGCATGATGAGAGAAAATATGATGTGAGAGAAAGTATGATAGGAGAGGATGAAGAGAGAGAAAATATAGTGAGAAAAAATGAGAGAGAGTGTGATGAGAGAGATTGAGGAGAGAGAAAGTATGGTGAGAGAAAAAGAGAACAGCGAATATGATGGGAGAGATTGAGGAGAGAGAAAGTATGATGAGAGAGAAAGTGTGTTGAGGAAAAAAGGAGTAAGTGTGATAAGAGAGATTGAGGAGAGAGAAAGTGTGATGAGAGAGAAAGTGTGATGAGAGAAAAAAGGAGGAAGTGTGATAAGAGAGATTGAGGAGAGATAAAATATGATGAGAGAGAAAGTGTGATGAGCGAGAAAGTGTGTTGAGGAAAAAAGGAGGAAGTGTGATAAGAGAGATTGAGGAGAGAGAAAGTATGATGAGAGAAAAAGTGTGATGAGAAAAAAGAGAAAAGAGAGTGTGATGGGAGAGATTGAGGAGAGAGAAAGTGTGATGAGAGAGAAAGTGTGATGAGGAACAAAAAAAGGAAGAGAGTGCGATGGAAGAGATTGAGGAGAGAGAAAGTGTAATGAGAAAAAAAAGAAGAAAAAGAGTGTGATAGGAGAGATTAAGGAGAGAGAAAGTGTGTGATAAAATGATGAGAGAGAATAAGGAGAGATAAGTGATATGAAAGAAAAAATAAATAAATATATTTTGATATTTGATATTAATGGAAAAAATTTTAGTTTTAAGTCAAGGGTATTTTTGGAATAAGCGAATATTTTGATTGATGAAAATAGGGTAATGGCTCATTGAAGGGGAGGTACATGAGAATGAGTCATTACCCAATTTCAAGGATTCATTCCCTTATTTGTATTTATATTCCTATAATCCAAACATTAACAATGGGAATCAATGATTCTCATTCCCATTCCCCACTCCTATTACCCTAAACCAAACGCCCCCTAAGAGTTCCTCAACGGAGCGTGCACTTAAATCAAATATTTTTTAAAATAGATAGGCCAAACTAATTATGAAAAAAAATAGTTTGGCCAAACTATCTATTTTTAAAAGGACAAACTAATTTTTTAAAATAGATAGGCCAAACTAGTTTCCTGGACGGAGCGCGCATTCAAATCAAATCGCTGAATCACAAGAGGGAAGTCGATGGAATCACCCCGAAGGCCGACATCACAAAAAAAAAATGACTCTCTGGAGGAGGTTTCAAGATTGGCTTTGAGACCTCAAGGTAATTCGGTAAGAACAGAGCTGTCGTTTTCATCATGGGCCGCCTCCTCCAAGTCTCAACACTGCGGTTGTCGCGCTTCAGTCTGAGGAGATTCGGGTGAGCCGTCTTTGTCTCGAGCACCTATTCATCATCTTCTCCTTTTGTGATTCTTATAATTAGGGATACACCCTATCAGAACATTACTCTTCTTCTTCAATTGTTTTTTTATTATACTTCTTGTCTAATTTTTTGACAGGACATTAACCCTAAATTTGATTGAGCTCAAAACTCGGCAACACCGATGTATCAGAGCATACTTTTCTATCATTTGGATGCTTTTATGATGCTTTTGTTGCTCAAATCTAGGAATTTTGATTATGTTGTATTCCATGATTGTGAAGAATAACACATAGAATGAACTAACTTGGAGCTTCAAAATGGGGTAATGTGTTTGTGGAATTAACAACACACTGTAATGGAATGATAAGATCATTCCAATCTAACAACACACTGCAACATCCAAGTTAAGACTGTTTTCTTAACGCAATGGTAGTCTTCTTAATTCTACTTGAATTTCTACAAAGTCATTTAGTTAGATTGATTTGTGTCTGAGCTTCAAACATCCAATGAGGCATCAAATCTGCGAGTAGAATTGCCTTGTTAAATTTTGCTGTGTTCTGCAAGGTTTAGATATATCATCACCTCTTAGATTATGATCTACATTACACTGAATCGTCTACTTAACGTTAACGTTTTCTCAGGCCATTGGGCTTGAGGGCGATGTACGTAAGCAGGAGGATGCAGCTACGGTTTTGGAAGAAGCTTTTAAGCATTTTGGAAAGCTCGATATTCTTGTAAATGGAGCAGCAGCAAATTTTCTTGCATCACCAGAGGATTTATCACCAAACAGTTTTCGAACCGGTAACTGCCTTCATATTCGATGATACTGTCCATTGCATAATCTTGGAGTAGTTTAGTTGTTTCTTTAGAACCTATATATATATATATATATAGGATGACTAAACTGCTCATACTTGCGTACCCCATTTAAATATGATGTAAAGAGGACAATCATCTAAGCTTTTAGTTCATTAGTTATGGTTTCAATGAAACTATATTTGGTAGATGCTAATCAAACAGTTATATTTTTTTGGTCTGAAGTTCCTAGTCCTTGACATTGATTCGGTTGGCACATACACTATGTGCCATGAGGCTTTGAAGTATCTAAAGAAAGGAGGACAAGGAAAGGACCTATCAGCCGGGGGACTAATTCTGAACATTAGTGCAACTTTGCACTACACAGCTTCTTGGTACCAGATCCATGTATCTGCAGCCAAGGTACGTGTTGTTAAACTTCATCTCTATATGAAATTGGTAAACACACTTCAAGCTGTTTTCTCTTGCGTAAATAGGCCGCCGTCAACAGCATCACAAGGTCATTAGCCCTAGAATAGGGCACTGATTATGATATAAGAGTCAGTGGGATTGCTCCGGGGCTGATCGGAGACACTCCTGGGATGGGGAAGCTTGGACCAGCAGAAATGCAGAATGGTGACTCTGGATTTGAGAGGCCTCTGTATAAGCTGGGAGAGACATGGGATATCACCATGGCTGCCTTATATTTGGCTTCTGATGCAGGTTTGTGTTGTGTATTACATGTATTCATCTTATCAGATCACCACCAAAGTTGTGTAGGTTGAGGCATACCTTTTACTACTTTCTGTAGGTAAATTTGTCAACGGGACTACAATGGTCGTCGATGGAGGATTGATGCTGAGCAGCCCCAGGCTCATCCCCAAGGAAGAGGTGAAAAAGTTATCGTTAGTTGGGGAGAAGAAATGGAGAAAATCAGAAAATCTCCAGTTGGTATTCCATCCAGCAAGTTGTAGTTGTGTTATTCTCATATTAATCATTAGAATAATCAGGCTAAGCACTGAATCTTGGAATATTGTTTCTTAAATCATCATATATTTCCAAGGATCTATGTTCTACATTATTATTACTGGTAACATAATGCAAACTGTGCGAGCTCAATAGCACAGCTCATTCGTTAGTGAAAAAGAAAAAGAGAAACAGAGGATTCATTGAATTTCGCATTCATTAGCAAAATGGGGAGGAATAAATTAAAATCTCCCTTGATTAGGTTGCAAGTTATTATTACATTGTCAAATCTACAACGCAATGAGCAAATCAATGGCATCTTAATGTGAGACAAGGGTTACCTTAGAACATGACCGTTTCCATTAAATTTTTCATTTTGTTCAAGATTTGGCCACAGGGTTTACACAAGATGTGAAGTCAAAATCCTACCAAATCTATTCGGAGAAGCAAAACAATGTTGATACTTGACTAAAATAACGATATAAAAAACACCAATGGGTGTGGATTATTTGTTAGCTTAGTGTCTTAAAAACCTCCTATGTTTTTCTTGGTCTCCTGCTCACTGTTGATGTTCCTCCTTTGTGTCGTTAGCAACCATGAGATTTTGATAATAAATATCTGTAAAAAAAATATATGCATTGTGATCAAGGAATCATAGTTGAATTTGAAAAAAAAAAAGGAACTCATATAGGAATGCAAAAAGGAACTATGAATAATATTATCTCACTAAACTCAAAGCTGTAGTAGAAGATTGGTTTCAGTGATGGCAGACTTCCCACAATTGCCACTCAATCCCCAACTTCTTCAGCTCAACAAGCCCACGCTCAACTGCAGAATTGGAAATGTGGAAGGATTAGTCAAGAATTCTTAAAAATGATGTAAAACTCTCATTTAGTTCATGGCAGTCAAATTAACACCCTTTGCCTCACTTATTTCTTTTGGCAATTAGGAACAGTGTTCCATCTTTTTAACTCCGCAGTATGTAATCAAATGGACCACAACTACACGAACGAGGTTGAGCAACCAGACTGAAAACCCCACTGTGTCTAGACCAAACTGGATAGTTTAAATAGCATACATAGGTGAACGAATTCCACCGGTCTCTACTCTTTTTATTCTTTGATTCATAATTTTCCTGATGCACTTAAAACAGAACAATGGCCCTGTCGATTGTACCAATCACTTGACTGTGCCAGGTCTTCAGGACCCATGATGTATGGCCCTGCCGATTGTGTTAAAAGCAAGCATTTATTATGTGCAGACTCTGTTACGGCAAGCATTTATTCATGTGCAGGCTCCAGCAACATTACACCTAACATTTAAGCCTGTGTGCTAATGACCAACTTATCTTGCATTGTAATAATTAACAAGAGATGCAAGTGAATAGTTTCCTATGGAAATTTTCTAATTAAACATTATTCAATGTTAAGTCTTACATGTCTGTGTTGCCAGACGAAGAAAGAAAAAAATAAGTTATATGGCACACGGATTACCTTCAACTGCATCATGTGATGTAGGAGAGTGGTCGCTTTGCTCGATCCAAAATTGCAGCCTTTCATCTGCAATATCTTCTTCCAAACCGTGATTCTTTGCTCTCCTCCAGAAGTATGTCAACCAAGCCTAATTTACAAAAGTATCTAAAGTGAACCAGAAGTTAAGAACCTATTTTGGATTTGTCCATATTTAAAAATTAATGAGTTGTAAAAACTGCATGTATAAAACACGTGATCCCCATCAAAAACAAGATTAAAAAAAAAACACAATTTGTTATAGGGATCACTATAAGAAAATTGGTAATATAATTCTCGCCCAAGAAATGAAAGATGTAAAAGCTGATCAAGGTTAGTTTATTGATCTTATGGTATATGACTCGTTGCCCAAGAAATGAAAGATGTAAAAGCTGATCAAGGTGTGAGTTTATTTATCTAAAGATAAATCTATCAAATAAGCTGGTTGCATTAATTTGTTCCTGTCCAGACCCAATAGAAGCTTTCAATAAGTCATCAGTAAAGCAAATCTTGCTTCTGAACATAGACGTTCATTGAGCATTTCCTGCCCAGACTACCATGAACAAAATCTTAGTGCTACAATAGTCGAATAAACATCTGAAACTTACCCTAGAGCACTAAAAAAATGGAATACAAATCCCATCTCAACAGAACTCTTGAACGAAAAAGGATGCACCTGAGTTTTCTCAAGGTGAACATAGTACCTTGAGATATTAAAGAAATCACTAAATTGATATCTCACTGGACAGGATTTAGTCCTCCATAGGGCAGATTAATACAATGAGCTTGTAACGAACTCAAATCAAACACCCATCATAAGTTTTTGAACAAAGAAAATCAATAAACCATACTGATTATCCAAAATATAACAGACAGCAGGAAAAAAAAAAGATGTTTTTTATATCAACCAGCCTACATTTTCTGTAGCATCATAGGAACATCACATTTTCTGGAAAAGGAGATTATAGTGGACAAGAAATACAGATGAAAGTGATTGAAAATTTAAAGTTTATCAGACTGCAACCAAAACCACTATGATCTTACTGGAAACTGATGGAATTTTTGCACAGAAAAAATTGAACCAAGTGAACACAAAAGTCACTAGAAGTAAAATCCACAAGTATACCTGCTTAAAATGCACATCTTCAGATTCTTCTTGATTCAATTCTGAAATGAAGAGTATAATGACTTCAATTTGAATGATAATAGTATATATGCCACTGAAAGTACAATAGACCATCTGAGTGATAAAATGGCATAATTACAAGGAAAAGAAACACAGACATAAAGAAAGAATTCGATTGAACTATTTTTATGAGCTTCATTTTTGTCCTTTTTTCTCTGCAGTCAAATGTGTAATAAAGAAGGAATACCGACCAAATGCTTCCACAGGATTTTGACCTTCAGGCAGAATCAGTGTACCTGTAAGAAAATACTTCTGTTAACCAGAAAGATAAATCTAGTAAAGCAGCATGATTGAAGAAATTGATGGTTCAGTTTTTCTTTTTAGTTATCATCAAAAGAACAAAGTAAGGATTATAATTAAGATAGTCTATATTTGCAAAACAAGGTTTAAAATTTTGAGCCTTCCTGGAGTTCTAGTCTTTGACTGGAATAATAGTTTGGATACCATATCATGCCATGTCAGTACACTTTTGATTTATTAATTTTGCACTTTTTATTATAATTAATTATTTACTTAATAATTAATTAAATTGCTAAGATATGCTTGTTCTTCATTTTATATTTGTTAATTAATTTAACTACCTTGACCTTTAGAGTTAACTATGTATGCAACCAATGAGGTTTTAATTTTTATCTTTACTCATTTGTAAACTATATATTTATTTTACTTTATAATAATCTTCTTATAATGTATTAATGCTAGAATGAGCAACAAGAAAATGAGATTTTCCCTGATCCTCTATAAACTGAGGCATGTTTCACTTCCAAATTCTGCAACATCAAAGCAATTTCAAATTTAAAGATACAAGAAACTTTCATCGTTAAGGATGTATGTTTGTTTGAAATTAGTGTACACTTTTAGGTTTCTATATAATTGTTTGAAATTTGTTGATGAACATTTGGTAAGAAATTTAATCATTAAATATCACTTTCTTTATTATATTTTAGTTGATAAAACCTAGATAAAATTCTTGGATAAAGTGAAACAATTCAAATTTTGTAGGTTTGGTTTTAATTTGGTTTCCTTTCTTTCACGCAACTACAATTTTTAGAGTGGAAGAAAAATAAAAAGACCTAATATTTTTCAAATTTTAATGTAAAGTACTATATTTTAGGCTTAAATTATATTTTAAATTTTATAATTAAATTTATTTAATTTTATAAGTGTAAAAATTCTTTAAAATATAAAAAAACATGAAATTCAACTTAAATTCTACTCGATCAAATTTGAAAATTTTTTATACCTTAAAATTAAACCCTCAAATATATAGTTTTTTTTAAAATAATCTAATACATTTATTGTAATCAGCATGTATCTTCAATCTAATTTTTTTTATTTAATCAAAGCATCATGTTGAACTCTACCTTACCTATTTCTTGGCAGTTGAACCAAAATTGAGAGAAAGACACAAATGAGAAGAAGCTCAACACAAACTTTGAATCCTAATTTTCTCATTGCTTGCTTGCACAATCTTCAACGTTGTAAAAGTTAGAACTCACACAAAAAAATCTTTGTTGATGTTAAATACTAAAGTTTATCCTATTTATTTTTTTTCATTTTAATTATTTTTAAAAAATTTATAATAACTAATTAAATTAAATTAAATTAATATATTGTGTTTTTGGGTCGACTAAAAGTCAGTTTAATATCAGGTGAAGTCTATCAAGTAGTCATGGTAATTAGGATCAAGAAGGTTCAAATTGTACTTAATTTGGATTTTTTTTTATCGATTTAAAATTGAACCAAGTTTATATTTAGGATAGTCCGGATAAATTGTGTTTAATTAGGTTAGTAATATAGGATATAATCATTTGTACATTATTATTTTATCCTTAAAAATTCAATTGTTAAAATCTCAAACTATTATGAGTCTATAAACCTGGTTAGCTTTGTAAACTCAACTAAAGTGAAAAATAAGCCAAGAAAATGGAATCTAAATACAATTTAAAGAAAATGGATCAAACATGTGATTTTAGATATTCCATTTGATTTCAAAACATGGAATTTGCCAATTTAAAGCTTGCAAATCTTATCAAAATGTGTCATTTTGATAATTGGTTTATAGAAACACATGGCTACTACAATTTTGCAATCATGTGCTAAAACAAGAAAATAGTAGCATTTAAAATTTATTCCAAGAAAAATTTGTAACGTTTTACCAATTCATCTAGTTTCATATGGTTGAATACTTCCAAAGATTCCTTTAATTGTAGGGATCATGATTGATTTAGATTGGCTTGATTATATGGATTAAGATTGATTATAATTAATGATTGATGGGCATACCATAATTATAGGATCCTCTTTCCCTCCTTATATATATAAATACCTATATGTAAGTAGATTATTTTCGTAGAAAATAGATGATCTCTTTCTCTTTTACATGGTAAGCAGATTATTTTCGTTGATTACTTTGAGGCGTTCTCTCCTACTTTCTATTCTCCTTGGCCGTCAATCAATATCGGCCAATGTATCAACTAGATGTGAAGAATGCTTTTCTTTATGGTGATTTGCACGAGACCGTGTTTATGGAGCAACTTCCAGGGTATGTTGCTAGGAGGAGAATGCTACTATGGTTTACAGATTTAAAAAGGTTATTTATGGTCTTAAGTCGCCTGGTTTGATAAATTCGATAATATAATCAGTGTTGTTAGCTTCAAAAAGTGCAAATCGGATCATTCTGTGTTTGTACGACAGAGCACGAATGTGATTATTATTCTTAGGGGGCGTTTGGTTTAGGGGAATAAGAGTGGGGAATGGGAATAACAATCATTGATTGTCATTGTTAATGTTTGGATTACATAAATGGAAATACAAATAAGGGAATGAAACCTTATAATTGGGTAATGACTCATTCTCATGTCCCCTTTAATGAGCTATTACTCTATTTTCAACAATCAAAATATTCCCTTATTCCAAAAATACCCTTGACCTAAAACTAAAATTTCCCCCTTAATATCAAATATCAAAATATATTTATTTAATTTTTCTTTCATATCACTTTCTCTCTCCTTATTCTCTCTCATCATATTTTCTCTCTCCTTATTTTATCACACTTTCTCTCTCCTCAATCTCTTTCATCACACTCTCTTCCCTCTTTTTTTTTCTCATCACACTTTCTTTCTCATCACACTTTCTTTCTCATCATACTTTCTCTCCCCTCAATCTCTCCCATCACACTCTCTTTTCTCTTTTTTTCTTATCGCACTCTCTCTCATCATGTTTTCTCTCTCCCCAATCTCTCCTATCACACTCTCTCCCTTTTTTTTCTTAACACACTTTCTCTCTCACCATACTTTCTCTCTCATCAATCTCTCCCATCACACTCGCTTCCTCTTTTTTCTCACCACACTTCCTCTCTCATCATACTTTCTCTCTCCTCAATCTTTCCCATCACACTCTCTCTCCTCATTTTTTCTCATTACACTTTCTCTCTCTTCATTGTCTCCTATCATATATTCTCTCTCATCTTCTCTCATCATGCTCTCTCCCATTACACTCTCTTTCCTCATTTTCTCTCATCACACTTTCCCTCTCTTCATTCTTTCCCATCACACTTTCTCTCTCATCATTCTCTCTCATCATATTTTTCTCTCACATCTAATTTTTTCTCTTATTTTCTTTTAAGGGTAAAAAGAAAATTTTGATTTATTCCAATAGAAAATATTCAACTAACCAAACATTGCTTTTAAGAATGATATTCATACTCATACCCATTCTCATTCCACAATACTATGATTCCCATTCCGATTCCTATTCCTAAGAAAGAACCAAACACCCCTTATTGTTTATGTTGATGACATCCTAATATCCAACAGTAATATAAGTGGGATAGAAGAAATTAAGAAGTATTTACATAAACACTTTGTGACGAGGGATATGAGACATCCTAAATATGTCTTAGGAGTTGAAATTGCTCACAATAAATCTGGAGTTTCATTATGCCAACGGAAGTATGCTAAAGATACTCAAAGAAATTGGATTTCTCGAAACAAAGCCAGTTGATACATCTATAGATATCAATTCAAGTGTTTGAGATGATACTCGAGAGTTCTTTTTGGATAAAGGCAAAATATAGACATCTACTTACCAGTAACGAGACTTGACATCTCGTTTAATGGATAAACCGAAGCAAGTTCATGGGATGCAAGTTCATGGGATGCTGCTATTAGGATTCTTAAGTATATTAAGAAATCTCCAAGAAAAGGGTCATCATTTAAGAGAAATGGGCACTAAAGATTGAAGCTTATTCTGATGCTAACTATGTTGGATCTAAGACCGACAGACAGTCTACTTCTGACTATTGCATTTATGTAGGAGAAATCTAGTAACATGGAGAAGTAAGTAACAAACTATTGTTGCTAGGTTGATTGCCGAAACCGAGTACAGAGCCATGGCTCACACTGTAACAGAGATGTATGACTGAAGAATTTTCTTGAAGAATTAGAATTCACCTACAATGAACCACTATAATGTACTGTGATAACCAAGCAACTATTCACATTGCAAGTAATCCAGTTTTTCCTGAGAGGACTAAGCATATTGAGGTTAACTGTCACTTTATTCATGAGTGTGTAATGAGTCTGAAAATTGTCACTTCATTCACATAATCATTCAACTAAGTTTTCGATGTCTTCACTAAAGCATTAGGACGAAAATGATTTTCAAAACTTTGTGGCAAGCTGAATATATTGACATATATGCTCCAACTTGAGAGTGAGTGTTGAATACTTCCAAAGATTCCCTTAATTGTAGGGATCATGATTGATTTATATTAACTTGATTATAAAGATTAGATTGATTGTAATTAATGATTGACAGACATATCATAATTATAGAATCCTCTTTCCCTCCTTATATATATAAATACCTACATGTAAGCAAATTATTTTTGTGGAAAATAAATTATCTCTTTCTCTTTTACACATATATTGATTAATATATTTAGTGTATTTACCATGAAAGATTATTGTTACAACAAGAACAACAACCAAGCCTTTATCTCACTAAGTGAGCAAAAGATTATTGTTACAACCATAAATATTTTTATAATTGCCAATTACATTGTGGAAAGAATTTCAAGGATTCATAGTTTTTGAACAAATAGTAGAGTTTGATTATAAAATTAATTTTTGTTTTAATCTTTTGCATTAGTTGACAAGTAAAATGGGTCTAAGCACATTTATGACTACTTCGGATTTATAGCATCATGTTGTCAAATATGTCAATGTCAAAGTTTTATGGTGATATTTTATACTTAGCTAATATACAAAAGCAATGGAAATGGGAACAATTAGTTATATAATATAGTTAAAGTATGCATTACCACATTTAGCGCTTGCTCGTCGTTCTTGAGCCATTATAAACAGGATCGCTTCCTCTACCTTCAAAGGAACAATGAAATAAATAAACTGGGAATCACAAAATAGGGATTATATGATGACAGCCCGTAGCATTCAGATAGCTACAAAGCATACGATTTTGCAGATTTTGTTTCTCTAAACCAAACATCACAATTATATATTCAATGTAAATTTTTCTGTAAAGGTACCATAGAGTGAGCTTCAGGTGCAAAAGTTCTATAAACTCTAGATCACATATACCAACTCCTGCATGCTTTATTGTTATTTCTTTAACCAAGGTTTCAATTTATATTACTTAGCTATGAGGTTGGTAAAAAAACCTTCAGAGAAGTCAGTTCACGCAAGCCTTTTTCAACCAAGAGCATGCTCTCAATAGTTCCTTCTCCAGAAAGATCACTTGCATTCCATGAAACCTCCTTATCCTCTTGATCACTTTTATCTGTTGAATATATAAGAGGAAATAAAAATAAAGAGAGTGAAAAGTTGTTCAACAACATTGAGTCAGTAGTGCAGAACCAAGAGATTTGACCTGATGAATACCCATCCTTGGCCTCCCTTGCCTTTTGTCCAGCAGATAACACAACTTCAAGTGGAAGAGGAGAGAAGGATGACCAAAATTCGAACTTGCTTTCCGCAATATCAGCATATATGCCTTGAAAGAAGTATCTGTTATTTATTTTCAGCCAATAGATATGGACTTGCTTGGAAAATTGTCCACATCTAAGGATAATTTTAAAGTAGATGCAATCAATGTTTGAAACCCAGATCGATCTGTCAGTTCAACTGGCCAGGAAATGAAAGCAAAACTGGTCTAATTCCATTAATGGAGAAAATGGGACTGAACCATATTTAGGCCTGGTTCAAGTGAAAAATGTCAAGAATTCACGGGGCCACAAATTCACTGCCAGCCTGATTTTGAAAACATCAGGTGCAACTAGTCTTTTGAAAATTGCCTAGCTTCTTATTTCAGGTTCGAACCTGAGTTAGACATTTAATGTAATCTTAATTTTCTTTTATGAATTTCATTTGAGAAGTCACTGTAACAGAATTATTAATAGTTTCTGTGTGAGGTCGATCCAAATTCGATAAGGTATTAAAACCTATTTATTTTAAAGGAGTTGACTTTATTATAGTGGTCTAGGTAAAGAGTCAAAGCAGAAAGCAGGTCTACAGAAGTCAAACTGATATACAGAGGATGGTTATATAATATATTTTTATTTCTACAGAAATGATATTCATCAAACAAGTTTAATCACTATTAATTCCCACAACAACTTTACCCTCTCTTTATGAAGATTCAAGTTCTTTTCTCTAAATGAATCCAAGGAGATTTGCCTCCTCTTGGACTAATTAATCTTGGATCCAATCTTTAGTGTTTCCAACCTTGGTTTCAGACGTTGCAATGCCATGCCAACAAGCAACTTGGACCCCAAGTTAGCAAGGAAAAGGAGTAATGCATTAATTTAGTCATGAGTATATTGGGAAAAGAGCTCTGATTTTCATTAATACCCCCACCAATAAGACCCTCTTTTATCAAAAAGTTCCAGCTGAGACTCCTTTTTCATGAACTTCCAAAAATACTCTAGAATATTCATCACAATACATCTTTGATGATCAGACAATCAATTGATTGCCGGAGTTGATCAAAGCACCATTTACTGATGAATAAATAATTATTTTTGATATAACAATCAAAGTTTATGGGTGGGATTCAAATCCAGAACCTCTACATTAATAAAAACACCCTTGCCACCAAGTCAGTTGGGGATAGAATATAAGGAAAATATCAAAAGAGCGCCCCTAATTATCAATTATCAGAATTGTCAAAAAGTGCCCTTTGATTTTAAAAAGTCAAAAGGGCATCCCACCATATTTTTCGTATAAAAAATATTCTCATTCAAGCATTATTGTAGCAGCCGCAAAGTAGCTATTACAACGTGTAAAAAAAAATCCATCAAAAAATCTATATAGTACTTTTATAAAAAAAATTCTTTATCAACTTGGTCAAAATTGCTTAAATTTAATCAACATTATTTCAAAATAATCAAAATCATCGTAATATTGTTCTAGAATCCATTAACTAGATGCTACAACAATGTTAGCAGCAATTAGCCGGCGACTATAACAGTTGCAATAGCCACTAAGTCTATATTCAAAGTCATACATTCAAATCATGATTTTGAGCAAGACAAATATTCATTGGATTCTATTTTATTTATAGGCTTCATTATAGCTCAATAACCTTTATAATTTTTTAAAATTATTTTCACACTCAAGAAATACATAACCGTATTTTGCTCAAATCATGGTTATGTGCAATAAAAATTATTGCTGTCTTTTATTTTTTTTTTGTTGTGGCATAATTATGCCTTAATAAGGACATTTTTATGTTTTTAAATTTTTTTACACTTTTGAAGTGTTATAGCATTTTTTTTAATCAAAATATGATTCTATGCCATACTAGTATTCTTTGTCTTTCAATTTTATTTATAAGCATTGAGACACTTTCCAAATTTTGGAATTTTGCTATAACACGAGAGGTTGTATTTTGACTTGGTAGTATAATTTTTACACTATCCCTAGTCAAAGATTGTACATAAGTGTCTTATCATTTGGAATTTATAATGATACTTGTTCCTGCCTGAAATCGCTGGAGGATGAGCCACCAATGAGGTGTCCCTGATGTTGACAAAGTCACCGATCAGCAAGAAGAGGAATGAGCCGTCCAAGATGTTCACTGATCCTGAGAAGGAGAAAAAGAGAGAAGGAAAGAGGATTAGAATGGATGTCGGGGGTGCTCCAACTCAGCCACTCCGACGCTCAAATCAATCTCCGGTGGAGGAGAAAATGGAGAGGATGAGAAGTCGATGATTAATTGAGAGTGTGTATGTGCATGTCTACTTTGACACTTAAGTCATTCTGCCTCTCGCACGTGCAAGCACATATACACTCAATTAATCATTTGTTGCTCATCTTCTCTATTTTCTCCCTCACCAAAGATTGACTTGAGCGTCGGAGTGACTGAGCCAGGTCACACCCTTGGCCTCCATTCTAACCCTCCTTCCTTCTCTCTCTTTTTCTCCTTCTCAGACTAGTGGACATCTTGGATGGCTCATTCCTCTTCTTGGTGATCGATGACTTCGTTAACATCAGGGACAACTCACCGGTGGCTCATCCTCCAATGATCTCAGGCAGGGACAATACTCATACATGGGAATAAATTCAATATATATTTTGTAGCTTACCAACATTATGCTTTGATCAAAATATAATTTTGAGTCATAAAAGTTTTTAATGACTTTCATTTTGTATTTGCATAATTTCAGCTTAATAATGATATTTCTAATGTTTTTTTACACTCTGAAGTGTAAAATTAAATTTTGGCAAAAATATAGTTCGGTGTCATAGAGGTATTTATTTACTTCCATTTTTTGTATGTAAGCATCCCTATGCTTCTCTAATGACACTACTATCATTTTGGATAAAAATGCTAAAACAACTAAGTAGCTCGCAATTGGCACAACCTACCAGACTCATGCCCTATGTTAACCACCTTGGCCATCCTCAAATATTATATGACAATGAAAATGACATTGAATGTTATGCAATAATCTAAAGATTTAGTGAGGTTGCTAGTAGACATAACTTTAATGAAAATTTAGATATATAAAAATACATAGGAAAGTAACAACAAAGGTGTAAGAGAAACATCTCGAATACCTTTAACCCATGAGTGAGGCACATTGAATATTGTGACATTGGTAGGAGAAGTTGGAAGTGTAAGAATAGAGAAAGTAGATATGTTACAAAAGAAGTACTCAGAGGGCCAAAATTTAAAACAATCTAGAATATTAAGTAAACAAGGAGTAGATGTATCGTTATAGGCCAGAGAGGATTGAAATGAAAAACTAACAACTTAATTGCAATAAGTGTGAATGCAACTTTGTGGAGTCGCAATAGCGGAGCTAGATTCAAAGTATGTGCTAATGGGCCCTCTTGAGATGTTGAATTTGATCTAGGTATATAAGTCAATGAAAGGATGACTAGGTAGGTAATTATGGAGATAGTAACAAACATCCTTGATATGCCCAAGTTTCCTACGGTAGGAAAACTTAAGTCTAATAGCCTCTCCTAAGTCACTTATCCCCTAGAGGATAATTGAACAACCAATGTAGATTTTTCTACTGAGCATTATAAGATGGAACATCCATATGTACACATCCGATAAAGGCAAAATGGATGAGCCTCATGAAACATATGTTTTCTCTAGCTCTTATTCAAGATGAGCAACTTAAAGGAATTTTGCATAAGCTTAACATAAGTTTAAGATATGGAGTGATATAAAAGATTCCACAAATATCGTAATCAACTAGTGTGGGAGATTATCTTAGACAAAGAGATATGCAAATCTCTAGCCTATGTTTGAGTCTTGTAGTGGGAGAAGCGGTTAAAGATGCTTATAAGGCTAGAATCGATGGACTGCCAGAAAAGAGCAAGTAATTGCACATTAAATTGACTCCCTTGAGGATCTAGTGGACTATGAAATCTAGATATCCTAGTAGTGAGGTACTCTAGTTGAGCTTGATTCAGTAACCAATTTTGAATAGCTGTAACTATGAAGCATAAGTATTCCAATTTAATTTCTCTACAGTAATCATCATAGAGTTAGTGAAACTAGAATGATCAGTGGTGAGAAGCATTGAGGAAATAATCAAAGAGACAATGAAATTATAAATTAAAGGTAGCTCATGATGAATGACCTGAAAACACAAAATGGGCAAAAAAAAAATTGTTGTTTGAAGGAAAATAAACAAAATCTTCTTCCTAAACTTCTGCTGTCTGAGAACAACAGGGGTAGATCCACTAGAGCAATTGGGTTAGTTGGGTGTATCCAGTTGGGTTGTCAAATCTAGTTAAGATTTAAGAAGCAGTGTTAGAAAGAAAGCAACGCCTAGTCATCAAATTCAATTAATCAACAACATCGAAGGAAGAAAAAAGTGGCGAAAGGAGGCTGCATCAAAAGAATTTAATCAGAAGATGATTGATGTCAGAGGTGTCTGGTTGAGCTGATTGATTTCTTCGAGATCATTTTCTGAACCCAAAGGCTATGGACTGGTTGACAAATAGGGAGGTGGCACTTATTTACTCCAGATCATACAGTAGCAGTAGGGAGGTGACATCGGGCTCATGCTAGTCACAACATACGTGAAGGACTGGAGGCTCCTGTGGTGTTGCGTGAGGAAGAACAAGAAGAATATCATGACTTAGGGGAGAAGATGTCACCGATGTTCAATCACAAAGAGGGAAGGTCAAGGAAAATTATTAGGTAGAGTAACAAGAGGCATGGATGACTTCGCTCTAATACCATGGAAGTGGAAAAATTATTAGGGTTAATTTCCCTTTACCTATGTTTATTGTTCATAACTATAGAATTGCAAATGAATCCATAGTGCTAAATGATATTTACATTTAGGTCTAGGTCTATCACAGTTAGCAATAATAATTTTGACCATAGCTGAAGAGTAACATTATTAAGATAAAATTCCATTGTCATACTTGTCTGATGGCAAACAAAGCATAAATCTACATTATTGCTTAGTCTATGTAAAATTTTGCAACACCTTAGTATGAATCATATTTGTTTTAAAATTACCAAGGAATGCACACAGTTATAACTCTATTCTAGTTGTTAGACCCTATTACTGGACTTTTTTATACGTTTTCTAACTTGCATCAACAGGAAATAACCTTGGTAGGTTATCTCAAGCAGAACCATTCCTTAAACTTTATGTTCTCACATGACAATGTAATACTTTTGACACTTAGATCAATAATCTAATGTTTGATTCTCATACCAGTGTACAAAATGTAGACTTTTTAGCTAGCTCTTCTGAAATGACACATTGCATGGTAAAGCCATACAGGTAAAAATATTTTCAGTTTAATTTGTTGAGCCCTGATGATAAGAAAGCTCCTATGTAGTCTGGTTAAACTAGATGTCGGTTATTTAGAATCATATCAGTCATCTTGCTTATGAATACCTTATGCTAACATTTTATTTTATCTTAGATTAAGCTATATAAAGTTAATGAATATTAACGAAAATTATAGTAAGAGGATATTATCAAAGGTAAATTACAGTCTGAAAAAGATCATATGGAAAATGAATTACCATAATTAACACATAGTTGCCAGTATCGGGCAAGCCAACACCTCTTGAGAACAACTTCCTCCTATTAAAATACATTAAAAAATGGAAAATGTGTTGTCAGAATGAAAACTTATAGGATTTCAAGAATAAACACATAACACAAACCATTAGTTCTTGTGATAATATCATCTTATGGGCCATTGTCTTAAGAGATTTAAGTTCTGATTCTGCCTCCTGAAGTTGCTCGGATGCCGATGCTGCCTCATCCCTTGCGATCTAAAAAGATATTTTATTAAATATAGTTTAATAAATTGGATCAAAGAGGGAAATCACATACACAGCCAATTATTACCTTTGCTTCAGCTCTTAGCGTAGAAATCTCTTTTGTGGCATTGCCCGTTTGTGAGGCAGCTTTCATAGCTGCCTGCAAAAGTCTAGATTTTAGTACTAAGAATAATATAATAACAAAAACAAATATCTTGTCACCTCCAACTATTTAGGGTTGGACGTAGATCTTACCTCACCATTAAATTTATGCATCATTATCATCCAACCGTACCTGTCCCAACTATTTGTGGGTAGCTACAAGAATCTTAACTCTACATTGAGTTCTATGTAAAATTATATCACTAGTGATTTATATTAATAAAATTATGTTTAGTAAATAGACTAATCTCTTTTTGGTCTCTTCAAGCCCATACAACTTCCATTCTATATATTCAACTCCTCTATTTATAAAATTTATTGGTTGTCTTTAATTATGTCCATTCCAACTTAATCTGTATTCTCATTATATCATATAGTAGAGCCACAACTACTCAAGATAGTTCATTTGATTTCATCTCCTCTCTAGATCTACTATCATAGCTTTCATTGAGTATACCTATTTTCTTCGGCTCTAAACAGCGACAGATGTCTCATCTCAATTAAATGTTCTCTATTGTTATGGAAGTCCTATATTTATGACATTCCACTAGGTCTTCTACATAGATATTTGAATCAGACCTACCTTCATATCTTCTAAGCTTCATACTCTTTTTTTTAAGATGGTTTAAGTGACTCTTACATCTAGAGAGGACACAAGCTATGATCGAGTAGATTCAAGTCTCATATTTTATTAAGGAGCATACTTGTTACATATACATAACTACTCAAGAGATTGATTTATTCATCTCCTTTGGCTCTAACTCTACTATCATATTTTTTTAGGATTATTATGTTTTCTTCGACACTATGCTACAATAGATGTCTATGGAGTTATGTCTACTATATCTATGATAGATTTCACTAAGTCTTCTACTTCAATGCTTGACTTGATTCTATTGCACTAGCACCTATTCTGTAGAGATGGCAATATCCCCCAAATCCGATATCTGACCCGAATGGAGGAGAGTATAGAGGGAATTTGTAGACCCGATTAAATAATCGGATATTCAGTATGGGTATTTTCAGGTTTGAATATGGAGACAGATGTGGTAAAATCCTATCCATCACACACACCAACACACTTCCCGCCACGGAAAAAAAATTAGTTTGTCTCTTGACTCGGTCACCAGCACATATCTCAGCTTCTTTTCTATGAGAAATCCTCATCTGATCAAAGGAGCATAGGGAGTACAAGAATTTAAGAATTTAATAAATATTCATAAACTATTTGAAATTATTTATTTATTTATTTAAAAAAAGAATTGCAGGTAGTCATAGGATGATGGGTAGAGTTTGGATACCCGATCTTCCGACGGGTATAGGGATGAGGATGAAAGTTAAATATCGGATTGGTATGGAGATGAGTATGGAGATGGGTACGGAGGATATGAAATCCAACCCAAATCCTATCCATTATCATCCATACTATTCTGCCTTCATTTTTTCATAGCTTCATACTTTATTTTTAAAAATTTTTTAATGACATTCTCATATCTAGAGTGGAGAAAAGCTATAATCCAGGAGATGCAAACTTTATATTTTAATACTAAATGGGAAACATTACCTCTTACTTCTAGTGAGTCCACAACAAGTTATAAATAAGGACTTTTAGTGGATACATCACTTCCTAGGAATGTGGATCATCTAAAATCTTGATGGGTGGCTAAGAGGAACACCTAATCCTATAGAGTGGATTACCTGAATACCTATCCTATAGCTAAGATTGATTCAATCTCTCTCTTCCTTGCATTAGCAATCATTTTCACTTGCCTCAATTTCATCAGTTGAGTTTCAAGAATCTCTTCCTTACATAACTTTATAAAAGAAATATACATGAAGAAACCTTCAAAGTTTGTTGCTCAAGAGAGGGCAAAATGATCCGACATACAAACTGAAGAAGTCCGTGTATACATGATTTGGTAAATTAATAGTATTCACCTTTAATTTAAAATATTGTTTTAAATTATTCAGAAATGCATTTACCTTGTTATTAGGACTCACCTTTATTAAGGAAGTAACTCATCACCTGATATCATCATAATGGGTGACTACTCCTGGCAAGGCCACTAGTCAATCTAGTGTAGGTGAGGCTACTTGTGCATCTCTCCTAGTGCAGGCGAGACTAGATGCACAGTCCTCGTAGCCAACCATCAATGATTTTGCTCTCTCACTCAATTTTCTTAAACCTCAACATCATAGTGGTTCATCCTCAATTAATATAATGACATTGGTGAGGATAAGGCAAATCTGATGGCCCAAAAGCTTTGGCACCTATGAGGTCATATAGTGACAACTACTACCATAGCTAATGAGAAGATAACAAATGTGTTCTGGAGATAAAGACCAAGTGTAGGCATGAGGTAAAAATGCAGCTTCATCACTCATTAGGAAACTAGAGTTTGTATTAGATGGTGAGTGGAAAGATGTTGCAAGTACTTGTAAGTGGAATATATTGCAAGCGCTGATGACTAATGAGAGTAATAGGAGATCGATAAATGACAGAATGAGAGCACTGCAAATCGTTAAAATCTGAAACCTCCCCTATTTACTTTTCTAAAAACCTAACCTTAATAGTGGCTCCAATACCATGTTAAGTGGGAAAGAAAATATTGTGTTGGTTGTTTTAATATTGGAGTATAAATAGTGTTTATATTGGACTTAACACATACCACTCCTAAAACTAAAACACTCTTTGTGAGACTAAACTCCTAACACCTATAACTATTAAATCTTACAAACTCCAAATAGTGACAAACAAATCTATGTGCCCTAAATTTATCATAATTTTCAATCTCCAAAGTTACATTTACTATAAAATGCTAATTATTTTTTTTTTAATCTTTCCTTAGTTACTTTATCATCGACAAGAATTGTCCACGATACTCAATTATCTTACTCTTTATTCTCAATTTCTAGATTACTAAAAATTGCCATATATGTTAAACTTTACTATATTGACCATTTTTTCTCAGTATTGACTACTTTATACTTATTCAAATTTCACTTTTGCACAATTGTGTCAATATCCATGTTGTCTTTCAACTAATATCAATTTGCACTTCCTTATACCACCACCTACTTTCTCTATATCTTATGCATGAATCTATAAACTTTCTAAGAATTGACCTTCTCATATTCTTATTTTCTTTATCATTAAATCCAAATGATATTCATTTTTCAACAAATATCAATTTGCACTTCCTTATACGACCACCTACTCTCCCTATATCTTATGTTTGTATCATTAAACCCTCCAAAAATTAAATTCTTCATATTCTTATTTTCTTTATCATCAAATCCATATGGCATTAATTATCAATCTCTTTATTTAAAACTATCCTTTCTATGTTCCACTTTTGAAAGTCTTACATTATGATCAATAAATTCCATCATCAAATTCTAGTAAAACTAAAAATAATTATTTTCTTCATACATTTCTAAAACATATAATGAAATTTGTTAAACATTTCTAGTATACAGCTCCACATTTTGCATGTATTTCTATCTACCTTCCTAGCACTTCAGATGCAGTACTAATGGAGTAATATTATCATTACTTGTATGCCTTTAAGTTTATGGTAAATAAAATTAAAATCATTGTAAACTTTGCATCTGATTGTTGCACCTTTTCAAAGTTCCCAATTCATTATTATTTCACAAAAATACAGAAACATAGACAGAATAAAACGAGGAGCTACTTTTTTATGACATAATAACTAGATTGTTCATCTGCTGGCTAGCTGATGTATGCAAGCAAATGCAATTTTTTTTACCTCTTATCGATGAATCCTAAACAATCATGCTTTCTCTATGTAGATGTAATGGATTGATTGGGGCTAACATTAATTTTTTGGTTATAAAGATAAGATTTCAGTCATTACCACTTCAGTCCTCTTCTATTAACCTTTTTATATATGTTTCTTGCTTCACCTTTGGCGTACAATTTAACTTTCCATATTTTCACACTGAAGTTCTCATAATACTTGAAAAATCAGTGATTATAACTCTGAGCATGACCATCACCAGAACACCTTGCCAGAAACTGATACAAATACCTCCAAAATAACAAATAGGATGTAGAATATATAATAAAAATACCTCTCTTTTTTGCAAGGCCTCTTGTTTTCTGAAAATAAAAATGATAATCCAGTTACAAAAGCTACAAAATCATTAATTAAATGCATCCAAAAATTGCTTGCCTGGCAAAGAGGCGAGATTCCACAGATAGACCCTCACCAACAGAAGCTACCTGAGATGTGCCAAAAAATTTATCCGTGCTTTATTGTTTGTTCTGACATAAATATAACCACTAAAAGGAACATGGAACCCACTTTTTTCAATCACTCAAAAACCATATATCAAATGCATCATTTCAAGAGTTTAAGTTTCTCTTGGCAACCATGTATATATATCTCCATTTCCATTTTTAAGAATGTGAATTAAACATAAATGATAAGAGTATTAGATCCTGTTCTGCAAAAGGTGAAATGAGTATTATATCCTGTGCTTCCATGGCAAGTGAGTACACAGCTGTGCTTGTGAGCAAAGTGCATAAAAAGGTCACATTCATTATTGTGATCACTAGGTCATAATTTTCTAAACTATTTGAGCTCAACCACATGAGTGTTATCCTTCCATTGAGCTCTATGCAATAATATATGATTGGTAATATTCAAATCTACACATGACTAATGTTTCTTTGATCTCCTCAACTGCTTACACATTCCGGTCCAATTGATTTAACTCTTCCAACTATAAAATCTATGGGTTGCGTTTGAACATGTTCATGATCTCAACTTATTTTCTCACTTTATCCTACACTCTCAAGTATTAATACTGTTTTATCCTTTCTAATAACTCTACACCCTCATCTTAGTATCCTCATTTCCACTGCTTTAATTTTTTTTGTACATGTAGATCATAATAGATTAATTTGAACCCCAACTCAATCTATATACTCTGAGGCACTCACAAATTTGATACAAAAGCCTCCACACTCAGCAAAGAAATCCAATAAAACAACTAAATCAAATACAATCTAAAGGGAACATAATTTTTCTTTTTTTCTTACAAATACAAACAAAATTGAAATGTTCCATTGCCACACCACAAGTGAGCCTCCATGGCCACATGAGTCACATGATATCCATGTGATAATCTCTTCAGAACTTTCTGAACGAAAATCAATAGTCCAACAAGAATACTATTTACAAGATCACGCAATAAATACTTCCATAACTACAACTTGAAAAACTACATATCATAATGAAAGTTCGTAAAGAAAACATAACTACATAAATAACTAGTAATAATAGTGATGACACACACAAAAGAAACATGAACAACAAAATATACATAAAATCCTAATAGAACTAAATATAGTAGAACCTAAAGAAAATTGAAATCCTCAAAAAGAACATGAAGTGTCTTTAAAGAAATCTCATTGTAGTAAGATCAGACCTCAACCAAAGAATCCTAAATACCCTCTTCTTGTGGCCTTGGAAATTGAGCATGCAAGCATCATCAAGTGAACATGCAATTAATATGAAAACATAAACTAAAAAAAGCTAAGAGCATGCATTGTTATAAATTGTAAATCATGCCACGTGTGACCATGGTAATGAAGTTGCATGACTGAATCCATCTATCAATGCTATCTTCTACATTTTCCTCTTTTGTGATAGAAAATGGTGTATGCATATGTTCCAAGATGTTTCTAACTACCAAAGTTAGTTTGGGCTTGCTGCATCCAACACATCACACTCGTCAATGTGGCCAACGTACAAGGAATAAAATTTCTATAATTGCTAATAGTCCAAGAAGCGTGTTGCACCACCACACGAATATAGCACAAGAAAACATGATGGTAGGCATTGGCAAGTACAAGGACAACATGCACACAACAAATAATCTTGTACTTAGGATATTTGGGTTCTTTCTCAATTCAAAAAGGGTACGAGTATTATCATCCTCCATCAAAGTTTTATGTGTCAACGGATGTTACTTTCAATGAGAAAATGCCTTACTTCACCACACCTTATCTTCAAGTGAAAATTCCATACTAGAAAATAAATGTGGGTATTTCATGCTCAACCTTTCAATACTTCCAATGTCTAAGTCAGTATATAAATCCATGTCAAAACTTATGTTTGAATCTATGCATTAAATCCCAACTCTATCATTGAGAATGAGAGGGTTAACAAGACATACTTGAAGAAGAAGATGATTGCCCTGAACTAATACAAATCCAAGAATCCAACCTAAATCTTGAGAATGAGTTTTGATATCAAGAATGCATTTTTACATAGAAAACTTTAGGAAAAAGATTATACGGAGGTCCCGCTAGGATATGGAAATAATTTAGAAGCTCATATTGTATGAAAGTCTTATATAGACTTAAGTAATCACCACGGGCATGATTTTGCAAGAGATATGATTGTAATGAGGTATAGATAAAGCCAAGGGGATCATACATTGTTTATTAAACAACCTTATTCAAGATTGTCACAACACTCTTAGTATATGTCAGAAATGATGTGACTCACTCTAAGCAGGACATCTTTGTCTCTCAACAAAAATATATTATAGATCTCCTTAAAGAAACAAACAAGACGGCATGCAAGGTAGCAAGTACTCCAATAGACTCAAATCTCAAATTTAAAATGGTAGATAAAGATGCATCAATGACCATAGTTGATAAAGAAATGTATCAATATTTGGTAGAAAAAATTATTTATTTGTCTTATACACAACTGACATAGCATACACAGTTAGTTTGATTAGACTATGTATAACTCAAAAGAAACTCATTTGCAAGTAACTCCTTAGTATTACAGTATCAAGAGGAAACCATATTCTATTTAAAAGACATAGAACAGCCAGAAATAACATATGGTAGTGCAGTCTAATGCAGAGATAATATTCCGAGCAATGGCTCATGGTGTGTGTAAATTACTTTGGTTAAAGATCATCTTAGAAGACTTGAAGATTAAGCGGGGCGGTCCAATGAGACTTTATTGTGATATAAGTCTGCGATTAGCATAGCTCTCAATCTATACAACATGATTCAAGCAAAACACATTGAAATTGGCACTCAGTGTTTCAAAGTAATGTCCCCAAGCTGTGAATGATAAACATCGATTCACCAACTTGAGGGGGAGTGTGACGTGATTTTGTAACCATATATTGGCAAAAAACATTCCTTAAATTATGGGATATGATAGCATAACTAGTGTTTTTAAAAGTCTATGTAGTTTTGTTTAGAAAAATTTGATAAGAGTTTTTATTAGAGAAGTCTATAATTATTTATAAAGAATAAGTTGTATTATCAATGTATAAAAGGGTTAGGATCCCATATATAGGAAATGATACTCTAAATCATATAACTAATGAAATATATGATCAACCACATTTATTGAATTTAAAAACAAAAAGTATAGAAGAAATGTTTTGATCTTGATGTGCTACTATTATAAAAAGATTTAATTTTTCAAATAGTAAGTGGAGGTACTATTTATGTGTTCATCTTGATGCATAGTTCATAGTTATTTAAGGCGCAAGACACCCAAAAGCGCATAGGTACTATGGGGCCTAAGGCGCATGATGCAAGGTGAGGCGCACGACTGACTGAAGTAAGGAGCTCTAAGTATAATTTTTTACAATTCAAACATATATAGAGAATTTCTGCCAGAATATTTCACTAACAAATCCATAGTCCATAAAATATTAAACAATAATATAAATATAAAATTCATAGCAAATAAATACATTATATGCATAATTCAAATTAAAGAAGAAAAAAACTTCAAATATCTAAATCATCAAAATCTTCATCATTTTCCTCAATCATATCATTACATTTGTTTTAGATTTGTATAGTTGAATCTTCATCAATTTCCTCAAGACCAATTTCTTCCTCTTCCTCAATAAGTTGACTTGTAAAAGCTCTTTTCTTAGTTCCTTTTGATGTAGTTGTCCTTACTTCTTTTGAAGAAGATGAAACTCGAGATTTGATATTGTAGGCATCTCCGCCTACTCTAGAAGCTCGTGCAACTTCACTCCAAGTTACATTGTCATCATCAAATACTAAATTATTTTCTTCATTACTGTTATCATTCAATCCCCCCTTCAACCATTCATTACCATCATCTATCTAATCCAAAGAAATAAGATGATAGTGTCATGCATATCATATCGACACCTCAAAGCCCTATTATACTTGATAAAAATTAAATCATTTAGTCTTTTTTGCTTCAACATGCTTCTTTTGGAATGAAGCTTCACACAAAACAAAAAAATATTTAAAATTTATTTTTTATAATAATTTTATTTAATATTTCCTTAAATATTTATACTTTCATGTTCAAAATCACTCTAGTTTCATTCACAAGCAGATAAACAAGTGTCACGTGCATGCTTTGTAATTAATTAAAAAGGTAATTAAAGGTATGGGTTGTGCTTTAAAAAGTTTTTTTTTTGGCATGTAGGTCTCACTCAACTCGGCAAGAAAAATTGAGCCTCAAGTGCGCTTGTCACCTCTCATAAAACGCACGCTTAAGGCGACCAAGAGCAAGAGGTTCGTCAGGCTACGCCTTGCTCCTAGGCGTAGTTAGACGAGCACCTTTAATAACTATAGCATAGTTGATTATGAATAAAGAGATCATCGTGTGACTGTGTGGAACATGCCATACTAATGGCCAGGTAAACCCATTTGAGGCTTGCCAATTTAATGGAATCAAAGCGTGAGAGCAGATTCTATTTTGTTCTAGTTTGAAGAAAAAAAAGCCTTTCCTATGGATTTTAAAAGATCAAATTATTTTAGCCAGATGCTTTGATAATGAATCTGAAATTTCCTTCTCAGTGCTTATGATTTTGCTAAATGTTGCAGAGTTTTAGTGAATATACTACAATTCCACGTTGGTTTTGATATATCAACATATTTAGAGAGTCTCATAGCATAGGTAGTGTTGGAATTGAAATTATTAGATTTCCATTTCTAATTAAATCTTTTATATTGTTTTCCAACTCAAGATATGAAGCATGAGAGTGAGACCATCATAAGCCCAACTTATGGTGGTTTGGCACCACCATAACTCGTGGTCATGAAGACATTACAAATCAAGGTCATAGAGTTGGTAGCACTAGATGTAGTGGAGTGACTACTTGGTGAGGTGTATGTAAAACTAGAACTGTTGCACGAAGCAAAGTTCTAGTTGTTGGTTTGTCTAAGGTGCCAATTGAGGCCAAATAATTTTCTAATCTCTTTCCAATTACTGAGATTGCTTCAACAGTTGAAATAGATTTGTATAAAGCAGACTAAAGATGATCAATTTTGTAGATTCATGGTATTAGTGAGAAAGTTGTGGTCTTTTACGGGAGAGCTTGAAAGTTGCGGTCTTTTATGGAAGAGCTGGATACAAACTAAAGGAACATAACTGGCATGACAATGTGGATGGAGTTTTTGATGTGTTGGGTTATCTAGGGTATGATAAGGTTTGTTTTGCCACATACCTTTTTCAGGAGATGGTGTCGGTGTTCATCAATTTTATTTTTCCCGACAAATTTTATTTTTCAGGATGTGATTCTAGGAAGCAGAAGAATAAAGGGAAATACGACCTTGCAGCTCAACGTAACTTGAACCTGAATTGTCAACAGTGTAGTAATATATAGGTTTACAAAGCTTCTTTTTATGAAGGACTCACTTGCTAAGTGCATTTTGTCTCTCAACTTGTGCAAAAAAGGAAAAGTAATTTGTCTTCTTAACAAATTAGCTAAGATCCTAAGTAGTTCATATGTTTAATTTTTTCATAAACATCCATTTGAAATGAAACTGAGCTTCCTTTTTTAAAAAAAAAGAAAAAGGTATTGAAGAGAAACAACCAACTCAATTAAAAGCCATCAACTTTTTGCTTCTAAATCTGATTCAAAGTCTACAATTCCACTTGCATAGGTATAACAAGATTTATACTATTTCATTACCAAAAAAGGAACGTGACAGAGGTGATGCTAAAATGGACCTTATTTGCCAATTAGAAAAAAAAACAATCCAATTCAACTAAATCAAGTTCATGGTTGAGCTGTTATGGGGAATAATCAAATATATATCTTGGTTTAAACATAAAGCAAGATTAACAGCCAATATCACGTCAATAGAGGGGCCACCTTTGCTGTTTCAAATGGAAATCAGAGATATTTCCATAAATTGAACCCAAGCTATTTTTGCAGGGATGAACATCTTAACAAAATATTAATCAAACAAGTCTCTTATATTTTATCAATTCAACTAATATAAGGCATGTGTTTCTTTTGAAAAAATGGAACAAGTTCCCTCTAGGCTTAAGGCAAATGGCATTGTTGAAAATCCAAGGCATATCTAAAAACAGATTGTCAGATGTTACAGATGACACACAAAACTAAAAATCTAAAATATCAAGATAAAATCTGTCAACAAAAAATAAGAACCTGTTTCTCAACTTGTCCAGCTTTTGACTCTGCTTCATCGTATATATCTTCTTCTGCAAGCTGAAGATGGGAATACAAAAATCAGCATGAGGAAAATGAATAAAAAAAACTGAGAATATTAGTCACACCAAACAAATCATCATTGTCTATTAGTGTTAGTCGTAACTATTTGGGGTCATCCAGTCACACAAAACACCAGATCCAAAAAAATACCAAAGATTGTGTTATTCTCTCACCTTTTCAGTATTATTCTCATTTTCATCCTGTAGACTCTCAATCTGAGACCAAAAAGAAGATGAATTAAATTGGAAATATATATATTAAATTACAAAAAAAAACACATTGATGATACATTATTTTTTTTTATTAATAGATAAATTTTGTTGGAAGTTCTACAGATTTACCCCAAGAGTTTGATACATGCATCTAAAAATTAATAATTCTGAAGATGGTTACCTCATCTTGGGATTTGGATGATGATTGAGCACTGCTTGGCTGTCTCATACTTAGATGACCCAAGTCAATAGACATCCTAAACACAAACATAGGCCAAGAATCAGATTGACTCAAAAGCTATGCAACAACCAAAAGTAATATCAATCTAAACATATGATGCATAGGTCGATATATTTAGATGTCTTAGATAATGGTTCAAACTTCAAATTCAACGAAAAGAAAATGAAAATGGCCGTAAAACTATTCTACTTACACAATAAGAAAAACATTGCATACATATCTTAATGTATAATGTATGTGGCTTCCTGGTTTTCACTTACAAGAATTTGTGGAGATTTGGAATTTTTGTACAAAATTTAGGTTAGATTTAATTTTCTTGATTACAAATAGAAATGAAGCAAAAGAAGATATTTACTATTTTATAATTTAGACTATGAGCATATATATATATATATATATAATTTCTTTTTATCAAGGATCGGGCATATATATTGAAAATAAGAATTGTAATTATCTGGTTCAAGCTGGTTTGAACCAAATAAAGCTTGGTTTGGTTCCATAGCTTTTCTAAGGGATTCAGATCAGTTCCCGCTATGTAAAAACCACAAAGATAAACTCCGTTTGTTTGGTTTAGTTCCATTTGAACAGAATGTAAATCCATATCAATAAGGGTGGAAATTAAATGTTATCTAAATAGATGATAGTTAATCAAGAGAATGAAGTGAATCCAAAGAGTGATGAATTGAGAAAATTTCAATGTCAATTGAAAATAAATTAGACACTCATTGTGTCCAAAGTTTCATCGTATATCATGTTGACAAATGTAGCAAATTGATGAATTGTTCTAACATTCGTAACAGAAAAATCAGTAAATCCCATAAAATCCAATATTCAGCAATGATTGGATAGTTTTAGTTGTTTATCTTTGTTGTTTGCAATCCATAATCAACAAAGCAATTAACCATAATAATAACATGGAGGAATATAATAAGTAGCAAGTTAAAAGTTAACATATAAAAAGAAGCAAACTTTGCATAATCAAACGTTACACTTTGTCTCTTCGAACAGAAAGTGAAGCTGCCTCTGATCTTTGACTGTTACTGAGAGAGTCGGATGATGCCGCTGAAGTAAGAGGTCTCTGTGATGACCTAATGGATGGGATAATTGTAACTGGCTTTGAACCCACAGCCAATCGACCGACTGGCGTAGGACGAACAGGAGTTTGGTCGGCGAGGTAGCGACTTATCTAAAACGAAACAGAAGTGCAATCATTTCTCAATTTCTCACAAATCATTCCCTCGTGATGGAAATTACCAAGTAGACTTCAGATCACAAGTAAAAAAGATGCATTGTAATGACTAACGGTTGATATGATTAGACATTGTACGAAATATTTTAACGAAACAGAGACAATAGCGCGAAATGTACTGCAGGAGACGGGGACCGGGCTGCGCGGCGAGGGGTGGAGAGTTCGATAGGAGGGCCAGAGAGGAGGTCGTCCTCCTCGTCCTCTTCCTCATCATCGTCCGCGTGCTGGTGCGCCATGACGCGGGCGAGACGCTGGGCGGCGGCACGAGCGGCGTTGTTCTGCGCGCGGCGGAAGGTGCCAACACCTGCGGAGCCTGAGCGGACATGACGTTGCTGCTGGTTGAGTTGGCTAGGGTAGACGGGCGACATGGACGTCGGCGACGTCCTTTCTCCCGAGGGGCTCGAGATGCTCTGCTGACGCCCGTACGCGGGGCTCCCCGCCGCCCTGTAGCGCTCCATCTCGATCGCCTCCGGCAATCTCTAGGGTTTCACCTCACTCCGGCTCCTGGATTGAAAGGGTCGTGGGAGGGAGGGAGAGGTGTGCGGTGGGCGTGGAGAGAGCGCAACGGTTGCAACGAAAGAGACGGGGCGATGATGGTTCGTTCCTTGACGCGAGAGTAGAACAAAAAGATGGGAAAACGAAAGGTACTCAACGGGTAGGATCTCGAGTCGTCCTCCTACTCAAACTAGCTCCCCTTAACGGTCCCGTATTAAGTTTGAGCGTGGGCCCCGCTAAACCAAAGTTGGTATATTAGTTTGCGCGAGAGTCGTCCCGTGTCTCTGCTCACAATCGATTATGTTCGTGAAGACAGTCATCTTGTCCCGGACAATCATGACAATTGTATCGTGATTAGTATTACATGATATTTTTTCTACAGTAAAAAATCGGCCTACGAATTGGGTCATTTAAATCAGTGTTTGATTTAGATATCCATCATTCGTAAAATCGTGTTCCCTTCGGATCTCTTCCCTCAAATGGATCTAATGATTAACATATAAAATATTATCATCATGAGGTTTGAAATTTGAATCTCGATAAAATCGAGTAAATATCTCCTGTATGTACTAGTTACTATTCCAAAAATTAGTAGTCGTCCGTGATTTACCTCCTCCGTGTTGGCCTTGAGACAGGTTGCCGGGGGCGCTGGGGGCGAGCCCTTGGACAGATTGACGGGGACGTTGGGGGGCGAACGTATTCACTTTTGCCATCGTGTTCCTTTCGGATCTAATCTTCTAGGATGGATCTAGTGACTAGCACATGAGATGTTATCACCATGAAGTATGAGATTTGAATCTCGGTAAAATCGAGATAAATACCTCTCTTATGTGTTAGTCACTATTCCAAAGGCTAGTAGCCACCGATGATTTACCTCCGTGTTGGCCCTATGACGGATTGGCGGGAGCGCTGGGGGCGAGCGTATTCTCCTTTTGCCGCCGTGTTCCCTTGGGATCTAGTGGCTAGTACATGTGTTATCATAATAAGATTTAGGGTTCGAATCTTGACATAGTTCAGGTAAATATCTTTCTTATATACTAATCACTATTCTCAAGGCTAGTAGTCGTTTGTGATTTACCTCCTCTGTGTTGGCCATGAATGAGTTGGCGGGAGCATTGGGGGCAAGTGTATTCGTTTTTTTGTCACCGTGATATTTTATTTTCAATCAAATTAAAATTAGTTAATTTAGGTTGGACTATTAATTTACCTCGCCAAAAAATTTAATAGGTTGGATTAAAATTTAAGCAACTCCTTTTGAGATGGATCTAGGTGTGACCGATCCACTTAGGCTATGACTCGTGCAGGTTTATCCTTGTTGGGCTCAAGTTGGCATATGGGTTGATAGTGTCAACCCACCTTATCACGTATTGACCAATTTGACAGTACTAATGAACACCCCATTTAATATGAATCACCTAAAATACTTTTGCATTATCTAATCAGGTGATCATGTAGAAGCTAACAACCAAGTTTGACAGTACTAACGAACGCCCCATTTAATATGAACCACCTAAAATACTTTTACATTATCTAATCAGTTGATCATGTAGAAGCTAACAACCAAGTTTGACAGTACTAATGAACACCCCATTTAATACGAACCACCTAAAATACTTTTGCATTATCTAATTAGTTGATCATGTAGAAGCTAACAACCAACTTCCAAATATGTATTAGATAGTTGCTAGGTTTTACAAAATATGGAAGCTACATGATAATTTCTACCGTATGTAGAAGTTAATGCTAGTTTCTACACGGTAGATCGTGATTAAGGATGATAACAGGACGGATTTAGGTTGGGTTTGATCAATCCCAGAACCCGTCCCAGCTAGAAAAAATGGACTCGAACCTAGACTCATCCCATCTAATTTTTCAACCCGCCTCACCCTGACCCTGACCACTGTCAAAATCCAACGGGTCCATTGCAGATTAGACTCGCCACTCGCTAAACTAAAAAAAATAAAGATGCAAGTCAACAATAAGTTATTATTATTGTATATTTTATAATTTATATTATATAATATAAATATAAAATATAAATATTACTATATAATATATACGAGGTGGGTTTAGGGCGGGTTCATTGAAACTCATAATCTGCCCCGAGTCGGCTTCTAAACCTGGTCAACGGGTTTAGACTCGTTCCGTAACCTGTTTGACCAGGTTTAAACCGACCCCGAATGGAACAGATTTAATATGGGGTTAGGTTTAAATCTAACTCATTATCATTTCTAATCGTGATAACATAATATTTATTTGAAATATAATGAGTGTCATAAAATATGTAATAATTATTTTACTCATTGAAATATTATTTTAATTAAATTATCATTTAGAAAACTAAAATTCAAATGTTATAAAATTATAGAACCTAGCTTTTACATAGTATAAAAGTTACATACTATCTTCTACAATATATAGAAATTATGTGCTAACTTTATAAGATCGATCGTGATTAAATAATATTCATTTAAAATGTAATAAGTATTGAGTCTTCAACGGTTATTTTACTCATTTAAATATTATGTTAATCATGTTACCACTTAAAAAAAATTAGTAAAATCAAATACTATATAGTCACTATAGTAGAAATTAGTAACCAACTTATATAGGTTATAGGAAAAATATATTAACTTCTACGTGCCGATGAAATAATATAAAAATATTTTGAACCATTCAAATTAAATAGGACGCCAATTTAATTTTAATTAGGAATAAGATGATGGACGCTTTTTTATTTTTGCTCAATTTTTAAATAGAATATTAATCATCAAAAGTGAATTTTAGAAATTAAAATTTTTTATGATAAATAAAATAATTAATTTTTATGCTGACAAATAATTTTATTTCTTTATAATCGAGAACCGATTTTTTTATTTAAATAATGGTCACCAAATTGCTAAAAACGAATTAATTTGATTTAATTATGTCCAAATACACGCTCATTGAGATTTTCTTGCCTGATGTTTTTCGAATCCGCCGCCGTAGTTCGCCAGCTACGAGGTTCGTCTGATCTGGTCGTCGTCGCCTCCTCACACGCGGCTTTCTTCAAGGCCGGCGCCCTTACCGTCTCCGCCTTCAACCATCTCGTCCACGGGTACGCGCGGTGCGAGGGCGTCGGTGATGCTCGCAGATTGTTCGACGAAATGCCCCAGCGGAACGTCGTTTCCTGGACCTCCTTGATGGCCGGCTACGTCCATGCCTCCCAGCCCCACGGCGCCGTATCCCTCTTCTCCGACATGATGGTATCCGGCGCCCGTCCTAATGCCTTCACTTTCGCGACTGCTCTCAACGCCTGCTCGCACCTCTCTGACATTGAGTCGGGTCGAGCGATCCACGCCCGGAGCGAGACCTGCGGGAGTCGGTCGGATGTCTTCGTCGCCTCTGCCCTTGTCAACATGTACGGGAAGTCCAACCATGTCGACGATGCTCGTATGGTATTCGACGAAATGGTCGAGCGGAACGCAGTCACTTGGGGTTCGATGATTTCAGCCTACGCCCAAAATGCGCGCGGGCATCAGGCGATTGCTCTGTTCGGCGAGTTCCTTGGAGCGAGCTCTTGTGCGCACTTGCTGCCCAACCACTTCATGCTATCCAGCGTCATTAGCGCTTGCGCCAGCACCGGAAAACTTGGCCTGGGGAGGACTGCGCATGCTTCGGTTCTCCGGCGAGGATATGCTTCAAATGAGGTTATCTTGAATGGATTGATCGATATGTACTCAAAATGCGGATGCATTGATCTTGCACGTAAGGTGTTTGATTGCATTGATCGTCCTTCTTTGATTCCATGCACCGCCATGATAGTCGCCTCTGCAAAGTACGGACTTGGGGATCACGCACTGCAACTGTTTGACGAAATGCTTGCTCGAGGTATTGAGCCCAACAGCATCACTCTTCTTGGCGTACTCCATGCTTGCAACCATTGTGGCCTTGTGGACACTGGCCTTCTGCACCTGAACTCGATGAGAGACAAGTATGGCATAACGCCAATAGCAAGTCACTATGCTAGTGTGGTTGATATGCTTGGTCGTGCAGGCCGTCTCGATGAAGCCTATGAATTGTCCAATCAAATTAAGGCCAAAGGCGATGATGCTCTGATGTTGTGGAGCTCCCTGCTCTCAGCTTGCAGGACGCACCAGCGCCTGGACATAGCAGTTGAGGCAGGGAAGAGGCTTGCAGAGTTCAACAGAGATGTGGCTGGTGCATATGTGGCAATGTCAAATGCATATGTTGCAGCAGGGAAGATGGATGGTGCAACAAGGATTTGGACAGAGATGCACAGGCGAGGGATCAAAAAGGATCCTGCTTGTAGCTGGGTTGAGATCAAGGATGTGGTTTATGTGTTCCGTACAGGAGATGTGTCGTCGGCCAGCGTGAGGCAGGATGAGGTGATGGAGCTGTTGAAGGAGCTGGAAGTGAGAATGAGGGAGAGAGGATATGTTGGCAGAGGAAATGGGTGGGAATTAGATTTCGAAGAGGAAGGGAAAGGCGTAATGGTTGGAGTGCACAGTGAGAGACTGGCTCTTGGGTTTGGGCTGGTAGTCACACCTAAAGGGATGACCATCAGGGTGATGAAGAACTTGAGGATGTGCAGGGACTGCCATGAGGCATTTAAACTGGTCAGTGACATTGTTGAGAGGGAGATTGTGGTGAGGGACCTGAATAGGTTCCACCTATTCAGGAATGGGTCATGCACTTGTCGGGACTACTGGTGATTGCATCGATTCGATGGTGGTGGTCTCTCTCAAATCTCACATTTCAGAGATGCAACAGTGCCAAGAAGGTAGGATGCAACAGTATCTTTTGGCCATGAATGAAACTGATGCTGGCTGACACTTGGTATTCCCCTAAAGATGTTACCTGGATGGAGAAATATGATTCCATTGAAAATTTGTCTTGAATGAGGGGCACGGATTCACTCGCTATTGATGATTTCTGATGCTATTTTTTCAGTGAAAATTTTGAACAAGAATCAAGAGGCCAGTGAGGCAATAGTACATTGTGTAATGATCCAGCTGAGTCCCAATTGTTGGACTACATCTGCGTGACAAGGATGATACAACTAAGTGCAGGTGCTGGATAGCTACGATAAGATTTACTGGTTAAAGTGCATGATGAAACTGAATGCAGTTGTTAAAGTTGAGTCAAGATGATATATTAACATACCGATTAGCAAAGATCAAACGGTTGATTGCAACGTTTCGTTTCTTCAAATCTACGATACTGATGAATGCTGGGAGTTGATCTCTGCACCTAGTCTTTACCGATGGAGCTAGTTAGCAAAGACTTCAGTATGTTAGATTGATGCTACAGCCCATTGCGCCATGGCATTAATTGTTCGGTGAGTGCAATTGCTGAACTACTGGTGATTGTTATGGTGAATGATAACTTGATTAGCATCTTGTTTATACAAAGTTTGGTAGAATAGCTGCGAGAGTTCTGATTTATCTGCCTTAACATCTTTCGCCGCAATGGTTTGTTACTTAGTTTATCTCCCGTTTGTTGTGGATGAGTTACCTTCCGTTTGTTGTGGATGAGATATCACAGTCCCAAACTGCTCCCAACCTCACGCAATTGTCCAATAATTAGATGCTTTTTCGATATTAAAAGATACTGTTTCTTTAATTTTGTTTAAAAAGAAAGTGATTTGGGACCAGTTATTACCAGTGTGGACCGAAAACAACACAGCAAAGTGCAACATTGCGTAAGAATCTACAAGTAGATTACCGAATCAGATTTCAGACTTTTCAGTTAAATTGGGTGGCCAAACCTATTGATTTAGCAAGCATCATTTTGTTTAGTTAAGTTTTTCTTTCTACTATTTCTTTTTCATCAAATTATCTCAATGAGTGTGAATATTATTAAGTTTGATTCGAGCTGACTCATTTATAAACAACCTAACCCAAGCTCGATCAATCGAGTGCGTGATTTGAACATCCTAAACCTCGATTGTGGAAGCTAGCATTTACTATTAGGGGAGCACACCAAACCCTTACCAACCATGCACTAACTACCTTATAATTAAAGGTTCGACAAAGATACATCACCTGTTAACCACCGTATCACTGATCTCAACTTAAACAAAAATGTTTGGCAGTGTACAGTAAAGACATATGCCCTTAAACAAACCTTCTTTAGTTCCATCTACCAACCAAACGTCGAGAAGTCTTCTCCCCGTGTTGATTTTACTTTGCCCCACGAATTCACATTATTTGCAAAGAGGCATCCAACAAATTTCGAGGGCTAATTATGAAAAAAATATAAAAAAAAGAAGAGCAAAGTGGAAATAGCTCCATAATTTATAAAGCCATGCATTGGCCCTCGTCCAAGTTCCAATCCCAACTCGCAAGCCTTCGGCTGCTCCTCAATGGCGATTAGAGGCACAACGGTCGCCTTCCTCCTCCTCCTCGTCGTCCTGGTCGCCGGCAGGGCGAGCGGGACTCCCCTCGGGTGGATCCCGTCGCTGGCGGGGTGCGGCGGGACGATCGCGGAGTGCCTGGCGGCGGGGGAGGAGCTGGACCTGGCGACGGAGGTGAGCCGGCGGATGCTGGCGACGTCGAGCTACATCAGCTACGGCGCGCTGAACCCGGGCACGACGCCCTGCTCGGTGTCCGGGGCGTCGTACTACAACTGCCGCCCGGGAGCGCAGGCCAACCCCTACACCCGCAGCTGCTCCGCCATCAACCAGTGCCGCGGTTGATGACGGACGGACGGCCATGGTCCGTCAGGTGAAGAGTTCCGATGTCGTGCCGCGCGCTTTTTTGTTTTTTTTTTCCGTTGGGTGTTTTGGTCGAACAGTTGGCGTGCTGTGTTACTGCCGCTGTAAAAAATAAATATATATATTGTCTATTAAATCAAATTAAGTCACTATAATCTTGTTCTTAATTCTTCATTAAAAACAATAAGCATTAACTTGTCTTCTAAAATCCCCTGCTTTTCCAGTCCAATTTAGTCAAATGTGATTCGATCAATCTATTCGTTTTGAAGTATTAAAAATAAACTTTAATCATATTTAATATTTATATTTATTCACTCTAATTATAGAGATTCAAATCTGTAATAATAAAAACAAAATCTCGGAATCGGGTCACATCGGTCACTCAATCGAGCATATTTTTAATTTTGATTATGACATTTATTAGGAAAGTTATTTTATTTTATTTTGTTGATGAGGACGAAAAAAGAAAAGGCCAATTCACAATGACATGTCAACGGCCGCAATAGTGGATGAGCAAATCCATCATGTGTCAGTTTCCCCTTCCCATCCTTTGTCGGCGTCATTTTGTAACATTACCAAAAAAAAAAAAAACATTAAGAAAAAAATTGTTATATAATTATAATTATGATTTCGTATTTCATAGCTATTATTTTGTATACATTATCTATATGATAAATAAATTATCTATATTATAATTGATATATATTATATGGATTAAAATATTCATATCAATATTCTTATCTAAAATATATAATTTATAATAAAAAATTAAAATTTGAATATTTATTTTTCACTTTCTCATATCTCATTTTTCTTATTTCTTCTCTCTCCTATATTTAAGGAATAGAATTAATTTCCTAAATTTAAAAAAAAATACTATTTATAAATACATCCACATCAATTATCCTATCAAATATTTTATTCTAAATTTTGAATAAGATGATTAAAACATCTTTACATCAACTATCTATTCATTTCCTAAATTTAATATTTATGACTACTTCTCTAAATTTAACAAATGATTTCTATTCCCTAAATATTATAAAGAAGAGAGAAAAAAAATTAAAGAAGTTGATATATTGTGTAATGAAAGGTAGATTTTTAAATTTAATAAAATATTTTTTTTTACCCTAAACAAAATGATATAGAAAAAATACTTTAAATTTAGAGAATAGATATGTTACATGATATAATAATTTTTTAGTAATGTTATTAATATTTATAAGAGTTTAAGTGTTTTTATAATATAATTCTGATCAATGTTAATAGAGATAAAATGTTCATATTATAGCAGTTGTGAAGTAGAGTTGTTATAATATAATTTATTTAATTAAAGTTGAAATATATGAACCTGTAATTTCTATAATAACGTCAAAATGAAAATATTTTTGAAAAATAAATATATAATGGTGAAATAAGACGCTCAATTATTCTAATAATAAAGGGCGTCTTTTTTTTTTACTCAATTTGTTTAAAATAACATATTATTTAAAATACATGCATTTCATATTATACATAGAAATAAATAATAAAAGCATTTTTCTTTATGCTTGCATGTAAAAGAAAATGTATTTAATAAAGTCGGAATTGACGAACAATCAATAATGATCTGTCTCAAAATAGAAGAGATGAAAAATTGAGAATAATGGTACTATCACTGGTTATCTATTAGTCTATAGATTTCGTTCGGATTTGTAACATAAATTATGTCAGTGCTGAGTCAGGGAAGGTGTCTCTAATATTGGTCCTCTGATGTTTAAATCAGTCACCGACGATAAAGTAGAAGGCGGAGCAATAAGGAGACGGTAGCACAAATAGTGAATATCGCGTGTATTGCATATCTCCATCGATGCTTGGACCCCCTTTATATAGAGTTTTTGTAGCACGCGTGCATGCTCCTCAAGGCGAGCACGCTTCCCAAAGTTTTCCCTAAAAAGATGTGTTAGTAAAGTGTCCCTAACATAGTACCTTAACGGGTCGAGCATATCTCTGAACAAGGGTGAATCCAGTGGGGGCGGCATCGACGGTCGCCCCTCCTTGCCGACGGTGGAACTCTTAATATTATGGGGTTCCACTAGTGGAGATGGAGGATACCACTCCTTATTTATCGTGATCGTCCTTCCATACTTGAATTCTTGGATCCGTCACTGTCTTTGAAGTGACAGTGGAAGCTTCCATCGTACGATTTTTTGACTATCCATGTCCGGTGTCGACGGCACCAACTCTCAAAAGGATGTCGATGGATATCAGAGGGAGTGTACTGCCAGGCCGAGCGGGTTGACCGCTCGACCGAAATTTCGCCGCTCTGGTATGCCCCGTTCGGTCGGGCAGAACCTCACATTCCTCAGTGTGTGTCCACTCGACTGAAGGTCCACTTTGCCACTACGGGAGACCTGTTGTCAGGTCGAGCGGGCTAACCGCTTGATCGAAGTTGAGCTCTGTCCATATCAAGTTCTGCTGTCTGGTTGAACGGAATAGCCGCTCGGCTCGGCTTTTGCACATCGTCTCCTCCATTGAGCGTCGGTTGTTTGACTTCTCCCCATATCAAAAGAGACGGTGGATCGAGACCTTCTTCCTTCGATCGGGATATGATCGCTCGATCGACCATAAATATTTAAGTGTTGACCATTTTAATTTTAACCTTCACCGTAACTATAAAATGGAACTCTTCATCGTCATCACATCAAATAATATTTAGACTCGCTTGGGATGATGGCACAATTCAAAGGAGCACAATGAGGTTTCAAAGAGCCCCTATAGTGTAGTGGGGCAGTGTAGTCCTGTAGTCTCTTAAGACTTAGTCGACTACCATATATTATAAGATATTTTTTTCAATGAATAATAAATTTGGGAGGTTAGGATGTTAAGTCTTTTCTTATAAGCACTTTTAAATTTACTCATATAATCGATAAAATTTTTTTATAGAACTAAATTTGAAGGATTGAATACATAGTGTATAATTAAAAAAAAAAATCTAAAGAGTTTTTTTCCTAAAAAAAAGAAAGTCAATAATAGGACAAAAATTAAAAGAAAAGGTACCGACCGATAGCTTGTGCCATTGTCGCTAATCTGTCTGGTTCCTCTGTAGCTTTAATTAATTGTTGGTGGAGCTTCAAGTGCCAGAAGAAAGTCAATAACTATGAAAGGATACCATCAAGAGAATTCGATGTTTCTTCGCGAGGATGAAAATAAAAATTGTAAAAAAAAATGCTAGGACGCAACTTTTCACTTGTTTGTTTTGTAAAAAAATGATAAATTATTTTCTTTTGTATCTAATGGGTAGATGGATTTACAAATTCATCCGTGGATATTTTTTTTAATCTGTCTAAATCGGATGGAAAGTAATTTTCTTCTTTCCAAATATAATTATATTATCATTCTGTTCACTGTAGGAAGTATGAGTAAATTTTAGTAGTGTTAATGAGCTATTAAATTATATTATAAATACCTTTAAATTATAGTAGTGTTAAAAAAAAAAACTTCCTTTTTTGTTTCCTCCCTGTCAAGGAAAGGAATCGCCCTCCACTGATCCGCTCCACTCCAAATGGCGAAGCTACAACCAAGCGCCGGCGCCGTCGTCTTTCTTGCCTTCCTCCTAAGCGCTTCTCTCCTCGCCCCCGCATCCGCCGGCGGGGCTCCTGGCGCGTTTCCCCTCGGCTGGATCTCCGGTTGCCGTGGCTCCATCGCGGACTGCCTCGCCGGCGACGAGTTCGACGTCGGATCAGAGGTGAGCCGCCGGATCCTGTCCACCTCTGGATATATAAGCTACGGCGCCCTCAGGCGCGACACCACCCCGTGCTCCCGCCGCGGTGCCTCCTACTACAACTGCCGCCCCGGCGCCCAGGCCAACCCCTACTCGCGCAGCTGCTCCACCATCAGCCAGTGCCGTGGATGAAGGGGGAAATCCTAGATCTCTGCTCCGTTCTGGGAAAGAGGGGTTTTTGTGGAAAAAAACTGACGAATTTGGTATGTAGTAGTTGGTCGTTGTGTTTGATTTTTAAAATATTTCTTATTCTTGCCGGTATGAACTGATGCTATTGCTGTATTAACGGTGTAAAAATCATTTTCTGTTAAAATTCAGTTTCCTTTCCTTCTATGCGCTCCAACTATTTCGCTTCCTCTAGATTTATTTGGTTAATTTCTTGCTGCTTCTAGCTATGAAACTCCACTGTTTATGTTGAAGTTCACCTTGATCTTCTAATGGTTAGTGGGTTTTGTGCAAAGTTGAAGTTCACCTGGAAGAGATGAGAGAAAAGGAATTGGGATAATTGAAGCAAACCTATTCCTCACCTTGGTTGATTTGTTTATGCATCTCTAATTATTGGTAGCACATTGAGCTTGGTAAGGGTAATGGGAGTGAATTATTGGCATTTAAGAAGAAGCCATTGATATTGTTGATCCCCTCTCTGATCTTTAATATAATGACCAAGATTTCCTTGTAGCCATTAGGAACCACAAGGAAATTTAAAGAATGAGAAAAGCAAAGATAAAGGCAAGGGGACATGGCATTGAAAAGTTAGTTGCATAAGTTATTATTGAATTGTTTGTGACTGTACGATAGCTTTAATAGTGGGGCAGATACAATTACTTGAAGTACTTGTTCTGTGCAACTTGACATGGCGTGTAATGAGAGTTTATATAGTGCCCATGACTTGTGTTTAGAGAGATTAAAAGCTGTGACTTTGAATTTTTTTAAGTTCCAAAACTTCAAATTTTTACCTCGTAAAGTTCAATAATTGTGTTTTACTTGGAGCTTTTAAGTAATATTGGCAACCATCTTCACTGCATGTGTTATCAAAGGAGATTCTGAGCAGGCTTTTGTTTTAATTCTTGTTGAGTTGCAGCTTGTTAGTATTTATCTCACTGTTGTAGCTTTTCATTTGCGTGTTTGACAAAATCAGGGATTTGAAATTAAGGACCTTATCAAAGATGTTAAAGAGTAGGATACTGCAATTTTAGTTTGACTTGCTACTAGTCAGAGTAGCTTCTTTGTTCAGTGAGAATATGCCTTGTTATGGTTTTCCTTTTAAAAAGAACAGAAAAGTTATGATACAGCTATCTTTGCTGTTGGTGGTGACTACTGATCCAAGAAAAATCAATGGTATAACTATGAAGTTTAATGCTTGGTGATTCTTGTTCCTGTTTCTTTTTTTTTACTATAAATATGGACTCAGTTCATTTGCCCATCAATCTTCACCTATACTTTCAAATTCTATTGTACTCGAAGAGGAAATACTTGTTTGTTCATTGCCTTGGTTTTCAAGTTCATTTCTATGAGAACAAAGCACAGCTTGATTTGCCCTATTCAATGGAGGATGAGAAGGGTCCATTCCACAGAGGTCTTTCACTTTGGGCAAAAATCAAAACACTCTGTATTCTTTCAAATTTATCCTTTTAATCCATCTAACGAGTATGCCTAAGCAGACTCGTATACCAGTTTCAATCGAAATTACTGTATTAGTCGTGGTAAAAATATATACTATTATTTCCAAAACTTGGGGGAATGGAACCTAGAAAAATTATGAATGGGAAATTGAATTTGTATATCTTTATTAAAGAAATAAACTGACGAGAATTTGAAGCAAAGAATGGTCACGAGATAAAAGAAGAACTCAAAATAAGCTGAATGTGACGACAGAACTATTTATTGGGAGCGTAGACTTAGAGCGTGGCCAGAATACCTAAAGGAGATGAACAACAACAAAGGTTCCTAGAATTTTCACTTAAAAAAAATAATAATTTCAGTTAGTCTCATTGACTATTTTTAGGATGATCGGTCTGATCCCACGAAAATTTTTCACCGATTATCAGGATAAATCAGGAAGCGCACGCGGCGGCCAGTCCAGAAGCCCAGCATCCTTTATTTATGCCCCTCATTTAGAGGAAAAATTTCGAATCGCAGGTATCTGGTGACAACCTGAATATTCTATTGCGACACCATAACTCCGGGGACCTAGAATTTTCGCTTAAATAATTTAGCAAGGAGGTTAATCCAATAGAAATTATACTGTAAAAAATTAAATGAACAAGAACAATCAAACTAATACTTAGATTTCTAATACTTAGATTTTGTTTAAAAATTTTGTTCCTATTTATGGGGTATAATTCTTTTGTGATCACTGTTAAATGCACCATTATATTTTTTACTTTCTTGATAATTTTTAAAAAGGAGAGAAACCTTATGTCATGGAATGCTAGTCTTTGAATATTCTTTTTTATTCCTTTTTATAGCCTTCCTCGACCGTTTCTTTTTCTGAACTATTCTATTGTGTATTATAACCATTAGGTCATCCAATTATTATCGTCCGACCTTTTTCGTATCAATGATTCTCTTCTATTTTTTTTTGTTATAACACCAATTAATTAAATGCAGTTTTAATATCAATGTTCAGTTGACTCAACTAAAAATAGAAACATTTAGTTCATTAATTAATAAATGATCGACTCAGTCACTATTAATTGATTAGATGATGTTATCAGTCAATTAACTCCAAACTTAATCCAAAATAGAATTATTTTATTTATGATTTCTTTGAGCAAATTAAATTGTCAACTCAACTATCAATTAATTGACACATGTTTTCTTCAGCCCGACTAATCCCGAGAATGATCGACCCTAAAATTCATCTAAATTGAAATCAATCGAGTTTTACCTTGCTTTGAAATCATCTCTTTCGTGAACTCAAGTCATCAGCTTGCTCGACATGTCATCTTTACGTCTTCACCAACCTAATTCGCCTCTTCCGACTCAGCTGCCCCTAATATTTAAAAAAAAAATCATTCCTTTTCTATATCTCCGGATGATTTTTGTAATTCAAGTTTACAAATTCGAAGATCTTATGAGCTTTTACTGAAAGAGGCATGTAAAGTAATTGCTGCAAATTATATAGAACATTGTTCGAGCACATCCTGCTGCAATATTCAACCTGATATTAAAAATAACATCCTGGTTAGATAACCAAGCCTTTGTAAGTAACCACTATTATCTCACATCACAAAACACTTTGCACGCATCCTCACCATTCATATACGCACATTAAAAGTAGCTTGGAACAAACAACATATCATAAACAACAGGATCCAGGATTCAAGCGGATGGAACGTGAAGCGCCGCACACTCTCCGTCCATGCACCTTCCACCCGGCCAGAAGGCCTCCGAGCCAATGCCCAGTTTAAAAAGGCAAAAGCTTCTCGTACGGGTGGCTGGTTCTTGTGGTCTGCCAGAAAGAATAGCAAATGGAGGAAGCCCCCAAAAATGGGCGCGCTGATAGGAAACTATTTGGGAGGCTTTTTCCTGCTCAGGATCTCGTGTTCTTTCAGGCGTTGCTGGAACCTTGCTAGCCGGGCCTGGAGGCTGACCAGCCCAGCAGCCTTGCGTGAAAGAACAAAGTTAAGCTGAGTCACGTAGTTGTCAATAAAACTACCTGGTTGATCGATTTCAGCCAACAAATTCATTTCCTGAAATGAAAATCAAACCGAGTTAGAGCAACAGATATACGTGAACAAATATGAAACTGCCTCTCTGGAAAGCATTGTCAATGCAGCTTATTGTGGCCATACGAATAAGCCAGATATAAAGTATAAAAAACGTTGAATGTTTAGTGAGTTCTATTTGTATAGGACAATGAAACATCCAAGCCAAAGAAGCAAAGAAAGCATAGTCACCAAGTCAATTCATGCGATGTGCTCATAATCACATGTTATTCAAATACTTGCATCACTTAAAAAAACTAGTACAAGAAATCATGCAAGACTACCTGTATCCTATAAGTATAAATATTGAAGGAATAAGGACTTGGTTTTATAGGTAGATGTTTAGTATTTAAATCATGGTCAAGTGAAGGTTAAAGATCTGAGGTCATATAACCTATCAGTTTTTACAATGCTTAAGCTTTTTCAAATTAATACTAGCCACTGAAAATGGCATTTTGTAGGGTACCAAATAGTGATGAACACTATTTTCTCTATACTCATCATAATATGCCTATGGATGATGCTTGACAAAAGAGAGTATGGACAATGGTTCGTATTTGTAGCGAATTGCAGGACTATTCTTCAAGTTAATTATAATTACTCCATTTTGTTTATTGTCAACTCCTTTTCTTATCCACTTAGGACCAACTTATCCATTTAGGACCAACCCATTTAGGGATGCTTGCTTATTAACATATAAAATGTTCATGAAGCATTTCAATAAATTTGAAAAGACAGGTCCAAAGGAGGTAGCTCCAATATCTAGTCAATCTGTGTTTGCCACCAGATATGCAATATAAACAGCCAACACAAAACCAAAAGGTTAAAAACAAACACACACAAAATATATGTGTGCACCAACCGGATAGCATCATTCACTGTTTTGATGCTGAAATTTTGTTTATCTTTCTGCACCTGAGAGTCAAGATAATTTCTAGTTAAGCGAAAAAAATGATTTCAAATGGTGAAGTATGATGCTGAAATTTTGTTTATGTTTCTGCACTTGAAAGTTAAGATAATTTCTAGTTAAGTGAAAAAAATGGTTTCAAATACTGAACTTACTTCACGGACTATCTCCATTGTATTCTCAATTTCCTTCCTATGAGCTGCTATAAGAGCATCCTCTTCCTGGAAGTCACAACAACATTTAAGGACTTCAGAGGGGACAAACCAGCAATAATCAGCAAAATTTATAGACATATAACTTATACCTCAAGTAGTGCATCTATTTCATCTTCATGGTATGAAACTTCCTGATCATACTTTTTTGATGGGATGTCAGAAGAAGAATCAAATACCTGTTGCTGCTTATGACTAGAAGATAACAGCTGAGGTCCACTCTCTTTTCTAGACCAGTTGTTCTGTCTCTCAACCTTCTCTTCTTTTGGTAATTTTCTACGAGGTGGGGAAACCTTTGGTACTTTATCTTCAACTTGGATGTCAACTGAATTCTGAATAGAATATGGTTTATTGCCACAACCAACATTCTTACTTTTCATCTCAGCTCTTTCACTATCAAGCAAACCTGGAATTTGCACTTTCTCTTCCCTTCCACCATGGAAGTAATTCATTGTTCCAAGAGAATTTCTATCAAGCTCAGAAGAGCTTTGAAAAAGATTGTCTACATTACCCTTCGGCAGTTCCACTACATTCGAACCTTGATTTTGCTCAGCAAGATCATCAACTTCAACTGTAAATTGCGATGAAGTTGCTGATTCCTTGCCCGAAGGAACCAATGGTGCAGGAGCCTGATCTTTTCTAGGATTGCCACTCTTGGAAAGACTTTTAACCCTGCTCTGCCAAAAGCTCAAATTATAAATGGCTACAATAATTTATCCATACTTTATAAGACACACCTCCATACCTATCAGCATATCTCAATGTGTTAAGAGTATGTTCACACGAACCCGCATTAGGGGAAATGCATGAAATCATAACAGTCCTTGAATTGCCAACAAAAGAATCACGAAGCACCTCGGTCAATTTGCTCCCTCTAAAAGGGATATGTAGTTGATCATTGTCCAAGGCACGTATGCATTCCTTTAATGCCAAAAGGCTCTTGTTTATTTCTGCTCCTTCAATTCTAAAGAATGTAAAAAAAAACTAATATAACAATCCAATTAAAGTGATGGATCCAAATTCTCAAACATATACAGAAACAAACAAAAAATGGACCACTGACCTTGTTTGGCGATCGTTATCTGTTGTATCAGCACCTCGCTCACTCCCAGCAAGATCAATAAAAGAGATCTTTCCAACCACCTTGACACCTCGCAAATCATTATTTTCTTTTTGTCGTCTGTTATCTTCTGTTTCTTTATGCTTCTTAATAGCTAGCTGCAAAATAGCATGGGATCTCGATGACTCCTCATTAGCTCCAGTTGTACCAGTGCTTCTTGCACCATTCCCTTTCTCAATAAATTCCTTAACCATCAGAACATCTGTGACCTCAAATTCCTGTAGTCCAACAATGCAAACTTGTTGCTTTCCATCTTCTCTCATGCAAAGCTTCCTGCCAACATTGTCAAAATGAATTGCAATGCTATCACTAATCTAAGAACAAATAGCTTTTGGAATGGGGATCAGGAAGACATCAGAATACTTTCTTTCGTATAGCATAGGAGGTTTTTTTTTCTTTCAAAAATGTGTATTGATTAGTTAGGATAAAAGCATGTTATTGCCAAATGTATGGCAGTATCACATAACTCCATGTATTCATTCTAATAACTTCACAAGAAATTAGTTTTGATGTGGTTAATTATAAAGCTTATCATACTACACTACTTCTACACTGTGTTTCCCAAGAGGGATACAGCAAAAGAGCTTAATTATTATACTTCTACGCCATGTTTCCCAAGAGGGGTAGAAAATGAGGAGGAAGACATGCCAAAAGGGAGAAAAATGATAATGATTCCCTCATGTAGTCTTCTCCAGAGGGAAAGAGACGGGGAAAAAAAGAGAAAGAATCATTATCTTATTAAATTCTCTTTTAAAACAACAAGTTTTATCTCACTAAGTGGGGTAGGCTAAAATTCTCTTTTAAAAGCTAAAGAAAATGCTAAATTAAATGGTGATAACTATTTTTTTATTTAAATATAGCTAATTGCTATCTGTCAGCTCCATTTGTGCAGAAACATTTTTGATTGATTCAGAGAGAATTAGTTCTCCCAGTTAAGCAACAAATAATTGCCCTTAAAATGTATCTCCCTTTATTTACATACTCTTATGTCAATTAGAGCATGGGTCTCTTTAATTTTATTCATTTTATTTGGTTTAAATTATAAGGATATGGCATCTAAGTTGACTTTAATTAATATTAGTTGAGATATCATGTCATAACAGTTGAACAACAACTTAGTAGGATATGATATATCTTATGAATGAATAGATACAATGCTTGATAATATAAATATAAGTTTGTAAATGAAATGAGGTGATGGATATCAATAAATACCTAGAAAAACAAACCACCATGCCATAGACAATGGTATCAAAATCTAATATTATTTTAGAAATTTGTCGTTACCACCTTTAACTTTGATCAATGATTATAACACAGCACCATTTGAAATAACACCTTCGCTATCACAACATGGAATGTGGCAAGTAAACACAAAGTAGGCTATTTAGAAAATAACCACTATAGAGACAAATAAAATAAGTTCATGTCAGAGTATTACAATCCAACCTTCTATCACAAAGAAGATCAAAGAGCTTTCCACCATATATCTCAAAGTAACTAAGCCATAGTTTGAACTTTTGATTGTGGTAAAAAGGTTGTTTTAACAAGCGAACAATATCTTCTGCAGCTCGGAGAGGCAGAGGTTGCATGGTATATGTCTTCCCACTACCTAAACAAATATAAACCAAGTGGAATATTTAGCCCATGGATAGCAGTTCTAGAATTAGTACCAAGTTAGGTCCATTCATTTTATCCACAAGATAAGAAAGTATATAATTTGAACAGGAACAATTAATTGAAAGAAGTGAAAGTCAGGTTAAATAATCTCTGAAAGATGCTCATGTAACATACGATTTGTGAAGTCGGCAAGCTATCTTGACCTCTACTTCAGAATTAGGGTTGCCTATCATATTATAGCTAAAGAACCAGCTCCACATATGACTTAAGCAGCTGAAACCTACATAAATTATCCCATAAACTTTCTTATCCAACCCTTAAGGCATCTTAAAGACTCAGTTTGATACGAACATTCATAATGAAGGTAGGGAATATTTCATCAGTACTATATTGTTTAATTTAACAGAAAATTATTAAATCTAAATTTGAAGGGCATAAAATATTGTATTCACTCAACATCCTGGTAAAAGGGGGAAAACACTACAAAGATAAATTGCCATGTAAGGTTTAAGAGTAGTTTCAAAGAGCAGATGGTCAGTCCACTGCATTACGGTTGGTATTACAAAAATAAATAAAAGTAAATATATTGAAAAAAAAACTAGCTAACATAATATGCTAATTGATCCAATTCATATTTACATATAGAAAAGTATATGTCAATCAAACAATGTAACATATATAATATAACAATGTAGAATAGGTAATATTTATTAGAAGCACACATAATTAAATAGCTAAACTATTAAATAAATGTTTAAAATTAACACTTCTAAGTGACAAGTTATGTTCTACCTCATCACAAACTTAATTTGGTCTTTCACAATAATAAGAGTTAGCCTTCTTTAGTGAAAATGTTTTTTCTTTTCATCACATAGATAGCTCATCAATCCCACATAGGCACCAGCTGGCCTGCCTAGGTACCCATACCACTTAAAGGGACCATATATCGCATGTGGTCCCTTGTCTAAAATGCCTACAATAAAACACAAGTATCTCTCCTTGAAGAGATAAGTCGAAGGATAGATTCAGAACGTGAAACAAATCAAAGGATGAATCATCTATTCTTGTTTCCTTCATCAAATGAAAATGATCGACACACATTTAAAGCGATGAATTTAAGCTTCCTTCTTTCTTAACTCATCTGCCCAAAATCAGACGAAAAACACCATGCTTCTTAACTCATCCACACAAAATCATATGGAAAACAAATTAACACTTGTTAATTAAACAAAATGATCCATCTTCCTCATTTCCATTCATTCAAGGATACTACTCAAAGAGAATAATTTTCTTGGAATCCCTCCCCTTCACCTTTCCATCTTTTTCTATCTTCATTCCATATTACTATCTCTTCCTTCCCTCCACCTTTCCATCTTTTTATATATTCATTCTTTCAAATTACTATCTCTCCAAGAGAAATAAGGCCTAAAATTAATGAAGAAAGATCAGCAAGATAAGACAAAGAGACTGAAACAGCCAGTAAATTATTGCGGGTAAAAGATGATAGATCCAGGTCATCATATTTCTAAAGATACCTGTTTGACCATAAGCAAAGCAGGTTGCTTTTGTTCGCTCGAAGATGATGGGTATAATTGGCTCAACTGTTGCACGGTATACCTGCATGAAGATATTTAAGGAAAATAATTATCAGAAACAGCTTAAAAATACTCTAATGCTATAGAAGGGGTTAACTTGTTGATGATTTGATACATGAGTGCACAAATATAATGAGAATGAAAAAAGAGAGAGCTAATTCACTTACCTCATCATTAGTAACATGCTCATCTAAAACAGCATCGAAACAGAACTCATGTCTCTCCACATATGCAGTCAAATCAACCTACCACATTAAAACAGACATGAAAAGTTGGATGATGGCAAAATAACCAAGTAACCTTATAACAACTATAGGTGTTTACTATTTGGTCTTGCCAACCACATTTTCAGTCATGCATTTAGAACAAGTTCAACAACAACATTTCTCACAGACAGATAACTGTTTAACTAGAGCCAAACTGTCAAATTTTCTGCAGTAAAGCAATACCTTAAGCTTAGGCTCATGGACAGTTAAGCAAGCATTGTCATTTACAGTGACAATATCATCCTCTTTTCGGGATCTCTCCTTCTTGTTCAGAGGCCTTTTACGTACCTAAAATAAATGATGAGAAATGGGAGGAAAAAAAATTAACTGGACATCTAATGCGGTATAAAATTATAAAAACTAACAAATATTTTCATATCATAAATATTTAAGCTGATAACGAGTATCTATGTGTTTTTAACCTGTGAGCAAAATTTTAGGAGAAATTAAAAAAAAAAATAGAAGGGGGACTACTGCACTCCAACATATAAATTCTCATCTGGAAGGAATTTAGCATGTGCATAAACGTGATGCTTTTAAATTTTAAGAATGTTTTATGTTCTTCCAATTGTATTTAGTAAATGTTTTTACGTCATTTCTCCATTTTGATCAAGCACTTTTTAAACAAAGTCAGGTCCCATGGATCTGCTTCTTTCACCACTTCATTTCTCTTTCAATATGAACCGGGGCTAAGAAGCTTTGAGGAACAAAAGCAGACTATCACTTAGACAGGTAAAACTGTAATATCCATCTTCCTGAATGATTACACTGACAAAAACCACATAGACTATCATCACATCATTAGAAATATTCCATTTATTCTCAGATGGCATGCATGGCACAAATTCTTCTGAAAACAACATCAATAAATTTTGGTGTTCGTACACTAACATTGCCAATATTCACAATCACAAGATATGCAAAATTAAAATCTTATTGATTTGATTAGATAATCAATCTCATAGAATCAAAATATTAATGAATTTTTCAACCCTGCTTACAAGTTACTACCAATTAGAGAAGTTAGTTATGTAACTATGGGTTAACTAGATAAGTATGATTAGCAAGTTTGCTATCTATAGAATAATCAGGTAACAACTGATTATGTTAATGTCATACTGCATATTTAGCTATCGATGATGTAATCATGATGAAGAGTCTTCATACAAACTATAAGGGTTAAAGATTCAACCCTGGGGAATGGTGCAGCAATAAGGCACCTTCTCAGTTTCCCGACATCTAAGAATCGAGTCTCAGTCGACGAATTAACGGATGAATTTATGTTAATGGACGATTGACCTAAGAACGTGAGCGCTTTCTGATTTATTCTAATGGCTAGTGGAAAACTTTTGTTGGGCCGATCACCCCAAAATTAGTTTGCATAAACTGATACCGAGCGCCGATTAAAAAAAAATCAACCCATTTTGAAGTTGCAGCCAGAGACCAGATCGATACACTTCCAGAACACTATTACTCTGTTTTGGTTGTGTTAGAAATTATAAATGAGAAATTAAAAGGTTTAAGTGCCTTTTGGATAGTTAAAAGGTGACATCTTATGAAGAGGTAGTGTGCCTTTTAGGAAAGGATACGATCTACATCATCCAATTCAAAATGGATGGATGAGATCTAATTGAACCAAGAGGTTCTTATACCCCTTCATTTAGTATAAATAAAGTCCCTCACATCCTCATTTCGCTCACTCAATGCCTTCCAAGCAAAACAAGCATTACATTCCATACTTGCATTGGAGAGTTCGAGAAGCCTTCTTCGGTTCGGAGGTCTTGCGATTTGCAGTACTGCTATCGCAAGATAAAGTCATTGTATCTTGAGAGACGATTGCCGTGTTCCGTGAGCACCGTGTGCGGGGCAAATTCGTCTTAAAGAGATAGAGTCTAACTCTAGCCTCGACTCAACCAAAACGGTAGTATACCGTCATTCTGCCCACGCTCAGATTGCACCAATACAAAGATCCCAACAGGTTGGGTGTCGGTCACTTCGAGAATGATGAAGTAGAGGAGGCATACAACACGGAGGAAGAGACCGACAAGGGAACAGAGGAAGAGGAGGAAGAAGGGGGCAAGGCTGACGAAGAAGGGGACAAGGCTGAGGAAGAGGCGTACCTCCAAGAAGTTTCGTTGCGGGGAGCCCTAGCTTCGCACCCTGCTTCATCACTCACAGAGGAGCGTCAAGAACCGTATCTTCAATCGTGGATTGCTTTCTGGAGATCTCGTGCCTTCTTGCATGTCGACAGAGATAAGATATGTGGCACATTAAGCTATAGACAATGAAATCAAGGCGACGAAGCTTCAAAATAAATTATCCGTGGACACTGTTTCTTTCTTTTTTTTATTGAGTTCCACCCAAGACAAAAGATAGGGATAAGATGTTATTTGTGGCCATATATCCAGTGTCGCTAGAGAAATAACAGATAGGTATCTATCTGAATTTCCTTAGCCAAACAATGTTATTTTAGTTTTAAAGAATAAAAGAAAAAAAAATAGCCCTAATAAAATGAGTCGATACCTGAATCTACTTTGCTGCAAGGCTTAATGATCACATTCTGTTAACAGATCAATTTACGCAAAAGAAAAGGTGTGCTGAACTGATATTAAAGCATATTGCTCTTTCAAGCATGCACTTTCCAAAAAAAAATGGCAAAATAAACTGTGACTAATGAAATAAAAAGGAGTGTTAGCATCTTAGGTCACAACAATTTAAAGAAAGCACATTCCCAAATTTCTTAGCATACCACAACTTTGATCTTGGCAACATTGTTCTCTCTGGTGTTAATCTCTTTTTCATTGTCCAATGACTTGATATTACCATCCAAACGCCCTTGTGGTTTAGATCCATTATATTCATCATCAAGGCCTTTCGTGGCAAAGAATGGGGATGGCTCAAATGGTTCTGAAAAGACGTGCTGCAAATGAAGGGGAAAATGAGAAAACAAGTACTTATAAGAAATGATAACTACAAGAAATTACTAGATGAAAGCAGATAGCCATTTTGTTGTTAACAAGTTATTGCTCCAAGACTAATTTGACAAACTTTCATTGATAACATACATTAAATTTGTACTAGGATATTGAAACAGCAAACAGTGAATTTCCTAAACCATTAAATTTCTGCTAAGAAATTAAAAGAAGGAAGAATGCACAAGAACTCTGAGAACATACATCTGAAAGAAGCTCAGTGTCATCCATTGCATGAAGATCCAAAAGTCCAGCTCCAAATTCCCCTCTTAATTCAGGTGAATAAAAACCATCTGCTGCACTAGGGCCACCCAAACTTTGTGCTGTTGGAATATAGGGTTCAGAAACAGATTCCCCATTGAAATTCAAATTCCTAAAAAGCTTAAAAAGTTTCTGCTTCTCTTCTATTGTCTGCGGTCCATATCCCTGCCAATTGCCAAACCCATCTCTCAAACATGCAATTACTAACTCATTCCAAATTAATAATCTAACATTCGATTCAAACGAATATGAATAACAAAGTTTCTACATATCCTTTCACTAAGACGTCTAAAGAAAAATATTCAGACAGACTAGTAATGAAAGAAAATCATCTTTTGTTCGGTGTGTTAGGTACAACAGAGAACAAGAAAAAGTTTGAAATGCAAATGAAACAATTTTTCTAGTCAATGCCAGACAAAACGAGTAAGTGTAAAAATAAACATGAAAGTATTACAATTTACAACTGAACTATTCAGAATTAAAGAAAAAAATCAAAAGCTATTCATCAGGCAATACGAAAAAGAATCAAGAAGCATGGAGTCAGACGAAGGTGGCCTCACCTGCATCAGGAGATTTGGAACCGCGCGATTGTCAGACGACGCCATGGGCGATGCCAGGTGCTGAAGGCCAGCGGATTGGAGCCACCGCGCCATGACAGCATCTTCGCCGCCGGGACCCGCCGCGGCGCCAGGGTGGTGGTCATACAGGGCGGCCGCCGCGCCGCCGGCGACGGCGCCCTGCTGAAACTGGCCACCACCCATGTGGCGCTGCGCCTTGCGTTGGGGCGCCAACTTGGCGACCGCGGGAAGCGATATACGAGATCCAGGAATCAGATCGGAGGGAAATAAAGGCGCCGGGCAGAGGTACGACCTCGGATCCTAATTGGCACGGGAAGATCCGACTTGCGAGGGGAGCGGCGGCGGATCGAGATCTGAGGAATAGGAGGGGCAATGGGGAAGGAGATCGAGGAGTGGCGATTGAGAACCCTTATTGGTTTTGGGGAAAGGGGAAGGACAATGGGGTTTCTTGGAGTGGAAGGCAACGAGAGATGGGAGAGAAAGAGAGAGGGGCGGGAGGCAGGCCACAGGCCGCAGGCGGCGTTCGCGATCGAAGAAGAAGAAGAAGGAGAAGAAGGGAAGACGGGGAGGGATTGATATTTTTAAAGGAACATTTCAAATTGATTCAAAATTTTTGTCATATTCCAATTTAGGTTCTAAATTTCAAAAGATGGGGAAATTCCACTTTGGGCCCCGAAATGGTCAACGCTTACATGAATAATATATTGTGGAAAATATGAGGTGAGATAACACTTATATGATAATATGAATCAATTAGTTCATGTAGATTTTAGTTATTTAATAGATAAGTGATCCAAATTTAGTTGATGTTATCAATACATCAACTAATTATATTTCTTTCATATTATCTGTTACTATCTTTTGTTTAAATATTATTTAAACATCGGTAAATAACATAAGTAGATAAATAACAAAGGTTTTTATCTAAGATAAATAACATCGGTAAATTACTCGAGCCCTCTAAGACTGTCTCGCCTGATCTACCAGGTAGATAAATAACAAAGGTTTTTATCTAGTGATCTTTTATACGTGTCAAATGATCCACGATTCATTTACACACGTTAAGAAGTGACATATACTGGAAATTGATCCCGATACATTACAGTAAGATCATAAAAACCAACTATGTTAAGTACTTTAGGTATGTATTATGCAAATAGGAGATCTATGCTCGTCTTCAAATATCTTATTATTATGAATGCTCTATGGTTGAGACACTGTGCGAGTTAGCGTGGCCTACTTTCCTCGATTTTTTCATGTTCTCCTTAGAGCTTCTGTTTTGAAACAGCTTTATATATAGTTGGTATCCTGCGGTGCTTCTCCTGCGATGTGGTGCGGTGCTTCTCCGGCTTCTCTCGGCTTTGTGTCGCCCTCTCTTGATGAAGCTACGACTATCTCTCTCGCAGCGAGTCCTCTCTCGATCAGCGAGCTCTCCCTCGACGCAAGCCCTCTCCTTCCTGTCTCTCATCACTTGCCGACGAATGAGGGCATCACTTGCTGACGCAAGCTCTCCCTACGCCACGATCAACCCCCCGCACCAAACCGCACAGCTAGGTTTTCTCTCGCCTGGAAAATCCTTTTCCGGTAAAAGCTTCTATAGTTTCTGTTGAGTGATGACTTTTTAGTTTTAATGTTGGCGATGCCCAATTTTTGTGCAATTTGTTTTTCTTATTCAAAGTGTTTGGCATTTGAGATATGTTTTTGCGACTAGAACACTTTTACAATTGAGATATGTCTTACATCAGGATATTGTAGCAGTGCCCATAAATGAATCCAATTTTAGAGTAGAAATATTGAATTTTATCACACTGAGAACTATGATACCCGAAGGAGAAGAACTCATGTAATTCTCTATTTGATTTTTGGATGCAAATCATATTTGTTTCTTGCTGGTTTTTGACCTTTTATAATACATATTATGGGAAGAGAATGATAAGTCTTGAGTGTACATATGTATAAGTTGATGCTATTGTTTGCAATATGTTTGATCCGAATAATTTTTACTTTTATATCAAATTAAATAGGTCGGTGTTGTAGCTTGATTTCAGTTCTCAAATGTGAGCCCTTTGATTTGATTTTAGCTTTCTATTCGAATTTCACAATCTATATTATATGAGTAGAATTTATGTTTGAAATGTTTATTTATTGTAATGTAGGGAAAAACATATGTGATTTTTGTTGGACGGAACCCCAGTGTTTATGATAGTTGGGAAGAAACTCATACTCAAGTTAACAAATATAGCGGTGCATTGCACAGATCATATCTCAGTAAAGAGGAAGCATTTGGAGCTTTTAATTCATACAAGGAGAAACAACATGCTTTCTTTGCCCCTACTGTCCAAAAAAGTTCAAGCTCAACTTCGGGGGCAATTTCAACTGCATCTTCAAGTTTTGGCTGAAAAAAAATAAAGCAGATTGAAGAACTAGCGAAGTTGATAAAAATTTAGTTAGATTTAGCTGATGAATATCGTCATAATGCAGCTACGATTGCCGAGATGTGTGAAGAGATTAAAAAAAATTGGACATTGTTTATATCAGTGATTAATTAATAGACTTTATTTAGTTGAATGAATGTATTTGACGGTAGACTTTTTATTGAGTTGGATGAATGTATTTGACAGTAGATTTCTTTATTTAATTGAATGAATGTTTTTGATAGAGTTGAATAAATGTATGTATTTGATAGAGTTTCCCCGTAAAAGTGATAAAACCTCTCATGCTACAATTAAAAATCATAGTACAAATTTTCCTACAATCCATTGAAATTGAAAAAACTCACACTTGGCTATGCATAAAAGTTGATCAGAACAAGCTAACAGCAGCATATCTAAGGAACCTTTTATGGACCTCCCAAATGCAGGCAAGAGTGCACAATTTTTTTTTAAAAAAAAGGGGGAAAAAAATCTCCTCCTCGTTCTCATAAAAGTGGTTCGAGCTCGGCTCATTTAAAGGCTCGCAAACATGTTCGTTTATAGACTTTAGTATCAAAATGAACACAACTTTCCGAACCAGATATCAGGCCCACCGAGAGGGCCTGATATCATAAGATATTCATGCCCATGGTCTGCCTGATAAGATAAGATGATATCAAACCCTCTTTGAGTTTCGTATTCACAATGGCATGATTTTGTGCTCATTACTGAAACTTAACAATATTCACAATGAGTTTGTATCAGGCCCTCTTTAGGTTTCGTATTCACAATGAGTTTCTGTTTCCAATCGATATTCTCTTTGCTTGCGAACTTATAAATGAACATGTTCATGAGCCCTTTAAACGAGATGAGCTCGAACATGAGATCATGCTCATGAGCCTATAAACGAACATGTTGGCGAACCCTTTAAACGAGCCGAGCTCAAACCCGAGATCAGGCTCGGTTCTTTGGGCCTGATATCTTATGATATCATGCCCTCTTCCCACCGCAAGGCCTTCCCAAAGAGGGCCTGATATCTTATGATATCAAGCCTCCACCTTCTTCAATCACTCATAACTCATGCAATCCAAAAATTGACTAGCCTCCACCTTCTTCAAACAATCCAAAATTTTTATTTGATAAGGTAAATTTTTTTTTGACGATCGATCCGTGTACTTGTTGTCGAGAAGAGCTTGGAGATGGACCCTGAGCTTATCTACATAAGCCCTATGTAGGTAAGGCTTAATATGGAACCAGTCAATTTCTTCAACACTTTAGATACAAATAAAATCACTCATAACTCATGCAATCCGAAAAGGACATGCTCCAACACCTTTCAACACAAACTCACAATTCTACAAAAGACATCACCATATAGAAAAACCAAACAGCATGCCCATTCCACATCAATACATCCAGTCTTTAGCTATTTCCAGTTGCTCTATTGCTAGTCTCAGTAAACTAAAAATAAGATATCAGCCCCGCAAAGGCGGAGCCAGGCTTCATGGTACTCGGGCTCTAGCCCGGGGGTTCCATCCAAATGTCACATTAATTTATCAATTATTACTTCATATTTTTTAATTTTTAAGTCAATTTATCCACTATTAGCCCAGGTACCATATCACCATCAGTTCATATCAGCCCCCAATATCAGCCCCGGGCATTTTTAGCCTGGGTAAAATGTGATTTCTAGCTCCGCCATTGCAGCCTCGTCTTTGGTATCAAAACACAATTCTTTGATTACAATATAATCAAACAAAAAAAGTTTTTGATGACTAATTCTCGTTGAGTGAAAGCTTCTCTGACACTGGAGTAAAGGGAAGAGACCAAATCAAAACGAAAGTCAAGGCAAATCTTCTCTAACACTGGATTCACTGAAAGAAACACACAACAAGTTAGCCAAATGAAAGTATGCATTCTGAAAAAAAAATTTAGCCAATTCTGAAAAGGAAGAAGAAGAAGAAGAAACATCAAAAAAAATTCCAGTGTAGATAGAGGGAGAGGGTTGACAAAACTGTTGAAGTTATTGAAAACAATTATTAATACAAAAATTACAGAAAAAACATACCTTAGAAGGAGGGAGGCCCTTTCCATTTCCATAAACAAAAACTTGTGTTTCTCTAACCACTGTTGATACACAGGAAATGCACTAAACCAAATAACAAACATCTCAATATAAGAAATGCACTAAACCAATCAAACATATAAATAAAGGAAATAGATATACAACCATATATAATTACAACATCCTAGCGCATGTTATTAGAACCTATAACAATAAAGATAATTTATCAATTTTATTTTTTCAATAAATAATAAACCACTATAATTTAACAAATTAAAACTTTAATAGTAATATTTTAAAAAGCGTGAAACGCAACAAAGTGTTGAGTCCAAGCTTCAAGCTTATAGGACAATTTTAAGCGTAAAAAAGTATTTTTTATTTTTAAATAAAATTTAATTATCTTAAACAAATAAATAGATCAAATAATACTTAAACATGGTAAATTTAAGGTTCATGCATAAATTTCTCACATTTTTAGAAAGGCAAAAGTCACAAAGTTTATAATATCAATTAGTTTTCAGTTTTCACAATAAAAGAAATAAAAAAACTAGATATTATCTAATTCCTTGTCTGATTCTAATTCAATCTCCTCATCTTCATTCATCTCATCTTCTGTATTATCCGATACAAACTCGTTTTCATCGGGCTCCCCTATAATATTAGCATTAGAATCTCTTGTTGGATGTAAAGTGACAATCTCCACCTCAACTTCATCATCACAACCCTCAACTATCCAAGATTGTGCCTTGCTACATGTGCAAGTAAAGTCTCTAATTTATCCTTGCCCTTCTTCTTGTTCATCAATCTTGCATTAAATTGGACATAAACTAGATTATTCATCCTTGTAGCATCTAATCTATTTCTTTTCTTGGTGTGTATCTAGATAAGAAGAAAATAAAAAAAAAGTTAAGAGTAATTTATAAATTATTATACAACTATCAAATTAAAATATAACAAGACAATTAACAATATTTTACTCCTTCAAAGACAAGTACTCCAATTCTTTTCACAGCCGGATGAACTAGTAGTTAAGCCAAGGGTCCTCTTTGCCATCACTTTTAAATTTGATGTCTCATTGCCATAGAAATCCCACCAACTTACTGGAAAATATTGAAAAATAGAAAAAGAGACCAAATATGATAACAATAATATATTAATATGAAAGGAAATCAAGAATAATGTCAACATACCTGGATTGTAATTTTGATCATTAATATAGCATCCACTTATTGCTAGTTTCTTGGCAAAAGCACATTCTTTTTTAGTGTACCTTGGCAATTCAATATTTATCACATGATGTTGCATTTGAGCTTCGGGAAAGAACTTTTCAACACAAACAATCATATTGTCCGTTATCAAAGGATCATCTTTTATACTTTGATCTTGAAGAAGTAATATGGATTCAAAAGATAAGCTGTGGTATGAAGCGGACCATCAAGACGACCCTTGCTTTTGGAATCAATAATATTTAAAATCGACAAATAATCATTCTCTTCCTTGAATGTTTTTCGAATTTCCTCTTTTGCATTCAATATCTCTCCATACACAAAACCCATGGATGGTTTCTCCTCTCCATCAACAAGTCTAAGACCTTTTATCAATAGAGTGAATATCCGCAAACACAAATCCATCAAGTTCCAAAATTCATTTGGAACAACAACATCAAAAGCCTCCCCTTTTTACTCCTGGACCATTTAGTGTTATCCCATTCATTTCTAGTCATCATATTTCTCAACTCTTGCTTCTTGTCTAGCAAACTTTGTAATGTTAGGAAAGAGCTTGCAAATCTAGTGACTCATGGCCTAACTATCTTACTTTTTGTAAACTTTCTCATCAATGTCAAAGTCTTGTGGTGTGCATAAATGAAAATAGTGAAAGACTTTGCCTTTTTGATCACTCCATTAAACATAGGAAGTTTAGAAATTCCTTCAAGCATAAGATTTATTGTGTGAGTGGCGCATGATGTCCAAAATATATTGGGTGTTTTTAATGCTAACAGTTTTGCGACTGCCATATTATTTGAAGCATTGTCAATCACAATTTGAACCACATTTTGTGGCCCAACCTCAATAATACATGCATTAATATAATCAAATATGTATTGGGTAGTGTGAGCATCATTTGAAGCTTCCTTCGATGAAATAAAAGTGGTACCCAACTTACAATTCACACACAAATTCATGATACTTCTCTTTTCCTATCACTCCAAGCATCTGTCATAATAGAACAACCATTATTTTTTCATTCTTCTTCTTGCTTTTTTAGAGTTTCTTTTGTTCTCTCTACCTCTCCTTTTAAAAGTGGCTCTCGTAGTTGGTATTGAGAAGGAGGGATATAACCTGGACCATATTATCCTAAAGCCTCAACAAATCTTTTAAAACTATAATGCTCAATTTCATGGAAAGGAAAACCAGCTTCATACACCCATCTTGCCAAATATTGATGGACTTCAAGTAATCTTTTCTTAGCAATTGCATCATTAATATTTTGTTGCCTCATTTTCGTACTTGCACTCATAGAAGCATCATCTACTTTAATTGACTTTGCAAATTGGTCAATGGATCCTACATTGATGGACCTTTTCTTGATAGCTATTTCATCATCTTCCTTCTCACGAGAATTCAAAGTCATAACCACGTCATTCATTATCTTAGATTGATTCAATACCTTCTCCAGCTTCTTAGACTTGTTGTCCTCAAGTGCCGAACGACATTTTTTTTGTTCTTCGGTTGCCCTCCCACATGATTTCACACATTTTCCTTTGATTCCCGAAATATGAATTTTGTGCCTATATATTCCACCTTTTGTAACTTTACCACACAAAATATATTTAACAGAGTTATGATTTTTTGGATCTATAAACACAGCCGCCTCCCATCCAACATCACCAGACTCTTTTTTCAATTCGCTATCTTTAGAATTAGAGTTAGATGCCATCGAAGAATCATTTTGTTCCATTGATCACTACAAAATACAAGTCCAATTGACCATATGCTCACAATCCAAATTCCTCCAAATAAAAGATAATTAACACGAATTAAAATTAAAGTACATAAAAAAAATACTTCATTAACATAACAATAATTAATACAAAAAGAAATTTCCGAACTGATAAAACTTGTAAGGCAAAAATAATACTCTGTTCATTGAACTAGGAGTAGATTAAATGTAAATAATTGATGGATGAGAGACTCAAAAAAAATTCCTAACAAAATTCTGCAATCATTTACAAGATCATGTACCAGAAAACAAAATCTTAATTCTTAACAAAAGACATGCATTTAATATGACAAGAAGAAATAGAGCAACTATCTACTACAAGCCCTCTATTGGTTGCTTTGACAAAAAAGGATCGCATGATCTAGATTTGTCCTAATAATTGGTAAAATTAGAGATGGCCATGAATTCTAAAACTTTGTTAGGTGATTGCAGTTATTTCGTCTGAAAAAATTCCCCCCTCATGCTTGCAACAATATGCCTAAAATTCACAACCTCAAAGAACCTATAATCAGCAAGAACAACAAAACATTATGACTTCTTTGTACCGTGAGGGAATACCTATAGCTTACAAAGTTTATGACTACATAAAGGTCTCAATTAGACAGACAATCTTACTTCCTTTCCAGATCCAAATGAGGAACTAGTTCTTCAAGGCAGAGCCCTAACCGGAACTCAAATTAGATTTACTGGATTCTAGAACATCCATCTCAAGCTCACCTCTTACACTTTTTTGGAATTTCCAAATTAAAAAACAAGTTATCTATGAAAATACACATTGAATCACATATCAGAGAGTGGCGATCGAATCGAGACCTACTTTCAAGCAAGAGGTCGATCGACAAAATTTCAATAAAATGCCGGGGAGACTGATCGTGCAGAGAGAGAATGGATAGGAAACAAGAAAACAAGAACGGATATAAACCTTCTTCCCTGTCGCCGTCGCCCCTGTCGCCGTCGCCGCCACCCCACAGCCGATTCGTTTGCAAAATTTGAAGTTGGTGACAAGTTGTAATACTTTCCGATCGCTTTCTCTAGGTTTTCTCGATGGCAAGCAGATAGGGGGTTTATGGCAGATTATGAGTTTTCTCTCAAGAGTTGAGAGACGTTGTGTCTCTTCGTTTTCTCTAATTTTTTTTTCCTTATGTTCTTTAAAAATTTACAAATCAATTAAAATTATAAATAAAAAATCATGCTTCAGTGCTATTAAGCGCGCTTAATCATGCTTAATTCGGTCAAACATACTTTGACAGCTTTTTCCCCGCTTTCGCCTAAAGTGAAGCTTTTCTTCCTCGCTTTGCGCTTTAGCGCGCTTAATGACGCTTTTTAGAAGACAATTTAATAGTACCAGCTATAGATCCCAAATCTGGTTCATATGTGTTGTCAAGACTGATATGATTATTATCTTCAATTGATCTGATAATTAAAATATTGTCATATACAAAAGATACTAATAAATTTGTTTGCAAGAAAAAATATAATAAAAATGAAAAATTAAATTGACACATACCCTTATTGCAAATTGGGACCGTTACGCTTGTCATGTGGCACACCTCGATGTCCGCATCCACGACAAAGCTTGGAATTTGATGTTGATTTCTCCTTTGATGATTTTAATCTCTTCCCACATCCCTTAGTTCTTATTACAGAATGATCAATAATACCAAAACTCTCATAAATGGATTTTTTTTCTTTGACTTCTATCACTACATGTTGTACTAATGGACATCTCTTGAATTTTGTTGTAGATACAATTGAATTATTTATCCAAGAAAGTTGTCCTCTCATTATTTAAAGATGTATCTAACACTAAAGCTTTATAGGATAACTTCGAGTGCCTCGATATCAAATACCTTTCTGAATTTGGATCATCAATGATATTTTGCTCCCCTAAAGCATATATTGCTCCAACTTTTGCATCTCGTGTCCATCGTTTGAGTATATATGTATAAGAAAAATGAAACACTTGGTTGATACAAAAAAAAGCTAACATATGTCTGCATGGAATGCCCTCATACTCATATTTTGTGCACCTATACGATATGTAATCCCTTTGCTTGTTATGCGTGAGCACTCTTGATTTTGAGGAAGTGAAACTTTGAAATTTCATCACATGGTAAACCGCTGAGGCAACTCCTGTAAATGTCTGTTGCACATAATAACTATGACTCTCGGTCATTTCATTTTGAAACTCCAACCATTTCTTTTTGTATAACTTAACCATTTGACTTTCCATTGGCTTGGTTGTATTAACCTTGGGATGCTCATTCATATCAATATGATCTGCGGCTAACTAATTGTGTCTTTGATGTCTCAATGCTATATTAAAACGTGTGATAAAATCCATTAATGAGTTCTTATTTAAGACATATTTCTTGAAAAATACATGTGAGCCTTCAGATCTTTGGCTACTTGACATTCCTGCAGAAAATATATGACTAAAGTATGCTGACATCCATCTGTGTCGCAATTCATATATCAAGGACAACCAATCATTTCTCTCTAAGTTAGCTTCCTTGATAGTCTCTTCCCATGGCTTCTCAAAATCATCAGGTGTTGTCGAATTTGCAATGACGTTCTTTATGCTGTGATAGTGATTTCAAAAAGTCAAAGGGTCTAATTTATCTAGGAATTTGTTCAATATGTGCCACAAACAATATCAATGCACAGTTTGAGGCAAAACCTGTGCAATAGCTTTTGTCATAGCAAGATCTTCATCGGTGATAATAATGTTTGGTGCGCCTTTAGGCATGGCTTCTAAGAACTTTGTAATCAACCAAACAAAAGACTTAGTTTTCTTATCACTAAGAAACCCGCAACCAAAAAGAATTGTCTGATGATGATAATTAACTCCTACAAATGGTGCCAAAATCAAATCATATTTGTTGGTGTTATAAGTCGTATCAAATACAATTACATCATCAAATACACTGTATGCCCTTTTTGATACATGATCATCCCAAAAGCACCTACTAAATCTGTTATTTGAATTAGTCTCGTAGTCAAAGAAAAAAGTTGAATTCTTCTCTTGCTCAGATGTAAAAAATTCGATCAGTGTTTCAGTATCAATACCCTTTTGTTCATCCCTTAGATTTCTCTCAAAGTTTCTAATATAATTTTCTGTAGAACCTACCAAGGCCTCCATACTTTATCTCTAATAAACACATTTGTTGACAAATTGGTACATTGACCTCTGAAAACTATTTTGTCAATGCTTTCTTGGCTGTTGAAATACTATGATGTAAGCATAGCAAATGCACCTTTGATGGAGTCGAGAGCGGATGAGTAAGGGCCTCTATGAAGTTATAGACAACCCAATCCAGTCTCTTCTGTTTCTTGACAAATGCAATATTTGCCTTACAACCCATTCTAACCGTGCTACATCTTCTTTCCCTTGTTAGTTGATCAGGATTTGGATGTTTATTGTGCCGCATTAGATCTGGATGTCCTTCTTTAAAACATATAATTTGTTTCCACGTCACTTCATTTGTCATCTTGTTTTTCCTACTCGTGCTATTCCTTGAACTAAATTCGACTTCTTGTGTATTTTGGTTATAGAACGAATATGCATCCTCTAGAGATGAGAATTCCATTTCGATTTTTGGCTTTCGATCATCTGCAACTTGAGGAATGAATTTCTGATCATCAACTCTATTTTCTTCCATTTCTGGGCGCTCTGGTATTATATTTGACAATAGTTAAATAAATAAAAACTGTTCCAATTATCTTGACAGAGACACTAAACTCTAACAGTTGTCCAAAGCATAATAATAGAATAAAACATAAGTGATTATGATATACAGAAACAAATTCTTATGAAAGAAACACTAAAGTAGTGCATAACGCTATGTTCAAACATCTAAAAGTTAATAAATTCCAATATAATAGAGTAAACCATGATACATGTTATAAGTAAAGCTCCAATTTCCCATTCTCAATCAAAGATATTGCATTGGTCAGAATATCCATTCACATCATTAATGACTTCATTTGCTGAGAAATAAGGTGAAGTATAGGAGTAAATATGCTGCATTGGTCAGAATATCCATTCACATCATTAACAACTTCATTATTTGATGGGAACGGTTCAAAAATCAACACTAAACAGAAAGAGAGAGCTTTTATCGATGAAAACCCTAAAAAAAATTACAATACAACAGAAAGTATATAAGCATTTACTAGTGAAGGATGTCCTGGGTGAGAGACCGCCTAGCTGTGTGGTTTGGTGCTAAGGGCTAATCGTGACGTAGGGAGAGCTCGTGTAGGCCAGAATAGAGATTGGTGGCTGATCTCGGTAGAGTGCTTATGCTCGCGGCGGAGAGGCGATGTGCGAAGAGAGAGCTCGTGGCTGGCGAGGGAGAGCTTGCGCCAGGAGAGGTCTCACGGCTGGCGAGGGAGAGCTTGCGCCAGGAGAGGGAGAGCTTGCAGCTGGAGAAGGGAGAGCTCGTGGCTGGCAAGGGAGAGCTCGTGACGAGAGAGGCGATATGCGAAGGGAGAGCTCGCGGCTGGCGAGGAGAGCTCACGGCTGGCGAGGGAGAGGTCGCAGCAGGAGAGGGATGAGCTTGCAGCAAGAGAGGGCTGAACTTGCAGTAGGAGAGGGTTGAGCTTGCGGCACTTCGGCTAGGGCTCTGTGGAGAGGAAGGATCGCGAGGAGAGGAACACGGATTGCCATGATTTTTTTTATATATAATTTTTTTACCCATGTGGAATGCCAACTCACCTGCACCGCATCAAACTGCAGGAGAAGCACCGCAGGATACCACTCCTGTATAATATATATATATATAATAATGATATACTGTATAACTTTTCCCTACGCTCCCTACGCAACCGCCACTGTGGCAATCCCAATCAGCGTTTTTATTTTTTTGTCATCTTTTTTTATTTTTTATTTTTTGCCATCGTTTTTTTAGTTTTTCCCCAGGCAGCGTCTTCTCGTTTTCTTTCCTCTCTCGACGCTACTGCCATCATCCTTCTGGGTTGCCGCCATCCTTCTGTGCTGCCTGCCGGATGAGACCCAGTGCCATCTTTTTTTTTTTTTGTTTTTAATTTTTTCACAAGCAGAGTCTTTTGGTTTTCTTTCCTCTCTCGACGTTGTCGCCGCCACCGCCATCAGTTGCCGACCCTCACCTCGAGTAGATCCCTCACCCTTGGGAAGCCCATACAGGACGCTTGATGAGGTATAGATTTGACGTCGATGCGTATCTGTGGAAATGATTGCTTCGTCTGTATTCACAATGCGGTTGCTTGGAAGCCGCTCGATTGTTGTTCGACGAAATGCCTCAGTGCGATGATGTCTCGTGGACGATCCTCATTTCAGCGTATGCATGTACGGATCGCGCGGAAGAATCCTTGATATTGTTCTGCGAGATGGTGACAGATGGAGCTCGCCGAACGCTTTTGCTCTTGCCTCCTGTCTGAAATCTTATTCAGTTTGTGGAGACTTGGATTTCGGGCAGCAGTTGCACGGGGTTGTTAGACGAGGCCTGTCAGTTTATTGTTTTGTGATCAAGAGTGGGTTGGAACAAGATGGGTTCTTAAGTAGTAGTCCAGTGGATATGTAGTCCAAATATGGTTTGGCTATGGAAGCTCATAAGGTCTTCAGTAGAACTATTGATCTTGATATTGTTGTCTGGAGTGCGATTATATCATGCTTTACTCAGCTAGGATGAGCATTGGGGCAGTCGAATTGTTTAGAACTATGGAGAGTGTAGGAACCAAAGCAAATCATCGTACTCTTGCGAGTGTTGCAAGTGCTGCTTCTGAGTTAGGCGATCTAGCTCTGTGTGCAAGTCTTCATGCATCCATTTTGAAAAATGGATTTGAAACAGGAATAGAAGTTGGCAATGCTATATTAAACATGTACATGAAGAATGTGGCTGTAGGAGATGGGTGTGTGATGTTTGACACTATGTTGGACCACGACACTGTATCCTGGAATTGCTTTCCTATGGATTTCACAATGGGAATGCCTGTGATAAAGGGCTAAGAATATTCAGACACATGCTAACAAAGAATATCGTTCCTTACAGTTATACATACATCAGTATGTTAAGATCCTGCACTAGCCTGAGACATAGCAGTTGTGGATCCCAAGTTCATGCTCATATTTTGAAGAATGATCTAGCTAGTGATTCTTTCATTCTATGGTTGACATGTACACAAGTAGTGGTAACCTAGAAAATGCTATATGATCTTTAGTAGATTGATTGAAAAAGATGTATTTTCTTGTAACTTGGATCAACAAACTCGACAGAGTCCCTCGAGACCCTTAGGATGTAACTTTTCAACAAAACCATGCAATTGAGGACCTAATCGGTGGCACTGAAGCACGCCACATGATTACATCTAAGCCTTCGATGAAATGCTCTTTATGTAAAAAAAAATTATGTAAAAAAAAAAAAATTATGCCGAGTGTATGTTCATATAAAATTATAATAGTGAATCATTTAAACAATTTTTGTTATTGTTGTTCGCTATATAATAAATTTGATTTAAATATCCAGACATTATTTGATATTTATCTACTGAATAAATTTGGATGACACAATATTTATTTATTAAATAAATTCGAATCACAGTATCACACACTCATAGACCTCTAAAACAATACTTTAATTTTTAAACTATGCAAATATAATTCAGAAGCATGACAGGTCATCTAAAACTTCAACAAAAAAATAACATGAAAGAGCACGATGCATCATCTATAGAAGACAATGTTTAATCCAAATATGTAAACCGCGGCATTCAAGAGTCGCTTTTTGTTGATTCCGGTAAACTCCGGAGTATGCAAACTGATCGTCGAGGCTAGTGTTCGACACTATCTCCGTAAACGATATTGCTCCGCTACGGTGCTTAACGGATTGTTGCAATTCGTTCCCAAGATACAACGACGACAATCGTCTCGGAATCGTAGCACTCCGACTTCCGAGACCAGCGAACCTTCTCGTAGGCTTTTTGGACTCTTGAATGCACAAGATGAGTGAGTGAATACTTGAGGAAGAGAAGATTAAGTTGAGTGATTTGATTCCAATCTGGAGGGTTCTATTTATACAGAAGGAAGAGGCTTTAGGGAGGGGTGTGACCTTTGGGTGGATTAATCTGGGCCGTCCGGACTGAAGAGTTATAACCCTTCACATAGCCCCTTTAATCTCATCCATCAGATCTAAGAGTTGTGACCCTCAGATCTATCAGCCATCGGATCTGGATCCATTGATCCGATGCTTCAGATCATGTCTCATCCCAAGCCGTCAGATCGTGACTCATTGTGATCCAACGCTCTAGATCGCATCACAAGCGATCCACCATACTTCTTTGATCAACGTTGATCTACGGCTGCCATCCGTTCGCCCAACCAATTGTCCAGTCATCTCCCTTTGCCCACGAGGATGCCACATAGGCACTGCCATGTCAGGTACTAGCCTGACACGTCACCCGAGTGCCATGTAGGCACTGCAATGTCACCTGGAGCATAAATTTAAGCTCCTCGCGACAGTGCAAAGTGCGCCTACAAAGCGCCCATTGCGCACGTGCGCACGTGGCGGGTGGCGGGCTCACAGGTGCGAGCACCTGCTCGCCCCTGAGCAGAGAGTGCCTGGTACTTTTCTGAGTTAACTCCAATAACTCAACATCATTAATAAGTAAGGAATGCACATCGGAAATTTCCGATGTGGGACTATTCTCCCTTGCATTTCCTTAATGAATAACCAACGTTATTTTGGGCCGACTTTGAACATTAATTTCTCATTCACCCTTAATCGGTTTTGAGCAAATTAATAGTCTAAATCTATCTACGCGAAACGTAGATTTCAATTTTGAAGTCAATTACGACTTTCAACAATTGATGGCTTCCGATTTTTCCTCCTCAAAATCGTATTGGTCCATTTAGGCCCCAATATCCAACAATCCCCCACATGAATGGAAATTAATGTAATGCGTGTATGCATGCTGACACTTTACAAGAGTCCAATCGATAAGTCACTGCATCGGGAGAGGTAGCTTGTGGCTTTGAACCTTCCGTAGTGGAATGCTATCGAGTATACTAGGCTGCGCAGTGAACGTGATGTCTTGAACTGCTCAGCTGTTTGTGTATACTAAGACAATAACACCCACACAGAGACCTATCTCACCTACTTTAGGTTCTCATGGTTGGTTCCGTTTTGGCCATGGACACCATCTTGGATTCATGAGTGTTTCAATGAAGCGGCCTGTCTTCACACTCACATAGGTGACACTTCTATCAAGAGTATCCTACCATACTCCACCTTATAAGGTATAGAAGTCACTAAAAGCATAAGCTTAACCTCACTACATGAGGTAGGACAGCACAAATTCATCCTAGGATTGGGATAGAGATAAACTATCTCCTGTGCTGAACCACAACTTCTGAAACTTTGTTGTCCCATTGAACCAAGATCTTGGGATCTCCAGTCAACAAGGTTGGGTTTTCCACTTCAGTCGTTTTCAGTTGTAGATTTTTTAATCCCATTCCTCTTGATGAGCAGTATACTTGATCTCGACTCAACCCTTTCGTAAGAGGATCTGCCAAATTATCTTTGGACTTAACATAGTCGATTGCAATCACTCCATTCGAGATCAACTGCCTAATGGTATTATGTCTACGACGTATATGTCTTGACTTCCCATTATATATACTACTCTGTGCCCTTCCAATCGCCGATTGACTATCACAATGGATCAGTACGGCAGGTACAGGTTTTTCCCAGCTCGGAATATCTTCCAAGAAGTTCCGCAGCCATTCAGCTTCCTCAGCTGCTTTGTCTAGTGCTATAAACTCGGATTCCATAGTTGACCGAGCAATGCACGTCTGCTTAGTGGATTTCCAAGATACTGCTCCCCCACCGATCGTGAATACATATCCACTAGTGGATTTGGAGTCTTTTGTATCTGATATCCAATTAGCATCACAATATCCCTCCAACACAGCGGGATATTTTCCATAATGTAATCCATAGTTCATAGTATATTTCAAATATCTAAGAACTCGCATCAATGCCTTCCAATGGGCGTCGTTTAGATTACTGGTGAAACGACTCAGCTTGTTGACCGTACAGGTAATATCCGGACGTGTGCAGTTTGTAAGATACATCAAACTGCCTATTATCCGAGAGTATTCCAACTGCGATATGGTCTCACCATGGTTTTTCGCTAAGTGTTGACTTAGATCCATAGGTGTTTTTACAGTAGAAAGATCGTACGCATTGAATCTTTTCAATACTGATTCTACATAATGGGATTGTGTTAGAACTATCCCCTCTGATGTCCTGAGAATTTTAATTCCCAATATAACATCTGCTTGACCCATATCTTTCATATCGAAATTTTTGGTCAACATTTTCTTTGTAGTCATGATTACATCATGATTACTGCCCATTATTAGCATGTCGTCTATGTACAGACAGACGATTATATAGCCTTTGGGTGTGTCTTTGACATAAATGCATTTGTCACATTCATTTATTCTGAATTCGTTTGACAGCATTACTTTGTCAAATTTTTCGTGCCATTGTTTAGGCGCTTGCTTAAGTCCGTATAACGACTTAACAAGTCGACACACCTTTTTCTCATTTCTTGGAGCTACGAACCCTTCGGGTTGCTCCATATAAATTTCTTCTTCCAACTCACCATTTAAGAACGCAGTCTTAACATCCATTTGATGTATTTCAAGGTCATACAGTGCTGCAATGGCTATTAGCACTCGTATGGACGTAATCCTTGTCACCGGTGAGTAGGTGTCGAAGTAATTAAGGCCTTCCTCTTGCTTGTATCCTTTGGCTACAAGTCTGGCCTTATACTTGTCAATTGATCCATCAGCTTTATACTTGCGTTTTAGTATCCACTTACAACCTAATGGTTTATTACCAGAAGGAAGGTCTACTAATTCCCAAGTATGATTATTCATGATAGACTCAATCTCACTATTGACAGCTTCTTTCCACATTGGAGCATTGGGACTAGAGAGAGCCTCACTTAATGTTCTTGGTTCCATTTCTGACATGAAAGTCATGAAATCTGGCCCGAACGATTTCTCAACTCTAGCCCGTTTGCTACGACGTGGCTCTTTGTTTTGATCGTCAATAGTTCTTTTATAACAGCTAAGTTCGGTAACGACATTCTCGTTTGAACTTCCGTTGTTATCATTTCAACATTTCCCTTCTTATTTGGGAATACGTTTTCAAAGAATATTGCATTCCGAGATTCTATGGTTGTTCCCACATGAATATCAGGAATGTCTGATTTGTGAACTAGGAAACGATATGCACTACTATTATGGGCATATCCGACAAATACCGCATCGAACGTTTTAGGTCCGATCTTTACTTGCTTTGGTTTAGGTACTTCGACCTTTGCCAAGCACCCCCACACTTTCAGGTATTTGTACGATGGCTCGCGGCCTTTCCATAGTTCATAAGGAGTTTTATCACTTTTCTTATGAGGAATTTTGTTGAGAATGTGATTTGCCGATAATATTGCTTCCCCCCACAAGTTTTGAGGTAAGCCTGAATTTATCAACAAGGCATTCATAATCTCTTTTAGTGTCCGATTTTTACGTTCGGCAACACCATTCGATTGAGGTGAGTAAGGTGCCGTTGTTTGATGAATAATGCCAGATTCTGAACAAAATTCATTAAACGGTGCACCATATTCTCCACCTCTATCGCTACGAATTATTTTAATTCGTTTGTCAAGTTGATTTTCAACTTCTGTTTTATAAGTTCTAAATGCCTATAGGGCTTCGTCTTTACTTCTTAAAAGAAAGACATAACAGAACTTTGTGCAGTCATCGATAAAAGTAATAAAATACTTTTTACCTCCTCTAGTTTGCACAAATTTCAAGTCGCATAGATCACTATGTATTAACTCTAGAGGAGTCGTTGACCTTTCCACCGAATGAAAAGGTAGTTTCGTCATTTTGCTTCCACGCACACTTCACATTTGTGTGTTCCGTCAACATTGACGTTTGGTAATAAATTTAATTTGACGAGACGTTTAAGAGTATTATTATGCACATGTCCGAGTCGATCATGCCACAAATTAAAACACTCAACAACATAGCTGGAAGCATTTATTTTATTACCATCAATATTTCGGAGTACAGGCATTACAACCATTTTGAATAGACCCTTTTCTAGGTACCCCTTTCCTACGAAGATATTATTCTTCGTAAGTACAAAGTTGTCTGACTGGAACACTAGCCTAAATCCGGCCTTAACTAGTGCCGCTCCAGAAACTAGGTTCTTACTGATGTCGGGAACATGGAGTACATCAATGAGTGTTAGCTCCTTTCCGGACGTCATCTTCAGAACAACTTTTCCGAGTCCGACAATTGGCGACGTCGTGGAATTACCCATATAGAGCTTCCTGCCATTTATCGGAGTATACTTGGAGAACATCGCCTTATCGGAACAGATATGACGAGTTGCTCCAGTATCAATGAACCACTGCTTCGGGTTGGTATCCACCAAGTTGGCTTCAAATACAACCGCAGTGAGATCCAAGTCCTCAAGAGAGGTTGCGACGTGGTTCGCAGCATCCTTTGGCCCCTTGGTTGGCTTCTTCGGGCGTCTGCAGTCCTTGGACAGGTGTCCTGCCTTTCCACAGTTGTAGCAGGATCCCTTGAACTTCTTCGCTTGTGCCTTCTTCTTGAACTGTTTCGGCTTTTTAGCGTTCGGCTCGACCAGGTTGGACATATCGCCTATAGTCCGCTTGGTTCCTCTGCAGTCGGATAACTTTCGATTATCCTCCTCTATTCGTAGCCTCAGGATCTTTGCTTGTGCTTTAGGTAATTCTTGAAATCCTTCCATGACGGAGGGAGCTTCTCAATTACCGCAGCAACTGCGAATGACTCGTTCAGCTTCATTCCTTCGGCGTCCAGATCATGCAGTATTAATTGCATATCTTGGACTTGAGATGAGACGCTCTTTGAGTCCACCATCTTGAAATCCAGAAACCGGCCGACGATGAATTTCTTCAGTCCGGCATTTTCGGTCTTGTATTTCTTCTCAAGCGATTCCCACAAAGATTTCGCTGTCTCCAATGAACAATACACGTTATACAACGTGTTGTCCAAGGCGTTGAGAATGTAGTTGCGACACAGAAAATCTCCGTGCGTCCACGTATCGCAAGCAGCCTTGCTACCGTCCGTAGCGACTGGCGGGTCTTCACGCAAAAACCGTACAAGGTTTAGCGTTGTTAAGTAGAACAACATCTTCTGCTGCCATCTTTTGAAGTCGGCTCCGGTGAATTTCTCCGGCTTTTCTCCGTGCGGAATGGATGTCGGAACGACCGTCGGAACAGCGGTCGGAATGGCGGTTGGAACGTCGTTGGTAGCCATATCAGTTTGTACGGAATATCGTTTACGACTGTTGTTTCCGGTAAATTCCGGAGTATGCAAACTGATCGTCGAGGCTAGTGTTCGACACTATCTCCGTAAACGATATTGCTCCGCTACGGTGCTTAACGGATTGTTGCAATTCGTTCCCAAGATACAACGACGACAATCGTCTCGGAATCGTAGCACTCCAACTTCCGAGACCAGCGAACCTTCTCGTAGGCTTCTTGGACTCTTGAATGCACAAGATGAGTGAGTGAATACTTGAGGAAGAGAAGATTAAGTTGAGTGATTTGATTCCAATCTGGAGGGTTCTATTTATACAGAAGGAAGAGGCTTTAGGGAGGGGTGTGACCTTTGGGTGGATTAATCTGGGCCGTCCGGACTGAAGAGTTATAACCCTTCACATAGCCCCTTTAATCTCATCCATCAGATCTAAGAGTTGTGACCCTCAGATCTATCAGCCATCGGATCTGGATCCATTGATCCGATGCTTCAGATCATGTCTCATCCCAAGCCGTCAGATCGTGACTCATTGTGATCCAACGCTCTAGATCGCATCACAAGCGATCCACCATACTTCTTTGATCAACGTTGATCTACGGCTGCCATCCGTACATAAGCACTGCCATGTGAGGTACTATCCATTGATCCGATGCTTCAGATCATGTCTCATCCCAAGCCGTCAGATCGTGACTCATTGTGATCCAACGCTCTAGATCGCATCACAAGCGATCCACCATACTTCTCTGATCAACGTTGATCAACGGCGTGCGCACGTGGCGGGTGGCGGGCTCACAGGTGCGAGCACCTGCTCGCCCCTGAGCAGAGAGTACCTGGTACTTTTCTGAGTTAACTCCAATAACTCAACATCATTAATAAGTAAGGAATGCACATCGGAAATTTCCGATGTGGGACTATTCTCCCTTGCATTTCCTTAATGAATAACCAACGTTATTTTGGGCCGACTTTGAACATTAATTTCTCATTCACCCTTAATCGGTTTTGAGCAAATTAATAGTCTAAATCTATCTACGCGAAACGTAGATTTCAATTTTGAAGTCAATTACGACTTTCAACAATTGATGGCTTCCGATTTTTCCTCCTCAAAATCGTATTGGTCCATTTAGGCCCCAATATCCAACACTTTTTAGTATATTTGAGTGACAAATCTAGGCACCAAACATGTTCGCAAAGGAATTTCATATTACAACTGAAAGTGAAGTAGATGCAATCGTCAACCCAGATGCAAATCTTGATTCCTGTGAAATGAAATAAAATGACAGTTAAGAAGGAACATGAAACAGTAGTTGTATAAAATGAATCATGTGATATAGCAAGTAGAGTTAGAAACTTGGAGACTTCACATAAAAGGGCAGAAAAACACTAGGTGAAGTAATTTTGAAAAACGTAATAATCCAAGCACTTTCTTGATACAGAATAAAAGCAACTCAAATGCCAAGCATAAGCAACTATGTAGTTTAACAAGCATAAGTAGAATTGTAGGATAAATTACTTACAGGGTGGTTTGTTGTTGTTTTTAAAAACTTTCATTCATCCTAGCACATATTGTTAGAACCTGCAATAATAAAGATAATTATTAACTTCAATTTCTCAATCAATCAACTACTATAATTTAATAAAACTTTGATAGTACCATCGATATCTGCCAATTCTTCTTCATATGTATCGTTATCGCTATTATGATGATTATCTATAGTTGATCTGGCAAGACATATCATCATATTTATAAATTGTATTAGAGAATTTCTTTGCAAATAAAATTATCATACAAATACAAAATTAATCAACACATACCCTTGCTGTAAAATTGAACAGTTGCGCTTGTCATGTGACACACCTCGATGCCCGCATCCATGACATAACTGGGACTTTGAGGTTGACTTCTCTTTTGATGATTTCAATCTCTTCCCACATCCCTTTGTTCTTACTAAAGGTGGATCAATAATAACAAGAGTCTCATCCATGGATTTATTCCTTTGACTTCTATTGTCGCATGTTTTTTTACTAATGTTTATCTCTTGAATTTTGTTGTAGATAAAATCAAATTGTTCATCCAAGAAGTTTGTCCCTTCATCAGTCAAAGATGCATCATCAATTAATATCGAAACTTTATTGGATAACCTCGAGTGTCTTGACATTAAAATCCTTTCTGGAGCATTGATGAAATTTTGCTCTCCCAATGAATATATTGCTCCAACCTTTGCATCTCGTGTCTATTGTTTGAGTATATACTTATCAGGTAGATGAAACATTTGGTTGATACAAAAAAGCTAACATATGCCTGCATGGAATGCCATCGAACTCAAATTTCCTACAGCTATAGGATATGTAGTCCCTCTGTTTGTCATGTGTGAGGACCCTTGGTTTGGAGGAAGAACAATTTTGAAAATTCATCACATGGTAAACCACCGACTCAACTCCTATAGATTCTTGTTGGATATAATAACCATGACTTTCAGTCATTTCACTTTGAAACTCCATCCATTTCTTTTTCGTGTACTTCATAACCATTTGAGTTTCCATTGGCCAGTTTGTCTTAATTTTGGGATGCTCATTCATATCAATATGGTCAGCAACTAACTCATTGTATCTTTGATATCTCAGTGCCCTATTGAAACGAGTGATAAAATCCATCAATGAATTCTTATTTGAGAAAGATCTCTTGAAAAATGCATGTGAGCCTTCAGATCTCTGACTACTTGACATTCCAGCACAAAATACATGACTAAAATATGTTGGCACCCACTTGTGTCGTAATTCATACATCAATGACAACCAATCATTTTTCTCTAAGTTAACACATTTGATAACCTCTTTCCATGAATTCTCAAATTCATCAGGTGTTGTAGAATTTCCAATGACATTTTTGATACTTTGATAGTAGTCACGAAAATTCAAAGGGTGCAATTTATCTGGGAATTTGTTCTGTATATGCCACAAACAATATCGATGCATTATTTGAGGGAAAACTTGGGCAATGACTTTCGTCATAGCAGGATCCTGATCAGTGATGATCACGTTTGGTGCACCTTTAGACATTGCTTCTATGAACTTGTTAAGTAGTCAAACAAAAGACTCAGTTTTCTCATCACTTATAAAGCTGCAACCAAAAATAATTGTCTGATGATGATGGTTAACTCCTACAAATGGTGCAAAAATCAACCCATATTTATTGGTGTTCTATGTCATATCAAATACAACTACATCACTAAATACATTGTATGACGTCCTTGATACATGATCTGCCCAAAAACACCTGTTAAATCTATTATCTGAATCAGTCTCATATTCAAAGAAAAAAGATGGATCCTTCTCTTTCTCAGATGCAAATAACTCAATTAGTGTTTCAGCATCGATACGCTTTTGTTCATCCCTTAGTTCTTTCTCAAACTTTCTAATATCTCTTTCTATGCAACCCACCCTCTCATGACCTCCATACTCTATCTCTAATAATCACATTTGTTGACAAGTTGGCACATTGGTGTCTGAAAATTGTTGAGTCAATGCTTTCTTTGCTACCGAAATATTACGATGTGAGCGTAGCAAATGTATCTTTGAAGGAGTCGAGAGTGGATGATTATGACTTTCCATGATGTTTTTGACAACCTAATTAGATCCAGTTTGTTCCTTGACAAGTGAAATCTTTGACTGACAACCAGTTTTAACTTCGCCATGTGCTCTTTTCCTTGTCTGTTGATCGCCTTTTGCATGATTATTCCATCGCATTTGATCTATATGCCCTTCTTTAAAACATACAAATTGTTTCCAGACAACATTTGTTATCTTATTTTTCTTGCTATTGTTTAGCCTAGCACTAAATCCGGCTTCTCGTGCATATTGGTTATAGAATGAAAATGCCTCCTCTAGTGATGAGAATTTCATTCCAATTTTTGGCTTCCGATCATTTGCAACTTGGGGAATACATATTTGGGCCTCACCGTCATTTTCTTCAATTACTGGGAATGTCAGATGAAGTGATGCTCTGCATATAACAGCATAGCCACAAAAGCATACTAAATCAAATAGACATAAAACAATATTCTCATGTGGCAGTAATATGACATCAAAATGTATCATTTTAGTACTAAAGCATGATCTCTGAAAAAGTGAGAAGTGGTGGTAATTTTAGTACTGCACTAGACTCTTGGCAAAAATAATATAAAAAAAAGACTGTGATTGGGTTGAACTAGTCAGACCATATATCAATATTTTACTAAGATTATATCTCATGAAGCATTTTACTTATCAGATAGAGATATAAGAAATCACCTTATATATCAACAACTAAGATTATATCTCATGAAGCATTTTACTAGAAATCGCCTTCATTTCACTATTTACAAAATCACTAAAAAAAATAGTTATTTAGGGATGAAAATTTGCAACAAATAATTTTCGTCGCAAATTTACCACGAATTTAGCAACGACCCACTAAATCGTCGCTAATTAGCAACGAAACCAACAACGAAAAATAGTTGTGGGAAAATAGCAACAAACATTATTTCGTCACAAATTTTGTTGCAAATATGGGACGAAATATGAAATTCGTTGGAAATTTTACGATGTTTGCGACAAAAAAATATTTTTGTCGCAAACATAGAGTAAATTTTCTTTATTTCAGTTTAAGGAAAACCAGATCTAGGACGAACTTTACAATTCGTCCCAGATTAGGGACGAATTTCATAGTTCATCCCAAATTTCAATTTTTTTTTTAAATAAAAAAAAATGTGAATGCATGAGCTAAAGACCTTGGAATCACACGAAACGAGTTCATATTCGTTCGTATCGATCTTCTGATAATAATGATGACACGAAATAATTTTTTTCACCTAATATTTTGAGGTTTTTAAATTTTCAGAAATGAAAATTTAAATTGTGATATAAAAAAATTATGAACCTCAAAATATTGAGCGAAAAAATATTTTAGTCCATCATTGCGATCAGGAGATCCATACGAATGCATATGAACTCATTTCGTGTTATTTCGAGGTGTTTAGGTCATGCATTTGTATTTTTATCGCTTTATTTCGCAATTTAAAAAAAATAGAGATTTGGGATGAACTTTGAAACGTTGGAGTTAGTTCCAAACTTTAATCTTTAAAAATTCTAAATAAAACCTTTCAAAAAATAAAAACTAGACATATAGAGCTCGGAATGACATGGAACAAATTTCTATGCATTCGTATCGATCTTCTGATCACAATGATGACACGAAATAATTTTTTCACCTAATATTTTGAGGTTTTTAAATTTTCAGAAATGAAAAATTTAATTGTGATATAAAAAATTTTATGAACCTCAAAATATTGAGTGAAAAAAAATGTTTGAGGCCATCATTGCGATCAGGAGATCGATACGAACGCATAGGAACTTGTTTCGTGTCATTTCAAGGTGTTTAGGTCATGCATCCATATTTTTATCGCTTTATTTCACAATTAAAAAAAATAGAGATTTGGGACGAACTTTGGTGTTCGTCCCAAACTTTAAATCTTAAAAAATTCTAAATAAAATATTTCAAAAAATATAAACTAGACCTATAGGGCACGGAATGACATGGAACAAATTTCTATGCGTTCGTAACGATCTTCTGATCACAATGATGACACAAAATAATTTTTTTACCTAATATGTTGAGGTTTATAAATTTTCGGAAATGAAAATTTTAATTGTTGATAAAAAAATTTATGAACCTCAAAATATTAAGTGAAAAAATGTTTGAGGCCATCATTGCGATCCGGAGATCAATACGAACGCATAGGAACTCGTTTCGTGCCATTCCGAGGTGTTTAGGTCATGCATCCATATTTTTATCGCTTTATTTCGTAATTTAAAAAAAATAGAGATTTGGGACGAATTTTGAAGTTCGTCCCAGATCTGGGATGAACGTTGGAGTTCGTCCCAAACTTTAAATCTATAAAAATTCTAAATAAAATCTTTCAAAAAATAAAAACTAGACCTATAGAGCTCGGAATGACATGGAGCAAATTTCTATGCATTCGTATCGGTCTTCTGATCACAATGATGGCACGAAATAATTTTTTCACCTAATATTTTGAGGCTTTTAAATTTTCAGAAATGAAAATTTTAATTGTGATATAAAAAAATTTATGAACCTCAAAATATTGAGTGAAAAAATGTTTGAGACCATCATTGCGATCAGGAGATCGATATGAACGCATAGGAACTCGTTTCATGTCATTTCATGGTGTTTAGGTCATGCATCCATATTTTTATCGCTTTATTTCACAATTAAAAAAAATAGAGATTTGGGACGAGCTTTGGTGTTCGTCCCAAACTAATCTCAAAAAATTCTAAATAAAATCTTTCAAAAAATAAAAACTAGATCTATAGAGCTTGGAATGACATGGAACAAATTTCTACGCGCTCGTCTTGATCTCATGACCACATTAGTGAACTCAAAGACCCAATATAGTTTATGATAATTAAATTAAAAATATCAAATTGATAGAACCTATGACTTAGTAAAAATAAGAGTTGATTTGAAAAAGTTAAAGTCATTTTGATATTCGAAAATTATGGATCTAATTTTGTTAAGAGGAAAAAATGTTTGAGACCACTAATGTGGTCATGAGATCGATACGAGCACAAGGAAATTTGTTCCATGTCATTCCGAGTTCTCTCGACTAGTTTTTAATTTTTGAAAGAATTTATTTTAATTTTTAAGGAAATTAAATTTTGGGATGAACTTCAAAGTTTGTCCCAGATTTGGGATGAACTTCACAGTCCGTCCCAGATTAGGGATGAATTTAATAGTTCGTCCCAAATTCCAGTTTTTTTTAAATAAAAAAAAGTGACAAAAATGTGGATGCATAAGCTAAATACCTCAGAATCACACGAAACGAGTTCCTATACGTTCGTATCGATCTTCTGATCACAATGATCATTGCGGTTTAATTTTTTGACCTAATATTTTGAGGTTTTTAAATTTTAGGAAATGAAAATTTTAATTTTTGATATAAAAAAATTTATGAACCTCAAAATATTGAGTGAGAAAAATGTTTGAGGCCATCATCACGATCAGGAGATTGATACGAATGCATAGGAACTCGTTTCGTGTCATTCTGAGGTGTTTAGGTCATGCATCCGTATTTTTATCGCTTTATTTTGCAATTAAAAAAAATAGAGATTTGGGGCGAACTTTGGAGTTCGTCCCAAACTTTAAATCTTTAAAAAAATTCTAAATAAAGTCTTTCAAAAAATAAAAACTAGACCTATAGAGCTCGGAATGATATGGAACAAATTTCTATACGTTCATAACGATCTTCTGATCACAATGATGACACGAAATAATTTTTTTACCTAATATGTTGAGGTTTATAAATTTTCGGAAATGAAAAATTTAATTGTTGATAAAAAAATTTATTAACCTTAAAATATTTAGTGAAAAAAATGTTTGAGGTCATCATTGCGATCAGAAGATCAATACGAACGCATTGGAACTCATTTCGTATTATTCCGAGGTGTTTAGGTCATGCATCTGTATTTTTATCATTTTATTCCACAATTTTAAAAAAAATAGCGATTTGGGACGAACTCCAAAGTTCGTCCTAGATCTGCAACAAACTTTGGAGTTCGTCCCAAACTTTAAATCTTTAGAAATTCTAAATAAAATCTTTCAAAAAATAAAAACTAGACCTATAGAGCTCGAAATGACATGGAACAAATTTCTATGCATTTGTAACGATATTCTTATCATAATGATGACACGAAATAATTTTTTTACCAAATATTTTGAGGTTTATAAATTTTTGGAAATGAAAATTTTAATTGTTGATATAAAAATTTATGAACCTCAAAATATTGAGTGAGAAAAATGTTTGAGGTCATCATTGCGATCAGGAGATCGATATGAATGCATAGGAACTCGTTTCGTGTCATTCCGACGTGTTTAGGTTATGCATCCATATTTTTATCGCTTTATTCCGTAATTTTTTTTAAAAAATAGATTTGGGACAAACTTTGGAGTTTGTCCCAGATCTGGGACGAACTTAAAGGTTCGCCCCAAAGTTTAAATCTTTAAAAATTCTAAATAAAATCTTTCAAAAAATAAAAACTTGACCTATAGAGCTCGGAATGACGTGGAACAAATTTCTATGCGCTCGTATTGATCTCATGACCACATTAGTGAATGGCGGGCAACTCATACATATATTTTACTAAATTGTCCAGAAGTATCATCATATTATGAGTTAGTATATATTTTTAATTTTTTATATTTCTTATGTCGTAACTTTTAGTGTTATAATTTAACTTTTTTATCATAGGATTTTTGAAAACTTATATTCTGGCTTTTTACCACAAGAGTTTGATTGCTTATGCGAAGAAGAATTTGCACCATGGTTCAAATCATTTGTAAGTAGTCAATTTGAATTTGAATTTTAAATATGAATGTTTGTAATAATTGTCAAATTTGAATTTAGGTTCATGATAATCAAACTCAGATTGAGTAAGAATTGCTTATCCATCTAGCATGGGGTCCGAAAGCAATGGTATGCACATGGCCAATATATTTCATAAATGGATATAATTTTCATATTCAAGAATATGGAATGGGAAAGAGTACGATGAATAGTGGAGTTTGTGTTAAGTCATCCAATGATGGAGATGAAAGAAATGATTTTATGGCTTATTGGATGAAATTATAGAGGTAGCATACCATGGCCCAGAAATGCGAGTTATTCTATTCAAGTGTCGCTGGTTTGACCCTATCAGAGGGATGAAGGTGCATCCACAATATAATTTGATTGAAATAAATCATAAAAGATTTTATAAAAAATATGAACTATTTGTGTTGACACAACAAGCAATTCAAGTATTATATGCTTCATATCCTAGTTTAAAACGTGACAAAATTGATTGGTGGGTTGTGTGTAAAACGAAGGCACGGAAAAAAATTGAGGAACATTGGGAGGACATTGCTTATCAATAAGAGGAAGTTACTAATACATTTCATATAGAAGAATATATTATTCCAACGTTACAAGATCCCACCGAAATAGTAATAAATGTGGATACAACTGAAATTGATGATGAGGAGGAGGAGGAGGAAGAGGCGGAGGAGGAGGACGAGGAGGATGAAGACTTTGAGTTTTTATAATGAGTAAGTTTTTATATTTTATTTTCATATATTATACTGCTTTATTAAGAATAAATTTATTTTCAATTTGTAATTCCCAAAACTCATAGCTCAATTAGTTTATTTGTCTCAAATATATACAAAATTGTCTCATTTTTTAAGTTATATATCTTATCTAATAATACTTTGTATTTTTTATAGATAATTACAAGTTATATCTTATCGTCTTCTCGGGGGTTCGTGTATTCACTTTTTTCTTAGGAAATATGGTAAGTTCTTTGGTTTCATATTATTTATTATGAAACAAATTTGTATTAAATTTATCATTTTTTTGAATTTTCAGAATCTCTTTCGACGAGGTGGTCGCAGACGGAGCGTTCAGCATACACCACCTACAGACACTGTATCTACACCCCCACCTAATCAAGCATACACTGCAGGACCGTCGCATACAGCTTCAACAATACCTTCCTGTGCACCATCGCCTTCCCCTTCCCCTTCGGTTGTACCTTCGCCGATCGAGTCCCCAGTAGCCTTTTCCATTCCTTCTCGACATTCAATTGCTGAGAGGCCAGACACTCGAGAGTCTATAGCCCCTTGTGGAGATTCGTAAGTAAAATTAAAATATCTTATTTTATCAACTTCCATAATTATTTAACATGTTTTTTTTGTAAATTATAATAGGTTCGATAATTCTGTCCATGTTATTCACGAGATTAATAGAATCATGAATAACCATTGGAGAGGGGACTCGATGAGTTATACTAGCACTCCAGCACCGACTAGAGAGTTATGGTGGAGTGAATTTAAGGTATATCTCATTTGTTTTATATCTTAAATGAAAGTAAATATATAAATAATTATTTTTTTTCTATTACAGCGATCATTCACTTGGGACATGAGTGATGACATGGAAATAAGAAGGATTTTCATGAAAAAAATGTGGCGAGCACATTCGCCATGTACTCAATCATGCGAAGTCAAAGGGGAAAAGCCACCAGTCATTACTGAGGAAAACTGGATAAGGATTACCAATTATTAGGAAACTGAGGAGTTTAAAACAAGAAGTCACCAGAATAAAACAAATCAATCTTTTAATTCTGGAGACATGTCTGCTACATATGCGGGAGGATCTATCAATATCGATGAGCTTAGGCGCGGTATTTTTTTAACACTCCCATTATTTTCTTACTCTATGTGACACTATTTAATTATCTTTAATCATCTTTTTTTAGTCCAAAGAACTAGGAAAGGAGCCTACATTTATAGAAACTTTTACCCGCACCTTTCAAAAAAAAAGATAAGACTTGGAGCGGGGACAGACCTAGAGCAATCAAGGTTTGAATAAATTTTTGATATAAATTTATACCTTAGATTCTATTATTAATGTACCCACTATAATAACTTAATGTTATTATAATTATAATTTATTTTTTATTACAATACAGGAGAAATATGATGAACTAGAGGCAGCACAGAGATGTTCTGATTCTACTAGTGCAGATATGGAGGGGTCTGAGCCATCTGTTGGTACTGATTTAAATTTATGGCTATAAGCGAGTGGAGGGTCAAAAAAAAGGAGGAAAGATATTTGAAATGAGTTCTTTGAGTAGAACCCATAGAGTTGGTCGTATTTCTTCTTCCTGATCACAGACCCGGTAGATGAACCACTTGACTGAAGAGGTTTTATAGTTGAAGGATATTTTAAATGAAAGGGATGAAGAAATGAGACAAATGTGTCTAAATCAAGAATTGATTTTACGACATTTTAAGTTAATTTCTGCTCCAAGTCAGAATCCTCCCGATGACGGTGACGATGGTGATCATGATGATGGTGATGGTGGTGAATCTTAGTTAAATTATGGTAAGTTTTATATTAGATTTTTTTTTTTTGCATTTATTGTTATAGTTCCTTTTAAATTTTTATTTTACCTTGATACTTTGCATGTTATGCTATGTTTTATATTTTTGATTTGTTTACTACTAATCTATGCAAATTTAGTTATATATCTTTCAATACTTTTATTATGTCAAAAACATTTGATACATGTATTTTTGATTACATGTTCTATATATTTTTATTAGGCTTAATTAAAACTTTTATTTCATGTATGTTTCATGCAAATAAGGATAAATGATATTTTTTTGCTATCTAAGTCTTTGATATATTATGATAACCATGTATTATGACCATGTCTCTATATTTATTTGGTTAATCTTTCATGGATATTTTGCTTCTTCTAGCTATGAAACTCCACTGTTTATGTTGAAGTGTTCTTCTAATATTTAGTGGGATTTGTGCAAAGTTGAAGCTCACCTTGAAGCGATGAAAGAAAAGGAATTGGGATAATTGAAGTCAACTTATTTCCCACTTTGATTGATTTGTTTACCCCTCTCTTATCTTTAAGAGAATGACCAAGATTTCCTTGTAGCCATTAGGAATCACAAGGAATTATAATAGGAATTATATGTATGAGAGATGGATATCTAATTAATATGGAAATACAATATTTTATATGATATAAAATACATAATAGGAATTATATAGTTGGGAACATGTAAACTATAGTTTAGTAAATATATTTTATAAATATGTATATGTAATATGTAATATATAATATAAATTATATAAGAAACGTATGTATAATAAATTTTAATATGTGAATTAAATATTACTATGTATATATGATATAGACCCTCACCTAGAACCCAACGTTTGATATTTATTGCTGCCGGCCCTAAGAAGATTTCTCCTACCCTTTGTTTCTCCACCGGTACTAGAGCTCTAGGAGAAGACAAAGATGGGAGAGTCGATAGCTAAGAAAATTAAACGCATGTTCCCTACTTGAATTATGTTTTAGTTAGTTTCTATAACGTGTGGAATTTAGATCCCATGACTTCTAATGTTCTTTATGATTTTTGAGAAGGTGACTCTATGATTTAGGTTCATTTCTCGTGATCCAAATTGTTCGCATTGATATGGATTTCGGATTTAATAGAGTTTAGTTTGGGTGGTTTTAATTCCTACAATAACTGCGAATGCAATCACCTTGGTTTTAATCATGTCTCTTGAATGCCTTCATCTTAGTTGTTCGATTTTAGGGGTTATAGGTGAAGACGTTCACTACAACTTACTGTGTGGGTGTGTTTCTCCCTTCCGAAGTTAGATAACCTTGTATGTCAAGACATTTGCTATTAATTGTTTCCATGTTGATGCAAAGGATTGATGCAGTAAATTACTTGTTGACTTCCATGAAGCAATTTGTTGCATGCCTAATGTGACACTTGTATATAAAATTATTGAAGCTTATGTGCAGGTTTTTGTCTTGTGATAAATCAGGTGACACTTGTATATATAATTATTGAAACTTAGCTACGTGTCCTTTATGTCTTGTGATATATATGAATCTTAGGATATTCATTTGTAATTTGATGCAGGAAAAGGAGAATGAAGCATGGAAGAAGGTGCATGAAGCTCCCGAAGCATGACGAAGAAGGTGCATGAAGCTTCCGAAGCATGACGATTAGTATTTTATTTTATGCTTTGATGTATTTGTTTTTTGGATTATGAGTTGTTGAACCAAACTAGTTCTTGTTTCCATGTGTAAATATGACGTTTGTTGAATTGACATATTTGAATGTTAGATATGGGATGTGTAGTTTTTTGGATGTGTATTTTTGTTTATTAGGATGTGTATAAATATGATGTGTGTTGAAGTTTGGTATATATTTTAAATTTGAATGTATTTGATATGTAAAATAGGATAAAGAAAATAAAAATGTACAGATTTTGGTTTATTATATTTTGGGACAAAATTTGGGACGAACTAGGGTTCGTCCAAAATTAGGGACGAAATTTGGATTCGTCCCAAATTAGGGACGAATTCGGGTTCGTCCCAAACTCTCATTTTGGGACGAACCAAAATTCGTCCCAAATTCAGGACAAACCAGAATTTGTCCCTAATTTGGGACGAAAATTTAATTTTATCCTAAATTTGAACACACTATGCAGTGTATATTTGCAACAAAATTTGTGACGAAAACTATAGTCCATCGCAAAATTTGGGACGAATACTTTTTTTTCATTGCAAAATTTAGCAACGACTGATTTGCGATGAATATATTTTTGTCACAAAATTTGTCGCAAATAATTTTGCGATGAAATTTTTTTAGAAAATTCGTCCCTAAAATCCTGTTTTTTTTTGTAGTGAATGATTTTTTTTGTGGGATAAATTTTTTTGGACAGTTGATTTGCCAAGAAAATATGGAACTATAGAAGAAACTAAACTTTATTCTATTTCACTCGTGTGCATTTGCACACAGTATTTTCAAACTTTGCACAAGGATGATTCCTTCAATTTTAGGTTTATGAAACAAGGGAAGGGGATGACATCGATAGAGGCTTCAGTTTTAATGTCACCGACAAAGAATTTATGTGCATTCTCCTCCAACTAAGCCAACCACGAATTGATGGAACACAAATGGATGAAATTATTGCTAACAAAGAGGATGGTGTTTCACACCTTTGATGAGGTAGGCAAACTTCAAGTTCACCATAGATGAGATTATGGTCATCTGAATGGTCCAAATCACAGAACCCCAAAAATGGTTGACATACTTCATGATTTATATTGTATGAAACATAAGTAATCTGTTGTCTCTAGCAAAATATGAGCAAAGAAAGAAAATAGTTATAATTGACTTATTGTTCATTCTAGTAAACAGTGTCAATCATTAGTATAAGTTAGTAATACCTCAAAACACAAACAATAGCTGCTGTTTCGTTACAAAATTCTCTACAAAATTCGTCGTATTGTTGTTATTCTTGGTCCATTCTAATTTCCATGAGCATGCTGTTTCGTTAGATTAAAATAAAGTGCACATATAAATATATAGGTTACAATAAAGTGTTCATTCCAATTTCCATGAAGCAAGCTTTTCCTCATACCTTAATTTGAAAGATCTCACAAGGACAGAGTTGGATGGCGTCTTAAGGAAATCCTAGTATGCTAGTTGCTCCAGGACGGCGACAACAATGAAGAAGGATGACGTTGTGAGGAAAACCTAGTTTGCGGAGAGGGGCGTCTGGCGGCTGGGTAGTCTCAGTAACGGTGAGGGTCGGTGTCTAGCGTCGGGTCTCACTCAGCAGGCAACGACGAAGGTGGCGAGAGGCGTCTAGCGGGTGGGTTGGCGTCTGGCACTGGGTCTCACCCGGCAAGCAGCGTCGAAGGATGGCGGCAACCCAGAAGGATGGCGGCAGCAACCTCGAGAGAGGAAAGAAAACGAGAAGACGCTGTTTGGAAAAAACAAACTAAAAAAAGATGGCAAAAAATGGAAAATAAAAAAAAGATGACAAAAAAATAAAAATGCTGATTGGGATTGCCACAGTGGCGGTTGCGTAGGGAAAAGTTATACAATATATATATATATATATATATATATATATATATATATATATATATATATATATATATATATATATATATAGCGAAATCTAACGTGGACTATCTGACACGGCTAAAATCTAATTTTTTTAATCTCTCTCTCATCTGCATGCAACAACTATAAAATTCTCATTTCTCTCTCATCTGATTGCATGCAATAATCATTGTACTGCTAATTTTTAAAGATGATGTAGCTGCTACAACGTTGTAGCAGCTACTACACAATAGCTGCTACACGTTGTAGCAGCTTCTATATAATAGCTGCTATAACATGTAGCAGTGTTATTGTGTAGCTACTATGTTGTAGCAGCTACTGTACCGTTGTAGCAGCTACGACACCGTTGTAGCAACTATTGTTGGAACTCCAAGGTTGTTTTGGTGTGATCAACAAGTTAAGTTAGGTCCTGTGTTGTTTTAACCTTGTGCCTAAGTGTGCAGGAGCTTAGGAGCACAGGTACTCGAGCGGAAGACGCAGCTAGTGAGAAGGACGACACATGGTGCGTCCGAGGGACGAGGCGCTGCGGAAGAGTACCCCGGTGGACGAGAAGGAAGCGTGCGGTGGTTCCGAGGGACGAAAGCCGGAGCGGAAGATTGCTCGGGGAGCAAAAGACGCAGCTAGAGAGAAGGTCGGCACGGGGTGCGACCGAGGGACGAAGACTGCGGATGAGTACGCTGGTGGACGAGAAGGAAACACGCGGCAATTCTGAGGGATGAGAAGTCGGAGCGGAAGGATGCTCGAGAAGACCGGAACTTGGGTTGGGGTGAGCCCTTTTCCAGATGGCAGAGATCACCCAAGCGAGCGGATCCGGAGTAGAAGAACCGGACCGAGGCAGGACTGAACCGGAGAAGAGGTCTCGGATGAAAAAGTCAACTTCTGTTGACTTTGGGCTCCGGGTTGCTTGGAATGATTCCGGGCGCCCGAACCTGGAATTTGACCAGATCGAGTCAAAACTCGATATGAACGTTGGGGATAAAGTTTTATCCCCCCAGGGCGCCCGGAACCCCTTCGGGGCGTCCCGACCAAGGCTAAAAATATAGCCTTGGTCCAGAAGCTTTACAACAAACTCATTACTTGTAATTCCAATGCTTGTGCACTTCTAGTTGTAGTTGAGCTTCTGTTTTCTGTGCTTCAACGCTGTAAGAGGCTTCTCCGCCTGAAGGAGTTTTAGTGCTTAATCTTCCTTGGATTAACAACCACATCGGTTGTAACCAAGTAAATATCTTGTGCCTCGTCTTTTAATGTTCTATTTATTTGCTCTATTTATTATGCAAGTGTTAGCTTAAAGAGTTTGAGAAGGGTTGGTTTTGTTTTTGTGTTTGCAGGCTATCCAACCCCCCTTCTAGCTGGTCGCAACGGTCCTACAAGTGGTATCAGAGCCGAGTACGCCTCAGAAGGACTAACCGCCGTATGAAGCAACAAAACAATGGTCGTAGCTAGCAACTACCCACCAGCATTCGAGGGGGAGTTCTCCTTATGGAAGCAACAAATGGAGGTATATCTAAACTCTGATTCTGGTATTTTTTTCAATAATGAAACTTGGTTATGAAGAACCGAAGAACACAAATGGAGAAGGACTTGATATACGCCTCTGGAACAAGAAGCAACGTGACGAGTCAATGGCAAACGGTCGGGCAGAATTTCACATTCTAACCGTAATACCAAATGAAGATCTCAATAGAGTTGGCGAATATAAAAGGGCAAAAGAACTTTGGGAAAAGTTCTTAAAACTTTACGAAGAACAAGTCAAAGTTGAATTCAACACCGATTCATCGCCAGAAGAGTCCGAGAATGAAGAAACTGGCCAAACAGCCGAAGTCCATCCCAAATTCACAGAAAGTTCATCCCAGATGAGCATCAATGAAGGGGGAGAGTCTTCGGAAGCAAGTGATTCAACAGGGGGAGAACCAACGGCCGACGAGGTAAGTAAGGTATGACCTCTACCCTCTGAACAACTGGTTAATTCAATAGAAAAGTTGCCTGAAGATTTTTGTGATTTAAAAATTGAATTATCGAAAGAGTGTTTCGGTTTACCAATCATTTTGAAAGAATTTTGCAAATTACAAAATATTTTGACAAAAGAACTTTGCAAGTTAGAAAATTTGTCGAAAGGATTTTGTAAATTACAAAACATTTTTTCGAAAGAATTATGCAAATTAGATATATTGTCGAAAACTTTCTTTGAATATTTTTTCGAATTACAAATTACTTTCTTAAAAGATTTTTGCAAATTACAAAATATTTTGTTGAACGAATTTTGCGAATTAGAAATGTTGTCAAAAAACTTTATCAAGTTAGAACTCTTCTTATCAAAATATTTTTGTGAAATTCAAAATATAATAAAAAGTATTAAGTTAAAAGAAATAGCTTATTGATTAAAGAATTTCGACAAACTAATAATAGAAATTAACATGATATAATTTTTTGCATGTTTAATATTGGTTGCTTTAAATTTGAAAAAGTGTGATTTAAGAAGTTATGATAAATTAAAATGAAAATTTAAATAAAAGTATTAGAATAAAATAAATAAATAAATGTATAGAAATTTTTTTTAAATGTTATCAATTTTCTTAAATTTTCTTGCATAAAGTTTTCGGCTTAAGAAAGTTCTTAATTTTGATGACGAAAACTTAGAAATTTTTCAAAAAGTTATTTTGAACTTAGAAATTTTCCTTGACTTAGAAATGTTTTCCAGAAAATCATTGAAATAGATTTCCATAATTTTTTAAGTGTCAACCCTTAGATTTTTTTGTAACCCCAATTTTTTATGTAATCAAAGGGGGAGAAGAAAAAGTATAAGTTTAGGGGAAGGTAGAAATTGAAAATTGGAATTTTTGAAATTTATTTATTTTTATCTTGTTGAATGTTATTGCAATATAAATTATTTCAAGCTTTACAACGAACTCATTACTTGTAATTCCAACGCTTGTGCACTTCTATTTGTAGTTGAGCTTCTGTTTTCTGTGCTTCAACGCTGTAAGAGGCTTCTCCGCCTGAAGGAGTTTTAGTGCTTAATCTTCCTTGGATTAACAACCACATCGGTTGTAACCAAGTAAATATCTTGTGCCTCGTCTTTTAATGTTCTATTTATTTGCTCTGTTTATTATGCAAGTGTTAGCTTAAAGAGTTCGAGAAAGGTTGGTTTTGTTTTTGTGTTTGCAGGCTATCCAACCCCCCATTCTAGCCGGCCGCAACGGTCCTACAGCTATTACATCGTTGTAGTAGTTTCTTCACCGTTATAACAGCTACTGCACCATTGTAGCAGCTTCTGTACCATTGTAGTAGCTACTGCACTGTTGTAGCAGGTACTGCACCCTTATAGCAGCTTCTGCACCGTTGTAGCAGTTACTGTACCATTATGGCAACTTCTGCACAGTTGTAGCAGCTACTGCACTATTATAGCAGCTACTGCATCGTTATAGCACATTCTGCACGGTTGTAGCAGCTACTGCACCATTGTAGAAGCTTTTGCACCGTTGTAGCAGCTACTGCACCATTGTAGCAACTTTTACACCGTTGTAGAAGCAGCTACTACATCGTTGTAGCTGCTTCTGCATCGTTGTAGCAGCTTTTGCACCGTTGTAGCAACTTTTGTACCGTTGTGGCAGCTTCTGCACCATTGTAACAGTCACTGCATACTAACTGCTACAAGTTGTAGCAGCTACAACGTTGTAGCTACTATAAGTTGTAGCAGCCACTGCATAGTAGCTGCTACAACGTTGTATCATCATTGCCACAATATTTTTTTGCATGTAAAAATAGGAGAGAGAAGATAAAATTTTATTTTAATTTAAAAAGAAAGAGAGAAAAAATTTTACAAGATGAGAGAGAGATTAAAATTTTTAGATTTTAGCCGTGTAAGATAGCCCACGTCGGATTTCGCTCACGATTGCGCACAAAGCGTCGTTTAGCATATCAAATTTCTCTCTTTCTCTCTCTCTCTCTCTCTCTCTCTCTATATATATATATATATATATATATATACATATATAAAATCTCTTTCTTATTTGCATATAGCTTTTTTCTTTCGTACGTGCAAGCAACATGTAAGGTGGTACTGATTTATACAAACTAGCACTACCGTTGATGTTGGTCTTTAAAGACCAACACCAGCATTGGTGTTGGTTTGAAACCAACACCAACCACCACTACATTGGTGTCGATCTTTAAAGACGAATACCAACGCTAGTTTACACCTAGCACCAGCTAGTGTTTCAAAGACAAGCATCAGCTGGTGCTGATCTTTAAAGATCAACACAAATGTAATGTTGGTCGTAAAGATCAGCACTAATGTGATGATGGCTGGTGCTGGTTTCAAACTAGTACTGGTCTTTAAAGACTAGCATCAACATTAGTGTTGTTTTGTAGAAATCAACATTACCTTGCATGCAGAAAAGAGAAAATAATTGCATACAGATGAGAGAGAAATAAAAAATAACTAAAGGTCGCATTAGAGCATCCATGTTGGATGTTCGCCAACGATTATGCAAGGTATCATTCATGTCTATTATATAGTTTTAATATGTTGTCCATCTTACGTCACACATCTCGTGTGCACCTAATTTTTTTTATTTGGATTTTTTTTTGCTTAATACTATAACATAACCCTTAAACCCTAAAGACAAAATCTAATTGGGATAATCGAGAACTCAAAAAATAAAATAATTACACTAGGTGTTTAAGGGGTGTGCAGCGTAAGATGGGTAGCTATATATATACACACACACACGACCCACATCGGCAACTGAGTGGTTGGGGTGTTCTTAATTGAATGCATTCAGGGTGCCCAAACGCCTCACAGGATCGGGCATGCGATATTGTTGCTGTTGTAAACAAATATTTAATTAATTCAAATAATTCCTAACCGAGGTGTGATATTTCATAAACTCTAATTAAATTATCCCAATAAAATATAAAAATATATATATTTAAATTTTTTAAAAAATAATAAGTTTTATTCATTGATATTATAAAAATTTATTTTTTACTATTTTAAATTTTATTTAAAAATTTTAATTATTTTTAAAAATTCTAATAAATCATATTTACATTTTGATAATTTTTATATTTTATATTTTTATATAGTATAATTAATATTCTGATATTTTTTTTAACTATTTTAATGAATAAATAATTAATTTATATAATTATGATGTATCAATTTTAATTCGAGTTACTGATAAATCAATTTTCTTTAAAGAAAATTATATTAATTATATTTTTCTAATATTATTAAGTTGTTCAATAATTGAGAACTCATATAAAGTCAATATACAATTCATTTTAAATTATACATAATAAATATATTTATCTAATAATTACTATATATAAATAAAAAAATATCGAAACCGTATCAGCATGGCATGATACCGAAACCATATTGTTTCAGTTTGAGACTAAAACCTCGACACATGTCGAGATTTTAAACCTTCACCCCAACACTCAGTCGTGAACGCTCATTGCGAATGAGCAATAGGGGAGCATATGAATGCATTCGAGGCACCCAAATTACTTCTGAGCACCCCGATCGCTTAGTCACGGATGTGTGTATATATATATATATATATATATATCAGTCCAACTCCACGAAAATTTTCCAACGACCATCAAAGTAAATCAAGAAACACTCGCAGCGGTCGACCCATCAACCATGTTGGTGTAATCGATCTCGGGTTAAGGTTGACCAAGTTCAAGTTAACTAGCTCAAGTTTGGGTTTCATTGTTTGATCATTATGTTAGTAAAATGTCAATTAAATTAAGGTTGATAAGATACTTGACGATGTCAGAAGTCCAACAGAGAGTTGACACGAGAAGTCAAGTAGGTCAAGGTTGACTAGATCTTAGATAATGTTACAAGTCCAACATGACATTGGCAAAATGTGAGAAAAGTCTAGTTGGTCATGGTTGACTGGACACCTGGTGATCGGAAGACCAATAGGAAGTTGGCATGAAGATAATAAGTCCAATTGCAAGTGGGTCATGGTTGACTAGATACTTGGCAATTGAAAGTCCAACAGAGAGTTGACATGAAAAAAAAGAAAGTCCAAGTGGGTTACAATTAACCAAATACTTGGAGATTGGAGGTCTAACAGGTAATTGGCAAAAGAAAAATTTGAGTGAGTCACGATTGACCATACACTTGATGGTTGGAAGTCCAATAGGGTGTTAGCATGAAGCATGAAGTTTTGGCAGATTAAGGTTGATTGAATGTTAGGCAACGATGAAGTTCCGACAGAACAAGCTTTTGAAGACCATAACTTTTGAGTCGGATATAAGAACCAGAAAATTTTTTATGCAAAACGGAGTTCGTTATCTATAATTTTACCTAATTGATGACACCAATTGATTACTAGCTTCCAATTGATTGGGCCAATGAATTTCTAGCTTCCAATCGATTCGGTCAATTGATTGATAGCTTATTTACAACTAATATAATGCTTTCGAATTGATTGGTTTGATCTATTGGAAGCAACCAATCGATTGGCGAGTCTCACCATTCGATTAGCAGGTAAAAAATAGTTGTTCTGTGGATTTAAACGACCGGATCCAATATGACAATTGATTTGCAGGTGAAAATTAGCCTGAATGCAACTCTATAAAAGAGAGTTTTGTGAACATTTGAAGCGGAAGGTTCTTGAGAGTTTAGAGACGAAATGCTACTATATTTCCCACCATAAAGAAGCAGTCCAAAGCAATTAAAGAGCAAGTAAAGTAAGGTTTTCATTGTATAGTCATTTTTGCTTTCATTTATATTTGCATTCTTGTTTCTTATTGTATTATTGTGTTCTTGTAAGAACAAGATTGTAAGAGGCTTCTCCAATTCCGTGAGATATCCGAAAAGGAGATGTTCATAGTAGAGGGAGATCACTAAGAGTATACTTTGAATTAGTCACCTATGAGGTGGATACTAGGTAAAATCCTAGGATGCGTTTGGTTCACATAACCAAGGTTATACATGATAACTTGAACCAAACGCATCCTAGGATTTTACCTAGGCATAAAACATAATCAAATGTTGTTTGGTTCAATTTAGGTAATGCAACAAAAAGCTTGTTTGTTTGAAGGTTTTAATGAATAACCTAGTTTAATATTTTACTATATTACCCTCTGTTATAAAACCAACTATACATAATAATAATAATAATAATAATAATAATAATAATAATAATAATATTATTATTATTATTATTATTATTATTTAAACTCTACTATATTTTACTATATTTTCACATTTTTCTTTATTTATATATATATTTTTTATTTTTTATTTTGTTTGTTTTTTTATGTTTTTATTTTTTAATATATTTTACTTTTAAATTTTTTAGGTTTTTTTTTGTTTTTTTAATGTTTTTTTACATTTTTTCTATTTTTATTTTTTATGTTTTTTTAACATTTTTTACTTTTTGTTTTATTATTTTTTTAATTTTTTACGTTGTTTCTATTTTTTTATTTTTTATGTTTTTTTCCTCATTTTTTAAAAATTTTTTTATGCTTTTACTATTTTTTTAATGTTTTTTATTTTAAAGTGTTTTTACAATTTTTATTTTTTATGGTTTTTTATTTATTTTATTTTTTATGTTTTTTTTTTAATTTTTTTATTTTATTTTTTATATTTTTAATTTTTTTCTTTACGTTTTTGTTTTTTTGTTACATTTTTCTCTTATCCGAGGGTATTTTGGATAAAAAAATTCGTTAACCCCGGAATCCAGAAAAACCTCAGTTTTTCGAGGTTTTTCGATTCTTGGTTACATGCCCCCTTTTGCTGACGTGTCGGGCATGGAACATTATTCGGGAATAATCGATTACTTAAACCAAACAGGATTTTTGCAAGAATAACCCCAAACCAAACGCACCCTAGAGTTATGCATGCGACGTCAAGTTTGATTAAGTTTCTGATTTACATTCAAATGGCGAACACGTGATCAAGATAAGAAGCGATCCCCTAGATCGCACGAATTCTAATAAGTCTATCATTCTTAGATCATTCGTCCATTAAGAAAAATTCATTAGTTAATTTGTCACAGTTAGGGTTCAATCCTTAAATACCTGAGAAACTAAGAATGTGCCTTGTTGCTGTACCATTGCCTCAGGGGCAAACTTTTGTATATTGGTATGGGGCTGGGAGAGATTTTTTCTTCTTAGAGCATGTGCCTGTTGAGAATTATTCTCTTATCTCATTATAATGTATCTATCAATCTTTAACCAATTAGGTACCCAGTACCATATAGAAATGCCAACTTTTTATATATTGTGGCAAAAAGTGAAATGTTCACCCCAGCGCCCCCGCCGTACCCGATCCAACGGCCAACTTTTTATATATGATCTCGTATAAAGTTGTGTGATATTCATCTAATCTTTTATATGCTATCATTTAAAATAATTAGTCTCACATCAAAATACGTGTTTCAAACTTTTTTTTTTTAATGTTGCAAAGTTCATGAGACTAATCGTCTCTTAGAAAGCTATCTCTTTGCCTAATGAAATGATTCGATTATATCTAAAGTCTTCTAAGATGGTATGTTTGTTTGAAATTATTATATATAATTTTAGGAGCAATGATATACTCAAGTAAAAAAAAACTAAGGAAAAGTTCCTTAATAATCCACCATTTCATTTTTTGTGGGCCCCATCACTTTATGTGTCTATCCTTGAACTTTTTCATGAATTTTTTTCTTTAGCATATCATTTTTCTAATTTTAGTTATATGATTATCATGTAATCACATAATCAATATTATGGAGGATAAAATATAATTAAATATTGTTTGATTCAGTGTAGGTAATGAAACCAAAGCTTATTTATTTAAAAATTTTAATTTAATATTTTACTATATTACCTTCACAAAATCAACATATTTTTTTATTATTTTTTTTTCCTATTTTTATGTTTTTTTACGTTTTTCTGTTTAAAAAAAATTCCTTTTTTTTTTAACCTTTTTACGTTTTTTATGTATTTTTTATTTTTTTCTTTGTTTACATTTTTAAATTTTTTATTTTGTTTACGTGTTTTCATTTTTTTTACGTTTTCCCTTTTTAAAGTGTTTTTATATTTTTTTTTATGTTTTTCTTTTTTTTTCCTTTATGTTTTTCTTTTTTTTTCACCATTTTTCTCTTACCGGAGGATATTTTTAATAAAAAAAATTATTAATCTAGGAATCAAGAAAAATTTCAATTTTTTTAGATTTTCTGATTCCAGATTACATGCCCTTTTTTGCTGATATGTTGACATGAAATATTACTCGATTACTTAAATAAAATAGGATTTTGGTTGATAACTTTAGGTAGATAATCAAGATTCTCAAAGATAACCCCCACTAAACGCACCCTAATAGTTATCAACCTCGTCAGAAAATTAATATTTTTAATTTAATAAATGAACTAATAAAAAATTGTGAAACAAAAGGACTTTACAAAAATGCTCAACTATGATAATTTTAGAAATAAAATTATTAAAATTTTAGTAATGCAATTATGGAGCAGTGTAAGGTTTCACAACAAAGCTCATGGGATGAAACAAAGTTACAAAGCCCATAGTCTTAAATTTAAATTTAGCATATGAAAATCTTTAATAATTCATAATAAAAGGATTTCAAATTAATTTTGAAATTATTAGAACTTCAAATCACTTTTTAAAAAATACCAGACACAATTTTTTTTGTTTACAAAATTAAAAGTCATTTTTAAATATTGAAAAATAATAAATAATTTTTATTTTTTTTTACTTTTGAAAAAATTATGTAAAATTTTATCAATTTAGAAATAATTTTAAATAAATTTTAAAAAAGTTAATTCTAAATTTGTAATTAATTTTGAAAAGCAAACTCAAGTGAATTGATTGAAACAAATTGAAGTGGGCATTCCAACAACACCATACAATACATTCATCAAGCTTTAAGGGGAAAAAAATAACATTAATAAAGTTGTCTAATCCAAATTTCAAACATTTTTCATCAGTCAATCCTATCCTCATGTATTACATACTAGAAGATAACAAAATTGAAGGCGAGGGTTTGTCTGATGAAATTTATATACTACAATGCAATTATTCCAAAAAATATACTTAATAATTTCTCCTTTATTGCATTATCACATACCATCCCTATGACTTCTTTCGAAAGTGGATTAGCTACTTACTTCTTTTATTATTATTATTATTATTATTATTATATTTTTTTTAGGACATAAGTCAAATATCATATTTTTTTTAAAAAAAAATCATGTGGATATTATATGGGCAAACTATTAGGAAAAGATAACCTTGCTTGAATTAATTATGATATACAAATAATTTATAAATCTTTATAATAGTATGATATTATTTAAATTTTTTCTTAAATATTCAATTAATCGATGTCACTTTCTCTTCTAAGATTTTTTCACTACCTAAGGTTCACTTCGTAGGATTTTCACCAACCATTCTATCATCCTTGATTTACATTTTTCATTATCTAAAATTCACTCCTCAAAATTTTCATCAATCATCTGATTATCATTGATCTACTTAGACTTTTTATCACTTAAAATTTATTTTGAACCTAAACTCTTATAAATTTATTTTAGATGTTATTAAAAAATCTCATGCCAATAAAATTATATGATCTTTTATCTTATAATTATAATACATGATGTTTTCTATATATTTTTATTGTGATTTTCAAATTTCAATCAATTCGAGTAATGATGTCTATGCACTCTTTTTTCCTCAATTCACATTGTTTTCGTGTGTCCTGACCGACCAGCTAGTGGCTAAGTCAACCATCTCATCTCCTTGGAAAATTTCCAAAACCGATTGGGTTCGGGCATGCAAAAGTCAAAAGGTGATGGCGGCTGAGTTAGTTAGTACATGCATGCAATGCACCTGCCTACCCTCGCGATGCAAACACGAGAGAAAGTCAAACGCAAATTTGGAAGTGGTAGGGCCACGAAAAACTAAAATGTCAAATCCAATCCCTGAACTATTCCATATTTATCATCACCACTTCGCCATTATTAATTAGAATATAATTAAGAATTAGTAAGAAAGGCATGGACACTGTCCCCATCACTCTCAAGCTTATCCCCATTTCAATGATTGACCTAATAATGTAAACTTTATCTCAGTTCAAGTAGCTTTCGAGTCATCCTTTAACTTTCTTCTTCCTCTTTGGTGTGTGCTAAACTCTCGTTAATATATGCATGCCCGCTTCTTAATTGTTTCACTAAAAAGCAAAGAATCTAGTAATTTAACTTGATGAGCTCGATCGAAATTTGTAACATATCGCACTGATGGCTTCAATTCAGTAACGATTAGACTTGTGAAATTTTCATCAATCAATCATTCCCAAGCCTAGAAGACATCTTAGATTATGTTTGTAGATAAAAGAGAACTGAGAGATCTTCTGTATTGTACATTTGTTCTCATATTATATATTATAGTTCCATTTTCTTGCATATGGTCCCAAATTTCTCATATATTTTTGCTGATTATTAATTGTTAAAAACTACAAATATGATGGAAATAATTGATTCCTTCCTCACTATATATATATCCATCACATGAACAAAGTAATTAATTAACATATACCAGAATTTTCTCCTCTATACATGAACACTAATTAATATTTGTAAATGAAGGAATCAAAGCATGGTATAGCACCAAGGAGATTAAGCAACTCATTAATGAACCCTCTTATCTTTGATCCAACTACTCGCTCTAATTAAGCATTACTACTCACTCATTGAATTCGTTATCATAATCATGGCCATTGTTAGAGCTTGATCCATTCCCGGGTGCACCGTCAGCGCGAGAACATCTTTGTCGAGTAAATTCTTCGTCACCGATGATCCATACTTCCTACTCACCTGCCAAATTAACAAGTGAAAAAAAATCACATTAATTCACTAACACACAATTCACCCAAATTATCCATATCTTTAATTTGCCTAGCTAGCTACTTAACTAATATGTACCTCAGCTACAAGTGTGTTTGGATCAGCTTGATATATCTTGGACCATTCCTTCTCTCTCGACCAACTCATTCGATAGCCGCCTAACGATTTAACCGATCCACAGTCCGCGAACATGGAGATGGTGCAACTCGAACTCCCCAAGTGTTTGGTCGCCTTGAACAGTGGCCTAAGCCTCTCATCCTTGCTCATTGTTTGTGTATCTTCATCTCCCTCGTAGACCTTCCAACTCTCCCTCAAGTTCAGTATCTGCATGAATGCCAAGAGAATCATTATATTACATATCAAAGAGATAATATTCTAGGTATCCGTTCATCGACTAATCCTACAATTTATACACATTCAAAAAGTCGATCTTCAAAATATTCATAACCACTACTCAAGAGTGCTCAACGTATTACACTGGCCTAGAAAAAAGTTAAGACACATGTCGCCATGCAAACCCTAATTAAAGAATATGATGAACTTGCAAGATGCCAGTTGGAGTACACGACAATTGATGTTTTCATCAAATCTTATCATCTCCCTTACTGACATTAGCATGCGCAGGAGATCGACAAGTTATAGTGCGACAAGTAATCCAGCTGCGAACAGTATTGATGTCGACAAGGACGGAGCCACGTTATGGCCTACTCGGGCTTTATCCTGAGGTCGGGCCCTTGAGGCCGACATAGTTGAGGAGGAGTTGCCGGATTTGCGATGGGAGAAAGGAAAATATATATATATATATATATATAGAGAGAGAGAGAGAGAGAGCGCGTACGTTGGGGCGGCAGCGGCGGATGGTGAGGAGGACGTTGCCGTGGGAGTCCATGAGGAGGGTGTGGCGGCGCCAGTCGTGGGCGTAGTTGTCGACGCGGAAGACGATGCGGCCGTCGGCGTCGTCGAACACCGTGTACCCGTGGCTGTTGAACAGCAGCGACTTGCGCCACACCGTCAGCCGCCTCGCCGGCGCCGACGAGGTGCTGCACGTCTCCGGCCACGATTCCATGCTTTTGAGCTCCCGCACGCAGAGTGTCTGTCCGTGCCGCATATTCTGGCCGCTGGCTTTTTATATACCGCGCTCCCCATACGCGTGACGTCTGCGTATGCGTGAACATAATAAATATCGAATTATCGATTTTCTAGTCGTCAAAAATGAAGCACACTTTTTCTGACAAAAAAAAATATATATATCGAGCACGTTTTAATAGTAGTGGTAGAGATATTATGGAAATTATGTAAAAATGTTTTTTTAAATAAAAATATAATAAAATTTAAGAATAAAATATAGACAAATATCACCACCTAATTAATGCACATCGATTTATTTCTTAACAGTGAAGCTTTGGTTGACCGAATTTAGCGATAATTTTTTTTTCTTTCTAAAAAGAATATAAATCGCAAGAGAAAAGAAGCCATAATTTGCTTTGTTCGTGAGAAACGTGGGGACTACGCTAATAATGTGAAGTTTCGGTATTTCTAGTCATGAAATTTAAGTTGACCGTCTTTCCTCTCTTCTGATTTTAATTATATAAACCAAGGGAAAAATTAATAGCTTTGTATATATTATATATTCAACTTTGCAAATATTATTGAATTAAAATCATATTACAAATTTTTTCATCGACAGCGTGCATGGACAAGACGTAATTAGGAAAAGGTATCTATCTATCATAATTAAAAAGTGAAAAATGAAAAAAATATTAGAATTATTAAAACTATTTTTAATATATAAATTACCTATAAGTATAAAATTGAATCACAATTGCACTTAACATTTACCAGGGTCGCTATAATTAATAGCCAGTTCACACACAAAAAAAAACAAAACAAAAAACAAAAAAACAATACCAAAAAGTTATCACTAGTTTTTTTATATAAAATTCATATCTAGTACCGCACGACTTAATTGAGTGGGTACAGGTGAATTTAGGAAAGGATTGAAGTCGTGAGTGTGATAAATAATCCTCCCATTTAGGTTACTCAATGTCTAATTTATCGCATGGGACCGAAGATGAAGGATATTTGACGTAAGCCTTATCATATTTTACATCTATAATTCGAAGCTAGTATAATATATTATTTATTAATATTGACTTGAGTTGGATAAAATTTTAATTGCATGTATATTATAACGTTGATGTAATTAACTTGGTCAAGGTTATTCACTCGGTTAGTTTCAGTTTGAATTTTGATATTTAATAATATGTGAAAGAAGTTTAATAGAAAGTTTACAAGGAAAAAGTTAAAGTGGGTTAAAAATGATCAAATACTTAATTTGAAAAGTCCAACGGGAAGTTGGCTAGGAAAAAAAAATCCAAATGAGTCAAGAAAGAATGGGCACTTGGTGATCGAAAGTTCAATGGAAAGTTGACAAGGGTAAAGTTTAAGTGGATCAAGAAGGACCGGATGTTTGGTGATCGAGAGTCTTATTAGGACACTTCAGCGAGCTAGAGGGGGGGGGTGATTACCTCCAATCGCTTCTTCGATGATAAGTTATAGTGGAAAACACTCGAAGCAATGCTAACATTCAGATTTACTTGGTATCCACCTCAACGAGATGACTAATCCAAAAATCCACACGGAGTATACTCTCCACTATGAAAATACTTCTTCTCGGAAACATTTCAAAGATGAAGAAACCTTGTACAAGCTCACAAACAAGAAATACAATGTAAACAAGAAGAAAATACACAATACAAATGAAAACCTTATTTACTTTCTTGTAGCTTGTAAATGCCTCTTGATCAATTGGAAAGTGCAGCAACACTTGTCTTCCAAAACTCAAGGATCGAAGGTGAAGAGTGGAGAAAAAGAGTTGTTTTTGAATCTTCGTTGATGCCTTTATATCCCGTGAATTAGGGCTCTCAATCGATTGACCTTACCCCTAATCGATTATCACATTTATCTGAGAGCATACAGCCATCCAAACTTCACAATGTCTCTTATTTTTGTCACTTAATTGATTAGTCAATCAATTACGAGTCTTCTTAATTGATCACCCAATCGATTACGAACTCCATTGTTCGCTCGCGAGTTCTCCCAATTGATTACCTAATTAATCACATTCTCATGAGGAAGCTATTGTGCTTCATGAAAAACTTCTCTTAAACGATCAACTGATCGATCAAGAGGCTGCTGTTTATCGCGACGAAAATGCACCCAATTGTGATCGATTGCACAACTTAATTGATTGGGAATGTCTCTGTGAGTCGCGAAGAAGTGTGCTCAATTGATCCACTGATCGATTGACACAACTCTCAATCGATCAGTGGATTGATTAAGAATGCCTTTGCGTTGTGGAGAAGTGCAGTTAATTGATCCACTAATTGATTAGTGCAGCACTCAATCAATCACTTGATCGAATGCCCAAACCTAACTTGCTTAATTCAAGTCTAGGGTTCCCTTGCCCAATCTCCGATCAACTGTGACATATTGGGACTTCTCTATCAAGTGCCCGATCAACCTTTTGACCCACTTGGTCTTTGCCAACTTTCCGTTGGACTTTTGATCACCAATCGGATCTTCTTGACTCACTTGGAATTTCCTTTTGCCTAACAGCAGTTAGAACTTTACCTTGCCAACGCGCAGTCCTCCTTGACCCACTTGAACATCCCTTTGCCTAACTGCAGTTAGGATTTTTTTTACCAACGTGTAATCCTCCTTGATCGACTTGAACTTTGCTTACCTAACTACAGTTAGGACTTTCATTACCAACGTGCGGTCCTTTTTGACCCACTTGAACTTTCCTTGCTAACGTGCGACCCTCCTTGACCCATTTAGACTTTCCTTACCAATGTGCGTCCTCCTTAACTTGCAATTTCTTTTACTAACGTGCAGTCCTTCTTTAGCCACTTGGACTTTTCTTTACCTAACCATAATTAAGACTTTCATTTGCTAGCATACGGTCTTCCTTGACCTACTTGAACTTTTCTTTGCCAATGTACAGTCCTCCTTGTTCCACTTGGACCTTTACCTAACCTTTGAGTTAGGACTTTACCAATCAAGTACAGACCCTCCTTGACCTCCTTGATCTTTTTCACATATTGTCTAACAACATATTGTCCAAACATGTTGTGCACAATATATTTTCCAAACATCGAAACTCAATTTCAAATCCACTCGAGCTTAGTCAAATTGGTTAACCTTGACTCGGGATATGATTGCACTAATAATCTTCCAACAAGTCCAACGGAAAGTTGGTAAGAGAAAAGTCCAAGTGGGTCAAAGGTTGACTAGACACTTGGTGATCAAAAGTCCAACAGGAAGGTTGATAAGAGAAAAGTCCAAGTGGGTCAAGGAGGACTGGATACTTGGTAAAGAATCCCTAACAGGTCAAGGTTGATTGGATGTTAGGTAACGGAAAGTCTCAACAAGTCACGAATGATTAGATGTTGGACAAAAGAACCCTAAACTTGGATTCACAGTTTAGGGTTGGGCAATCAATTAGTGTAATCAATTGGCCTAAAGCAATCTATTGTTTCAATCAATTGGGAGCCTATTTTAGAAAGCACAGAAGCTTTCTGAATTGACCACAGTGATCAATTTTCTTACAATAATCGATTGAGTCAATCGACTAACTGTATTTTTCAAACGAAAAGAAAGTCTCGGAATCGATTGGAGCCTAAGACAATCATTTGGCCTAAGTTTCTCGAGAGAACAAAAGGCTTTAGAATTGATTAAGTTCATCGATTGAAAGCCATCACTAATCGATTGGTTAAGTGATAATTAGCCATTCTATAGGTTTAAATAGTCAGATTTGACATGACAATTGATTGAAAGGTATTTGTTAGCCTAAAAGCGTTAGTACCTCAAGGTAGTTTTGTTATGATCAACCAATTTAGGTTAGGCCATGTTGGTATTTAACCCCTGTGTCTAAGTGTGCAGAAACTTAGGAGCATAGGAAGTCGAGCGAAAGATGCAGCTAGCGAGAAAGATGACACGGGAGAGAGCTGACGAGCTCGGTGCGTCCGAGGGACGAGGTGTTGTGGAAGAGTAAGAGTGCGTTTGAGAAGGAGACGCGTGTAGGGATGGCAATGGGTCGGGTTCGGGTCGGATTCTATATCCTCCGTACCCATACCCATCGGGTATAGGATATCCAATGGGTATACCCATACCCATTAAAGGACCGCATATATTTTATACGTGTAATTTTTCTTCTTTCTATCGAGCTATTATCATTCAAAAAAACATATTAAAATTAACATCCTATTAAGAAATTTATATATAATTATAAAAAATAGATTAAACATCTATATAGGCCTACTAATATCAACAAAAAATAGTAAATTGATTTTAGAAAAAGAAAATTTTCTTTAATATATGTATATATATTATTTAATCGGGTATTCGGGTCGGGTATCGGGTATTGATAATCCCTCCATACCCTCCTCCATTCGGGTCGGATGTCGGATCCTCCATCGGGTTCGGATGAAATTGTCATCCCTAGACGCGTGGTGTTTCTGAGGGGCGAGAAGTTGGAGCGGAAGACTGCTCGAAGGGCGGAAAATGGGTTCGGGCGAGCCCTATTCCGGATGGCTGAAATCACCCCAAGCAAGCAAAGCCGGAGCCAGAGCGGAAGACCTGGACCCAAGCGAGCGGAGCTGGAGTAAGAACCCGGACCAAACAAGTTAACATAAGGTTAACTTTAGCCCGGGCGCCCGGACCAAGAATGTTATTCAGATCACGTTAAACGTGATCTGTTGTAACGGGGATAGAATTTTATCCTCCTCCAGGTACCTGGAATCCTTCCAGACCCTCCGACTAGGGCTATAAATACAACCTTGGCCCCAATGGTTCAAAATAATACTTGTAAATACTTCTAATTTGTTCTACTACTTGTTTGTGAGCCATCAATGCTATAAGAGGCTTTTCCATCTGAAGGAGTCTATTTATTGAGCTTTCAACTTTCTTGGATAACAACCTCCCTGGTTGTAGCCAAGTATACCCCGTTATGTCTCTTCCTTTTTAATTTCTTATTTCTTTTATGTAAGTGTTGATTATTGTTAAACTATAAAGTCGAGGAAGGTTTGTTTTTCTTTGCAGGACTATTCACCCCCCTCTAGTCGGCCACTAAGGGACCTACAATTGCTATCAGAGCGGGTTCACTTCAGGAGGGCTAACTGTTGAACGAAGCGCACGAGATGGCTGGACCGAGCATCAACCCATCGAAGTTCGAAGGGGAATTCGTGAGCTGGAAGAAAAAGATGGAGGTATTTTTTAAAATAGATTTTGAATTATTAATAATTATGAAATATGATTTTGTAGTCCTGAAAGACAAAGAAGAATATCAGTGGACAAAGAAGGAGCAAACCGACTTCGTAGCAAATGGCAAAACAGAGTTTCATCTGCTTAGCGTTTGATCACATCAAGAAGTCAACCGTATCGGAGCCTATGAGTCAGCCAAGGAGCTCTGAAAGAAATTCCTACAACTACACGAAGGAATCTTGGAAGAAAAACTAGTGAGACGGGACCTGCTCCAGAACCAGATCAACAACCTCCGGTTAAAAGAAGGCGAAGCAATCACACACCTCCACTCAAGAATCAAGGAACTCATCACCGGACTCACGAATCTCGGAGAAAAGATAAGCAACCAAGATTCGCTAAAGTACGTGCTTAACCCATTTCCTAGAACTACTTAATGGACATTATTAGTAAATGCTTATTATATATCTAAGGATCTAGAATCAAGTACTTTAGAAGAAATATTTTCAACTTTTGAAGTCCATGAAACGAGATGCGCAGATTTGAAGAATGAGCCAAAGCACAATATTTCCTTAAAGGCAAAGATCAACAAACGAGATTTTTAATCTTCTCTCGAGGACGAATGACATTCATGGTAAGTAGATTTAAAAAATTATTTAAATATAATAAATTTAATCAGTGCAGGGTAAAAAAGGAAAAGAAAGGTAAAGTGCTACCACTGCAATGAAGAAGGGCACATGAAAGATAACTGCCCAAAATTGAAGAACAAGGACAAGGAAAAGAACAAGAAGACAACCCAAAACAAGTATAAAACTCTAAAGGCCACATGGAATGAAACATCATATGAATCAGAGATCGAAGCAATCGTCGGACTAGCGCTAGTGGCAAGTCACCAAGAAGACAAAGATGAAGCAAGCTCGTCCGAAATGAGCATCAAGAGCATCGATGAAGGGGGACCGACATCGGAAGAAAGCAGAACTTCAGGGGGAGCTTCAGATTGCGAGATCAACAAGATAAGTCAGGTACAGTCTATTCCTCCTGATAAGTCATTTCAGTTTATAAAACTATTATCAAAAAATTATTATAAATTAGAAAAAGAAAATAAAGAGTTAAAATCAACCTTAGCTATATCTTGTCGGTTAGAAAATCTCGACAAGATTAAAACTGAAAATGAAAAACTGAAAGTATAAATAGAGGATCTTGAGAAATTAAAAATTGAGAATGCAAATTTAAAGGATCAAATAGAAAACTTAAAAATTTTGCATATTTAAATTTGTCTGCTTCAACTTTTAGGAACTATAAAGGATTAAATTGATAATTTAGATATTAAAAGGGGAAAATTAGAAAATTATCTAGAAAATATATTCTTTAGAAATTTTTAATTAACTCAATAAGAAGGAACCTATATTAGGTTCCAAAAATATTCTTAAATTATTTTTTTTTTTTTGACTTTCAGAGATAGTTAAATATTTAATTTCTTTAAAAGATTTTGTCTAGAAAATGATTATTGCTCCAATATCCAAGAAAGTCTAGTGTCTCGCCACAGACTGAAAGCTAATTACTAAAATAAATATTTAATTGACTAACTATAAAGCATTTAATTATTTTAATTAATGCTTTAAATTGTTTGTCAAAATTTATGTTAGAAAAATTCTGATCATTAAAATTCATTTAACAAAAATCATATTGGTTAGAGTTATTTTAGCGAATTTATTTTTCTATATCTAAACAATTCTTTGGATTTTTTTTTAACTACTAGAAAATTTTCTATGAATTAGTTATTCAAATGTAAATTTTTAAATTTTTTTCTGATTTTCCTTAGACTTTAATTTTATTTTTTCCAAAGTCATTTTAAAAGTACCCTATTTAATGTTATCAAAGGGGGAGAATGAAAGATTAAGTCTAGGGGAGGGTAATTTAATTTCTTGCACATTATTAAATTGTAAATTTATTACCTTGTTATTATTTCTTTATGTTTGTGTACCCTAACTTAACTTGAGCTGTTCACATCAAAAAGGGGGAGATTGTTAGTACCCCAAGGTAGTTTTGATATAATCAATCAAGTCAGGTTATGTTACATTGGTATTTAACCTCTGTGTCTAAGTGTGCAGGAACTTAGAAGCACAGAAAGTCGAGCAAAAGACGCAGCTAGGGAGAAAAATGACACGGGAGAGAGCCGACGGGCTCGGTGGGTCCGAGGGACGAGGTGCTGCGGAAGAGTACATGAGCGGACAAGAAGGAGATGCGTGATGTTTCCGAAGGACGAGAAGCTGGAGTAGAAGACTACTCGAAGGCCAGAAAATGAGTTCGGGTGAGCCCTATTCCGGATGGTTGAAATCACCCAAGCAAGCAGAGTTGAAGCTGGAGCAAAAGGCCCGAACCCAAGCGAGCGGAGTCGGAGCAAGAACCCGGATCAAACAAGTTAAGATAAGGTTAACTTTGGTCCGGGTGCCTGGACCTAGTTCGGGTGCTTGGACCTAGTCCGGGCACTCGAACCAAGAATGTTATTCGGATCGCGTCAAACAAGATCCGTTGTGACAGGGATATAATTTTATCTCCCTCCAAGTACCTGGAACCCTTCCAGGCATCCCGACCAAGGCTATAAATATAACCCTGGACTCAATGGTTCAAAATAACACTTATAACTACTTCTAGTTTGTTCTACTACTTATTTGTGAGCCATCAACGCTGTAAGAGTCTTTTTCGCCTGAAGGAGACTGTTTACTGAGCTTTCAACTTCCTTGCATTAACAATCTCCCCGGTTGTAACTAAGTAAACTCCATTGTGCCTCTTTCTTTTTAGTTTCTTATTTCTTTTATGCAAGTGTTGATTATTGTTAAACTATAAAGTCGAAGAAGGTTTGTTTTTCTTTATAGGGCTATTCACCCCCCTCTAGCCGACCGCCAAGGGACATACAGAAAGCAATCTTAGAAAAAGGGGTTTCATAAAAATTTGAAACAACTAGTTCTTAAGGGGTTAGAGGTGAAGTGTTGTTGCATTTCTAATCTTCAAGAGACTACCCAAATCAACAAGCAATCATCCAAAGAAAAAAAATCTCATATGTAAATTTTGTTACTTCCATTGCTTTTCTTGTTGTCTGTACATGTTTGTAAAAGTCATCTCCACTTCTGGAAGGTTTCTGAGAAGGAGGAAGTTCTTAGTGGAAGCTATGAACGAGGAGTGAACCTTTGGATTAGTCATCTCAATGAGGTGAATGCTAAGTAAAATCAAGGTGTAGTGCATGTGACATCCAAGTTGATTGAAGATTTCCATTGCATATTCAACGACGAGCACAAAGCAAAGCTGAGAAGCTCAAAGCTATTCATCCCTATCTCGTATGAGTCCTAATATAGATTAGCTATAATTCATAACTAGTATATGGGGCATAACCAAGTCAGTAATCATGTGATAGATTTACAACATGGAGCAATTAATGGTTGAATCCTAGCGAAGTCGTTGAAAAATGCCCTCCCACGTAGGGGCCTGCTCGATACCTGATTTGCTCCCTCCCAATGATATGAGACAGTCATGGGGGACCCGCTAGGGTGACCGATTTGATCTTTTTATTGTGTATTGTAATAATTATGATTTATAATTATTATAATATGCTCCTCAAACGAAAGACTACCGTTATTCTTATGATTTGTGTTTTCCCTTAAGCATCCGGTCACTTTTGACCTACTTGGACTTTTTATCACTTAGGATTTACTTCTCAGAATTTCAGTCAAGTATTTGATTACCCTTGATCTGTTTAAACTTTTTGCTTAAAGTTTATTCATTTAAGAGCCTTCACTTTTTTCATTTAGAAATTCACATATCTTCATAATGATATGATATTATTAAATTTGATATAAATTATTATAAATTTATTTTTAGATTTTATTCAAAATGCTTCATAATGCTTCATAAGATATATTTTCCACCTTATAAATCTATTATTTTTTTAAATATATTTTTAATTAATTAGAGACATTGACGGTATCTCCAACTTATACAAAATGATCAATAATAATACGTTCTAGCAGGTGTAAACTATACTACCGTTGAAAGGAGGAATACTTTTGATAATAAAAATATATGAAAATCATTTTAATAATTAATAAAAAATAATTGTTTTTTTTTATAATTTTAAGAAAAAGGAAGGTTGTTTTGAGTTTTTTTTTTGCTGATTAAAAAAAAAAGAACAAGAAAGATTTAAATATGCAGAAATTGCAAATAAGAAAGCGTACAGTCCATCATCCACGCGTCACGCATGATTTGTTAATTTACGGGATTATTTTTTTTTTTGCAAGAATTTATCAATGTAATAATTACAATTCTTTTAAATGAAATTTAAGCTGAACTTAATTATACGGACGGAAATAATTGAAGGAAGACGGAAAAAAAAGGACTTATAAATGATGAACTTAACATTAATAATTCATGCATATTTTATATTCATGAAAATGGTAAAATTGTAAATTTTATTTAAAAATTTTGGTATTTATTACATAATTTTGTATACACGTAACTAGATTTGAATTTTCGATTCTACCGAAAAAAGGGGAAAAAAATTGTCGTAATCCAGTCACAAATTTGGCAATATCTTCTAAGAAAAATATTCGCGCGTCGCTGTAAGTATACGCTTTTCCCTTTCTCTTTTGTCCAGAAGAAATTCGTTGACAGAAAGGGAGAAAAGTGCTAGCTCTCTCTTTTTTTCCACATTCCCAATTAAAACTGGCACTGCACATTCCTTGCGTGTTCAAATGCAAGTGCCGAACGCATGTGCACTTCCCAAACATTGTGACAAAAGATATTGTCACTGTTAATCCGTCTCAAAACTAATATGAAAGAGGTAAATCATGAACGGCTACTAATCTTTGGAATAGTGACTACTACATAAGGAAGGTATTTACTTCGGCTTTGCCGAGATTCGAACCCAGACCTCATTGTGACAACACCTCATGCGCTAGCCACTAGACCCATCCGAGGAGATGTGCATTTCCTAAACATGAAGATTACTCGGGTGGTTAGTGACGGAGTCAGAAATTATAATTTAATTTTAAATTTTATATTAGGAGATATTACTTCGGTTTTATCGAAATTCAAATATCAGATTTCATGATGATAACACCTCGTATACTAGTCATTAGATCGTCCCGAAAAGACGTGCACTTCCGAAGATGACTCGAATGATTAATTAGTGACGAAGTCAAAAATTATAATTTAATTTTAAATTTTAAGATTGTTGTCATGAACAATTACATATAAAAGAAGTACGCTTAATATGTGTCTCCATTCATAGCGATAGTGGATTAGACATGCCTTATGTTGTTAAGGCTTCATGGCAGTCAAATCCATGAGCTAGCTAGAGCAATTGCTCCCACAAGAAGGGACACGTTTGCATGATTGAAAGGGGGGTTTGCTAGTATGCAATTGGCGTTTTTTGATAATGAGGGAGATGAATGTGATTGCCACATTCAATTTCGAGCGACACGATAAGACGATAATTAAGTTTTTATATATCCCACTATAAAAGATGAATAATTCTATCACGTCGATCGAGATCTAAAATTTGGATAAAGTAGAAGGCAAATATTATGTATGAATCTAGCTAGCATTTATGTTTTCGTCTAACAAGTTAATGGCACGGATTTAATGCTTTGATATGATAGAATATCTAGTTTACCGAACTGCCTAACTTGAGCGACAATTATTGACTCGATAAAATTGAAGGACCAAGTGACGTGACTAACCCCTCCAGTTTGACCAATCCCCCTAAGCTTAAATCTTTTATGACTAGCTTATCATAAATTGTTGCTCACTTGCTTGCTCTTGTTAACCTCATGCTCGCTAGCTCTCGTATGATGGACATAATTGATTTCTACCTCACTTTTCATCACATGAATTAACAAAGCAAATAACGGTTAGAAATGTGAATGGAAAATAAGAAGTGGAAGAAGAAGACTCTTTTGTGTATGAGTTTAATTTTATATTAAGAGTTTTATGGTATTATTATTGGTTTATATTATTACATATGCATATATGGTGTGAATAAATGCACGAGGTTGAGAGAGACTCTCTTTCATGCGTGGATGTACATGGGATGTAAATTTAGGGCTAAAATTGACTCGTGTACGAGCACGATCTGCACCTAATACCGAATTGGTTGGAGTAAAATTTACCCAAATGGAACAATCAACATTTTGTCACATGGATTCCTTTTGCTTGTTGCTCAAGAGAGTAATGGAAGCATTAACTATTGTTAATAGCGATTTCGTAACCTCTTGGATAGTAATTATCGACCATTGATGACCGACGACTATCATTAAGCATTGGATATTAAATGACCTTTTTACTTGGCGTTCAATGTAGATGAGGGATGGTGCTCCTATATAAAGAGAAATCCTGCACACAATCGACAATCTAATAAAGTGTTAGTGACCAAAGACCAGGGAGGGGCTCTCTGGCAAGACTCTCCGATGCTTAAGTCAATATATTTTTTGGCAGGTAGACAAAGAAGAATAGTAGGAGATACGCGCGAGAGAAAGGCTTAGATGATGCTCATTGTGTACCTTGCCAATAGAGAGGATCCCCTTTATATGCCATTTCTCACAATCTCCGTGATCGTATGGTGGCCCCCTGCATCGGAGTTTGTTAGGTGATGGAAAAAGTACAGTCTGGATGCTCTGCAATGATAGTCCGAGGATTTTTTTTTCTACCCACAGATGTACCTCTTTTGTCGTTTATGCTTCACGCCATTATTGAGGCGGTTAAAGGAATATGTTGTTGATTAGCTGGCTTATGAGAGACATAATAACCTTCGAAAAAAGTTTCAAAAGAATATTCCCTGATAAGTTCTAGTAAGTTGTTATAATGTTGTCAGAAGTTGTCTACTGAGTATATTTTGGTCGATCCATAAGACCAAACATATTTATACCTGCCTTTGTATTAATTTGCTCCATCATGCATCAAATACTGTAAAAATCTATTCCAAACTAATATGGTGCCCAATTGTATATTAAAGCAACATTTAAGAGATGATATGATATCAAGTAGTCTTAAATTCGACCAACTTTTACCCAGCCGATTGTATATTAAGAGTCTTACAAGGCTAAGGGCACTAAGCCTCGTCAACCTTTACACGCCGGGTGTACACAGAAAGCCTTATGTTCGGCCGACCTCTACCCAACCAATCATATATTAAGAGTTTTATAAGGCTACAAGCACTAAGCCCAACCGACCTTTGCCCGACCGGGCATACATAGAAAACCTTATGTTTAGTTGGCCTTTACTCTACCGATCGCATATTAAGAGTTTTATGAGGCTAAGGGTGCTAAGCCCGGCCAGCCTTTCCTTTGTCTAGCATACACAGAAAGTCTTATGTTCAACCAGCTTTTACTCGACTGATCGTATATTAAGAGTTTTATGAGGCTAAGAACACTAAGCCCGACCGACCTTTGCCCGACCGGGCATACATAGAAAGTCTTATGTTCGGTCGACCTTTACCCCGCTAATCATATATTAAGAGTTTTATGAGGCTAAGGGCGCTAAGCCTGGTAGGCCTTTGTCTGGTCGGACATACAAAGAAAGCCTTATGTTCATCCAACCTTTACCTGACTGATCGTATATTCAGAGTTTTACGAGGCTAAGGGCGCCAAGCCCGACCGAGCGTACACAGAAACCCTTATGTTTGGCTGACCTTTACCTGACCGATCATATATTAAGAGTTTTACAAGGCTAAGGGTGCTAAGCTCGACCGACCTTTGCCCGATTAGGCATACACAGAAAGCCTTATGTTCGGTCGACCTTTACCCAGCCGATAGTATATTAAGAGTTTTACGAGGCTAAGGGCACTAAGCCCGGCCAGCCTTTGCCCAGCCGGGTGCACATAGAAAGTCTTATGTTCGGTCGGCCTTTACCCGATCAATCGTATATTAAGAGTTTTACGAGGCTAAGGGCGCTAAGCTTGGCGGATCTTTGCCCAGCCGGATGTATACAGAAAGCCTTAAGTACCTTGAGCTCGACCGACCTTTCATCCAGCCGTGCGAGTATAAAGAGTTTTAGAAGGCTTAAGTGCCTAGAGCTCGGTCGACCTTTCATCAGGCTGGGCCCCTTTGAACTCGACCAACCATTTACTAATCAAGCGTATTATTTCTTTAATTTCAGAGTAAAGTGCTAGAGTCCTTAGATCCGACCAGGTTTGTAGCATGTCGGCCTTATTCGAGCATCCTGCTTTAGGGTCGTGTGAGTAGGACCCGAGAACTTTGAGGCTGGGCGATCAACAAAATTCCAGGTGTGGAATGCTACTCTATCATGACTTTGACCACCACATCACCTTGACTTTGACTACCACGTCATCTTCTAGTTCCGCTCGTTATAACTCGTATCACTAGCCTCTTCTTCAAATCTAGTTGAAGGAGACGTAGCCGACTGATTGGACCCAAGTTATAGTTTCATTTGCTCACCCTCTATACTAGGGTTATCTTACAACTCATGTTCTTGATCATGCCTTAGGTGCTTGATGCTTTTTTCAAAAATGATCTTCCCTCTATTAGGGCTAGTACCGATGAAGTGTGAAAAGGTATTTTTTTTCTATAGAATATTTCACTTGCACGTCTCTCTCAAATGCCCATTTATGAGGGAATGTTATGTGGCCCCACTACTCATTCTCTACAACGTTTATTGACATCTACTACTTCGTATAACCCAATGTCATGCTCAATTTAACGATACTCCTTATGCGGGTCATTTCAATCTAACAGTGGTGATTGAATTCCTTTTTATAAAACCCTAAACAATGCATGCTCTCCGCATCTCGTTCCACATCTTCTCTGATTTATTTTCTCCGGCGATCTTCCTTCTTCGACATTCCTTCTCTCTCGGGCCCTAGATAACCTAGTAAGTTACTCGTCTTCTATCTAGGTTTTGTTCTGTCATGACTCAAGAGTCTTTCACCCCTTGGTACACCTTTACCTCTTCAAGTTTTGATGCCTCTGATCAGGCTCACCTCTACTCTAGATATGAAACCCTCATAGTTATCGCATTCATCTTCCTTCCCTGGATGATCGTCCTCACATTCCTCTTGATAACCATATCACTTTCTTTTCCGATCAATTAGTGGCTGATTTACTTTTCCCTGTCCACCCATTTCTATCAGAAGTAAGTCAGTATTTCCATATCCCTTTACAACAATTCGTTCTGAACACTTTCCGATATATGTGTGAGATATTTATGTTATTCTATCTATTCGGCATTCCTCCTACCCCCGTAATTTATACTTATTTGCTTATCCCAAAAAATTAGAACCTGGGGCTTTCCTTTTTTAGTTCCACCCAAAAGCGGTCTTCTTCGAACACATGTCGTTCTCAAATAAGAGCTGGAAATTTCATTTCTTCTTCTTGGAAATGCTTGACTTTACCACTTGTTCTACTGCTTGACAATCTTCTTTTTCTCCTTTTCCAGACCCTACAAAGCTTAAACATGATCCTATCTTCGTTTCTTATCTTCCTCAACTGAGTAACCAATGGTTCAAAATCCACTAGTGGTTGCAAGAGGGGTGGGTTTCTATATCTATTTGGCTTAAGTCCCTTCCAAAAGAAACTATCTTGCTCTTTTGGTAAGTTTCAATAATTTAATTTTTATGTTATTACTAATTGAGATATTTTTTTATTCTGTATAGTGGATGATGTTTTGAAAGCCCTGATTTCTAAAAAAATTATCCTGGCCAAGGGAGAGCTCCTCACTAAGGAGCAGGAGCTATTGGCCGAGCAAGATCTACCATCAATCGTCCCCGTGAATGTGACCTCTGCAAGTCACGCAGCTGAAACTAGTGTAGCTACTGTTTCTAGAGAGCTGCCACACACTCCACCTTCAATATCTGACATTGTTTCTTCAGAGCAAGAGGTTATCCTAATGAAAAAGCGTAAGAAGCGAAAACTCACCATCACCCCTACTCCCAAGAGATAAACACTCTCTAATTCAGAAGATGCTGCCAAGAAAGATATACGAGGACAATCTCTTGAACAGACCTTGTCCGCTATCCATCCTACCCTCTTGAGACCTGATCCCGTTCAAACTTGAGAGGACGTTTCCTCACCGGGCGGTTCATCAACTCCAGGCTTCTTGACATCTCCTTGAGGAAAATCCAATACGATTGTACAAGAAGAATCTGGCCCACCACCCATCCTTTTTTCTTTACCTTCTACCCAAGCTTTAATTTCTCCAACATATCTTCTTCCTTCTACTCTCCCCATCTTATTAGGGGATCGTCTAATAGATGCTTAGTTAGATTCCAAAAATCAGCTCAGTGAGCTTCCTTCTAAAGAGTTAGCAGATGAATTCTCATATGAACAAACTAAGATATCATAGTTTTAATTGATTATCCTTCATCTATTTTAACTGCTCATAACCATATTTATTTTTTAGCGTTGGGAAATTAGTATGAGTGTTGCTCAACAATTGCACGACTTGGCTCAAAAAAATGAATTGCTAAAACAAAAAACTTACAAGGTAATTTCTACAAGGACCTCTGAGCAAATAAAAGAATTATTTGCTCAACTCTAAAGAAGCTCGAGAGTTGGCCAAAGCTAAGCTCGAGAAAGCGACCCAGTGGAAGATTGCCTTGGATTCTATTGAAGCTCAACTTCAGTCAGATACAAGTCTCTGAGTGGAAATACAGATAAAGTTGGACGAATAACCTGTCAAGAATGTGCAACTATCTGCTCAATTACAAATACAGAAGGTTGCACATACTTCCAAGCTAGCCACTAAAGAATCCGAGTTGGCGACTCAAAAGGCTGTACAGGATTCCCTTTTGTCAGATCTGAAGTCGCCCATGAGGTGACAACAGTTCAAGCAAAGTTAAAAACCTATTAGGCGGGGGAGGACTAGCGATTTAAAGCAAAGAAAAATGAGCTTTTCCAAACACCAAAGTTCAACGCACTGATTGCTCGTTCTATCGTCAGAGCACTTATACTTGGAGCAAAAGATGCAATGGAATAGCTAAAAGAAGGCGGATACTTAACTTTTGATCCTCCTGCCAGTTCCTTAGACTATGACCGGATAACCTAAAATGCTCCCCCCGACCTATATCCCAATCTTTCATGATTTGCCTTGCTTTCTCCTAATTTACATACTTAATGAATTAGATATGATATTTATTCCTTAAGTTTTTGTTAATTTTAGTAAGCATTTTTATTCTAAAATTTTATCATTAGTAACTGATGTTCCTCCTTTAGCTTATGCAATAAAGATCGCCCAATAAATTGGACGAGGTAAAGTAAAAATTACTCATAGAAAGATAAACCTTCCTAGTTTTTATTTGGCATAAAATGCATCCAATCCTCAAGTTCGAGCGGACTATGGCGTCCGACCCTCAAGGCTATGCGAACTTTTGCTCAGGTTTAAGCCACTTGGGCCTTGATCCTTAGAATAGGACAAACTACTATTTATTCAAATAAAGATATTTGAGACTGACCAAAATTGAATTCGTTTAGGGTGAAGAATCAATTTGCACAAATTCAACTAAGTTTTAACTCATTACTTTTCCGTTCAAGTTATAAAAGCTCGTTCGGGTCTTATGGCAAAAGAGTTACGTGAAAAACTAGGTTTACCTAGGTAAAAGCACCGACGCTTCGAGATGACTGCTTGTCGAATCAGTTACCACTGCAAGCTTTTTATTTGTGGCATGTGTGTATACGTCATTATAGGTGTACAATTTTCCTTTTTCCATCACCTTATCTTCTTCATCCCATGGTTCATAATTAACCTCACCTTTTTTTATTATTATGATCTAACGATCTTAGTTAAAAAACCTTTTCGAATAGTCCTTATAAGCATTCTACGAAAAAATCCTAAGGCTTTCTTTTCATCTTTGTCCTCATTGTTTCCTCTCCAACTCTCTGCTCCTTCCTTTCTTTGGCTCCAGTAATCTTTTCTTTTCAAAAATGGCGGAGGGCAATGAGTGGTATATGCAATGTTCTTCTAGTTTCACCCTCCATGATGCCTATGACCTCAATATCAACTATGGTCTTCCTTCCTATATAGTCATTCCCACCCCAGAAGATCGTCCTCATCGTCCCCCAACAGAGAGCATCACTGTCTTTAGGGAACAAGTTGTATCATGATTCTATTTTCCCTTACATCTTTTCTTTGTCGATGTCAGCTGATATTTCAACATTCTGGTATACCAACTTATTCTCCAATCTCTTAGCATCCTAAGTAATGTCGTTGTTGCCTTTCGTTTACTTAACACCCCCTTATCTCCTCGCCTATTCCACTATTATTTTTGCCCTCGCCAGGTAGCAAATGGTCTATTCAAATTTCAGACTTGCCCTAAGATAATTTTGTTTAACAGAATTCTAACACAGGAGGAAAAGAAAAATAAATATTTCTGCATACGTCTCTTAACTCCTTTACCTTACCCCATAACCTGACAATAAAATCTTCCCCCTCTCCCTAATTTAGGTAACATCTCCGCATATCCAACCCTTCATGAAGCTTTGGAAAGGTTAAAGGGTACAATGTTCAACTTACCCGTATTGACCATAAAAGGCCTATTATTTATTTTTAGCTCACTTTGGTTAACCTGGAGCTAAGCACCCCCTTGGTGAGCAAAAATCCTTATCTTCATTATAATTAGCCATTTGTAATTTCCTGACCATTAGTTATATAAGCTCCCAACATTCACTTATTTTTATAATAGAAGTCTTTTTCCCAACTTTTCTATACAAAAACACTTGGCTAACAAGAGCAGTTCTAAACAGGATAGGGGAAGATTTACTACATGAGCATTAACTCGAGTAAGCCTCTGCGTCTATTGGTCTACTCCCTCTAGCTGAACCTACTCATGAGTCCCTTTCTGACTCCTCAGATTCAAATGCCCCTCTCATAATCAAATGCCCAAGGTCTCAATCCTCCACCTTGGAGATATCAGAGCTACCCTCAGTTAAACGAGCTCCCCTTGATGTAGCTGAGGATCTCTTTGCTCGAGGGAAAGAGCCTACTCCCCTAGTATGTCATCGATACAACTTCAAGCTTGCTATGATGTAACCACGTAGATTGATCTCTGCATCTCGTAAGGCAACACAGGCTTCCAAACCTGCCAAGATGGATAGCGAGATGCCCAAGCCCCCTTCAACACCAGCCAAGATAATTCCTGAACCTTCAACCCGAGAAACTCTAAATTTGAATTTGCTCGAGCTCCCCTTGTTTGTACCAGTTTGCCTGGATGTATCCATAGCCTCTTTTACGCAGGGATCAGGACCTGGACCTACCAAACACCCGCGATCTCACACCAAATCAACTAACAAGCAATCGATCAGCACTACACCAGCTTTTAGCGATCCTATGCAAGCCCTCGAGCTGCTCGAGATGATTCCTGGGCGTTCTAGTACCCTTCTATCAGGGTTCACTTCTCCAACTGATCTCCAATGTCATTTCGAACAATCTTATCGATTACCGTCCGCACAAGAACTAGAACTCAATGCTTCTCCTTTATATGGGGTATTAAGGTTAAAAGGCGCACTAACAAAATCTTGGATGCAATCCTATAGGCAAATAAAAGGGGCCAAAATATCGGAGTGTGTCAATTAACACGCTTGAAAGGCCACTGCGGTAAGCTCATAATTAATTTCCCTTGTGAATTACCTTGATGGGTTAAGACCTCATCTTTATCTTTTCTAGTTCTACGCTTTTGGCATGCACCTAAGTTCACTGGTGGTCGACTTGGAGCACTCCAACAAAATTATGAAGGATTGTGTAAAGGAATTGGAGTCTGCTTCTACTGATACAAGCAATGAGATGACCAACTTGAAGAGAAAAGTAGAAGAACAAGCCATACTTATCTCAGGTATGAAAATAACCTTATAAGAATGCCAACAGTTGGGGAAATCACATTACACAGAGAAGCAAAGATTGGAGCTCCTACTGCAAAGTAGCGAGTTTAAGCTCCGAGTAGAAGAAGTCTTGAAAGATAAAGTCATTTTCGACCTAACTCACAAGACCACTCTATTAGAAAAGCTTAAGTCTTTCCATGTGTCTGGATCCCCTGAACTAACTCAGGAGCTTGCCAGCAAGAATTTTATGCTATTGCAGCGATAGGAGGAGCTGAAGGCACGAGAAGCCCAGATAGAATCCTTGCAGGCCAAGTTGGACACTGCAAAGGCTGAAATCGATGCTGTTCGAGTTGAACTATCTACTTACCAGGTTGGGGAGAATGAACGCGTCAAGGCAGGGAGTCTTGACTCTATCGATTTTAAACGGAAGTTGGCCAAGCAAATTTCAAGAACACTTAACTATGCGACCGGGGGAGTAGTTCAACAGTTACGAAAGAGAGGATATCTACCAACGGAACCTCCTCTATAATTTATAGATCAACACCAGATTCTCGATGAACTCCCAGAAGATTTCCTAAGTAACTTTGAATGATATATTTATATTTCCTAATATGTAACCATATGTATTTATGAAAGGAAAATCACAATTAAATACTAAACTGTGCATTAAATAGTATTAGATAAAACCTATTTTCCTTACGTATCTTCAGAACCATCAATATTACTTATAAGATTAGACTCCATGTGTGCTCCTTATGAAATATACATCAGTATGCATGAAATGCTAGGCGAGGAATAACACCGAGTAGAATAACCTAGCTAAGCAGATGAATGGTATTATAAGGGATCCTTGGACTGAATATTCTGCTGAGCGAATTATTTGTGTCAAGCCAAATAGTCAGGTCGGGTAACGATACTTTCCATATATTGCTAAGTAGTTTTCATAGTGAATTTCCTGATGGAATAATGAATTGGACGAACACATAACGCTGAGCAAAATAAATAGGCTAGATATTTATAAGAAGTTTTCATAATGAATTCCCACACTAAATAATGGGCTGGACGAACACATAACACCGAGCAAAATAAATAGATCGGATATTTATAAGCAGTTTTCATAATGAATTCCCGGATTGAATAATGGGTCGGACGAACACATAACGCTGAGCGAAATAAACATACCGGATATTTGTAACTCTTTGATGTTATAATCCATCCAGAATGAATACTGGCTTAGAACTCAGCCGAAAGCTCGGGGGCTTGGAACATACCTAATTGCTTGAAGGTTAAGAATTTGTAGGAGTGAGCACCCACTTACTTGTTCTTGGTTTTAAAATCATCGCTCGACTGTATAGAGTTTAAAATCCCAATTCAACTGTATAGAGCTTAAAGTTGTAGTTTGACTGTATAGAGTTTAAAGTCGTTGTTCGACTATATGGAGTTTAAAGTCGCAGTTCGTTTATGTAGAATTTAAAGTCGTAGTTCGACTATATAGAGTTTAAAGTCGTAGTTCGACTATATAAAGTTTAAAGTCGCAAATCGATTATATAGAGTTTAAAGTCACAGTTCGACTATATAGAGTTTAAAGCCACAATTCAATTGTACATAGTTTAAAGTTACAATTCGAATGTATAAAGTTTAAAGTCGTAATTCGACTGTATAGAGTTAAAGTCGTAGCTCAACTATACAGAGTTTAAAGTAGTAGTTCAACTTTATAGAGTTTAAAGTCATAGTTCGACTGTATAAAGTTTAAGTCGTAATTCGACTGTATAGAGTTTAAAATCGTAATTTGACTATACAGAGTTTAAAGTCACAGTTTGACTATGTAGAGTTTAAAGTCATAGTTCGACTATGTAGAGTTTAAAGTCACAATTCGACTGTATAGAACAAACCCAATTGTTCGGAGGCTAAATAGATTTTTCAGATGAATCTGCCTACACTTTCATGAAGTATATAAAAAGTTGAACAAAAGACAGAAGTAAGTTACAGGCGTACTTGTCAAGCTCTATAAGGCTGGAGATGGTTGACACTCCAAGGTCGCTCCAGGTTTCATCCCTCTACATCTTGGAGATAATAAGAGCCTGATGCGAGCTTTTGTATTACCTTGTATGGTCCTCCCCACCGTGGCTCCAGTTTATTAACATCTCTGACTGGCTTGATGCATTTCCAGACCAAATCACCCACTTGAAAAAAATCTAGGGATAACCCTTCTGTTATAAATTTACCTCATTCTTTGGTGATATGATATAACCCTAGCTGTCGCATTGTCCCGCACTTCTTCAATTAGGTTGAGTTCCATAAGACGTCGATCGACATTATCCTCATTATATAAGCATCTCCAATCGGATTTCACGCCAATTTCCATTGGGACCACTGCTTTACCCCCATAAACCAGGTGAAAAAGAGTTATACCTGTCGATTCTCAGGGAGTTATATGATATGCCCATAATATACTGGGTAATTTGTCCACCCAACTACCCCCAAAATGATCCAACTTGGTTTTAAATTCTCTAATGATCTCTCTATTTGTTACTTCTGTTAGTACCTTATGATAGTTTTGATGTGGTCAACCAAGTTAAGTTAGGTCTTGTGTATTTGATCCTTGTGTCTAAGTGTGCAAGAGTTTAGGAATATAAGAAGTCGAGCGGAAGACACAGCTAGTGAGAATGATGGCGTGGGAAGGGAGTGGACGAGATCGGTACATCTGAGAGATGAGGTGCTGCGGAAGAGTACACTGGTGGATGAGAAGGACATGTCCGAAATTTGAGGGACGAGAAGCCAGAGAGGAAGACTGCTAGAGGAGAAAATCGGAAGCTGGGTCCGGGTGAGCCCAATTTCGGATGGACAAAATCACCCAGGTGAACATAGTAGCGAAAGAGTAAAATGGAGCTGCTGGAGGCACCTCCAACGCTACTGGAGGTGCCCCCGTGCCTTTCTGGTGGAAGACACCTTCAAACTATTGAAGGTGCTTTAAAAAAAAAGGTAGATCCGCTACCTTAGCGGTCCCCCTAGTGCCGGCCCCACGGATATGGAGGGAGGTTCATGCAGGTACACATGTCATAGGCGCATGGCGGGGTAAACCCCAGGTCGTCAATTCCTGAGAATCGACCCCTGGCTATTACGCCAGATTGAAGGCGCTTTCAAGTCTTCATGGAAGGCGCCTTCAAGCCTTCATGGAAGACACATTCTTTAGAATTTGAAGGATATCCTAAGGCAATCGCCTTACGATTTTTTTCTATTTATTTTATAAGTAAAAATTCACTATTTGAGTACATATTATATATTTGATTGTCTTAAACTCATTTATTGATGTCCATAATATAATTCATAGCATGAGAGAATTTGTGATTGGATCGCAATTAGTGATTATCTCTACATGTGCAATTATAAATATATTGAAATTTCTCTAGTCGTCGAATTGATGCATTCGGACATCATCAATTCTATAAGACTAGTACGGGTTATACTCCTTGGTTCAGCCAAGCAACTATTTTCTCATTGGCTGGAGACATTGGGATGTCGAGAGTTAAGCATGGATGCTGGTTATGGTAACTAGTTCATTACAGTCACTCACTGTAAGACTTCATATGGTTCTCTCTATATATATAGATATGTCTATGAAGTTATTATTGCAGCACGAGTGCAAGTTTTCTTCAACTTGAGGTATACAAGTCATCTTAGTCATGGAGACTTATACTTTGACATCTTAAGTAAGCATCTCATTGAGGTATGGACCTGAGATGATTGGGTATAAGTTGAAGTTCCTGAAGGTGTCTGGATAGCTCACAGAGAATTCACCGCTCCTTGCGAGGAGACGTATACTCTATAGCCACTCGTTAGGATTATTACTCAAAGTCTTTGGCCAAAGCATCACATGTTAAGAGTGCGAGACTCTTGAGCACATGTATAAGTAATTTGAATCTACAGAATGAAGAAATATTACTTGGGCTAGGTGTGACGTAGTCAGCCTAGTGGGGACAAGACACATAGACCATGTTCTGAACCAAGTGGGTATAAGACGAGTGAAAGAAACGAAGCACGATTCACTATAACTGCTGAAGGATTTAGAATTAATTCTAAGATCAACTATGATTTTCTGACTAATTGGGGATCATGATGTAGTACTAGGTGTCACTCATGATCGTTCTATAATTAAGTAGTTAATTATGGACTATCAAGATAAACCGAGAACCTATTGGGTCACACGCATTAACAAGTCTCTAAAAGATATAAAATAAGTTAAAGAATATGATTCTTAGATTAAGAGATAAATATTTGGTTGAATCATATATAAGGCAAATATGAAAATATTTATCGCAATAGAAGCGCGGATGGGCCACATCTCTTATGGAAGAGTTTGACCATATTTGGTTTAATCATGAATTAGTTATGAACCAACTTGGTTTAGTTGTGAACCAAACTAAGGGGTTAATGAGTTAATTTTTAGTTAATGGATGATGGGTTGGATTTGGGCTTTCTAATCTAACTCATTAATGAGTATTATATATTGATATGGTTGAAAGAAAATTATACATATGAGATCATTAATTGGCTTGTAAGGTTTTTGGAAAACCTTAATCCAATTTCTCTTCTCCTCTCTCTCTCCCCTCTCTCTTTGTCGCTGCTAACAAGGGAAGCCCTTCCCCTTGTTGCCGTGACCACAACAAGGAAGAAATCTCTTCCTTGTGTGCTTCTCTTTCTCTTCCTCTTCCTCTTGATCCCTCTTATTCGCTCGTGGTTAGTAACTTCCGAAGGAGAGGCTTGTACTCAATGAGTTGTTTTGAGGAGCTCTCCGTGGATATGAATAGAGGCGAGGTTCAACAACATCGCTATGGTTGATGCCCTTCTCATTACAGGTCATTCGTAAGGTACACCTAGCGTAAATTTACTTTTTATAAAAATTTAATTATGCGATCATGTTTGATATGTTGTATCTTTGTATGCATGTGGTGCGTGTGATGTAATAATTTAGAAATTATTATTATTTTATTTTCCACTGCGCATGTTTATGAAACGTGTTTTAGTACACATCGCATCGGGCATATCCCAACACCTTCAATCACTTGAAGGCGCCTTAGACTAGGCAAAAGTGGCCGTTAGCGAGGATAAAGTCTTATCCTCACTTGCCTCGCTGGAGGCGCTTTCCAGCCTCGGATAGAATTTTTCAGGGGATATAAAAAGACCCTTGGAGCTAGGAAATCAACAATAACTCCAATATTCATTTTCTAGCACATTTCTGAGCGTTCAACGATTGTAATAGACTTCTCCGCCTACATGAAAGAGATCTTTTCAATCCTTTTTTCTGTCTTAAATTAACAACCATCTATGTTATAACCAAGTAACTCCTTAGCGTCTTTAGTTTATTAGTTGTTTAATTTCCTTTTTTATAAAGTGTGCTACTAATCTGAGTTGGAAGATCGAGAACGGTTCGCGTTATTTTTTAATAGACAATTCACTGCCCTCTTGCCAGCCGCGCGGGTCCTAACAAGTGGTATCAGAGCTAGGTTCACCTCAGAAGGGCTAACCGTCGACTGAAGCATCGAGACGATGGTCAGACCGAGTATCTGCCTGTAGAAGTTTGAGGGAGAATTCTCGTTATGGAAGAAACACATGGAGGTATTTTTTAAAACTGATTTTAAAATTATTTTGATAATTAAATATGATTTTGTAGTTCACAAAGACCAACAAGAAAATAAAAAAGAAGAATTCTAATGGACCAAGAAGGAGCAAGCAGACTTTATAGCGAACGGATGAGCGGAGTTCCACCTACTCAACGTACATCCACCCCAGGAAGTTAATTGGATCGGAGATTACGAATCAGCAAAGGAACTTTGGGAGAAGTTCCTGAAACTACATGAAGGAACTTCCAAAGCAAATCTCACGAGACGGGACTTGCTGTAGAACTAACTGACGAACCTCCGGAAGGAAGAAAGTGAAACAGTTGTACATATGCACTCGAGGATCAAAGAACTCATCACCAGACTCGCGAATCTTGAAGAAAAGGTAACGAACTGACATTCATTAAGGTATGCTTTAAATGTATTTCCTAGGACTCCCGAATGGACCTCCATAGACGACTCATTTTATATATCTAACGACCTAGAAGTTAGTTCATTAAAAAATCTTTTATCCACCTTTGAACTTCACAAATCTAGATGTGCAGAGTTGAAAAAGGAGCCTAGTCAGAACATTACCCTGAAGGTAAGAATGGACGATCCAGACTCTGAAGCATCAATTGATGAAGATGAAGTAGCCCTAATGGTGAGAAAATTTAGTAAATTCATTAAATCTATAAATTTAATAAGCCACAGGCAAAAAAGCACTTTCAGAGCAAAAGAAAGGGCTGATGCTACAACTGTTAAGGAGAAGGGCATATCAAAGACGATTGCCCAGAACTAAAAAAAAAGAGAAGGACAAGGGCAAAAGACCAACAAGATCGAAGCACAAGAGTCTGAAGGCCTCATGGGATGAATCATCATCCTCCGAGTCCGAAATTGAAGCCTACGCCGGACTAGTCCTAATGGTAGAGCACCAGAGGGACATTGGAAGTTCCTCAGAAATGAGCATGATGAAGGGAGAGGATCTTCTGAAGAAAGCAGTGACGAAGGGGGAACATCAGAACACAACGTAAGTGAGGTACGTGTACTAATCCCAAGTAATCTTTTGAGTTTATCAAAATACTTTCTAAAAATATATGTAAATTGGAAAAAGAAAATTTTGATTTGAAAAGATAATTAGCTAATGCATGCTCACTAAACTTGTTTAATGATCTAAAATTAGAAAATAAAAAATTGAAAACACAAATAGAGAAATTGAAAGATAACCATGCATGCTCTAACTCCTATCAGAAAACAAGATTTAGAAATTATGATAAAATCAACTGGCACATTAGAAATCACCAAGGAAAAATTAGAAAAATCTCCAGAAGTTATGTACCAGCCAATTTTTTAATAAATTCAGTAGGTAGGAACCTATAATGGATTCCAAGATCATGCTTAGATTAAATTGATATTTTTTTATCTAGAAGTCTCAGAAATAAAATTAAATATTTATTTTTTTAAAAGGCTTTGTCTAGAAGAGGTTATTGTTCCAATACCCAAGAAGGCCTAGTGTCTTGCCACAACCTAGAAGCCAATTATTAAAATTAATATTTAATTATCTAACTATTAAGATGGTTAATGGTTATAATTTTTTTTTAAGATACCCCTAGAAAAGTGTTTCATATTTTTTATGTGATCAAAGAGGGAGATAAGTATAAGGTAAGGGGGAGTAAGAATAGTACATTTTTATTTATCATTGTTCAAATTTTTACAATTTTTGTTAACTTGGTTAATTCTCTATATTGCAAAATTTTTTTGCAACTTGTTATTATTCTGTTAGACCCTAACTTTAACTTGGGTTGATGCACATCAAAAAGAGAGAGATTGTTAGTACCCCATGGTATTTTTGATGTGGTCAACCAAGTTAAGTTAGGTCCTATGTATTTGATCCTTGTGTCTAAGTGTGCAAGAGCTTAGGAACACAAGAAGTTGAGCGGAAGGTGCAGCCAGCGAGAAGGATAGCATGAGAAGAGAGCTGACGGGCTCGGTGCATCTGAGGGACGAGGTGCTATAGAAGAGTACACCAGCGGACGAAAAGGACGTGCACAACGTTTGAGGGACGAGAAGCTGGAGAAGAAGCCTGCTAGAGGATAAAATCAGAAGATGGGTCCGGGTGAGCCCAATTCCGGAAGGACGAAATCACCCAGGCGAACGGAGTAGCGGAAGAGCAAAATGAAGCTACTAGAGGCGCCTCCAACGCTGCTAGAGGCGCCCTTGCGCCTTTTTGGTGGAAGACGCCTTCAAACTATTAAAGGCGCCTTCAAGCCTTCATGGAAGGCACATTCAATCACTTGAAGGTTCCTTAGACTGGGCAAAAAGTGGTCGTTAGCGAGGATAAAGTCTTATCCTCTCTTGCCTCACTGGAGACGCCTTTTAGCTTGTTGGAGGTGTATTCCAGCCTCGGATAGAATTTTCCATAGGCTATAAAATGACCCCTGGAGCTAGGAAATCAACAATAATTCTAGTATTCATTTCCTAACACATTTCTAAGCATTCAACGAGTGTAATAGGCTTCTCCGCCTACACGAAGGAGATCATTTTAGTGTTCTTTTCTGTCAGATTAATAATTACCTAAGTTGTAACCAAGTAACTCCTTAGTGTCTTTAATTTATTAGTTGTTTAGTTTTCTTTTTATGAAGTGTACTACTAATCTTAGTTGGAAGATTGAGAAAGGTTCACGTTATTTTTTAGCAGGCAATTCACCCCTCTTGTCGGTCGCACGGGTCCTAACAACTTCTACCTGCCCATTGCTCTATGGATAAGCCATGGAGGTGAAGGCCTATATAATACCATTTCTCAAACACCATTCTTGGATCTTTTTACCCTGGAATTGCCTTCCATTATCAAAAACCAATTTATGTAGAATGCCAAATCTATATATAATATGTTGCCATAAGAATTTAATAACCATTTGCTCAGTTATTTTAGCTAAGGGCTCGATTTTCATCTATTTTGAAAATTAATCTACAACCACCAGTAACAATCTCTTTTAAGCGGGTGCCAAGGGAAAATGTCCTATTATGTCCATAACCCATTGATTGAATGAGCAAGAAACAATAGAAGTTTTAAGCAATTCTGTAAGGTAATGTGGGATATTCTGATGCTTTTGACAGGATAAACAAGTCCTCACTAGTTGAGTTGTATCAGTCTGTAAAGTAGGCTAAAAATACTTTGTCAATAATATTTTACAAGCAAGAGACCGACCTCCTACATGATTACCACAAGAAACCTGATCTGCTTCCTGTAAAATATACTATATATCATTTGGTCCAATGTACTTGAGTAAAAGACAAGAGAAGGCTCTCTTATAAAGTTGATCTCCAACCATAGTGAACCGACTAACCCTTTTCTTGAGCATACTGTTGGGGTTGTAAGGTTGCAAACATAGTTCCACATTGAAAACACATGGGAAAGATCATGGGTTTATAAGAGAAAAGATATCTCCATTAGCATGAGGCCTTTTGGGTAGAGCCCAAGAGCAAAACCATGAGGGCTTAGGCCCAAAGTGGACAATATAATATAATTGTGGAGATATCTAAATTCTTTTCGATCCTACACATACGCGCTTGCTCCTTGTCAGTTGGTAGAGTATCTTGTTGTAAAAATAAGATGATTGGCGTTCTCCAATCACTTTGTAGCTCCAGGTTGGCCTGCTGCTCAATATAAGCTACTAATAATGTTTGCTCAACAGGCTTATCCAAATCTCAAGAAATTATGATAGAAGCTAATTTAACTAACTCATTTGTTATTTGATTGTCTGAATAGGAAATCTTTTGTATAATAACTTCTTGAAATCCAACCTTACCTATCAAATGCCTCCACATATAATTTGAGTCGTTCATTGTTGATCTCAAAATTGTCGGATAACTGTTGAGCTACTGGCGGAGAATCTGAATAGATTAAGACCCGAGCGGCTCCTACGTGCCTCACCGCTTGTAATCCTGCTATTAACGCCTCATGCTCTACTTCATTGTTGGTGGCCCGATAATTTTACTGAACAGATAATTGCATTCAATCTTTTCTGGGTGATATAAAAAGAATGTTTATCCTATTACCCTGCCGGGTAGAGGATCTATCAACATATATCTTCCAAGTCTCCTTAATTTCAGGACCTTGCATTTATGTTATGAAATCAGCAAGGGTCTGGGATTTAATGGTTGTTGAGGTTGGAATTGTATGTCATACTCACTATGTTCAGTTGTCCATTTGATTAATCTCCCGGATGCCTTAGGGTTGACAAGCACTAGACCCCAAATAGTATTAGTTAATACGATGATTGAATGCGATAAAAAATAAGGACGTAACCTTCGAGCAGCTAAGACCAATCCATACGCTAATTTCTCAAGTATGGTGTAATGGCACTCGGTTCCGTTTAATAAATAACTCAAAAAGTACACAAACTGTTGCTCTTTTCTCTCCTGCCTCACCAACACTAAACCAATAACATTCTCATTAACTACTAAATAAACCCATAAAGTTTCACCTACTATTGGTTTAGCTAATGCAGGCAGAGCAAACAAATAATTTTTCAGTTCTTCGAACGCGTTGTCACAATCAGCATCCCATTAAAATTTGGTTGCCTGACAAAGTATCTTGAAGAAGGGCAAACTCCGATCGATCGATTGGGAGATGAAGCGAGATAGATCACTAATTCGGTCGATCAGTCTTTGTGCCTCCTTCATATTGTGTAGGGGAGCCATGTTTTACAGAGCTTGTACTTTGCAGGGATTATCCCTCGCTCGATGACTATGTAGCCCAGAAATCTCTCACTTCTAGCTCCGAATAAGCATTTGCAGAGGTTGAGCTTGAGATTGTATTGTCTTAAAGTTTTGCAGGTTTCTTCTATATCTGCACACAGGTATATGGCTCGGAGGGATTTGATGAGAATATCATCCACATAGACCTCCATGTTCCGACCAATTTGCTTTTGAAAGAACTTGTTCATAAGCCTTTGATAGGTAGCCCTTACATTCTTTAATCCAAATGACATAACATTATAATATTAAGTGCCTTCGACAGTGATGAAGCTAACCTTCTCCTGGTCCTTTTTGACGAGTGGAACTTGGTGGTATCCCTGATAGGCGTCCAGTATGCAAATGAATTCACAACTGGAGGTGGTGTCTACTACTTGATTGATGCGAAGCAGGGGATAATAGTCCTTTGGGCAAGCCTTGTTAAGATCTCTGAAGTTGATGCAAACCCACCATTTCTTTCCTAGTTTAGATACCAGGACGACATTAGCCAGCCAACTCGGGAACTGCACCTCCCGGATGTAGCCTGCTTCTAATAATTTATCCACCTCCTCTTTGATTATTTTATTATGGTCAGCCCTGAAATCTCGCTTCCTTTGCTTGACTAGGTGGGCATCAGGATATACATTGTGTACATGTTCCATGACTGTTGGAGGCACGCCTGTTACGTCTTCGGGCGCCCAGGCAAACACATCACTGTTACGTGTCAAACATTCCACCAGCTCAGCCTTAAGCTCAGGAGCTAGGTCGGTCGCTATCTGAGTGATAGCTTCTGGCCGATTGGCTTGAATTTGTACTTATTCTTTTTCTTCATATACCAGGACGGGCGACTTCTCTTAAATATTATTGACTTCCCTCCTCTAAATTTTGGGCGACGTTAGCCTTTGTCTTTACTATTTCCACGTAGTACTTACACGCTACTAGTTGATCACCTTTGACTTCCCCCACTTGGTCATCCACAGAAAATTTTATTTTCTTGCAGAAGGTTGAAATGACTGCCTGAAATTCATTTAAGGTCGGTTGGCCTAAAATGACGTTGTAATTGAATGGCGTGCCCACAACTATAAAGATCGATTGACACATTCTCATCAGGGACTCCTCTTCTAAAGATATGACCAACTTTATTTGACCGAACGACCAAACTTCATTGCCTATGAACCCGTATAAAGGAGTTACCATGGGCTGAAGCTCACACGAGTCTATTTGCAGCTACTAGAATGCTTGTTTGAAGAAAATGTTAACTGAACTGTCTATATTAATAAAAGTACAAGAAATATTATAATTGACTATAACAGCCTTGATATTAATGCATCATCATAGGGTATTTCCACCCCCTCTAGATCTTTGGGCTCGAAGCTGATTTTGGGTCCGACTGCCCGCTCTACATTACAGTTGACAGTATGAATTTCCAGATGCCGAGCATGTGACTTCCTCGCTCGGTTGGAGTCACCATCGGTCTGTCCTCCAGCTATCATGTTAATATTACCCCGGGCAGCATTACTATGATTTTCCTCTTGCCACGCTGAGGGTTGTTCCTGCTGAACTCGGGTGGGCGTTGGAACTTGTTCGGCGTGGGGCTGAAGTGTTCTCTGCTGCTGTTTGATTGCTTGGCACTCAATCTTGAACGGGATGTTTTGTCGCTGAAACGGTTGGCGATTTGGAGCTGAAGAACGCCGATGGTATCTGGGGTTGTTGTTTTGTTGATTCTGCAGAGTGTAACAATCCTTAGTGTTATGAGTGGGCGCTCGATGGTATGTGCACCACCTTCGTGGAGCTTCCCGAGGAGCTTCCATATGCTACATGGCCTGAGACCATGGCTTTGGATGACGATATCGAGGATTTGCCCAGGGTCCTTTAGGTGGAGGGGCAGGTAACGCCGGGCGCTCGGTGGCTAGAGTGGGAGCAAGCGTGGTGCCCTCTTTCTTTCGGGCAACCTGTGTTTCTTCAACATTGATGAATTCAGTTGTCCGTTTGATCAGCATGTCAAAGTTAGTTAGAGGTTTTCTAACCAAATACAGAAAAAATCATTGTCGATGAGCCCTTGAGAAAATACACTCACTAAAATCTCCGTGGTGGCTGTGAGGACATCCATAGCCACCTGATTGAATCTCTTGATATAGGCTTGGAGTGTCTCTTTGGGCCCTTGTTTTAGCGAAAAGAGGCTCCAAGGGGTTTTGTGGTAGCGTCGATTACTGGAGAAGTGGTGGAGAAATACCTTACGAAAATCCTTGAAACGGTGAATGGAGTTGTCTAGCAGTCATTTAAACCATCACTGGGCTTGCCCGCTGAATGTGGTGAGGAACATTTGGTATTTCACACCGTCCGTAAATTGCTAAAGAAGGGCGGCATTCTCAAATTTGAGGAGATGATTCTTCGGATCAATTGTTCTCGAATACTCTCCTATGTTCAGACTCTAATAGTATTTTGGCAATGGTTTCTCCACTTCTCGTTGAGAGAACGGGGTGACAATTCACTCAGGAGAGCTATCACTGTCTACGACTTTTCCTTTACAACTGGCATGGATAGGTGCTTCTCCCGAAGATTCTTGGAGTACTCCTCCTTAGCCCAATTGCTCGGGCGGTGTGCTGAAGAGTACTCGTGGGCACTGGACTGGTGAAAGAGGCGCAGGAAGAAAATGAGCAATGCCTTCCTTTTGAACTTCTCTTTCCCTTTAATGTGCTGTTGTCGACGCTGTTGGATTTGGTGGTGGCAACGTGGTACTAGTGTTTGCTTGTTGTAGTAATTTTTGTGCTCTGCGTTGATGAGAAACTCTAAATCTTCTTGTGTTAAAGTAACGGTACTGAGTTTTCTAACCTCTTCTATCTTGAAGCTTTAGATTTAGGCGAATATTCCCACAGACGGTACCAAATTTAATCCTATCTAAAGGCTATGGAGATAGTGCATTGGCTCAAGTAGATGGTCTGTTGACCGGAGGAAGACTCCTTTAACCGGCGATGAATCTCCTCAATGATCCTGTGCACAATCTGACAATCCAACAAAGCGTTAGTCACCAAAAACCAGGGAGAAGTCCTTGACAAGATCCTTCGGCGCTCAATTCAGTATGTTTTCTAACAGGTGGACGAAGAAGAATAGTAGGAGATACACGCGAGAGAAAGGTTTAGATAATGCTCATTGCGTACCTTGTCAACGGAGAGGATTCCTCTTTATATACCACTTATCACAACCTTCATGATCGTGAGGTGGCCCCTTGCCTCGGAGTTTGTTAGGTGATGGAAAAAGTATAGTCTGGGTGCTCCTCAATGATAGTCTGAGGAATCTTTTTTCTACCCATAGATGTACCTTTTTTATCGTTTATGCTTCACGCCATTATTGAGGTGTTTAAAGGAATATGCTATCGTGATTAGCTAGCTTATGAGAGACATAATAACCTTCGAAGAAGATTTCAAAGGAATATTTCCTGACAAGATTTGGTAAGTTGTTATAGTATTATTAGAAGTTGTCTACTGAGTATATCTTGGTCGGTCCATAAGGCCGACTATATTTATACCGCCTTTGTATTAATTTGCTCTGTCGTGCTTAAAATACTGTAAAAATCTATTCAAAGACTGATATGGTGGCCAATTATATATTAAAGCAACATTTAAGAGATGATATGATATCAAGTAATCTTAAATCCGGCTAACTTTTACCCGTCCAATCATATATTAATAGTTTTACAAGACTAAGGACGCTAAGTCCGGCCGACCTTTGCCTGACCGGACGTACACAGAAAGCTTTATGTTCGACCGACCTTTACCTGACCAATCGTATATTAAGAGTTTTATGAGGCTAAGGATGCTAAGCCCGGCCGACCTTTGCTCGGTCGGGCGTACATAGAGAGCCTTATGTTCGATCAGTCTTTACCCTGTCAATCGTATATTAAGAGTTTTACAAGGTTATGGGTGGTAAGTCGGGCCGACCTTTAATTTAATTTGCTCGGCTGGACGTACACAGAAAGCCTTATGTTTGATTGGTCTTTACCCGACCGATCATATATTAAGAGTTTTACGAGGCTAAGGGTGCTAAGCCCAGCCGGACGTACACAGAAAGCCTTATGTTCGATTGACCTTTACCCAACCGATCGTATATTAAGAGTTTTACAAGGCTAAGGATGCTAAGCCCGACCGACCTTTGCCTAGCCGAGCGTACACAGAAAGCCTTATGTTTGACCGACCTTTGCCTAGCCGAGCGTACACAGAAAGCCTTATGTTTGGCCGACCTTTACCCGACCGATCGTATATTAAGAGTTTTACAAGACTAAGGGCGCTAAGCCCGGCCGGCCTTTGTCCGGCCGGGTGTACACAGAAAGTCTTAAGTACCTCAAGCTCAACCTTTCATCCGGTCGTGCGAGTATAAAGAGTTTTAGAAGGCTTAAGTGCCTAGATCCCGGTCAGCCTTTCATCCTGCTGGGTCCCTTTGAACCCGACCAACCATTTACTGATTGAGCGTATTATTTCTTTAGTTTCATAGTAAAGTCCTAGAGTCCTTAGATCCAACCAAGTTTGTAGTCGTTCGGTCTTATCCGAGTGTCCTGCTTTAGGGTGGTGCGGGCAGGACCCGAGAACTTTAAGACTGGGTGATCAACAAAACCAAGTGTGAAATGCTCTTCTCTCTCTCTCTCTCTCTCTCTCTCTATATATATATATATATATATATATATATATATATAGCATGGTGGAGTTCCAACATTTGAGTTGGTCTTTAACTAGCTTTATCGTGTTGGTCTTTAAAGACTAGCACAGTACTTACAAACCAGCACCACTTGGTGCCGGTTTCTACAAACCAGCACCATTTTGGTGCCGGTTTCTACAAACCGACACCATCTTGGTGTTGACACAACTAAATAAACCAGCATTATCCACCTTGGTGTGGTTTGTAGAAATCAACAGCTTGGTGTTGATTTTTACAAACTAGTATCAAGGTGGATAATGCTAGTTTGGTGGTGTCAGTGCCACCTTGCATGCAATCAAAGGAGAGAGAAGAGATCCCCACAGACTTAGTTGAGTTGGTAAGTGGCAGGTTAATTGCCACATAAGGTCTTGGGGTCGAATCTCGGGGTTGGCAGGACGTAGATCCTTGCAACCCATGTAAACTCACCCTACTTACCACTTGTCTTTTCAGTCACCATGATTTACCTCATCCGTGTTAATTCTAGGGCGGGCTGGCGAAAGCGCTGTGGACGAGCGTATTTATCTTTTGCCACGAAAGGAGAGAGAAGAGAGTTGTTGCATGCAGATGAGAGAAAGATATAAAAATGTGTAGACTATATATATATATATATATATTAATTCTAGTATTTTTTTTTTTTTGAATGATGATAGTTAGATGGAAAGAAGAAAAATTAATATTATAGAAGATATCTGATCTTTTAATGAGTATGAGTATGAGAATAAATATTTGATCTCCGATGAATATAGAGACGGAGGATATGAAATCCGATCCGAACTCAATCCATCGACATCGCACTTTCTCCTCTATAGATGAGCATTAATTAATATGTGTAAATTGAAGGAATCAAAGCATGATTTTGTACATATATAGATCACCAAGGAGATTACGCAACTCATTAATTAACTCTTATCTTTGATCGAACTACTCGCTCTAATTAAGCATTACCACCCACTCATTAAATTTGTTATCATAATCATGGCCATTGTTAGAGCTTGATCCATTCCCGGGTGCACCGTCAGCGCCAGAACATCTTTGTCAAGTAAATTCTTCGATGATCCATACTTCCTACTCACCTGCCAAATTAACAAGTGAAAAAAAAAATCACATTAATTCACTAACACCCAATTCTCTCAAATTATCCACATTTATCTTTGCCTAGCTAGCTAATCAACCCTAGCTACTCAATTAATTATGTACCTCAGCTACAAGTGTGTTTGGATCAGCTTGATATATCTTGGCCCATTCCTTCTCCCTCGACCAACTCATTCGATAGCCGCCTAACGATTTAACCGATCCACGGTCCGCGAACATGGAGATGGTGCAACTCGAACTCCCCAAGTGTTTGGTCGCCTTGAACAGTGGCCTCAGCCTCTCATCCTTGCTCATTGTTTGTGTATCTTCATTTCCCTCGTAGACCTCCCAACTCTCCCTCAAGTTCAGTATCTACATGAACGCCAAGAGAATTCATTATATAATTACATATCAAAAAGAGGTCGACTAATTCTAAAGGTAGATATTTTTTCTCCTGTTTCACTTAACAAATAAATCCTGTGCAAAACTTGTACACATTCATAAGTTGATCTTCAAGAGTGCTCAACGTATTACAGTGGCCTAAAAAAGTTAAGATACATGTCGATGAGGAAGAAGATCGCGTTAGGACCAGACTTATATATATATATATATATAAATTTTTTATTTTACACATCCTTAACACTCTTGGATCCTCAGAGTAACATCCAGAGGGGCAAGAGTATAGGATAAGTATATGCAGGGTGTATATATATAGAGAGAGTGTACATTGGAGCGGCAGCGGCGGATGGTGAGGAGGACGTTGCCGTGGGAGTCCATGAGGAGGGTGTGGCGGCGCCAGTCGTGAGCGTAGTTGTCGACGCGGAAGACGATGCGGCCGTCGGCGTCGTCGAACACCGTGTACCCGTTGCTGTTGAACAGCAGCGACTTACGCCACACCGTCAGCCGCCTCGCCGGCGCCGACGAGGTGCTACACGTCTCCGGCCACGATTTCATGCTTTTGAGCGCTCGCCCGCAGTGTGTCTGTCTGTGCCGCATATTCTGGGCCGCTGGCTTTTTATATACCGCGATCCCCATACGCGCGACGCCTGCGTAGTGCGTATGCGTGAATATAAATATCGAATTATCGATTTTCTAGTCGTCAAATATGAAGCACACTTTTTCTGAAAAAAAAATATATCGGGCACGTTTTAATAGAAGTTGTAGAGATATTATGGAAATTATATAAAAATGATTTTTTAAGATAAAAATATAGAAAAAAAGTCGTAAAGTTGGCAATATCTAAAAAATCACGATATAGTCGTACATGTATTCTTTTCCCGCGTTCTTTGCGCACGTTCCCGGGTGTTTTTTTTCTTTCTTACTTTTTTACAGAAGAAATTTGTCGAGAGAACGAGGGAAAAGCGTCCGCATTCCCAGCTCAGAATTTCGTCGCAAATCAAAACTGGCACTGGACATTCCTCGCGTTTTCAAATCGAAGTGTTGAACGCATGCGCAGTGCCCAAAGATGAAGAGAACTCGCGGCGCGGCACTCTAAGTCAGAAATTATAATTTAATTTGAAAATTTTAAGATTAACATGATGAACAATTGCATATAATTTTTTTTAAAAAAAAAATGGCCTCCGAATTTAGCTCCGGGTTGAAGTTCAAGTACGTTTATACATGAATCCACCCTCGGCGACAGTCAAATCCATGAGCTATAGCAAATGCTCGCACAAGAATGGACACGTTTGCATGATTGAAAGTGGGGTTTGCTCGTATGCAATTGGCGTTTTTTGATAATGAGGGAGATGAATATGATTGCCGCTTTAATTTCGAGATAAGACAATGATTAAGTTTTTATCCCACTATATTAGTTGAATAATTCTATCATGTCGTGTTTTCATCTAACAAGTTAATATAATGATAACGTTTTAAGATTCTTTGATCTGATAGAATATCTAGTTTACCAAACTGCCTGAGCGACAATTATTTAAAACTATTATAGATAGTTCGAAACAAAATCATATGATGCATTTAAGGATCTAGTTATCTTAAAATTGAAATCGAATGCATTAATGTTATACAAATGGGCTAACCTGAATCTATCGCAATATCCATTGAACCTTGTCTCAGTAGTCTGCAAGCACAAAATGGTCTTCTGTAAGAGTGGGCGGCAACCAGCTCTTGGTCTCATGAGCCTAAGGAAAAAGAAGCTCTTCAAAATTCTCTAGATTCAAGATTCAAGAAGATGCCTAAATGAAAGAAAGTTTCTCCTTATATACTAATTAATCCCATCATACCGGGACCATCCACAAGAAAGAAAGCTCATTCATATTATTAACAACTCATTAATGTTAATAATCAGATTAATAAATTACACATTAAATCCACATCTAATATTTTAAAACCCTCCTTTCATGCTACAACAATTAGATCTCTTAATTGAGGTTTACTTTTCTTTGTGTGTTAATCAGGTGTAAGCCAACTTTATAGAGATTAAGCCAAACCATATGAACTTAATCCTTTAATCTCTCACTGGTCCATTAAATCAATTAATACAGGATTAAAGAAGTCAAAGTTACTATAACTGTAATAAGACCTAACAGTAATCACAGTATTAATATCATTAATGATATATATCATATGTGGATCCTCCTTTTGACCTAAATCAGGTCTAAATCATATTTACCAAAATTTTATGTTAAACTGCAATGGTAAATCATGATTCAACCTTATGATTCAAAATTGAGTTCTACATCACATTTACAAATTAAATACCGTATGCAAAACTGCAATAGTAAATCATGATGTTCTCATATTCATAGAGTCGAAATCATATACACATGTAAAACTTTAAGAACCTCTATATTCGGCACATACTAATGAAACACCTTGGGTAACAAGTCCTTGGTGAGCAAGTCCGCTAACATAGAATCTATCCTTATAGCTCTAACATAATTTGACAACTCTAAACTTTTTCTTTAACCATAAAAAAATTTATGTCGATCTCTTTAGACTTCGACGAACTACGACTATTTTTGGAATATAATTTTACATTTTTATTATCACAGTTGATCCACAATGGCCTGTCAATGCCCCTAATAATCTATAACCCTGTGATAAGGTTCCACACTGATATCTGGTGATTGAAAGCTTCATAGCAAGTTATAAACTATGCTTTTATCTGGTGACTATCAACGTCTATTTGATACTTTTCCATAATATAACCCCTCCTGCCATTATAAAGATATAACCTAAGGTGGACCTCCTGCTATCGAAGCATCAAGTAAAATCGGAGTCTAAATATCCAATAATCTCCAAATGACCTGATCTTCTATATGTGAGTATGTAATCCTTCGTTCTTTCTAAATATTGCATAAACTATTGGTGTAAGGAGCACCAAATGATCGAACCTGAGTTTTGATTATGTCAAAGGGTCCAAAATTAAATTGTCTTATGATCTAACAAGTTCAATTGAGCTCGCAGGAAAGTCCTAAGTTGTCTTAGGCAAAAGTCCTAGTGGATTCTAGACAGGTGGAAAACCCTAGGGGGTGGTAACCGTAGGCGGAAAGTCTTGGCAGGTCGAGTGCTTCGGGCAAAAATCCTAGAGTCGAGGGCTCTAGGTTGAAATCCTGGTGGTCGCGGACCAGGTGGAAGTCTGGGCGGGTCGGGGAGCGGACGTCCAGCATGAAGACCGGAAGCCTCGGGTGCTGAGCAAAACTCCAGTCAGTCTGGAGGACTGGACTGGCAACAGGTAAACTCTCCTGAGTGGAGTAAGTGAGGACGTGTTTCCCGGTGAGGGAACAGTAGTCATCGGTTCGACCTAGGGTCTCCAGATGGAAATCCGAAGTCAGAACCGAGTAGTCCGGTGACTGTCAAATTCTTATATTAATCTTGCTTTATTTGTGCTAACTCTATTTTGCAGGATAAGTTTTATATTTTGTACTAACGTATCTTGCAGGAAGTGAAAAAGAACTAAAAGCCCGGATAAACAGTGTCCAAGGCGCCCTCCATGGAGTTTGGAGGCGCCTCGGGTGCCTTGGCCGAAGCAGTACAGGAAGCAGGCCAAGGGTACCCTCCATGGAGCTTGAGGGTGCCCTAGACGCTGGATGGAGGGTGTCCTCCATGGATCTTGGAGGCGCCCTCAAGTAGATAAGCAGCGATGGAAGCGGAGCTTATTGATGCTACGACTTCGGCAGGGTTGGAGGCGCCCTCCATGTGGTTGAGGGCGCCCTCAACAAGCTATATAAGCATGGTTCGAGCAGAAGCAAGAGAACAACACTTGAAATCGTGATTCTTCTTCCGCATGCTGCCCAAAGAATGATCCGACAACGCCGTAACTCAACTCTGACAACCAGAAGCATTCAATTCTCATTTCATTACGTGTCAGTATAATCTTTGCATTGATTTTGTACTTCAAAGTTGTAATATTTTCTGAAGCTATAGTGATTGCCCATCGAAAACACTCTTACGTGTGGGCCTTGGAGTAAGAGTCGCAACAGGCTCCGAACCAAGTAAATCTTGGTGTTTGCATTGTTTCTTTTATTTCCGTTGCGTATTACTCGATAGTTTTAAAACGAACGTGAAAGCCATGAGCGCTTTTCCCCCCCCCCCCCCCCCCCCCCCTCTAGCGCTTTCGATCCTACATAACCCTCTTTATAGCTTTCCAATTCTCTGGTCCAAGCTTACTTAAATATCTGTCTAACATTCCTACAATATACACAAGATCCGGACGTGTATATACTTGAGCATATATCAAACTCCCTACTATCGATGTGTAGGGAAATTACGATATTTCCTTAATCTCAAGTTCATGGTGTAGACATTGTTGCAAGATAAGTCTATCACCCTTTTGTTGGTTAGTCCTAGGAAGATCGTACTGGTTCCCCTGTACAAAAATTTTGTACAAGTCCTGAACTTTTCCTAACAACCTATTATGTTCTTTATAAATTAAATTCAGAATCGCAAACGGAACTTAACATTATTGATTCCAAATTTAACTTATCTGTTCTTAGAGGTTTAGACTTGGATCGCAAACGATACTTAATATTATAGATCCAAATCCACCTATGTTATAAATTCAATTAAATATTTATTTCAAAAATCGACTCCTAGGTCAAACATGGCGAGACACTTGACCTTCTTGGGTATGGGAACATCCACCACTGCCTCGACAAAGCCTTTTAACGAAATTCAATATTTAATTTCCTTATATAACTATAGGTTTAACCAAAAGGAACAATCGAATCACAAGATCGAAAAATAAAAGAAACACAAATTCGAAATAAATCTGAATATCTAGAATCTCTAGCCTCTTGTGTTTGGTATTTCAAATATATACAAAGAAAACTAGTAAGATGCGGAATAGAATTACTAGTTATACCTTTCTTTGTAAGTAACAACATCTTAATCTTCTATCGTATTCCTCTTCTTATCCTGGACGTTGTGTGGGCAACGATCTACCGAGATGAGAACCACCAAAAGACCTTCCTTCTAACAAGTTTCGGCCACCAACCTTCAAGCTCCAAGGGATGCAAGAGCAAAGCCTCCTTTCTCTCCTTCTTCTCCTAGCTAGAACTGGCCACCAAGGACTCATCTTGTGTTGATGTCGCCGACCACCAAGGAGGAAGAGAAAAGGAGAAGAGCAAGGAACTATGGACGACCACCACCAAGGAAGAGAGGAGAGGAAAATAGAATAGAGTTGTGTCTAATGAAGGCACCCCCTCCCTCTCTTTTATATTCCTTGGTCTTGGCAAATAAGGAAATTTAATTATAATTAAAATTCCCTTATTCTCTTAGCCATTGGTTAATAAGGAAAATTTAATTAAACTTTCCTTTTAACCCTCATCATGGCCGACCACATCACAAGCTCAAAATAAGGCAAGTTTTAAACACAAAATTAAAACTTTCTTATTTATTTCCGGAAATTTTTAAAATAAAAATTTCTCTAATAATTTTTCCCTTCATGGTTGGTTATAAAAGAAAATTTTATAAATTAAAATCTCTCTATTAAAACATGTGGATGATTTCTAAAAAGGAAAGTTTTCTCTAAAATTAAAATCTTCCTTTCAATATACAAATAAGGAAAGATATCAAATCTTTTCTTAATCTTTTGTAGAAACTTATAAAAGGAAATATTTAATTTTAAAACTCTCTTTTTAAATCATGAACATGGTTACAAAAAAGGAAAGTTTTATCAAAAATTAAAATATTCCTTTTAACTACAAATAAGAAAAGATATCAAATCTTTTACTTAATCTTTTGTAGAAAGTTATAAAAGGAAAGATTTAAATTTTAAACTCTCTCTTTTAAAATCATGATATCCATATAAGAAAAGATTTTAAAATAAAATCCTTTTAATTTTATTAGGGTCGGCCATAACAAGCTTGGGCTCCAAGCTATGGTCGGCCCCCTCAACTTGACTCATCCCTTGGCTTGATCGGCCCAAGCTTGGACTCCAAGCTTGCTTGGCCGACCACCTAAGGGTGGGTAGGAGGTGGGTATGCAGTGGGTATAATTCTCTATATACAAGAGGCTACGATAGGGACCGAGAGGAGGAATTGGTTTTGGTCTCCCGACAAAATTAAGCTTCCCGTGTTCGCCCCGAACACCCAACTTAATTTCATCAATAATAATTCATACCACTAAAGAATTATTATTGAACTACCGCACCAATCCCAAATTACATTTTGGGTCCTTCTTATTATGAGTGTGTTAGTCTCCCTGTGTTTAAGATGTCGAATGCCCACTAATTAAATGAATTACTGACAACTCTCTTTAATTAATATCTTAGTCCAAGAGTAATACCACTCAACCTTATTGTCATGTCGGACTAAGTCCATTTGCAGGGTTTAATATGACAATCCTTATGAGCTTCTCTTGGGGACATTATCAACCTAGATTACTAGGACATAGTTTCCTTCTATAATCAACAACACACACTATAAGTAATATCATTTCCCAACTTATCGGGCCTTTTGATTTATCGAACTAAATCTCACCCTTTGATAAGTTAAAGAAATGAATACTAAATATATGTGCTTGTTATTATATTAGGATTAAGAGCACACACTTCCTTAATAATTAAGGTCTTATTCTTTTATTAAGTCAGTATAAAAAGAACTTACCTTAAAATGTCGTACTCGTTGGGACCGAAAAAGGAGCTAGAGGGGGGGTGAATAGGTCGGCGCGATCTCGTGCTCGTTGTTGCTTGTTTCTTCAAAGATATGCAGCGAAAAATACAAAGAAACAAACACACAACGCTAACTCTAGGATTTACTTGGTATCCACCTCAACAAGAGGTGACTAATCTAAGGATCCACACACTCATGCACCCTCCACTATGAAAACACTCCTTTACGATAACAACCGAAGGCGGAGAAGCCTTACAACACTCTCAATACAAGAAGTAAGGAAAGGGAAAACAAAATACAAGCAAAAGCTTACAAGATATGCACTGAAAACCCTAACCCTAACTTATTGTTGTAGCACGCCTCTTGATCTTGGATCACCAGCAAACCTTGCTCCAAGAACCCCTCAAGAACTGGCGGTAGAGTGGAGAAGAAACTATGGAGAGCTGCTGTGTCGCTGGAGAAGAATCAAGGAAGAACTCTCGAAGATGAACACACGCCAACAGCTAAAAACGACGCCAACGGTCGAATCCCAATCGATTGGGGAGACTTTGGATCGATTGGTCGATCGATCCAGAGTGCCTCTGTGCTCCTGGAAATTGCCTGGATCGATTGCCCAATCGATCCAGCACGTCTCGCGTGTTTTCCAACGCTGTCGCGCACATTCCCACCCTCTCAATCGATTGCCCGATCGATTGGAGATTTCAATCAATCAACGGATCGATTTAGAAGCTCACTGTTCACTCAAAAACTCTCCCAATCGATTGACCAATCGATTGGGGGAAGTTTCAATCGATTAACCAATCGATTCAGCCTATTTCTGCATGAATTCATGTCACCCAATCAATTGGAAAGCAGAAAACTGGATAGAGCTTGAAATTAGCTTCGTTTCGCATCTGAGATCACCTCATTCCGATATCCGAGTCAAAAATTATGGCTTTCGAAAGCTCACTACATCCGAACTTCCTAGTTCCATGCCAACTCCCTATTGGACTTACGACCGCTAAGAGTTCAGTCAACTTTTGACCGATCTAGACTTTCTCCTTGTGCCAAGTGTTCGGTCAACCTTGACCCACTTGGACTTATCATCTCGTGCCAAGTGTCCAGTCCTCCATGACTCACTTGGACTTCCTTCTATCAGATGTCCGGTCACCCTTGACCCATCTGGATTTCCTCATGCCTGACTTCACTCACCAGGTCTTTCCATTGCCTGACATCACTCACCGGGACTTTCTCCTGCTTGGCTTCACTCACCAGGACTTTCACTTACCTGACTTCACTCACCAGGACTTCTACCTGCCTGGCTTCACTCACCATGACTTTATTCCAACTGCCCGGCTTTACTCATCAGGACTTTCACCTAGCTTCACTCACTAAGACTTCTCAACTGCCCGACTTCACTCACCGAGACTTTCACCTAGCTTCACTCACTAGGATTTTCATCTGCCTGGCTTCACTCACCAGGGCTTCCCACACGGACGATTGCACCTACAATCTCCACGACCTATCAATCTCCATGTATATCAAGCTTGAGCCAACTCAAGCTTAGTCAACCAGGTCAACCTTGACCTAGGGAATATTGCATCAACACTACTCAATACGCTCAGAGTGTACTAGTGTAATTTTATAGTTAAGATAAACTAATACCAAATTACACTACGACTATTCCAATGGTTTGTTCCTATCCATCTTAGTCGTGAGCTACTGTTTATAATTTATAAAGAACCGATAACATGATCTTCTGTGTGTGACACCATACACCATGTTATGTACAATATAAATTAATTGAACAACTACACTTAGCATATAAATGTAGACATTTGACCAATTTGATTATTTATTTCAAAATAAATGTTTACAAAAGCTAAGCTTTTAGTATACACTCTAACACCTTTGACACAAATGTGTCACCAAGAGTATAATTCTGCATGCCATACCGAATGAGCATCTCTTCTATATAGGTCTTTTGTGATAGTCCAAGTGTGCACCTTGAATAATCATGAATTATTTGTATGTCTAAGATAGAAGATGCATCACTAAGATCCTTCATTTTGAATTCACCAAATAGAAATGACTTATTTGTAGTAGCAAACCTTTATCATTGCTTGTAAGTAATATATTGTTGACATATAGAATAAGTATAATAAACTTTCTTCCACTATATTTGATATACAAATATTGATTAACTAGATTCTTCTTAAAACCCTATGAAGAAGTCACTTGATCAAACTTCCAATACCATTAATGAGATATCTGCTTTAACCCATAAATGAACTTCTTTAGTTACATACTAGGTGTTTTGAATCTCCTAATTCAAACTTCTCCAGCTTTACCATATATATAGCTTTTTCAATATTTTCATTGTGAAATGCAGTCTTAATATTCATTTGGTGTAATTGTAGGTTATAATGAGCTACAAGTGCCATGATTACCCTACAAGAGTCTTTCGTCGAAATTGACATAAAAGTCTCATTGCAATCAATGTTCTCCTTCTGAGTGAATCCCTTGGTGACTAGGCGTGCCTTATACTTTTCAACATTGCCATGTGAATCTCATTTCGCTCTAAATATTCATTTACAACCAATAAGTTTCACATCTTCAGGTAATTCGACAAGTTCTCAAATATCGTTGTCAACCATAAACTTCATCTCTTGCATCATGACATTGATTCATTTTTCTGAATGAGAACATTGTTTGACTTCTTGGAAGGATATGAGGTCATCTTCCAACCCTATATCAAACTCATGCTCTTAGAAATATACATAATCATAAGACATTATAGATCTCTTTAGTGACACTTGATCTTGAGGTGGTTGGAAGTCATGCTAAATTGTAGGAGGTAATACCTTTATTTGAGCCGACATACCTTCTAATTGTATTGGAGGTGACATGAGAATATCGTGGTCAACTACTCCTTTTGATTGTGCAGCTTCAAGTACTGTATATGAAATGATAATCATTTCATTATCAACTGCATTAGTAGTTACCATATTACGATCATCAATCTCCTTAAATGATATTTCTCTAACTTTATAGCTTTCATAATAATTAATAAATTTGACATTACCCATCTCGAAAAAGGATCAACTCAAGGGGTTGTAAAATTTAAAATCTCTTAAGTTTTCAGAGTATCCTATAAAATGACAGCTAACGGTTCTTGAATCCAGTTTTCTTTTGTTAGGCCTATAGGACCTAGTCTCAGCCAGACAACTTTATACATGTAGATGTTTAAGATTAGGCGCTCTACCTGTCTATAACTCATATTAGATTTTGGTTGCCGCCTAACTAGGAACTCTATTGAATAGGTAAATCACAGTCTTGAGTGTCTCACCCTAATAAAAAAAAAACTCCAATAGAAAAAAAATATAATCATATTTCTTACCATATCTTTTAGAGTCCACGATACTATTCTACTAAGGTCCTAGCCATGGTGTATTGCATCATGATTCTTTTATATTTGAAAGTGTCCTAAGGCAATCATATTATATATTGTATTATTTATTAGATAAATAAAATTTCTTATTTGAGTATGCATTCTATATGTATATGATATTAATCTTAAACTCAATCAATGAAGTTTATAAGACAATGCACAACATGAGAGACATTGTGATTGGATCATAATAGTGGATATCTTTTCATGTGTAATTACATAAGTATTGAAATATTTCTTAGTTGATAAATTAATAAGATTGGATATCATTAATTATATAAGACTAACATATGTTATGCTACTTGGTTTATCTAAGTAGTTGGTTCTCAATAGCTAAAAACATTGGGATGTTGAGATTTAACATATAGATGTTGATTAAGGGTAACTAATTCATTGGATGTGACCTGATATGAGACTTCATGTGGTTTTCTACATGTCAATAAAAACCTCATAGCAACTCAAGTGCAAGTTTCTTTAGACTTAATGTATTTAAGTCATCTTGGACATGGAGACTTATACTTTGACATTTTAGCAAACATCTTCTAGGAGGTGTAAGTCTGGGATGATTGGGTGTAAGTCGATATATCTGAAGGCATTTGAATAGCTCATAGAGGATTCACCACTCCTTTTATAAGGAGATGTATATCATATGACTTCTTGTTAGGATTATTACTCATAAATCTTTGGCTAAAGCAAAACATGTCAAGAGGATAGTCTTTTTGAATATGTGTTTGAATAATTTGAATCCACAAGACAAGGAACTACTACTTGAGTTAGATATAACGTAGTCATCCTAGTGGGATTGCCACATATATCAAGTCTTAAACCAAGTGGGTATAAGATAAGTGAAAAGAATATGCACACTGATAACTATAATGTTAAAGGATTCAGAATTTGTTCTAAGATCAAGTATGATTTTTTAGTCAATTGGAGATCATGATGTACCACTAGGTGTCACCATAATTGATTTATAATTAATGGTTAATTATGAATGACCAACATAATCAGAAACTTATTGGATCACACACACTATAATATATATGAAAGATGTAAAATAAGTTTGAGAATTGGATTCTCAGATTAAGAGAGATTGAGACTAGTTAGATTGACAAAGGGGCAAATATATAAAGTATTTGTCAGACCAAAAGCAATGGTGGGTCATGCCTCTTGCAGGTGAGGTTTGATCCATTTTGGTTGAGTTATGAATCAAAATTTGTTTGTTTAATAATGAACCAAAAGTAGTTTGGTTTTGAACTAAGTTGGTTTGGTTTTGAACCAAATTAAATGATAGCGGATCAAGTTGACTTAATGGGTACGAATTTGATCATGCTAATCAAACCCTAATGTAGATGTATAAGAACCCCTCCACGGGGGAGAAACATAAGACAATCTAATTAGTGAATTAAGGTTTCTATTTTTCTCTCCCTCTCCCTTTCTTATTGTTGTGGACCACACAATGTTGCCACCACAACATTAACCAGCCAGTCACCATCCTCCTTGCCATCAGTTGCCAACCCTACCATCAGCTACTTCCAGTCGTCGACCATCCGACCTCCCTTGCTGCCTCCCGCCGACCTCCAAGACGTTGTCCTCTTGCCTCTGACTGCTTCCACCTTGCAGCTAGTCTCCTAGCCACCAGACAATGGTGGCCCAATCGTCAAATAGTAGCCAAGGGTTGTTTAATCGATTGGTTAGAAATGTAGCAGTACTTTTTCCTCATCCTCCCAATAATTGCCATTGAAAAAACTCCATGAAACTCGTTTTCTAGGGTTTCTCTCGGGTTAGAAAATGACTCCCAATAGATTAGCCTTAACCCTAATTGATTGTCATGCCAGATCAATCGTTAAAAACCTACAGAACTACTCTTTTTTGCCTGTTTAATCGATTGGTGGGCCATATCATTTGATTACTAGCTTCTAATCGATTAACCCAATCAATTTTGAAACTTTTTGTTCTTTGTGAAAACACTCCAATCAATTGATCAATCGATTCCTACCCTTACTGTGCTCTCGTAAAAACACTCCAATTAATTGGCGACCCTCACTGTGCTCTCATGAAAAAGTTCCCAATCAATTAGCCTAATTGATTTGCCTTAGACTAATCAATGGCCCAACCCTAAACTCAGATTCAAATTTTAGGGTTCATTTGCCCAACCCTAAAGTCATCAATGACTCGTTGGGACTCGTTGCCTAACATTCGGTCAACCTTCACATGCGAGGGCTTCTTCACTAAGTGACTGGTCCTCCTTGACCCACTTAGACTTTTTGAAACATCCCAAGATTATTCACCAAAGTTTTTTTTTAACTACCCTCTCATCAACTGCTATGTAGATAACCATAGTACAATCTCATCATAAAGCACAATCTTAATCAATGAAAATGACTGCATCTCAAACAAGAGTTTAATGAATAAGGATAGTAATTCCCCAAACATTCCTCTTACAAGTAATAAAGAGAAACCTCTCATAGGGAAACAAGTATACTCTGCACTCCTAGACATTGGGACAGTACCATGCATCCATCCCGTCTCCTCGTCTACTTCGTCCGAAGGCCTTCCGTCAAATCCTAATAATCATCCTCACCTGTAACGTAATCATCATGAGTCTACGAACCCAGCAAGCAGAACCAATATGAATAAAGAGACATCCATTAAGTAACAGAATTAGAAACTAGAAGCCAACAGAAAACATAACCCAATTACAAAATAGCAAAGAAAGATCTACAATGCACAGGTGATCCTATATAGCTAATAAGGTGAATATGTCATATATCCGGTAACCACAATTAGAGTCAGTCAACAGTCCCTTGACCCTAAAGGTACCTCCTAGAGAATATGTAGTCATATAGCCGAAGCTAACAATAAATTACAGTATTAGTCATAAATTATAATATCAGTCATGTTTGGAAGGGCTCTCCCCGGAACTCATCCCGGAGCACCCATCCCGTACTATCACCACATATGCTCATATCCATCCAATTAGCCACATAAGAAAACATAACCAATTCACATTATACTTTTATCTATAGCACATTTCATTCATACATCCCTATGCAATGAACATGATCTATGCATATCATACTTGTAAATAAGCATGAACATTACTGGTATCGAACCTTTGCTTAAGGAACTCACATACATGACCAGAACCTTAAAGATCCTAGCACCATCCATTCTGAATTCATGCACTTAAGAAAATGAGGAAAGTAACATCTACCTTAAACAACACAAATACCTTAATCTAGATCCATCACAGCATTAAAAACCAACCAAGAGAAACGATCGCACATTGGAAACAAACCGCATCCCATCAAATATACCCTAGAGTTCAAACCATCTCGAGAAAACCATTCACAACATTGAAATCCCATGCATCATCAATTCTGTTCAAGATCCGAAGACATCGTAGGGTAGCAAAGACAATTCCTCAAAATCGAACAACAACTACTAAATCTATCCGACAAACTACAACAGCTGAGGAGTCCAAGAGCATCATAGAATCTAGTACATCCTACCCATTTAAGTCCTGAATTCCAGAGCAATTTGAAAAGGTAAGAACAACATCAGTAATTGTTTCAAAACCTTTTCCCAAATCTGTACCAAAAATTGAAATTCCATATGGAGCAACAAAAACATCACCGAAGCTTATCCAATCGAAAAAAAACCATCATAAACCTGCTCCAGAAGCTCAATCCATCTAACGAAAACCAAGCCAAACCCGACTCAATCACTATGCCCTAATCTATTGTTGAAATCTGAAGAGAAATCCCCTGATAGAACAATAACAACGCAGAAAAATCACAAACAGAACATTCCCCTAGCAAACGAACTCCATCAATAACAGGATGCACTGGCAAAATCTAGAAACTATGCGAACCAAGCAAGAACTTCAATGAAACCACAGATCGAATCAACATCTCACAGTAGAAAGCACAATCACATTGAAACCATATCCGCATCAAATCCACATCACAGCACATGAATCAAACTTCGTTATTGCAAACCCAACCTCCAAAAACCCCGCGAAACTTTGATTAAAGCCACCATCCATCAGGAACCTCACGACAATCACAAATTCAAAACATAAACTCAAAACAAAACATCTCTGAATCACAAGAAACATTGAAACCCTGGTTAAAATAAAAGCATCGCTGGATAGAATGTATCGTGATCCCTACAATCAAACAGAACTCGTCGATAAGGACTTCATCGACTCCCAGTTTCCTATTCCATACCTCACAGATCTTGCATTTAGCATAGGGATTGAACTTGCCTTTCCTTTGCTCCTTCCTTCCTATATCACTTCTAGACACCCTTGTGCGTTGTTAACGCTGTCGACGCGGTCATCAGAGGCCTCGTCACTTGATCGCAATGCCCTTGCGGATTCGCCAGCGTGGGATGTTGATCGGCCAGAGCTTAGAGCCCGGCAAGGAGTCCCGTCACAACCGACGGAGAGAAGCGAGAGTGAAGAAGTCGACGATTTGAGTGAACAGTGGTGAGGATCGGGGTGAAGCTAGGTATATATATATATCTAGGTTAATTAAATCCCAATCTTAGGTAGTTAAGTCTGATCAACTCCTAATTTAATTGGACATCATATATTTCCCCAAACTTAAAAGTTCTATCCTCTTTAAATGCGTCATACTAATTCATTTTAAATCCCAAAACCCTCTAAAATTCATAGAAAATTTAGTAAATAAATTCCCTAATTTATGCTCGCGAGACCTTAATTTATTATCATTATAATTACTACTATTGTTTTTTAAAATAATAATAATAATAATAAATTCCTTAATTAACGCTGGGGAGACCTTACAATTCTCCCCCTTATAAAAATTTTGTCTTCGAAATTTGACTTACCAAATAACTTAGTAGTGATTGCGCATATCCAGTTCAATCTCTCAAGTAGTTTTCTTTATCAACTGATTTTTCCATAAAACATGTACCATTTTGATCTCCTTGTTCCTTAGCTTTTGGTTTTGACGATCCAAGATTTATTTCGGCATCTCCTCATAAGACAGATCCAACCTCCAATGCACAAACTCATGACCAATTTAACTCTATTGGCAATAACACCTTCTCTAAGATGAAAGCATTAGTTTAAATTATAGCCACGAATGGACAAAACATGTAGTGCTTACATTGAAAGTTTAAAGACTAATCTGTAAATTTGTGTTTCTAAAGGAACTTATACCGTAAGAATTATTGGAATCACCATTGAACTCCTCATAGTTATCATAATTCTCACACTCTCAATCTAACTTTAGTGGTTAGGTAATGTTTACACCATTGGTCGTGTAGATGAATTTAATGGTATTTCTACAGTTAACAGAACTCATTAGCTCTTAAAGTTTGCCACACTAAACCGGCAAGGTGTTGCTTTTTCTCTCTCTAAACCTCCCTTCATTTGCATTTCGTCCATCTTTAGCAAGATAAAGAATATTTTCCACTCTCATTTTGTCCATTGTTTGGGTTTGCAATGAATAACATAAACTAAATCCTACGTCTTTATTATCTATCTCAAATTTTTGAGACATCCAAAGTAGAAACCTAAACAAGCTTCTAAGCAGCTGCGCATCACATTTACTGCCCGACTTGCACGTCTGTGATTTATGCAACTAATACAGTAATTTATGCAAGACATAACTGAATGCTTCTTGACAAAGCAAAATCTATTTCTGGCAAAGCAAATTGCTATTAGAGAAGGATTTGAACTGCTGTTACAATCTTCAAACCAATATTTTTTTTAATTCTATAAAATAAGATAGAAGTGATCAAGCATTCTTCTAAGGGATGTCATTACAAGTATCATATGCAGGTATCGTCAAATAAGACTAGCAAATAAAACCTTGCATTATGACTATTATGCAATGCTCAAAGAAAGACAAATAAACAAGATAATAGTGACTCTGGATTAGAAAATACATACAACCATCTAAAACATATTGGTATCAAGCTTACATTTGAAGAACAGAGAAGGTACCCAAGGGAAGAGGAATATAAACAACTACTTGTTCTTCAAGATGGGCATTCACACATTAGCAACATAGTTTGCATGAGTGGTAGTCATCAAAGAATTTGCAGTTTCACATATGATACAGATTATATATGAATAATAAATAATTCTTCCTATGCTCTCCTAATGCTTTATGCGCTATCCTTAACTATAATTCGTATTTATATGTTAACTATCTTTTTTTTTTGTTGGATGATACATTATTGCTTGGTTGTCTATCATTATTTTTCTACAAAGTACCAACTACGATATTATCATGTATCATTTAAATATTAATAACCAAGGGATTGATGTTCTAGTCCGACTATTGTATACAACTGAAAAATCAAGGTGATCAAGTACTTGCACCAGTCTGTGGTTCAATTTTAATATAGCGTTAATTTCGCTTTCACTAGTTCATTCCAGTGGTCATTTATTTACTACAAAAATATCATGCCAAAGAGAAAACAACAAAGATTACAACAAAAGAAAAAAAAATTCTTGCTTGTATTATTACTGGCATGTAATGTTGTGTACAACTGAATCATCTGTTCGTTGTCATGGGTTTCTTCTAATTAACACCAATGGATGTAAAGATTACTAGATAGGCTCAAGAAACTGTCTAATATGCTAAAGTACTTTACACTCAGTTCCTTCAAGTGGTTTTAGATCCTGTGATGTGAGCAACAAATTTTAGCTGAGATCGTAAGTGATAATCTATAGGGCATGCCTTCTTTTGCAAATGCCTCAGCCACAAAATGATCAAATGGTCCCTCTGCCCAATGTCTCCTAGTTTCCAAAAAACACTGGAATCTAACAAGTAAATCATACTTCTTAATATTACAATGTGTTGGTGGTGGTAAAAGGAAATTGGGATACGAGTACATGATCCAACTTTCATCATGACAATTATCCCATGCATGTACAGAGGGGACCATACTACATTGGGCTATATAATTTAGAAAGGACTGTGACCTCATGAAACATGAGAAATGTAATCTATATCTAAATCTCATGTCTGTAGCCATGTCTTATAAGTGATAATAAGTTAGCTCTATCTTTTTGCATCGGCAAATCTTATATCCAAATATACCTTCTACGTTATCTAATCATATATGAGAGGCCCATGGTCAAAATCCCTAGGGAACAGTATACATCAATCCTCAATCGACTGTGATAGTATAAGTACACGCTTCTTATCCATTACCCAAATGATAGTGGCAAGAATGGTATGGTTGTTGGTATTTCCTATGCTCCTTGACCTCCAATAGGTTGTTGACAAACCCGATCCTTGCTTTCCAACTTGGTCTTAGTTGGTGCCATATAAAAATCTGCAACCTCGGTATCAAGTTTGGGTCCTAAGTGTCATCAAACCAAACTAGACCAGTGAGTACTTAATAGACGAGTATAGAAACTGTTACACAATCAAACTGAAGGGAGTAAGTCTAACCCATTACACGTTAGTTTCCATGACATTTCAACTCTTCTAACCATAACCTACACCAAGTAGTGAACATAAAAGATAAGAAAATCATCAATTCACTAAAAACATTTACTCATAATTACCTCACATATTTATATAATATTTGTATCCTAACCAAGTTACCAAATCAAATTCATGACTGTAACAAAGTAAATCTTACAAACTTTAAGGCAGAAGTAGCCGAGTTCCTGACGAGATGGCGTGCACAAACTGTCCTTTAGGAGTGACTGCTCTGATACCAACTGAAACATCCCTAGATTATTCACCAAAGGTTTTTTTTAACTACCCTCTCATCAACTACTATGTAGATAACCATAGTACAATCTCATCATAAAGCACAATCTTAATCAATGAAAATGACTGCATCTCAAACAAGAGTTTAATGAATAAGGACAGTAATTCCCCAAACATTCCTCTTACAAGTAATAAAGAAAAACCTCTCATAGGGAAACCAGTATACTCTGCACTCCTAGACGTTGGGACAGTACCATGCATCCATCCTGTCTCCTCGTCTACTCCGTTCGAAGGCCTTCCGTCAAATCCTGAGAACCATCCTCACCAGTAACGTAGTCATCATGAGTCTACGAACCCAGCAAGAACAACCAATATGAATAAAAGAGACATCCATAAAGTAATAGAATTAGCAACTAGAAGCCAACAGAAAATATAACCCAATTACAAAATAGCAAAGAAAGATCTACAATGCATAGGTGATCCTATATAGCTATAATAAAGTGAATATGTCATATATCCGGTAACCACTATTAGAGCCAATCAACAGTCCCATGACCCTAGAGGTACCTCCTAGAGAACATGTAGTCATATAGCCGAAGCTAAAAATAAATTACAATATCAATGATAAATTACAATATCAGTCATGTTTGGAAGGACCCTCCCAAGAGCTCATCCCGGGGCATTGATCATCCCGTACTATCACCACATATACTCATATCCATCCAATTAGCCACATAAGAAAACATAACCAATTCACATTATACTTTTATCTATAGCACATTTCATTCATACATCCCTATGCAATGAACATGATCTACACATATCATACTTGTAAATAAACATGAACATTACTGGTATAGAACCTTTGCTTAAGGAACTCACATACATGACCAGAACCTTAAAGATCTCAACACCATTCATTCTGAATTCATGCACTTAAGAAAATGAGGAAAGTGACTTCTACCTTAAACAACACAAATACCTTAATCCAGATCTGTCATAGCATTAAAAACCAACCAAGAGAAACGAACACACATTGGAAACAAACCGCATCCGATCAAATCTGTCCTAGAGTTCAAACCATCTCGAGAAACCCATTCACAACATTGAAATCCCATACATAATCAATTATGTTCAAGATCCGAAGACATCGTAGGGTAGCAAAGACAATTCCTCAAAATCGAACAACAACTACTAAATCTGTCCGACAAACTACAACAGCTGAGGAGTCCAAGAGCATCATAGAATCTAGTACATCCTACCCATTTAAGTCCTGAATTCCAGAGCAATTTGAAAAGGTAAGAACAACATCAGTAATTGATTCAAAACCTTTTCCCAATCAGCCGATCGATTAGCCGATCAGATCGGATCGATTGGCCAGGCTGGATCGATCAGCCGATCGATCCAAATTTGACCCCGTGCACAGTAGCGAGTTGAATCGATCAGTGGATCGATCAGACAACTCCAATCGATCAGCCGATCGATTGGAATGTCTGATTTCAGCTAGAAGCGCCTAACTTCCGTTTTTTTGACCAACTAGAAAGTTAAGTTCTCTTCTTTAGCATATGTACAACTTCAGAAGTGTACTCCGAGAATAATTTCCAGATTTCGTAGTAAATAGCAGAGAGTTTAATTAGTTCAGTCCTTTTCCGCACAAGAACAGTTAGCATAATGTAACCCCCGGCCTTACAGTTTAGTTAGTTAGTAGAAGGTGGGTTGTTACATCGGCCACCTCATAGCTCCAAGCAAGGAAAGTTTTAATAACACAAGAATTAAAACTTCCTAATTTGCTTCCGGAAATTTTTAATAAAAATTTCTTTATTAAAATTTCCTTCATGGTTGGTTATAAAAGGAAACTTTTATAAATTAAAATCTCTCTATTAAAACATGTGGATGATTTCCAAAAAGGAAAGTTATCTTTAAAATGAAAATCTTCCTCTCAATCTACAAATAAGGAAAGATATCAAATCTTTTCTTAATCTTTTATAGAAACTATAATAGAAAAAAATTAATTTTGAAACTCTCTTTTAAAATCATGAACATGGTTTCATAAAAGGAAAGTTTTATCAAAAATTAAAATCTTCCTTTCAATCTACAAATAAAGAAAGATATCAAATCTTTTCTTAATCTTTTGTAGAAACTATAAAAGGAAAGATTTAATTTTAAAACTCTTTTAAAATCATGAGGATGGTTTCATAAAAGGAAAGTTTTATCAAAAATTAAAATCTTCCTTTTAACTACAAATAAGGAAAGATATCAAACCTTTCACTTAATCTTTTGTAGAAAGTTATAAAAGGAAATATTTAAATTTTAAACTCTCTTTTAAAACCATGGTATCCACATAAGAAAGATTTAAAAAATAAAATCCTTTTTAATTTAATGTGGTCGGCCACACCAAGCTTGGATTCAAACTAGGGCCGGCCACACAACTTGACTCATCCTATTTGCTTGGCCTGCCCAAGCTTGGGTTCCAAGCTTGCTTGGCTGGCCACCTTAGGATGGGTATAAAGGTGGGTATAGGTGGGTATAATACTTTATAAACAAGATGATACAATAGGGACCGAGAGGAGGAATTGGTTTTGGTCTCCCAATGAAATTAAGCTTCTCGTGTTCGCCCTAAACATCCAACTTAATTTCATCAATAATAATTCATTCCACTAAATAATTATTATTGAACTACCGCACCAATCCCAAATTACATTTTGGGTTCTTTCTTATCATGAGTGTGTTAGTCTCCTTGTGTTTAAGATGTCGAATGTCTACTAATTAAATGAGTTACTGACAACTTTCTTTAATTAATATCTTAGTCCAAGAGTAGTACCACTCAACCTTATTGTCATGTCGGACTAAGTCCACCTGCAGGGTTTAACATGACAATCCTTATGAGCTCCTCTTGGGGGCATTATCAACCTAGATTACTAGGACACAGTTTCCTTCTATAATCAACAACACACACTATAAGTAATATCATTTCCCAACTTAGCAGGTCTATTGATTTATCGAGCTAAATATCACTGTTTGATAAGTCAAAGAAATAAATACTAAATATATGTACTTGTTATTATATTAGGATTAAGAGCACACACTTCCATAATAACTAAGGTCTTGTTCTTTTATTAAGTCAATATAAAAAGAACTTACCTTAAATGGTCCTGCTCAATACACTCAGAGTGTACTAGTGTAATTTATCAGTCAAGATAAACTAATACCTAATTAGCCTACGACTATTCCAATGGTTTGTTCCTTTCCATCTCAGTCGTGAGCTACTGTTTATAATTTATAAGGAATTGCTAACATTATCTTCTGTGTGTGACACCACACACTATGTTATCTATAATATAAATTAATTTGAACAACTACTCTTAGCTTATAAATATAAATATTTGACCAATATGATTCTTATTTCTAAGTAAATGTTTATACAAAAAGCTAGGCCTTTAGTATACATTCCAACAGAAATGTCGCTTGAGTGATTTCGGCCATCACAATCTGAGCTCACTCGCACCCATCTTCCGGCCTTTTCGAGCAACCTTCCACTTCAGTTTCTCATCCCTCAAAAATGTCGCGCGCCTCCTTCTCGTTCACCAGCGTACTCTTCTGCAGCACCTCGTCCCTCGAATGCATCGAGCCCGTCAACTCTCTCCTGTGTCGTCCTTCTCGCTAGCTGCATCTCTCACTCGACCTCCTGTGCTCCTAAGTTCCTGCACACTTAGACATAGGACATCAAAACATAGCAGGACCTAACTTGACTTGGTTTGATCACATCAAAACTTCCATGGGGTACTTACAATCTCTTCCTTTTTATGTGAATAACCCCAAGTTAAGTTAGAGTAAACCAAAAAAAATAGTAATGAATTTTTCATTTGTTTAAAAAAAATTTACCTCCCCCTGGACTTTACCGCTAATTCTCCCCCATTGATCACATTAAAAATGAGATACTTTAAAATGACTTGGAAATAAGTCTTAAAACAAAATCTAAGGGAAACAAAGTCTAAATTGACAATTATCCAGAAAATTAGGAAAATATAAATTTTTAAAAAATAAATTTTGAAAAATATTTTTAAATTAAACTCTTCTTTCTCCGAAAAATTAAGATCAGATTAAATTCAATCATAAATTTTACAGCACAATTTATTTGAAAGTATTAGATATATTTATAACAGTTAAATGTTTAACAGTTAGTAAATTAAACATTCATTTCAGTAATTGGCTTCCAGACTGTGGCGAGGTACTAGGTCATCTTGTTTATTGGAACAACAACCACTTCTAGATAAAGTCTTTTAAAGAAATTAAATATTTAATTTTCTTTCTGAAAGCCCTAGGTCTAACTTAAAATAAGTCATACACAAAAAGATAATTTTAATTTAAACATGACTTTTGAACCCAAAATAGATTCCTTCTTACCAGATTTATCAAAAACTTTCTAAGTACATACTTCTGTGATATTCTTCTAATTTGGCCTTTATGTTATTTAAGATACCAATTTAGATTTCTATAATTTTTCCAGGTATTTTGATTATCATATGCAAAGTTTCTTGATTTTTTAATTTGGTTCTTCAATTTTTCATTTTTATCTTTTAATTTATCATACATTTCTAGGGAACATGTATTTGCTAGGATTGTTCTTAATTCAAAAACTTCATTTTTAAATTAATATTTTCCATTTTTAGTTTACATAGCGATCTAGTCATGGATTTAATATCTGAATATAACTAGTTAGGGGGTAGTAAATATACCTCACTTACCATATCTGTTCTGAAGTTTGTTTCTTCCTCCTTGTTGCAACTTTCTTCTGAGGAGTCTCCCCCTTCATCTATGCTCTCCTCCTGGTGGCTTGCCATCAATGCAAGTCCAGTGTACTCCTCCATATCTAATTCTGATGATGACTCATCCCACGTCGCCTTCAGTGTTTTGTACTTTGTTGTGGTTAGTCTCTTCTTGTTCAGCTTTGGGCAGTCATCCTTGATGTGCCCCTCTTCATTGCAATTATGGCATCTTACCTTCCTTGCTCTTCTTTTCTTTGCCTGCACTTGATTAAACTTATAATATTTCTTGAATTTCCATGTATGATGTTTCATCATCGTCGAAGAAGTTGTTGGCATCTGATTCATCCTTCTTGGCTTTTAGAGCAATATTATTTGATTTCTCTACCTCTAAGAATATATACAGCAAGACTCATGAAGTTCAAAAGTTAAAAATAAGCTTTTAAGAGTACATATCTCAAGGTCCTTAGAGATATAGTAAGTATCTACTAAGACTGACCACTCTTGAGTTCTCAAAAAAGAGTTAAGTGTGTACCTTAAGGAGTCACGATTTGTTACCTTTTCTCCGAGGTTGTTAAGTTGGGTGATCAGGTCTTTGATTCTTATATGGAGTTGGCCTACCTTCTCTCCCTTGTTCATCTGAAGGTTCGTCAGTTGGCTTCGGAGGATGTCCCACTTTGCTAGTTTGACTTCCGAAGTATCTTCGTGGAGCTCCAGGAATTTCTCTCAGAGAGCTTTGGCAGAGTCATAGCTTCCAATCTGACTGACCTCCTGGGTGGAAGAACGCTGAGTAGATGGAACTCTGCTTTTCCATTAGCCATGAAATCGGCTTGCTCCTTTTTCGTCCATGTGTACTCTTCTTTCTCGGCTCGGTGCTGATCCGTAGGTGCTACAAAACTATATTTTATAATTAAGAGAATTTCGAAGTCGGTTTTGAAGAATACCTTCATGCACTTCTTCCACGTTGCGAAGTCTCCCTAAAATTTTGACAGGTAGATGCTAGATCCGGCCATTCCTTTTGCTTTCGATGGTCGTTAGTCCTTCTAAAGTGGGTCTGACTCTAATACCACTTGTTATGACCCGTGCGGTCGACAAGAGGGGATGAATTGTCCTTCAAAAAGAAAATAGAACCTTTTCTTGATCTTTTGAAATACTAAGACACTTGTATAAAAAGAATTGATAAACTAATAAAAAGAAATAGGCTACCAATTTTTACTTGGTTACAACCAGGAAGATTGTTAATCCAAGACTCTGAAGCAATATTTAAATTCTCCTTTCTATTGGTACCCCAAGATTATTTTCATGTGATCAAACAAGTTAAGTTAGGTCCTGTTGTGTTTGATCTCTGTGTGTAGGAGCACAGGAAGTCGAGCGGAAGACACAGCTAGCGAGAAGGATGGTACGGGAGAGAGCCGACGATCTCGGTGCATCTGAGGGAAGAGGTGTTGCGAAAGAGTACACCGGCGGACGAGAAGGACGCACGTGGCGGTCCGAGGGACAAGAAGCCGGGGAGGAAGGCTGCTCGAGGAGAATGCCAGAAGTTGGGTTCGGGTGAGCCCTATTCTGGATGGACGAAATCACCAAAGCGAGCGGAGCCGGAGTGGAAGACTCAGACCGAACGTGGTTGACTTTCTAGTCCGAGCGCTCGGAACGAAGTTTTATCCAAATCACGTTTGACCGTGATCCGTTGCGAAGGGGATAAAATTTAATCCCCTTCCAGGTGTCTGGAACCCTTCCAGGCGCCCTGACCAAAGCTATAAATACAGCGTTGGTCCAAGAAGCTAAAAATAACAAGCATCATGAGAAACAACACTTGTACGCTTCTAGTTTTCATTTAGCTTCTTCCTTTTATGCGATCATTATTGTAAAGAGGCTTCTCCACCTGAAGGAGATATTAGTGCGTTATACTTCGTTGGATTAACAACCTCCCCAGTTGTAACCAAGTAAAAACTTATGTGCCTCTGTCTTTTGATTCCTTATTCTTTTTATGCAAGTGTTTGTTTAGCTATAAACTGAGAAAGATTCTTTTGTTTGATTTTGTGCAGGGGCTATTCACCCTCCTCTAGCCAGCCGCCAAGGGTCCTAACAAATGGTATCAGAGCAAGGATGCCTTAGAAGGACTAAGCGCCGACTAAAGTAACGAGATGGTTGGAGCTAACATCTATCCACCAACGTTCGAGCGCGAGTTCGCATTTTGGAAGCGACGAATGGAGGTATTTCTTAAAATAGATTTTAACATTTTATTAATAATGAAATATGGTTATGGAGCATCAAAGAACACAAACAGAGAAGAAATTGAAAAACACCTCTGGACCAAAAGGCAGCGCGACGACTTTACGTCAAACGGTAAGGCTGAATATCATTTAATAAGTGTACTACCGGTGGAGGATCTCGATAGAATCGACAACTACTAAAGTGTGAAAGAACTTTAGGAAAGATTCTTGAAGCTCTACGAAGAACCAATTGAAGCTGAATCCAACTCTTCGATGAACACCAAGTCATCGTCAGAAGAATCCATGATCGAAAAAATTACTAGGACAGCCCTTATAGACAAATTCCTTTCTGAGGACACAGAAAGCTCATCCCAGATAAGCATCGATGAAGGGGAAGAGTCTTCAGAGAAAAGCATCTCTAAGAGGGAGCATCAGAAGTCGACAAGGTAAGTCAGGTACGATCTCTACCTTCTAACCAATTGTTTAATTCAATATTGTCGAAAGATTCTTGTAAATCAGTAATGGAAAATAGAAAATTAACAGGGAATAATGAGTTAAAAATAACTCTAGCTAAATCTTGTCCATTAGAAGAATTTGACAGAGTGAAATTGGAAAATGATATTTTGTAAAAAGAAATAAAGAACTTGAAAAATCATGCATACTCATATAATACAAGTAGTAGAAAAGTTAATAGTCTAAATTGGTATTTTTATTACCACAAAGGACAAATTAGAAAAATTTCTCATAAATATATACCAAAGAAATTTCTAGTTAACTCAGTTGGAAGGAACCTATATTGGGTTCTAAAGACTTGTCTAAATTAAAGTTTAATTAGACTTAGGGCTTTGAGAGAGTACATTAAATATTTGATTTCATTATGAGGCTTTGTCTAGAAGTGGTTGATGATCTAATAACTAAGAAGGTCTAGTGTCTCGCCACAGCCTAGAAGTTAATTGACAAAATAAAATATTTAATTGACTAACTGATAAAGTATTTAATTATAATTAAAAAATACTTTAAATAGTTACTCATTTTTTTAATCTTTTTAAACTTAGAAATTTTAACTTAAAAGTTTTTTTTTAAGTATCAACTTTATTTTTCCTAAAATTATTTCTATAAAATTAGTTTTCGCAAACTTAGAAAAATATTGATTTTTTTAATCAAATTTTTTACTTAGAAATTTTTTCTAAAATTATTTTAAGTGCTATCAAAATAATTTTCAAAAGTCTCAGAGTTTTTCAAGATGTTGAAAATCAGTCTTTTTTTACTAAAAACTTTCTTATTTTTGAAAATTTTAACCCTTAGATTTTTTTTGGTACCCCATTTTTTATGTGATCATAGGAGGAGAAGGGAAGTTTAAGTCTAGGGGGACGTAGTGATTTCAAATTTAAACTTTTTTGCACTTTAATTGCAAAATTATTACTTTTATTTCATGTTGGTTTATCCTAACTTAACTTGGGTTGTTCACATCAAAAAGGGGAAGACTGTTGGTACCCCAAGGTTGTTTTGATGTGATCAAACAAGTTAAGTTAGGTCCTGTTGTACTTGATCCCTGTGTCTAAGTGTGTAGGAACTTAGTGTTGGGACCTTGACATCCGCTAAAAGGGGTGAATAGCGTCTCACCCAAATCGATCGCTTCCTATAATATTAGTTCACAGCGGAAATATAAAAACAAATACTAACAAGAGAAAGCAAACCTAACACGTTGATTTAACGTGGTTCGGAGATAAAGCTCCTACTCCACAGTTGTCCATAAGATGGGCGATCTCGATCCGTCGGTGGATGATTCCCTGGAAAATCTCCGACAAGCTCGAGCTCCTTGTCAGTGGAGAAACCTCGCCACAAACACTTGAATACAAGCACACTGATCACACGAAGGCTTGGGAGACTCTAATAGGCTTTAACCAAGTCTATTTCATCAACCATTCTCAAGCACCCCGAGCTTTATTAAATAGAGCTGGAGAGGAAAACCCTAAGTTGTTTTCCCGTTACCAGTCGACTGGTGTATGCACCAGTCGACTGGTCCTTTAAGTGAAGCTGACCATTACCCAATGGTCGACTACCAGTCAACTGATACAATGCACCAGTCGACTGCTACAGTGTATCAGTCGACTGCTACAGTAACCAGTCGACCGCTACAGTTCTGCTACAGTACTGCTACAGTGAAACCTAAACCATAAGATTTCGGCCCGAGTACAATCACTCAGCACTCTTCCTCGCCCGACCAACCTAGACCTAGCCTTCTAGCCTCCTCCATCATCCTCGTATCCCTCGGATGTCTCCCCATCCTTCATGTCTTGCCTTCTGGAGCTTCCTTCGGTCTTGTCCTTATTGTTGGGTCTTCCTTTGCCAAGAGGCTCCTCACCTCCAGGACTTCATCTATTGTCAAGTCACACTTGGACTTACGTTGTCAAGATTACATACTTGGACTTACACCGCCAAGACTCGTCCTTGGACTTTTCTCCTCTGCCAAGATTACCCTTGGACTTTCCTTATTGTACATGTATCCTGCACACTCACAATGCATATCAAATACAACAATAAACATAACTTAAACCTTTGTCCAAACATCAAAACCTAGGGCACCTAGATTGCTCCAATACTTAGGAGCACAAGAAGTCGAGCGGAAGACGCAGCTAGTGAGAAGGACGTCACGGGAGAGAGCTAACGAGCTCGGTGCGTCTGAGGGACGAGGTGCTAAGGAAGAGTACACTGGCAGACGAGAAGGGCGTGCGCGGCGGTCCGAGGGATGAGAAGTCGGGGAGGAAGGCTGCTCGAGGAGAAGGTCAAAAGTTGGGTTCAGGTGAGCCATATTCCGAATGGCACCCAAGCGAGCGGAGCTGGAGCAGAAGACCCAGACCAAAGCAAGCGGAACCGGAGCGGAAGGCCCGGACTTGAAAAGTCAACGTGGTTGACTTTTTTATCCGGGGGCCTAGAACCTTTCCGAGCGCCCGAAATGGAGTTTTATCTGGATCACGTTTGACTGCGATCCGTTACGAAGGGGATAAAATTTTATCCCCTTCTAGGCACCTAGAACCCTTCCAGGCGCCCCGAGCAAGGCTATAAATAGAGTCTTGGTCCAAGAAGCTAAAAACAACAACCATCTTGAGAAACAACACTTGTACGCTTCTAGTTTTCATTTAGCTTCTTCCTTTTGTGCGATCATTGTTGTAAAGAGGTTTCTATGCCTGAAGGAGATATTAGTGCGCTATACTTCCTTGGATTAACAACCTCCCTGGTTGTAATCAAGTAAAAACTTCTATGCCTCTATCTTTTGATTCCTTATTCTTTTTATGCAAATGTTTGTTTAAGTTATAAGCCGAGAAAGGTTCTTTTGTTTGATTTTGTGCAGGGGCTATTCACCCCCCTCTAGCCGACCGTCAGGAGAAATTCCTGAAATATACCAATTACGTAAAATGTGGAAAACAATGTGTTTATTTTGAAAGTAGTTACCTTGGTGTGTGTTTCGCATTTGCAATATGCGAAATTTAATAGGTTTCATATTCTGCAAATGCGAAACTAATGAAAATCACAGACATGCTACGATATTTGGTATTTATATCGTGGTAATTTCAAAATGTGAAACCACATTGGACTAAAAACACAAAGTCAAAAAATAGGAAATTCTAAACAAATGTAGAAGTTGTTTTCGGATATCTGTCAAAAAAAAAATCCCAAATATGAATGCTCTGTCTTAATCATGGATCAATGGAACAGTTACAGTAATTGTCACAGACTTTATCATTCCAAGGAAATTCCTGAAATATACCTATTATTAAAAATATGGATAACGATTATTTTGAAAGGAGTTACCTGTCTATAAGTTTCTTATTTGTGAAATGTGAAATTTAATTGGTTTCGCATTTGATAAATACAAAATTAAGAAAGAATTTGTTTTAGTTTACAGCTTTTCTATTAAAACTAAGAATTTTTTTGCTTCGAAAGCATTGATTTCGCATTCGTCAAATGCGAAAGCAATAAATGCGAAACATTGCTTTCGCATTTGCTAAATGCGAAACCAATGCTTTTGCGGTAAATCAAAAAATTCTTAGTGTAGATGTTTTCGCATTTGCTGCTTTCTGCTCCAAAACTAAGGATTTCTTTTGCGACAAACAATAAAATTCTTACTGTAAATGCTTTCGCATTTGCTATTTTATGCTCCAAGAACTAAGGATTTTCTTTTTTTTGTTTGCGAACTGCGAAACCAATGCTTTTGCGGCAAACCAACTTGTTCACCCAAATTCTCATAGAAAAATACGGGCTACAGCGACATCCAACTTGTTCACTTATTTAGTTCAACAAGACAAATAAAATCATTGAATTTTTACCGTGTAGCTTCGTAACCATTAGTCAACAATGCATAATAAATCGCTTACCTCAGTTGAACAATATAAGAAATAGAAATCAATATTATTATCCAACTGAAACATCTGACAATCAAGTAAAAGTACAAACCAAAAATACTAAAATCATACAAAAAAAATAAGTTTTTCCTTTTTAAATTTTGTATGGAAATAAAGTGGCCATCCAAAGGATTTCACAACATTTTCACATATCTAGGAGCTCATGCTTGAAGATGGATCCATCATCTCATCTGAATTGTTGCTCATGAACTATCGAGCTCCAACTCACTTGGCCCCTTCCAAAGGTGATGTTTTTAGTTGTTTCTATGCAGTTCATAAACTAACATCTAATTTCATATGATCCAGCTTTGGTGATGTAACGAACCCATTCAACTGTGTTATAACCACTTTTCTCCCATACCTGCCTAAACATAAATGCTAATAATTAGAAAAAGAAATAATTCGAGTGTTACAAATTATGGGATTCAAATATTTCAAAGATGTACCTTCAGAAAGCGGACCCGCAGACCTGATGCAGTGAACATTGGTACCTAAGAATAAAGCATAAACACACATGAACACATGATATGATACGCATTTATATGAAACAAAAGACAAATGATAGTGTGAGAAGCTGGCCAAAATAAATATATAGAGCCTCTCTATAGTCCTGTAGAGACTTCATCCATAGCCATTCATTTTAATGTTGGGAATTTCAACCTTCCATATATAATACCTTGATTTGATGGAATCCTATATTAAAAAAGCAGATAGTACATTAAGCAAACAAATTCTATTTGGAGCTGGAATGAATTCTATCTATTTGGAGCAGATAGTACATTAAGCTCCTAGAATTCCTCAGCAACTTTCTTACAGAATCAGAACATTAACCACATAAGAACATTTGTACCTCAACAACTTCCAAGAATTCCTCAGCTTCATCAATATTTGAAACCAAATTTCTTACAGAGTAAAACAATCAGCAACTTGCACATAATATCTACAATCAGCAACTGCACATAATATCTACAATTAGCAACTGCACATAATTCAGATTCCATCACACCAAAAAGAAATCCATATCCGGCCACTAAAAAATCCATCAAACACACTACACATGAATTTATCCTTCTAACACATTAATGCAAAATCTGCACAGATAATCCGCTACACTAAGGAACACTAAGGAATCCTTCATGAAGCCAAAACATGATGCACACAGATTTAATATCCTGAGAAAATCTAAAGTTAGTCTTATACAACTTAAGAGATACACTACTACCAATTGAAACCATCTAACATAAGTTAGTCTTTTCTCATAATACACTATTGTCCAAATAAAATTTACATTTTGCTAAGTAATAATTAGTGCCCCATCCCTAGCCTCCCATGTGTACCGCAACCAATATGTTTTACTGTTCTTTTTTGTTTGTGTAGAGCTATGGGGAGATCACCATGATGTTCAACAGTACTGTCATTTTGCTCATCCAGCCCATTATCATTTACTTGCAATTGACTAGATCCACCATTGTGTGCATTATCATTGGTTATGCCAGAATCAAGTGTTTGATCAAAAAGGTGAATTGGAGTAATAGGCGATGGACAAACTGTGGGGGTCTGGGTTGGTAATGTAGTATCAGAGTGACTACCATGTTCCAAATTACTTGAAGAACCTCCAAGACCAATATTTGAAAAATGAGATTGAGTAGGTTGAGTTCGGCATCTCCTACCACCTTGTCTTCCCTGCTGAACATTTCTTGGTTCTTTATGAATCTGTTGTGTAAGTGAACTTTGGTGATCAACTTGTTCAAGTACATGTGAATGCCTAATATCCAAACGTTGCTGTCCTCTGACTTGGTGCATGTAGTGGCTAGTTATGTCTCGAATTTGTGCAAAATATCCAGCATGCTTAGCATCACTGATCGCCATCAAGTCTAATGATGTGTAGAACACTCGGCACATGTCATCCATCTAAATATATACATAGATGAATTAGTTAGTATGAACATAATAAATGCAAATTAATAGGTACTACGAAAAATTTCATATAGGAAAAAAAAATACCAAATACTTAGTAGTCTCTCCATCACCCTGAAAGCCATTAGAAGAAAATCGTTGACTCGGATTTGTAATGTATCTAGCTGTTCGCTGCCAATACCAAGACATATATTCTACAGAGGCATGCATTGGATCATTCACTAACACGCCATTTTCAACATGGTTAAGTGAATCACGCCAATGATCAATATATTGTTGATGTGTCTCTATCCAATTAGTGTTGGCTCTACCACTGCGTGTCATTTTATGCAATGCAACATGTTTATCTAACAGGCGAGGAATAGGGATCGGTTGATGCATACCAAATTGTCGTAAGACTCTGTTTGGTAAGTGAGCTTCAACAATCTCCCAACATATCAAATAGGTGACAGATCTCCAACATGCTCGACCTCTTGTACAATACGAAGGCAATAATTCAAGAACATGTTCTTCATACGGTAGCCAGATAAACTGAAAAGGATAAGAAACCCATCCAGAAATAGCAAGTTTAAGAATAAACTTATTGTTTACACTACCTGGTTTAAACAATATGTAATATAGCAAGTTTAAGAAATCAACTTTGACAAATGTTAATATTAAGAAGTTATTCCTTGGTAATAATATTATCAGGTGAGGAATAATATTTTCTTAATATTATTACCAGGAGAGCCAGGTTCTTATGTTAATATTAAAGGAATAGCGTATAATATGTTGTAAACATAATAACATAATAACCTGGTAATATTATTACCAATTATAGCATATAATATGCTAATAATATTATTACCTGGTTATAACCAAGTGAGCAGGTGAGCGAGGTTTACAGCATATAAGCTATAACCTGGTAATAGGTCCAATAGCTTATTTCTTTAACCAATAGCTTCTTATCCTGCGTGTCATTTTATGTTTACAGCATATTATCTTCGATTCCTTGTAACTTTCGAATATAGCATATTATCGTTTAAGAATAAAAAACTGTTGGAACCCCAAGGTGTTTTGATGTGATCAAACAAGCTAAGTTAGGTCCTGCGTTTGTTTAACCCTTGTGTCTAAGTGTGCAGGAGCTTAGGAACACAGGAAGTCGAGCGGAAGACGCGGCTAGCGAGAAGGACGGCACGGGAGAGAGCCGACGGGCTCGGTGCGTCTGAGGGACGAGGTGTCCGCGGAAGAGTACACCGGTGGACGAGAAGAGCGTGCGCGGCGCTCGAGGGACGAGAAACCGGGAAGGAAGGCTGCTCGAGGAGAAGGCCGGAACATGGGTTCGGGTGAGCCCTATTCCGGAAGGCCGAGATCACCCAAGCTAGTGGAGCCGGAGCGAACAGACCCGGACCGAGACTGAGACTTAACGGAGAAGTGATCCCGGACAAAAAGTCAACCGCAGTTGACTTTTTGCTCCGGGGCGCCCGGAGCTGTCCGGGGCGCCCGGAATGCTTCCTGGCGCCCGGAGCATGATTTTGACCAGAATCGCGATTTTCGCAATCTGACCGTTGGGGGATAAAGTTTATCCCCCCGGGGGCGCCCGGAACCACTTTCAGGCGCCCGGACCAGTACTATAAATAAAGTACTGATCCGTACATTAAAAGCAACTACTTGTAATTCAGTGCTTTCATTTGTGTTATTTCCTTCTGTGCTTTCAACGCTGTAAGAGGCTACTCCGCCCAGAGGAGAATCAATTAGTGCGCCTTCTTTGCCTTGGATTAGCAATCCTCTGATTGCAAACCAAGTAATTCCTCTGTGTCTATTTTCTGTTTTAATTAGTCTCTGCCTTTTTAATTACAAGTTCTTTTAAGTTAGTTGAATATCCGAGAAGGGTTTTTGAATTTATCTTGTAGGGCAATTCACCCCTCCCCTCTTGCTGGCCTCCAAAGGGACCAACAAGTGGTATCAGAGCAAGGCGCTTCAGGAGGACTAACCGTCGATCGAAGCAACAAAGATGGCCGGACCAAGCATTGTTCCACCAAAATTCGAGGGAAACTTCGCAGACTGGAAGCGTCGTATGGAGGTATTCCTAAAAACAGATTTTGAAATTCGGTTTATCATGAAATATGGTTTTGTAGCTCCAATAGATAAAGATGGAAAAGAAAAAGAAGAGAGCGATTGGACAAAGAAGGAGCAGAATGAGTCGGTAGCAAACAGTCGTGCGGAACATCACCTGCTGAGCGTGTTACCGCCTCAAGAGGTCAACCGCATCGGAAACTATTTATCTGCTAAAGAACTTTGGGAGAAGTTCTTGGAACTCCACGAAGGCACGTCCGAAGCAAAGCTCGCTAGAAGGGACATCCTCCGCAACAAACTGATGAACATCCGTCTGGAGAAAGGTGAGAAAGTAGCTGGTTTACACGCAAAGGTAAAAGAACTAGTTACTGGTCTCGAGAACCTCGGTGAAACGGTAACAAACCGGGACACTATACGCTACGCGCTCAACGCATTTCCAAGAACTCCGGAATGGACATCAATCGTCGACGCCTACTTCATCTCAAAAGACCTTGAGGTAAGCACTTTAGAAGAGTTGTTTTCTACTCTTGAATTGCATGAAACCAGGTATGCAGGAACGACAAAGGATACAACCCAGACTATGGCGCTGAACGCAACCCAGAAGGATGAACTCGAGTCAGACTCCGAAGACGATCAAGAAGCATACATGGTAAGAAATTTTAAAAAAAAATTTAGATCTAATAAATTTAAAATGCAGAATAAAAGGAATCAAAAAGGTGGAAGAAAGGTGCGGTGCTACCAGTGTCAGAAGGAGGGACACCTAAGAGAAGACTGCCCAGAACTCAAAAAGGCCAAAAGGAAGTCTCCCAAGAAACACAACCTAAAAGCAACTTGGGACGACATTTCTTCATCTGAATCAGAAGCTCAAGAATATGCCGGGATAGAACTAATGGCAAGCTACGATAGACAAAGTATATCAGAACCTAGCATCGATGAAGGGGGAGCGACCTCGGATGAAAGCAGTGAAGCAGGGGGAGATTCAAGCTTCAAGTCCGACATGGTAAGTGAGGTATGCCTCTTACCCCTGATCAACTTTATTCTGGCATTAAGGCAATGACTAAATCCATGTATAAATTAGAAAATGAAAATATCAAATTAAAAAATAAAATTTTGGAAACAAAAAGAATTTTAGCAAAATCATGTCTTATAGAGGATTTTGATAAATTAAAAATTGAAAATGAAAAACTAAAAGAAGAAATAGGAAGATTGAAAAAATATAAAAGTTCAAATATTTCTACTTTTAGAAATTATAGAGGTTTAAATTGGTATTATAGATTTCATCAAAGTCAAATTAGAAATATATCAAAAATCTATGTACCTAAGAAATACTTGGTTAACCCTATAGGTAGGAACCTCTACTGGATTCCAAAAACCTGTTTAATTTAAAATTTAGACTTAGCATTTTCAGCAAGGAAATTAAACGACTAATTTCTTTATGAGGCTTTGTCTAAGGAAGTGGTTGTTGCTCCAATAACCAAGAAGGCCTAGTGCCTCGCCACGACCTGGAAGTCAACTATCGAAATGAAAAGTTTAATTGACTAACTGAAAAAGCATTAATTTAAATTACTTAATGCTTTAAAAGAGTTATTCAATTTGTGTTAGAAAATATTTAAAAACTTTCTTACTTAACTTAGAAATTTTTTATTATCTTAGAAATTTTCATGAAAATTGACTTAGAATTGTTTCTTATGAATATTCACTTAGAATTTTTTTTAAAATTTTGAAAAAAATTTTAAAAATAAGTTTTAAACTTTAATTTTTTTTATGACTGTTCTTATCTGCAAAATATTTTTGTTTGAATTTACCTTAGACTTGTTTATAACCCCAATTTTTATGTGATCAAAGGGGGAGAAGTATGTTAAGTCTAGGGGGAGGTACTATAATTTTTCAATTGAAAAATATTTGGACTTATTTTAATATAAATTGTCTTTATTGCATATGGTTACCCTAACTTAACTTGTGTTGCTCACATCAAAAAGGGGGAGATTGTTGGAACCCCAAGGTGTTTTGATGTGATCAAACAAGCTAAGTTAGGTCCTGCGTTTGTTTAACCCTTGTGTCTAAGTGTGCAGGAGCTTAGGAACACAGGAAGTCGAGCGGAAGACGCGGCTAGCGAGAAGGACGGCACGGGAGAGAGCCGACGGGCTCGGTGCGTCTGAGGGACGAGGTGTCCGCGGAAGAGTACACCGGTGGATGAGAAGAGCGTGCGCGGCGCTCGAGGGACGAGAAACCGGGAAGGAAGGCTGCTCGAGGAGAAGGCCGGAACATGGGTTCGGGTGAGCCCTATTCCGGAAGGCCGAAATCACCCAAGCTAGTGGAGCCGGAGCGAACAGACTCGGACCGAGACTGAGACTTAACGGAGAAGTGATCCCGGACAAAAAGTCAACCGCAGTTGACTTTTTGCTCCGGGGCGCCCGGAACCATTCCGGGTGCCCGGAGCATGATTTTGACCAGAATCGCGATTTTCACAATCTGACCGTTGGGGGATAAAGTTTATCCCCCCGGGGGCGCCCGGAACCACTTTCAGGCGCCCGGACTAGTACTATAAATAAAGTTCTGATCCGTACATTAAAAGCAACTACTTGTAATCCAGTGCTTTCATTTGTGTTATTTCTTTCTGTGCTTTCAACGCTGTAAGAGGCTACTCCGCCCAGAGGAGAATCAATTAGTGCGCCTTCTTTGCCTTGGATTAGTAATCCTCTGATTGCAAACCAAGTAATTCCTCTGTGTCTATTTTCTGTTTTAATTAGTCTCTGCCTTTTTAATTACAAGTTCTTTTAAGTTAGTTGAATATCCGAGAAGGGTTTTTGAATTTATCTTGTAGGGCAATTCACCCCTCCCCTCTTGCCGGCCTCCAAAGGGACCAACAAGAACATATAGCATATTATCGTTCATTTATACCTGATTAGGTTGTAGACTGGCGAATGCATCTCGATAGGCATGCAAAACATGCATCGGAACTCTAGTCACTCCAAACTCCACATTCCACCTTAAATATATGGATGGAAGATTATTAAACTTAACACTGCATATATAAAAAAATATAAATAAATAATTTAATCCATTGTATTGAAGTAAACGAACCTCGATCCATAAGGGCGAGTGAAATCGACTTCATCAGTGCGTCGGATGGGTTGAATGGTGGGTAACTGTTCCCAAGCCCACAACTAAAAGAAAATAATATATATTAAAAGAATTAGAATATAATACAAGATATCATTAAGCTATATTCAATTACCTGCAATAATACTAGCGGACCACATATCTCATTCGCCTTTGAATATGACGCTTTGCACAAACGTCTATATAAACAGGCCAAAATAGCACTCCCCCAACTCATAGAAGCACTAACAGACATATCGACCAAATTGATGAGGTGATGCATGTACACAGTGCTACCAGATAAATCAGATAACAAATTACCACCCAACAAATACAAAATATAGACTCTCGCCCGTTGAATATATGATTCATCTAATGCATTCTCATTTAGAGGCTTGCAGATGATATCATACAAACACCTTAGTAGTATTCGATTATTTGATATGGCACCATCCGGAGAAGTAAAACCCATCATAGTCTCACATATATCTATCCACTGCTCTAATGATTTGTTCATATCAGCAGCACACACAGGAGATCCTATAACTTGGAGGCCCCACAAAACCTCAACATCCTGTAGGGTAATTGTCGCCTCACCAATAGGGAAATGAAAAGTATGAGTTTCTGGACTCCATCGCTCCACTAGAGCAGTAATAAGACCATGATCGAGTTGGATATATCCACACCGAATGACACCCTCAAACCTAGATTCTCGTATGTGATGCATTACACGCTGTGGTATATTATCAACATGTCTCCAAAAACTACTATCACATCTTCTTACTTTAAGTGGGTCATACTTGATTTTCCCATAAAATAGATCCGAAGATCTATGCTCTTTGTGTAAGAATAACAAGTCTGGTATCAATGGGCCTGGATTTAAATTATAAACTGGAGGTGATGTCATTGTAAACACCCTACAAAATTAAAAATTAATTAAATAGTATTTAATTTATTCACTGCAGCATAAAGAACTGACATTAAACAAACAATATTCGTAACAAAAAAAAACAAATAAAGACAAAAGTACAAAGTCTTATATCACAGCAACACCAGAAAATAGAGTATAAATAAAGTTGTACAAGGTTTCAAATCCCAAATAACATAAATGTATTTGACTTACTGAGATACAATACAAAATATTAATTCCCATCACATGGTATTCACCTACTAAGATACATTATATTAAAAAAACATCAACTATCGACTTCATTATCAACCCTGGGGTGTGTATTTTGACAATTTCTCCTGTTGTGGCCAGTTTGGTGGCATCTTCCACATCTACGGGGTTCATCAGGGTGCCTCAGATCCATCTCGTTTTGTATTCGACTTTCACGTCTCCGACCCCGCCCATGATTGATCAATCTTGAGTAATCTGCTTGAATCTCCCAACCTGGATTTGTCCAATAATCCTTATGATGAATAGGATAAAACTTGCCAGAATATTGTGCCATGTAAGTCTTTGTGGTGTGAACTTCATCCACAAGGTCAATAACATTATCCCCTCTATGTCGGCAAACAGCAATTGCATGTGAACATGGAAATCTATGCATCTGCCACTTTCCACATGTGCAATCTTTTTCATAGTAAAGAACCGTGTGTACATGACCACCTTTACCATTCAATTGTCTTCTTGTTACAATCTTGTACACTCCATCTGTATAGTTAAACTCATCAATGTGATGTCCTTGTGCATGTCTTTCAGCCTCCATGAATTTGCTCCAATGATGTGGCGGGAGGGCTGTATTACAATGATGGGCTACCTGTTTATACCTTTGAAAAAGTTGAACATTTCTATGAAATGACAGATCAATACATGCCTTAATTGGCAACAATCTAGCCCCTCGTAAAACATTGTTCAAACTCTCAGAAGTGTTTGTTGTAAGACATCCCCATCGATGGTTACCATCGTAAGCAAGACTCCACCGTCTTATGCCAATATCTCTCAAATACTGCCATGCCGTTGGATCAAGTGCCCTAATCTGTCTCCTAAATCTGTTGAATTTCTGTCTTGAGTAGTACTGCCAATAGCCCAACAATAATGTTTCAAAGTGACATTCTTAAACTTTGTAATGAAATTACTTCGAACATGTCGAAGGCAAAATCTATGATATGCAATTGGTTCCTTCCATTCCTCTAAATTTGACATAGCATGAATAATTCCATGGTGTCTATCAGAAATAACACATAATTGTCTATCTTGTGCCACATAATACCTGAATTGTTCAAAAAACCAACACCAACTAGCTATAATCTCCTCATCTACTATAGCATAAGTAACAGGTAATATGTGATTGTTTGCATCCTTAGAAACAGCTATAAGCATCTTTCCCTTATAAGCCCCTCGCAAATGTGTACCATCAACACTGATAACCGGCCTACACATGTGGAATGCATCAATTGCTGGTCCAAATGCCCAAAATATATTTTTGAAGACTTTCACATTTTCAGTGCTACTTGGGTGATGATGCCAGTTAACAATAGTATTGGGATTAGAATGCTCTAAGGCTGCAATATACGAAGGTAGCCCAGCAAAATTACTTTCCCAATTTCCATAAACAATCTCTATGGCTTTTCTCCTCCCATGCCATGCCTTCTTGTATGAAATATCAACATGCAATGATTGTTTAATATCAGCCTGGACATTTTTTATAGGATATCCAGGGTTCACCTCAATTTGATGAATAATGTGAGACGCAATGATAGCTGAAGTTAAATTTCTATTATTATTGCCACTGATGGAGCCAAGACAATTGTGCATATTTACCCATCGAGTGATTTGCCACATCTTATGCGTCGTCTTATGAACTGCACGAATACACCAAAGACACGGTGACCTATAATTCTCAGGCCCAGTGTTAGAAGATATGTCTGACGGCGCCACTTTGCATTTTGCAACCCATGTGTTGATTCTGCTTTCAACTACCTTAAACTCCCGATTTTGACTGATAGACCATAATGTCACGGCTTTCCGCAGTTGAGACTTGCTGTCAAATAGCATTCCTAGCCGAATTTGATTTTTTGATTCACTCCAAATATCAATATGAACTGCATCTTCTCGATCTACATTGTCATCATCATTTTCCATGAAGTGCATCACCCTTTCATTATATGGTGGAATCTCACCACAATTAAGATGAGTATCACAATCACCATCATCAGGAGAGTCATCATCCATAGGAATGCTCAAAATGTCCCCACTATCTTCAGAAGATTGAGAATATTCACTACTCCGTGCCTCATCATCCAACTGCACCTCCGGTGGCAATGGAAAAGGAATCATGGTATCATACATTGGAGATTCTACATGAGGAAGCTCAACAAAATCTTGAGATGGTAACGGAGGACCCATATTGATGTTTTCACCTACAGTCATCTGAATTGTAGGTTCAGATATCAAACTTGGTACATAATTCAGTTCAACAAATCCATTAGAAGATCCAACATGAGACATTGATCCCATAAAGTTATTAAGAAGTGCAACCATGCTCGTGTGTTCGGTTGGCAATAATTCTTCCCGTTGGATCGAACTTTGCGGAATTTCTTCCATCTCAACATAGATGTCAGCCCAAAAATCTATAACTGTCTGGGCCAAATAGAATAAAATTTGCAATGACTTATCATTTGTAATAAGGGTGGATCTGGATTTCCCATTTTGTTCATAATCCAAGATAATATTCATCTTAAAATGTTTTCTATCCACACCAACTTGTTGACAAATCTCATCTACCAGCTCGTCGTAACTCAATTTATGTTCAATCACTATGGTAGCGTTAGAGATAGACTGTCCATGCTTAATAGAATCATTCTCATATTCAATCTTAGCTCCCCAAAACAAGCTCACAGGAATTGGAGGTTCTAAAACCATATTAATAAGCCAAACAACCCTAATTAAATGGTATATGCAATACATCAGTACATTACCTTATGAACTATTTTTAAAAAAAAAGGAAGATTTTTTAGGCGATAAAACTCACTGTTGTTAAGTTGAAGAACAGTTCGATGCCGACGAATTCGACGAGAATCGGGTCTTTATATTCACAGTTGGGCCTTGCCTTCTAATACTTCGCAACAAGTTAGACTTGCCTTCTAATCCTTCGCAATGAGGTGCTCCGGCGTGGCCTGATCAGACAGCTCCTGGGGCGGGCAGCCACGAGATCGCGAGTAGAAGAAGAAGAAGAAAAAGAAGAATAAGGCGGCGACGATTTAAGGTTTAGGTGTTCGGCGTGGCAAGATCGGACGACTAATGGGGCGGGCGGACACTGTGAAAAGAAGAAGGACGAGGAGGCGGCGGCGATTTAGGGTTTAGCGTGGCTTGATGTGGGGTGGACGGGCTGTGAGGAAAAAAAAGAGGAAAGGTGTCGGCAGAAAGAGGAAAGGTGTCGGCAGAAACATTTTAGGGTTAGGCTTACAACTTTCGCATTTAAGAAATGCGAAACAACGAAAGTGGCAAAATGTTAAATAAAACTTTTTTTTTTGAACACCTATAGTTTCGCATTCGAAGAATGCGAAACTTTATTAAATTTCACATTTTGCAAATGCGAAAGGCATACAAGCGCAACTTCTCCAAAAAGAAACATACTGTTATCCATATTTTTAAAAAAAGGTATATTTTAAGAATTTTTCCTGACCGTCAAGGGTCCTAACACTTTCGTCCTAGGCGGAGAAGCATCTTACAAGTGTTGGAAGCACACAAAGTGTTGTGCCCAAAGGATGTCCACATATCTCCACAATGGCATGATATTGTCCACTTTGGGCCTAAACCCTTATGGCTTTGCTCTTGGGCTCTCCCCAAAAGACCTGATGCTAATGAAGATATCCTACATCCTTTTAACCGCATGATCTTTCCCAAATTTTTTCAATGTGGGACTTTGATTGAATCCCAACACAAAGTAGTAGAACACTTAAAGAAACTCATATACAAGTGATTCTAGACTACTGGGATCAGGGTTATATTTATAGCCCTGCTCGGGGAGCCTAGAAGGGTTCCAGGCGCCTGAAGGGGGATAAAATTTTATCCCCATCATGATGGCTCGTGCCACGTTACGTTTGGCTAAGTTTTCAACTCCGGGCGCCCAGAACCAAAAAGTCAGCATCCTGTTGACTTTTTGGTCCGGGTCTTCCGTTCCGGTTTCGCTCGATTGGGTGATTTCGGTCATACGAAGTAGGGCTCGCCCGAACCCATCTTCTGACCTTCTCGAGCAACCTTTCGCTTCGGCTTCTTGTCCCTCAAAAACATTGCGTGCCTTCTTCTCATCCGCCAGCATACTCTTCTGCAACACCTTATCCCTCAGACGCACCGAGCCCATCGACTCTCTCTCGTGTCGTTCTTCTCGCTAGCTGTGGCTTTCGCTCAACCTCCTGTGCTTCTAAGTTCTTGCACACTTAGACACAGGACATTAAAACATAACAAGATCTAACTTAACTTGGTTTGATCACATCAAAACTTCCACGGGGTACTTACACCTCCAACCTCATCCGAGGCGCCTCCAACCTCAAATATTATCTCGTAAACTTTGGCTTTGATAAACTCCGACACATGCAGTCTCTATCTATGTGAGGGCGCCTCTAAGCTCTCTGAGACACCTCCAATGTGCCTCCTAGGTGCCTCCAGGGTGCCTCCGCACCATGAAGCCTTATCTGTAAATTTAATCTCCTTAAGGGTGCCTTCGACAAGTACAGAGCACCTCTGAGCACCTCTGAGGCACCTCAAATACTATTTATCCAAGGTTGATTTTTGCTACTTTAATCCTGCAAAATCAATTAATCAAAAAATAAAGTGTAACCTACAAAACAAATTTAGCACAATATAAAATAACATTATTAATTAGATTCTGTCTTTCCAAGACTAGAATCTAGTCATGGTCTTAGTTTAGACTTCTAAAATGAATCTAAATTAGACCAGTGTCTACAGTTCCAACTGGGACTCATCTTTACTGGATCACTCTCCTCAAGTGAGATACCTCACTTACCATTTATCGTCCTTGACTTGCCTTTTGACCCATCATGTCTTCCCGTCAGTTGTCACGTCCACAAACCCAACTGGATTTCGGCCAGTTGTCAGGTCTCACGGACTCAGCTAGACTTTCCGTCAAATATCGAATCATTCCTTGACCTATCTGTACTTTCCACCAACTATCAGGTCTAACCTGCCTAGCTGGATTTTAGTCCAATATCAGGCCCTCTGAACCTGTTAAGTTCTACACACTTGGTAAAAATGTTAAATCACACAACATCTAACTTTAATCCATTTATCATTCATCAAAAACTGAATTTAATCATTGGTACTAACTACATCAGTATAGATAACATCAAATTCATCGACTGGCATAATGGTGTAGCCAGGTTATATCGTCTTAAGTAGACAAGCTGATAATTTCATCGTCAATGTTGTTTAGTGTCTTTCAATTGAGTAATTTATCTATCATGATATGCATTCTATATCTTTTTCTTCTAGTGGCACAAAATGTGTAGGGATATGTTTTACTCTTAATGCTTAGACTCTGTAAAGTTGGAATTGATCTCAAAAGCTTTGAAGCCAGTGACTTTAGTTTTGGCTAGAAGTACAAAAACTCGAAACCTTGAACTTTCAATTGTTTTGTCCTTGTGAACAGATTTAATTAAACTAGTTATAATTGTTAGCATTAATAACACTTTCATGAGTTCATCTGTTCAGATTTTTGTGATACTTTACATTGAAGTCAGTAGGCCTGTTCATGTACATTTCAATTGCAAGATTGGAATCTTGCTTTCCTCTCAGCTGAATAACAAAAGTTCGACAAAAGTTAATAATAAAATGTGTTAATTTTGGAAGTCAACCATATCATTATCATATTCTTCTTCATCAAATTTAAGCCACGTTGCTCGATTCGATTCGATTCCAATCCAAGTCCATCGCAGATTCTGCGCATCGAAATGGAGTTTGGAATCATCCTGCTCAAAGATTCAATCTTTGTCGTCTAATCGATCGTGGAACTCCGTGGACCAGAGCTCCCTCTCTTTTCCGCCGCGCAATCGCTCGACAGATTGCGCATTAAAGCTTCATCGGCCCGCGCTTTCGGCCGCCGCCACAGCCACAGGGATTCCTTCCCCCCTCGCCGGCTATAAATTTCGGCCCGCCCCCGCCCTCTTCTGCTCGAGCTCTCGGTCGAACCGCGATCCAGTCATGGACGAGGAGGCGGCTGCAACCGGTGAGGGAGGCTCGAAACCGGGGCAAAAGGGCGGCGGCGGCGGCGGGGGGGAGGGAGCGGCAGCGGCGCCGACGACCAAGGGCGCCGGGTGCCTATACTCCTCCCTGGTCGCGCAAAGGGCTCTGTTCGGGCCGCACCGGCGCCGCGCGAGGAAGGCGGCCGGCGCCGGCGACGGCAACGGCAAGGCGGCGCCGAGTAGGCTGAGCAGGGTATCGACGGCGGAGGACGGCGCGAGTTGATGTTGTTCGCCGTGGAAAATTATCGCAAATGAAATGATATAACTATAAATGTTTGCTTTATTATGTGCCGATGAATAAACTATTATTAGGATTTCAGTCATAATTATCATTATAAATATTTAATTATAATTATAAATATCTAATATCATCATCTAAATAAATTATTAATTAATATAACTAAATTTAAAATTAAAAAATATGATCTAAACTTAATTATTATGAATATAATAATATAAATATCATGTATAATTTTTAATTTATTGAACGATCAGATAAATTTATAATTTTATAAATAAGGGTAATGATCCAGAAATAATTTTATATTTAGTATTCCATCGATAAAATCATTATATTTAGTATTCCATCGATAAAAACAAAGGCGTTTTATTTTTTCGGAATCATGGCACATTTTTTTGGACTCCGCCCCCATCAACCTCTGTGAAATGTTTTATAATCTCAGATGAATTTGACCAACAATATTTACATAGTATAAGCTACGAACGATAATTATTATAGTAAATATAAAATCATAATTATTATAATATTATAGTAATTATGATTTTATAGTTATTATAATGTCGATTTATCTGATTCATAAGATAATTGTACCAAAGATGATGGTATTAAAATAATATATTGTAAGACAATTAAATAATTGTACCTGCGTTAATCATTAAAAATTTTAAAAAATATATCCTTTATGATTCTGAAAAATGGACGTCCTTTTATTTTTGCCCATAATTGACATAAGAGTCCATAGAAATCACTAAATTTTATATATGGTCCATCCACTTTTACTATAAGTCCTCAGAATCTTTGAAGTGACGGCTTGAGTGATGGTGCACTTGTGTAAAAGCATCCCAGATGAAATATTCTAGTACAACTTGATATTTCTCGTTAAAGTTTTTTGGTCTCTCTTTATTTTCATAATCGAATTTAGTTTCTGATTATAATCTATTAGAAAGATATTGTCATCTATGTTTAGAATTTATTATCCCAAGGAATCAAAATATCTCTGTTTAGGATCTGTCTTTGTTAGTGATCATGACTGTTTAGTATCTATTAGAAAGATGGGGGATATAATGGAGAAAAAAGATACATGAGCTAATTAATTATAGTTTTTTAATTCTGCTTTTCATCATTATTTTTTTAAACTCTTATTTTAGTTTCTGTTTATGAAAACCATTGATAATATATTGACCAAGGGAAAAAACACATAATTACATCTAAAACTTTGGCTATAGAATAATTCATGCAAAGCTGGCAAAGGAATTTTAGTGGTAAATGATAACATTGATCGAGGATTTTGCTGAAAGTATCTACTGGAAATCTCAAATATCAAGTCATGAAATCTACTAATTTGACAAGATATGAATCCAATGAATATTGATGCGGCGATATAGAGAGGTCCATCTGGCACAAGGTTAACTATTAAGGTAGAGATCAAAGTTAAGGTGATCAACATCAAGATGTCAAAGGATAGAACGGAGGATGATTGTAACGGTCGGTCGGGACAATCAATACCCGACCAGCGCGATACATGTCCGAGCAGACCACCTGTCCAGCTCGGGATAATATGACAAGATACTCACGCTCAATATGGAGCAACAGAACGCCAAGGAGACCAAAAAGCTTGTCCGAATGTGGAGGTCACGCTACTACACAGTCACCGTAGGGAAGAGTGACTGAGACAGAGCGAATGGGTCTTGGCCGAGCGGCTACCCCGCTTGACCAAGCAGCAGGACTGTGGTCATATCACTCGATATCATTTTGAGAAATAGTGTCGTTGACACAAGGCATGGTCGACAGGCAAATCGTACGATGGAAGCTTCTACTGTCTTGTCAGGGATATGCACACCCTGTTAAGGTATGATGTCATAGGTACTTCCCTGATAAGTCCCTTCATGAGACATATTGGAGAACATGCTCACGCCTCAAAGAGTGTGTCGTCACCCACCAGAGCTCTATATAAAGGGGGTCCATCACCGGCGTCACGTATTATTTACTGTTTACGCCTACGTTACTGTTGCTCCGCTTTCCTTCTACACTTCCGGTGACTGAATTGAACGTCAAAAGGCCAACGTCGAGGACCCCTTCCCTGACTCAGCATTAATGTTACTTGTTTTGCATAGCGGAGCGAGGTCTACAGCTTGAAAGCGAAGCTGCCACATCCCCAGCTGTCCACCTTCCTGCTTTCGGACAAGATCATTTTAGCATCATCTGTGGAAATGTAGCCTGCATCCGAACGAGAATATGGAGGACGTTGGACGATTCACCACGGTGACGCTGATGCAAAAGGAGCTCGACATGTTAATACAAGCCCAAGTGATAAAAATAGTGGAACAGCAACAACAACAAGCGTTGCCCGAGCGCCAAGCTCAAGAACCTGTAGCATCAGCCACTGGCCAAGCGGCTGAATATGAAGACTGAGCGGACCAAATATCCACTCGAGAGAAGAACAAGAAACCTACTGGCATGTATGAAGAAGCGCTCAATGCGCCGATCTCCTTCCATCGAGCACTGTTCAGGACCCCATCGGAGGAACGAGCGGACAAGGATCGAGGATCTTCCTCAGATGATGCACCGGCTCGGGACGCAAGGAAAGGAAATGAGCCAAGGGACGACGATTCACCCGAGCGGATCAATCAACAATTTTCGCAAGTGATTTGAATGACCCTCTGCCTAGACATTACACCCGGCTAACGATCGGGGAATATAACGAAAGCACCGATCCAGACGATCACTTGGTCAAGTTTGACAACGCAACCACACTTTATCAGTACACGGACAGGGTGAAGTGTTGGGTCTTCCTCACCACTCTCTCTAGATCAGCACAACATTGGTTCAAGAGACTGCTGATCGGCTCCATCCATAGCTTCACCATTTCCCCAGCAACCATTGCCACCAGAAGACGAGCATGAATTTATTCTCACTGAAGCAAGGGCCCAGGGAAGCATTAAGAGTCTACATACAGTGCTTCAATCAGGTGACTATGGGCATCCCAGCGGTCTCCTCAGATGTATTGGTGAATGCCTTCACCCAGAGGCTCACCGAGGGACAATCAATTAAGTCATGAAATCTACTAAATTTGACAAGAAATGAATCCAATGAATATTGTTGCGGTGATATAGAGAGGTCCATCTGGCACAGGATCAACTACTAAGGTGGAGATCAAAGTCAAAGTGATCAACATCAGGATGTCAAAGGGCCAAACGGAGGACGATTGTAACGGTCGATCGGGACAATCAATACCCTACCAGCGCGAGACATGTCCGAGCGGACCACCTGTCCAGCTCGGGATAATATGACAAGATACTTACGCTCAATATGGAGCAATAGAACGCCAAGGAGACCAGAAAGCTTGTCCGAATGTAGAGGTCACGCTACTACACAATCACCGCAGGGAAGAGCGACTGAGACAGAGCGAATGGGTCTCGGCTGAGCGGCTACCTCGATCGACCAAGCAGCAGGACTGTGGTCGTATCACTTAATATCATTTTTGGAAATAGTGTCACTAACACAAGGCATGGTCGACAAACGGATCATACGGCGGAAGTTTCTACTGTCTTGTCAGGGATATGCACACCCTGTTAAGGTATGGTGTCAAAGGTACTTTCCTAATAGATCACTTCATGGGGCATATTAGAGAATGTTCCCATGCCTCAAAGAGCGTGCATGTCACCCATCAGGGCTCTATATAAAGGGGGTCCATCACCGGCGGAGGTACGCATTATTTACTGTTTGCGCCTACGTTACTATTGCTCCGCTTTCCTTCTACACTTCCGGTGACTGACTTGAGCATCGGAGCGCCAACACTGAGGACCCCTTCCCTGGCTCGGCATTAACATTACTTGTTTTGCATGGCGGAGTGAGGTCTACAGCCTGTCAGCGAAGCCACCACATCCCTAGCTTTCCACCTTCCTACTTTCGGACAGGATCATTTTGGCACCGTCTGTGGGAACGTAGCCTGGATCCAAACGAGAATATAGAGGGCGTTGAATGATTCACTACGGTGACGCTGATGCAAGAGGAGCTCGACATGTTGATACAAGCCCGAGCGGTAAAAATAGTGGAGCAACAATAACAACAGGCGTTGGCCGAGCGCCAAGCGCAAGAACCCGTAGCATCAGCCACTGGCCAAGCAGCTGAACATGAGGACCGAGCGGACCAAATATCCGCTCGAGGGAAGAACAAGAAACTTACTAGCATGTATGGAGAAGTGCTCAATGTGTCGATCCCCTCCCATCGGGCACTGTTCAGGACCCCATTGGAGGAACGAGCGGACAAGGATCAGGGATCTTCCTTAGATGATGCACCGGCTCGGGACGCAAGGAAAGGAAATGAGCCAAGGGACGACGATTCGCCCGAGCGGATCAATCAACAATTTTCGCAAGTGATTCTGAATAACCCTCTGCCTAGACATTACACCCTGTTAACGATCGGGGAATATAACGGAAGCACCGATCCAGATGATCACTTGGTCAAATTTGACAACGCAGCCACACTTCATCAGTACATGGACAGGGTGAAGTGTTGGGTCTTCCTCAACACTCTCTCTAGATCAGCACAACATTGGTTCAAGAGACTGCTGATCGGCTCCATCCACAGCTTCACCATTTCACCAGCAGTCATCGCCACCAGAAGACGAGCATGAATTTATTCTCACTGAAGCAAGGGCCCAGGGAAGTATTAAGGGTCTACATACATTGCTTCAACCAGGTGACTATGGGCATCCCAACGGTCTCCTTAGATGTATTGGTGAATGCCTTCACCTAGAGGCTCACCGAGGGACAATCAATTAAGTCATGAAATCTACTAAATTTGACAAGAAATGAATCCAATGAATATTGTTGCGGTGATATAGAGAGGTCCATCTGGCACAGGATCAACTACTAAGGTGGAGATCAAAGTCAAAGTGATCAACATCAGGATGTCAAAGGGCCAAACGGAGGACGATTGTAACGGTCGATCGGGACAATCAATACCCTACCAGCGCGAGACATGTCCGAGCGGACCACCTGTCCAGCTCGGGATAATATGACAAGATACTTACGCTCAATATGGAGCAATAGAACGCCAAGGAGACCAGAAAGCTTGTCCGAATGTGGAGGTCACGCTACTACACAATCACCGCAGGGAAGAGCGACTGAGACAGAGTGAATGGGTCTCGGCTGAGCGGCTACCTCGATCGACCAAGCAGCAGGACTGTGGTCGTATCACTTAATATCATTTTTGGAAATAGTGTCACTAACACAAGGCATGGTCGACAAACGGATCATACGGCGGAAGTTTCTACTGTCTTGTCAGGGATATGCACACCCTGTTAAGGTATGGTGTCAAAGGTACTTTCCTAATAGATCACTTCATGGGGCATATTAGAGAATGTTCCCACGCCTCAAAGAGCGTGCATGTCACCCATCAAGGCTCTATATAAAGGGGGTCCATCACCGGCGGAGGTACGCATTATTTACTGTTTGCGCCTACGTTACTATTGCTCCGCTTTCCTTCTACACTTCTGGTGACTGACTTGAGCATCGGAGCGCCAACGCTGAGGACCCCTTCCCTGGCTCGGCATTAACATTACTTGTTTTGCATAGCGGAGTGAGGTCTACAGCCTGTCAGCGAAGCCACCACATCCCTAGCTTTCCACCTTCCTACTTTCGGACAGGATCATTTTGGCACCGTCTGTGGGAACGTAGCCTGGATCCAAACGAGAATATAGAGGGCGTTGAATGATTCACTACGATGACGCTGATGCAAGAGGAGCTCGACATGTTGATACAAGCCCGAGCGGTAAAAATAGTGGAGCAACAATAACAACAGGCGTTGGCCGAGCGCCAAGGGCAAGAACCCGTAGCATCAGCCACTGGCCAAGCAGCTGAACATGAGGACCGAGCGGACCAAATATCCGCTCGAGGGAAGAACAAGAAACTTACTAGCATGTATGGAGAAGTGCTCAATGTGTCGATCCCCTTCCATCGGGCACTGTTCAGGACCCCATTGGAGGAACGAGCGGACAAGGATCGGGGATCTTCCTTAGATGATGCACCGACTCGGGACGCAAGGAAAGGAAATGAGCCAAGGGACGACGATTCGTCCGAGCGGATCAATCAACAATTTTCGCAAGTGATTCTGAATGACCCTCTGCCTAGACATTACACCCGCTTAACGATCGGGGAATATAACGAAAGCACCGATCCAGATGATCACTTGGTCAAGTTTGACAACGCAATCACACTTCATCAGTTCATGGACAGGGTGAAGTGTTGGGTCTTCCTCAACACTCTCTCTAGATCAGCACAACGTTGGTTCAAGAGACTGCTGATCGGCTCCATCCACAGCTTCACCATTTCACCAGCAGTCATCGCCACCAGAAGACGAGCATGAATTTATTCTCACTGAAGCAAGGGCCCAGGGAATCATTAAGGGTCTACATACATTGCTTCAACCAGGTGACTATGGGCATCCCAACGGTCTCCTCAGATGTATTGGTGAATGCCTTCACCCAGAGGCTCACCGAGAGAGAGTTCTTCCAATCACTCATTTGAAAGCCATCGAGGGACTTCGACCACATGCAAAAGAAAGCAACATAGTACATAAATGTAAAGGAAGCCCAAAAGGCCAGAAGAAGGGAGGTGTCGAATGAACCCGTAGCAGCGCCTGAGCGACGTCCGTCGAGCAGCCATCAGCCTCCCAAGGGGCCTCGATCGAGGGGAGTGTAGTCACACAATGAGCCCAAAATGGATGTCATAAAACATATGGCGGTCGGTCGCCTAAAGGTTGCAAAAGGAAAAGTGTGGACGTTTATGTTCTGCTCCTTCTACCAGTCGGCAACGCACAACACACGGGACTACTACGACCTAATGCCAATAGCTAGCAGGTCGGCTCGGCGGGGATATCGCCGTCGATCACCATCTCCTGATCAGAGACACAGACAACTATCGGCCAGGCGAAGGGAGGAGGAAAGGACGACGGTCGAACCATGCCCTCATAAATTTCAGAGGAGGAAAAACTAGAGTCCTGCTTGAGCCTCTGTCGAGCGGAGCAGACCTTCGACTCGAGAGGAGGAGAATAGGAGCAATGTCACTCGAGGAGAAATAGGAATGATCGTTGATGGGCTGACATGCGGTGATTCCAACCGAGCAAGGAAGTCGCACGCTCGGTGACTCGAGATCCATGTAGTTGGCTGTAGCAAGGAGAAGGCTGAAGGACTCGAGATCAATTTCGGGCCGAAAGACTTAAAAGGAGTGCAGATCCCTCATGACAACGTGCTGATATCCGAGCGGTAATCGCTAACTACATTATTCACCGAACCTTTGTTGATACAAGGAGCTCGGTGAATATTATATTCAAGAAGGCGTTCGATCAGCTGCAAATCGACCTAAGTGATTTGCTGCCCATGACGACTCCACTCTACGGATTCACAAGCAACAAAGTGTTGCCGATCGACCAAATCCGTCTGGTCATCTCGCTCGGGGAGGAGCAGCTAAAGAGGACAAGGACTATAAATTTCAATGTGGTGGACGCATCGTCGGCCTACAACGTCATATTAGACCGACCAGCACTCAATGAGTTTCAAGCGGTGGTGTCCACCTTTTGCCCGAAGATTAAATTCTTGGTGGGCATCAAGGTGGGCGAAGTCAAAGGCGACCAGCTGACCCTCAGCGATGCTATGTCGAGGTGGTCAAATCCAAAGCAAGGGTCGTTCACTAAAACCCACACTTGGAGATGAACGCTATCACGGAAAAGCCTCCGACGCTGGTCTATGAAGAAAAGGAGGAGGTTCAAATCCACCCAAGCTGGTCAGAAGCAACTACCTTTGTGGTCGCCGACCTGGAAAGTGAGAAGAAGACAGAACCGGTCGCTTGCCTCAGACAAAACCACGATGTGTTCGCCTGGTTGACACACGAACTCTCGAGCATCTTGCCGAACATGGCTCAACACGAGCTTCATGTCCGACCAGACGCTCGGCCGGTAAAGCAAAAGAAGAGGGACTTCAGCGCAAAACAAAACCTGATCATCGTGCGGAAATAGAAAAATTGCTGGAGGTCGGCAACATTCGAGAAGTTCAATTCCCAAGCTAGCTCGCTAATGTCGTACTGGTCTCCAAGCCGGGCAATAAGTGGCAGGTCTGCATCAACTTCAGCGATTTAAATAAGGCGAACCGAAAGAATTTATATCCGCTGTCCAAAATAGATCAAATGGTGGACTCTACAGCGGGTTGCGAGCTGATCTGCATGCTTGGCGCATACCAAGGATACTACCAAGTGTCGCTCACCCAGGAGGATCAAGAGAAGATCAGCTTCATCATGGCTGACGAAACCTATTGCTACAATGTTATGCTATTCGGATTGAAGAACGTCGGTGCCACCTACCAGAGGCTCATGAATAAAGTGTTCCGTCGGTAGATCGACCGTAACATGGAGGTATATGTCGATGACATATTAATAAAATCTCTCCGAGCCACTGATCTTTGTGCAAATATCGAAGAAATATGTCAAACCTTAAGGGCATATGGGATAAAGTTGAACCCAAGCAAATGCATGTTCGACACAAAGAGTGACTGCTTCCTCGGATAGATCGTCACTGAACGGGGCATCGAGGCGAATCCGAGCAAGGTAAGGGCGCTACAAGACATGCCCCCACCCCGCGACTTGAAGGAGGCCCAACGGCTGACGGACGGATCACCGCACTATCAAGATTCATCTCCAAGTCATCCGATCGGAGTCATCCATTCTTCAAGGTGCTGCGTCGAGCGATAAAATTCCAATGGGATGCAAAGTGCGACAAGGCGCTGGAAGAGCTTAAGGAATATCTCAATTCCTTGCCTGTATTGGCCAGCCAAGCGCTGGCGAGCCGCTCTGGATCTACCTGTCATCCACCGAGTATGTAGTTGGCTCGACATTGGTAAAGTAGAATGACCATGAATAACAACCCGTGTATTTTTTGAGTCATATATTGAAAGATGCAGAATTCCGCTACACATGTCTTGAAAAATTAGCATACACATTGGTGCTAGCCGCTCGGAGACTCCGCCCGTACTTCCTGGCACATCTGATTGTCGTGATAACCAACAACGCCCTAGGAAGGGTCCTTCTTAACCCTGAGATGTCCGGGTGGCTAATCAAGTGGACAACCGAGTTAAGTGAGTTCGACATTCAATAGCAGCCCCGAACGGCGATTAAAGCTTAGGCCTTAGCTGATTTCATCACTGAAGTCCAGAATACCGAGCCAGATGCAACTTGGAAAATTTACGTCGATAACTCATCCACTCAACAAGGCAGCGGGATCGACATTCTGTTGATTTCACCTCGGGAGGACCGAATGCAGCTGTTCATTCAGCTGGATTATCAAGCAAAGAATAATGAAGGTAAGTACGAAGCCTTGATAGTCGGCCTATAGACAGCTCGACACGTCGGAGCTACAAAAATCCTTATGCACTCGGACTCTCAATTAGCCGCTCAGCAACTATCGGGGACATTCGAAATAAGCAACTCCCGACTCAAGTTATATGCAGAAACTTTCGAAAAGCTGAAGGCAAATTTCCAAGAAGTCATTATAACGAAGATCCCCGGAGCAGACAACCAGGCAGCAAACAAACTAGCTAAGTTAGCTAGTTCATTATCCTCGATCGTGATAAGTCAGCCGATCGAGCAAGTCTCACTGGTGGCACACATCGATTGGATGGAGGGGATCTCCTTTCCGAGTGACTGTGGACACTGCTAATTTAATTCCTCCGATCAGACAGCACACCGTCTGATCAGGAAGCAGCTCGTCTATTGAAAAAGAGGGTCGAACGATTTACGTTGATCAGAGATCAGCTTTATAAACGAGTTTTCTCGAGGCCGCTGCTCAAGTGTGTTGGATCAGAAGACCTAGAGTACATCCTCCGGGAAGTATATCAAGGCTCCTGTGGAAGTCATCCGAGCGGTCGATCACTAGCTCGGAAGATCCTTGGAGCATGAACCATTTCTAATCCTATAGAGTCGGGTGAAAGGTGCGTGAGTAAATACATATGTACTTGTGTAAGTGTATATCTTGCGGATGCAGGAAAAGAATGAATAAATAGCCCAAGTGTTCCAGACTCTTGTGTTGATCGGCCAAGTTAAAAGTCGAGCTGCGACTATAAACTCTTGTCTACCTCAACCATCGAGCGGTGACGTTAAACCCTCATCTACACAAATCAACCGTCGAGCGACGACGTTAAATCCTCGTATACACAAATCAACCGTTGAGCGGCGACGTTAAACCCAAGTCGTCATCAACCGTCGAGCGGCGACGTTAAACCCTTGTCGTCATCAATAGTCTAGCGGCGACCTTAAACCCTTGTCGACATCAGCGGTCGAGCAGCGACCTTAAACCCTTGTCATCATCAGCAGTCGAGTGACGACCTTAAACCCTTATCGTCGTCAACGGTAGAGCGGCGACCTTAAACCCTTGTCGTCATCAGTAGTCGAGCGGCGACTTTAAACCCTTATCGTCATCAATAGTCGAGCGACGACCTTAAACCCAAGTCTGTGTCTTCAACAGTTGAGTGGGGCTATAAACCCGAGTCTACAGCGAATAATAGTTGATCAGTCGTTCTAAAACTAAGTCTACGACAAACGAAGAGGAACGATGAATATGTAAGCCGAGAATAAGGCTGACCAGGAAACGTGATGCTCGAAGAAGCAACAATTTCCATTAAATTAAAGTTGTTCGGAAGCTTGGAAGTGATCGCTTGGACACCCTAGCGACCGACTACATTGACGATCGGGAGGACATAGCACCACACTTAGAAAATTTTCACAAACGGTAAGTGGTTTGTAGTCCTACTCGAACCGAGCGACAAAGCATGCATGAGTAAGCGTGACAACCAACAAAATAAGAAAACGCCGAACGACTCGTGGCGATGCTTGAATAAACATACTCTGACAAACAAAGGTACGCCGAATGGGCAAACTTACATTAACACTTAGAAAATTTTTACAAGTTATCAAGGGTCAGTACAAAAAAGAGGCAAACTTCGCAAGAGGCGGGCTCACTTGAGATAGTCCAACACATCGTTGGGCAGCGACTCAATCAGTTTATCCCGGTTGATGACCTTGTTGGTCAGAGTGGCAGGAATATGGTCGCCGCCCTTCAACTAGTTGAGCGTCCCATCTATGATGAGATTAAAAAGGTGATGTGCCCGATCGGTTAGCCGGTCATTGAAAGGGTCAGAGTGGAGGTAGTCCCGCTTTATAAGCTCTAACCAGCTCGACTCGGCGTCTTAATAAACCTCCAAAGTCGAGCGGAAGGCCTCCAGTTTGGCTTTCATGGAAGCCAGCGTGACATCCTTAGTGTCCAGCTTTTCTTGCGTCGCTGCTTGTTCAGCCGATCAGCTCTCCCGCTCAGTCTTCAATGTTGCCTCCACCTCCTTCAAACTCTAAACTAGGACCTGAGCTTCTTTGTTCTTGAGCTCAAAATCCTCGATGGCTCGGAGCTTCCTGGTGTTGGCTAAATGGATCTTCGCTTCTAAGGTGTTGGTCTGCTTATTGAGCCGCGCTAGTTGCGGATCCTGCTCGGCACTTTTGTCCTTCTCTGCCACCAGTAGCTCAGCGTTCTTTTGCAAATCGGCCTTTAGTTGAGCGGCCTCGACAATCAGCTGCTCCACATGCACGGCGCACCTCTGAAGCTGCTGATTGGCCACTCAGAGCGTGTAGCTGCTGGACTTCATGCTTCAAATAGGCAAGTCTGTAACACATGATCAGACTCTCTACCCAGAATTGTAGTAATAGGGAAATTGTTAGGGCCGAGCAGATAAAAAGAAGTACCGAGGTAGCGAATATACCCCAGTAGATATCTGGGTTTGACTATTAGAGAGCTCCCTTGGAGAGATGACCGCTGCACGGGCCCGGGCATCGGCCCATATCTACACGAGTGACCCCTGGATGCGTATTTGGTGCTCGGGGGTGTGGGACACCACGTCATCTGGACTGCGCCACTCGTCGGTTGTCAAATCGATAATCGCCATTATTTGCCTCTGGCCGCTCGGGCCAAAGGGTTCCGAGGTCGCCCTGCTCACAGACCGGGACGAGGGGACTGGTCGGATTTGTGACACTTGGGCCACTGGCAAAAATGAAGGTGGCATGAAGGCGACTGGCGGTGTACAAATGGTCCCTTGCAGTAGCCCGAACAAGGACGGCGTCCGGTCGGATGAAAGGGAGGTGTGAAGTGTTGCCTCTGCTTGTTCGGGGGGAGGGGGCATAGATGTCTCGTCTCGCTTGGAGGAAGGCTGTGAAACGACTTGTGTTGGAGTTTGCAGGGTGGAAGTTGCAAAACGGGAGGACGGTTCCGTGCGGTGTCTCTTGCGTTGTTGCAGGGGTTTCGCCGGAAGTGGCTGAATCCGAAGCCACAGCGATTGGAAGCATCGACGGTCGTTCAGGAGGAAGGTCCGTTGTATCGATCGCTGCATCACTCGCCACTGTCTGGCTTCTGCCATCGCTAGCTAGTGCTTGCGTCCCTTCGGCTTCGCCCTGCGGATCCTCGTGAGAGTCGACTGGCTATAAGCCGCGACTCTCCAACTCAACCACGGTCGCGGCGTTGATCTCCACGTCCGCGAGCTTGCTCTTGTCAGCCAGACGTGCTTGCAACATGATTTGAGCTGCAAAAGAGGAGGAAAAATCAATTAGATTCAAAGATTGGGGAAAGAAAGAACATACCTAGAGTGGACGAAAGCTTAGTGCGGATCGGGCTCAAGCCGAACACATAAAGGATGCCCTCCAACAGCATCTTATGAATGTAATACTTCTGATCGGCCAAGCTTGAAGCTGCCTAAAGATAGTCTGATCAGCCTTTATACTTCCTAAGAGATGGTGGGCTCATCACTTCTAGCTGTCAGCCGGTCGGGAAGTCTAGCCGCCTGGGAAAGCGAACAAAGAAGTAGTGGTCCCTTCAATGCTTATTGGAGGACGGTATTTTGTCAAAGAAGACCAAGCCCACTCGGGCTTGGAACAAAAAGGCCCCCGGCTTAAACAGTTTTGGATAATAAAAGTAATGGAAAAACCGAAGAGAAAGGAATACCGTACAGACGGAACAAAACTATGACCCCACACAACAACCTAAAGGAGTTTGACACTAATTGATTAAGAGAAATATGAAAGTATTTACAAACTGCGGAAAAGAAAGAATGAACAGGGAACCACAGACCGGCGGTGAACTTATCCTTAAAGAAATTTAAAAAAATCCAATGGTGGTTCATGTGGTCGGTCGAAGGCAGAAGGAATAGCAATTTGGTAGCCGGAAGAAAATTGGTAAGCAGATTTCAGGCTCTCAACATCGTCCCCGTCGAACCTGGACTCGGTGGAAGTATACCAGAGCCTAGGGATGTGGACGGGGGGTTGCGAGGAACTGGCCATCGAAAACAAGGTCGAGGAAGAACAACGAACAGATTCAAATGAGAAAAAGTGAAGGAGCTTACAGGAAAGATCGCAGGAGAGGAAGAAGAAGCGAAGCATCGCGGAGAAAGCTTGAAGACGAAAGTGTGAGGAAGGAAGAAGACGGCGACCCAAGGAGGTTTATAAACCTCATGGTCGATCGACCTGAACTATCCGATCCAGGGTTGCGAAAAACTAGGAGAAGATCCAACCGTTGAATTTGAAACAGCGTCTGTCACGTCACCAGCGGATATCCGTCTGTCACATCAAACGTGCGGCGGCAGAAAATGGGACACGTGGCATGCAGCTAACGGAAGACATTAATGAGGCTTAATTAAAAGGTATGACCACGTGTCTAGCCATAATTATCAAAGATTTGCACAGTCTTCAAGAAATTTAGATAACGTCGAGGCGATCAATCGAGGGAGCTTAAGGAAAGGAGAAAATTGGCCAAGTATTGTCGCCCATCACCTCGACCGGGCATAGATAGTGGATTTGCACATAGTTGAATTGTCGAGGAATCATCTACTTAGAGAGGCATGATCCGAGCGGCAACTACGGACCCAGCCTGAAGAAACGAAGCCGAACGGCGAAGATGTTTGTGCCGATCAGAAACTGGGGAGCATATATAGGGTCCGATCGGTCGTGTAAGACATCGAAGACGCTAGTTGTCCAGTCAGTCGGACTTGCAACCTCCTTCGACTAGATTTGAGGGGAAGACTTGTGATGCGGCGATATAAAGAGGCCTACCTGGCACGGAGTCAACTGCCAAGGTGGAGGTCAAAGTCAAGGTGGTCAATGCAAGAGTGTCAAAGGATCGAACAAAGGACGATTGCAATGAATGGTCAGGACAATCAATACCCAACCGGCGCGAGACATGTCTGAGCGGACCACCTGTCCAGCTCGGGATAATATGATAAGATACTCAGACGCTCAATATGGAGCAACAGAACGCCAAAGAGACCGGAAAGCTTGTCCGAACGTGGAGGTCGCGCTACTACACAGTCACCGCAAGGAAGAACGACTGAGACAAAGCGGAGGGGTCATGGTCGAGCGACCACCCCGCTCAGCTAAGTAGCGGGATCTGTCCATCAACGAAGCGGAGTCCCGGTCGAGCGGCTACCCCGCTCGACCAAGCAGCAAGATTGTGGTCGTATCACTCGATATTCTTCTAGGAGATAGTGTCGCTGACAGGAAGTATGGTCGACAGGTGAATCATACGACGAAAACTTCTACTGTCTTGTCAGGAATATGCATATCCTGTTAAGGTATAATGTCAGAGGTATTTTCCTAACATGTCCCTTCATGAAACATATTGGAGACCGTGCCCACGCCTAAAAGAGTGTGCACATCACCCACTAGAGCTTTATATAAAAAAGGGTTCATCACTGACGGAAATACGCATTATTCACTGTTTGCGCCTATGTTACTATTGCTCCACTTTCCTTATACAGTTCCAATGACTGACTTGAATATCGGAAGACCAACGTCGAAAAGTCCTTCTCTTGCTCAGCATTGACGTTACTTGTTTTACAGAACGGAACGAGATCTACAGCTAATTAACAAAACCGCCACATCCCCAACTTTCCACATTTGGACAAGATCGAATATAAACAATAATATTACGAATCATGAAAATGTTTGCATTATATTACTAATTACAGCAATTGTTCCATGTCTCAAGACCATGTATCAGTCAAATTCACTAGGAGCAAGAGGTGAACTCTTTTGCTAAATGCAGTCATAGCGGAAAGAACATTGAAAAATTAGGATAAATAGCGCTCACAATGCAGAACTCTTTTGCTATAACAGTAAAGATAATCGTCAAGAGTTTAGAACATAATCAATGGAAGAACCACAAGCTGGCAAAGCTATTTAGTTTCGACTTCAGAGCCTACTTTATGTATTGTGAAACCCACTTGAATCCCTCCCCATAGCCCATTTTACGGACAATGCTACACATGAAGATTTCAAGGGGGCGCACGTTGGAATCCACTAGATTCACCTTGCCCTTGCCGGTTGTGAAATTGTTCAAACCTAGATGGTAGCGTAACTCGTCCTCTGATGCTGCGTATGGAATGTCGATCTTGTTTCCAAGGATAAGAAACGGAACATTTGCCAGGGCATCATCGGATAGAAGTGCATCCAGTTCTTTCTTGGACTCTGCAAATCTCTCCTTGTCATATGCATCCACTAGGTATACCACCGCATCTACCTATTTAGACAAACACCAAACAAATTCTCATATAGTTGATGAATTCCAGCTATGGTAGCAGTTCTCATCAAAAGTTCAAAAGATAGTGTGACAAGTAAATATCCACAAACATGTCAAAGAGAGACATCAGCTCTGATAAATGAAAACAATTTCCCATTACACAACTATCATTACCACTGTAATTTTGAGGAACCATGGGAAAAGTTAGGTGAAGATAATGATCCAACCATATCTTGCAAGTATTGACCCTTTCTCAATCACTGGATGCTCTATCAATTTAGTTCGTATGTGAGCCAATGCATGGTTGATTTCAGTATGGTAATGGGACATAATGAAAAAGAAAATCATTTTTAATTTGTAGAAAAAAAATAGGCCAACCGAACAATAATACTGTGATTACTGAAATTTGACCATACAACTGAATAGTACTTAGATTCTATCTTCATTTTCACTAGAGATTTGGTCTTCTTTAATATAGGTCTCTCCAATCCTCTTATCAGAGAAAGTGGTGAGACTAATTTACTGCAGACTTCCATTTTAGAATAATTAGCACTCAATTACTTGAAACAGGAAAAAAAAAATCAAGACTTTTAAGAAGTCGAAAAAAAACAATATTTCTTTCCCATGTCTAGTAGTATAGAAAATGAGAAGAAAGAGAAATGAGAAAATTGAATAGATTTCTATCCTCTTCTTTCCTCCTAAAAATTAAATCAAACGAGTGGAGGGTTTTCATGTAATTGGACGAGACACTTTCCAACGAAGCAAAACTAATTTTTTCTCCTCCTATTTTCTATCTACCCAAACAACCACATATAATAGAAATTTTAACTAATCTTCTCCAAGCCCCCAGGGCATAGCACATACGGTGAACACATGTCATCTCTAGCGTAATGACCAGGGATCAATTCTAAGGAACTGACGACCTGACCCCACCATGCGCCTAACGCCTATGTACTTGCATGTACCTCCCTTCATATCCGTGGGGCCAGCACTAGGAGGTCCGTTAATGTAGCGGATCTATATTTTTTAATTAATCTTCTCCATCTTTATTTTACCTTCAATTTCTTCTCTCTTGTTTTTTCTACCCTCCCAGAAAATAAAGCCATTAGACTAGACTATAGTCTGTGATCCGCTTAAGTAAGAAAGAATATTGCTTGAGTGAAACATATGAATCTTGGACTAAACTAATTGGATAAGAATTGATTAACATGTAATTGCAACCAACCATAAATTAAATTTATTAGGAAAGAATCATACACTTGTGTTTTTTTGGGGGGTATAACAGTGACGGTGTATATTTTCTGCACCTATTCTGAAACAAAAACTCAAGACAGAAGACAGAAGACAGAAGACAGATGACCTACCATTCACCACCTCACATGTGATTGGACCCTACTAAATGCTGCATGAAGCAACATCACATAAATTCATATGCTTCAATCAATGATCACAATAATGATTGGATGAATCAGTTAATTATTAATGACTGAGAAGAATATGAAAATAGGAAATCACATTGCTTGAATTGATATGATAATGGCACAACAGCCTCTTCTATCTTAGTGGATTCAGATTAATAAATCAGTTTACTATTTGCATCACCATACTGCACATAGCCTTATTCAACAACAATGGGTTCCACACAATTCCTTCAAGTATAGTTCAATGCAGATTCGCATTTAGTTATGTCAGAACTTTGCTACCAACCAGTGATTGCCCAACAACTCTGCTTGATGTCCATCTACAGGGACATCAACCATGTCTTGCACAAAAGCCATTCAATTATCCACATGATTGATGCACGTTGGAGTAATATGCACAAGTTAATCCATGATCTGAATTTAGCAATAGAGTGGTACCTAACCTGAATAGCAGTCTCCTTGCAACCAATCTAGAGTATAAAGAGAGTTGTATCAAGAGGTTGGATGTGCTTGGCCCAACTCCAGTTGGACCATGTTAGGCAAGGCCCCAGACCAACATAGGCCTGAGCTCAGCTATGCTAAGCATCAGCAACAACAACGAAAAATAATAATAATAAAATCTGAGATTATTAAGAATAAGGATCTATTAGATATTTTTCTAAGAGTAAATAAGATTTTAGATTTTTTTTATCATTTGAATGGTATAAGGGAGTAATATAAATTTATTTTATGAGAAATAAATAAAAAATAGAATATGATCCATCGTAGGCCTACCATGGGCTGCGCTTGACCTGAGACATAGGTCATGCTCAGCCAGGAACCATGTTGCGCCTTTTAGCTCGACCTTTTCAAGTTAAGCACGACATGATAATCAGAGGGCTTGCACCCGAACAAAGTGTGTGATCCTCCGCTTCTGGCATGACTCAACCCATTTAGAACTAGACCATGCCATTTTTTTTTTGTGTGTGTGGGTGGACCAGCCCAATTAACACCTCTAGTTGTAACCCAGGTAAAGGAATCAATTAGGGGTTGGGCATCCAGACCTTAACTGGAAAAAATTGAAAAACATAAATGATTCAGTTTTAGTTCATTTTCAATTTGGGAAAATGGCAACAAAGCCAACCGAATGAAATAAATAAGGATGTAAATGCGCACATGCATACATATCATTATGGACCTATATTTGTAAAGATGATACTATTTGATGAACATTGTGTGTGTGTAATCATATTTTTTGGTTTAAATAAAACCAAGCCAAGTATAGGATATCAAACTCCATTTGGCATGCCCATTGTTTACAGATAAAACTTTCAATCCTCCTGCCAATTGCGAAAGCCTTTTCAAAGAATCTCTTAGTGTTGGTCTCTGATTTCCTCTTAACCCAGAGTATCCAACTAATTGGCACCTACCATTGGTTAGTTTTCCTGGAATTATTGGCGAAATATGGTGGCTCTCCTGGCTGAAGATTAATTCTCTAGGAATTGAAGTCACAGAAAAAGATCTTCCATCAAGGTTACCAAATCTGCTTGACCACGTGTGTTGCAATATGTCACTTAGCAGCAGGCGGAAGGCTAAAGGCATTTTGACCTCCATTAAGAGATGGAAAAGGGAGGTCTAAAGGCATTAGACCTTGTCTTGTACAAAAAAAAGGTGAGACATTAACCTATATTTTTCTCATGAATTGTGATCAATGTTTTTATTAATCATATTTTGCTATTAAAATAGGATGTTGAAACTATAGTGTGCATATTAGAGTTAAAGACATTGTAAACTAGAGATCTTTCTAACCTATTCATATACTTTTTTTTCCAATTGAATCTTATGGACTACATATCAATAACATTAATTCTGATACCATTAGTTTAAAAACTTATGAATGATATAGTAGGAGATAGAATTCAATGGTGTAAAATGATCCATATAGCCGATCCACCTAGTGGGAGAAGGCTTGATTGTTGTTGTTGTAGTAATTTAGGTTGGAGCCTCGTTTTTACAACCTTGCTGTATACCAGTACAATCAAGGCGATTTTTTTTCTAAAATAGCCACCTATCTTTTATCCCCTTTAGGCTTTTGTTGAAGAAATTTTTTTCGTTTGATGCTTTTATTCATGGCCTTAAAAGAATAAAAAACATACACTACACATACAGTTATCATAGTTTCAACCTTCCATCCAAAATATAAAACTGAATTTTTTTAAAAAAAACTACAAAGAAAAATTAGACATCAAAGTTATGCTGATTTAAAGAAACTAACTATCAAACTAACACAAGTGATCAAGCGATACTAACAACTATAATAAATCGCATGTGATCCAAGAATCCAACACTAGATGATGGCAGTGACTAAATAATTATTTCATTTAACATAGATAATATCAGAAAGGGAATGCACTGCATGAGATGATAGTAAGAAATGCATTGAGAAATAAGTAGCTATCTTGAAATAATTTTGATGCAAAGAGTTCTCTGGACATATAGACAATCAACTATGTCAAAGTGCTGTCTTTATGATTAGAAGAGGGATACGGACAATGATCCTCTATCAACTACAGATTATATTTTCTCTTTTTAAATTTACCATCTCCCCTTATGACTTCGTTGCTACTTACCCCTATTACCCCAAAATTCCGTCTTTCGAAAAGATTAGAAGAGGAAAATGGACAATGATACTCTCAAATACAGACTATAGTGTCTCTTTATTATTGTACCATTTTCAGTTATGACTGCGTTGCTACTTACCTCTACTTCCTAGATCCTCCATCTATGGCTAACGGGAAGTCACTGTGGAAATATCCTGCTCCATCATCGGGGGAGAGGGAGAGAAATTAAACGAAGAAAGGCAAAACTGGGGAAAGACAATTGACCTTGGCGTAGTAATCCTTCCAGACACGCCGCGCGATCTGATGACCGCCCAAGTCAAATGCCTTGAACTTGATCTTCCCGATGCTCAGCTCCTCCGATGTCGGATACTGCGTTGGCTGGTGCTGAACTAACCTCTGCATTCAAATAGACACGAATCCGAACGAATCACCTACAGATTAAAGAAAAAACAGGCAACAAAACTCAATTTGTAGATGGAAACCATAAGGATCCAACCTCATCCTTGAGCATGTGAAGTAGCGTGGTCTTCCCGGCGTTGTCCAACCCCAAGAAGAGGATCTTGGCCTCCTTCTGCCACAGTCCGAGGGAAGCAAGGACGCCGTAAAACCAATCGACAAGGAACATCGTCGCCGGGAGGAAGAATTTAGCGACGAGATCTAAGGAAACGAAACCCTAATCAACAAGTAGTAGGAAAGTTTGGAATCGCTATAGGGGCCAAGACGACGAAATAAATACTCAACGAACCTTCCCGAATAAATAAATAAACAATCTATTGTTTTAATATTTATTTTTTAATTTATGTTATTTAAAAAATAAATATATACTCTATTTTAAAAAAAAAAAAATTAGCCAAAGGTTAAAATTTGTTAAGTTCTAACATTTGTTAATATTTTTCAACTCTCCAGCATTCAAAAACCTTGTGCGGCTAATTGGCTGTTTATATTTAACAAAATTATTGATAAATTTGGGATTTGAGTAAAAATCTTGTCAAAAATCAATTTCCAAATTGGCTCGTGAGGGAATTTTGTGCATTTAAAAAGATAGGAGAGGGCTTTGATAAACTTTTTCTTTTTATAATTTTGGAGGATATACCGGGAAATGACTAAATAATTTATTTTTTAATCTATTGTATTGTTATTTTTGTTGTAATTTGATGATATATAGAGAAATAAAAATAAAAATTTATCCGATCAATTTGAAATGTTAGATAAATCAGTAACCTTACAATTTTATTAACAATTTATATTTTTTATTAATTAATTTTGATGTAGTTTAAAATAAAATTATGTTAATATTTTATTAAAAAAATATATTTTTATTAATTAATTTTTATAATTTTGACGAAGCTTAAAAGAAAATTATGTTAATATTTTTTACATAAAAGTATTTTTAAGATTTATTAATAATTTATATAAATATATCAATCATAAATCTAGAGTTTAAAACTGAACTGTATATTACTAGGAATTTTTTTTTATAAGCAGTTATCTAGAATTTGAGATTCAACTGCGATATATTATTAGAAAAAATTTTCATTAATCAATCAATATAGAATTCGAGATTTAACTATGGCGTCGTATTATTAAAAAAATTTCTTATTAATAAATTAGAAATCTAAAAAAAAATTTAGTCTCATATCTTAAAATTAACGGAGCTTCTATGAATATCTTGGATCGACGATATTAGAAAACATATTTTTCTTGACTTTTTGATAAGCATGATATTAAATTAATTTTTTATATGGGAGAATTCGTTACATTAGCTTACTGTCTAACGTGAGAGAAGATCTCCTGATCCACATAAAAGTGGACCAGGGGATGGTCTACTCCCAATTACGGCCAGATCGCAATTGTGATCTTGCCGCAATTAGTTACGATCCCTTTATGAGTTCATCGTCCCCATCAAGTTATAGTTTGAGTCGAAACGGACGGTCAGAGACCGTTGGAAGTGGGCAAGTGTCCAGATTGCGGGGCGCCAAGTAAAGGGTAGCCTTCGGCCGCCCACTCCGATTCAAACTATAACCTGGTGGAAACAATGAACCCATAAAAGGATCACAACCAATTATGATCAAATCACAATTACGATCTAACCGTAATTAAAAATGGATCATCCTCTTATCTATTTTTTTATAGACTAGAAGATTTGACCTTATTTAGCGCATCCTTATCTAATTTATGAACCATCTTTTGATTAAGATTAAAGAGGCCGGTCCAAAGGATCTCATTCTAAGATTAAATGTAGTATTTATTATGAATTTAATATCAAATATAAAAAATTAAATTAATTTTTCATGAAAGAGAATTTGTTAACCACACATATTTACACGCACAAATAAAATTATAAAATATTAAAATTTTGTCTTACTAAAAAAAATAAAAATATAGACAATATTTAAAAATTAAAATTATTTTCTTGGTATAAAAGACCAAGCTCACGAAACGCGTTTGCAACAGCAACAGCAACAGCAACAGTCATAATAATAATAATAATAATAATAATAATATCAAGAAATTCATGGCTTTGGGCATTTTTAATACCGCATTTGCAGTAAACACCGAAGTAATTTTGAATTTATTAGGAAGATTCAATTATCAGCCAATCGAATGATCGTGCAAATTGCGTGAATTAAATGTAGAAAAATAAAAAATTTAGGGTTCAGTCCCTGGTTTCCTCCCCTGATTCCTGAACAGAGTTAACATCATCGTCGAGCTCTTTGTTCATAAGAAAAACTACAATCTGTATAAGCTACAAGCGATCGAAGCTAACCATTATTCTAGAGGAATATTAAATGCGAATAATTTTACCTTCAACGGTCTGGCATTTGCTCCTCCACCTCAAATGCCGACGCCGGAAAAGCCCTAACCAACCCCGCCGGAGTTTTGAAGGTGATCTTCCCGGTGGGAGGGTCGCCGGAGGCGGAGGCTTCGGAAATCGAGATCCACACCATCATCTCCTTGGTCTTGACCCCGGTCAGCTTCTTGATCCGGCATTTCTCCACCTGGGCGGTGATCTCGCGCCCGTACCGCACCTTCCTCCCCACCTTGTCGAAGTAGTGGTGGATCTCGCGCTCCTGCTTGATCCACACGAGGCCGGTCGCCTCCACGAAGCCGCACTCGGTGATGTCCTTCAGCGGCAGGAGGCCGCCGGGGAGGCCGAGCTCGCGGAGGAGCGACCTGGACTTGACTTCGCAGATCTCGTGGTCGTAGTAGACTTCCGCCTTGGAGTCGAGGTCCTCGGAGACTAGAGACATCTTCGCCTTCCTTTGTGAGGGTTCGTTTTCGATCTGGACACCGGCGGCTGCGGCAATTTACTGAACCGTGCAGTCAATTTTCCCAAATACTCCGTACCTAAGTTTTTTATATTTATTTCCATCCTCCCAAATAAAACACAGTGGTAAGGTTATAAAAATATTAAGATTATGAAATCCGAATCTAAAAGATTACACTAAGGTTACGTTTGATTGGGTTTGATTGGGTGTAACGTAATAATGTAATCAAATTTATAATGTAATATAATCTTGATTATATTACTATATTTGGTAATATAATATATGTAATCTTTGATTACAAGGATGATTACATTTTTTTTATTTTGTGTCCATTATTTTTTATAAAGAATGTAATTCGTATTATTATAAAATGATAAAAATATCCTGCGATCTCTACCGACGGTCGCCGCATCTCTGCCAGAGCTTGCGGCAACCAACGATCGTCGTCGTTGGCCTCCTCCGTAGGCGGCGGATGGTGGTTGCCGACGACCAGACCGGCGGTGGTCTCCGGCGACCGGCGGTGGTCCCCGGTGACCGGCGGTGGTCGCCGGCGGCCGGCGATGGTGGTCGCCGGCGACGACCGGCAGGCGGGGCCAACGGCCGGCGACCGACGCCGGGGTCAGCAATGGTCGCCGCCGGCGGCGGTGGTGGTCGCCTGCGGCGGCGGTGGTCGCCGGCGGCGGCGGTGGTCGCCGGCGGCGGCGGTGGTCGCCGGCGGCGGCGGTGGTCGGCGGCGGTGGTCGCCGGCGACTGCGGTGGTCACCGGCGGCGACCGGCAGGCAGGTCCGGCGACAGCCAATGGCGGTGGGCAACGGCCACATTGGACTAGGGGTATATTCGACATTTAAATTTTAGTTAAACGATAACCTCGTAATATAATCGGATTACATAACATTTGCTTTGTAATCCAGATTACAAAACTTTACTACCTTTTGTAATATAGATTACATTACATTACAAGTTTAAAACTAAACCAAACAAAATAATCAGCCTTGTAATGTAATCCTGATTACATTACAAGGCATATTACATCCTATCAAACGCAGCCTAAAAAATATAGGGAATACAACCAATCGAATTTAAAATGTTTGTAAAATGCTTAAACTATCAGTGAATGAAGTAGATATATGCTCATCACAAAAGAATACAAGAAAGTGGTGAGAAGTAAAATGTTGAAGAAAATTTGATGCTGATATTTCTCATCACTGGTACATATTGTTCACAACAGCATTCAATGCAGAGCCCTTCACATTTATACAAAAATCTTTGAAATCAAATGACATCAGGAATTATAGCCCCTGCCCATCTCCTCACTATTTCCATAGTCTGAGACAAGCATGCATTTTGAGCTATTTCTCACATGAAAAAGGAAAAAAAATGAATACAATCAGTTAACAAAATACAGTAGGATCTTGTCACTGGATCATGAGTAATCATATAACGAGATGCTCTTGTCATCGGACACGCTAGCAAGTCCCACACGCACACCTGTTCCATCAGGCGGCCGGAATGGCACACCCCATACAGCATCGGAATGGTTTGCCGTAGTCTGAACCGCAGACCGCATGCTGATATCCCATAGCTTAACAGTTCGATCGCTAGACCCTGTAGCTATCGCCGCATCATCCGGACTGGCATCCATGCTAAGGACCCAGCTGGTGTGTCCTGACATTGCACCTGCCAAATTCTTTCCCTCAGCATCATACATGTGGATGTTGGTATCGTCACAAGCAGTAAAGAGCACCTGAGGATCCACTGGGGAGAAGGCCATGGACCTCACTGGCATGTTATGGCCTTCGAGGTGGTGAAGGAACTTAGCATGGACAACATCAAACACGGCAATTGTCCCATCCATGGATCCACAAGCTAAGTTTTTTACCATCAGGACTCCAGGCAACGGAAAGGACACATTTGCCACTGCCGGTCTTATTAGGACAGGCACCTTCTGGGCGAGGAACAGCAAGGGTAGCAACAAGTTCTCACGTTGGGTATCCCACAACTTAGAGTATCTCTAATAGGGATATTTAGAAGGATATTTCTTCAAATATTTCCCCTCTCAAATATCCCTCATTAGAGGGAATATTTATAGGAAAATTAGAAATCACCGAGCACAAATTTACACCGATGATTTCTCTTTTGTGGGGTCCACTAAAAAGTGGGTTATAATTTCTTTTCATTTTTTTATTTTTCAAATTTAATTAATATTTTTAATATTTTTAATTTAATTAATGTTTTTACCCAAAAGGTGAGATAGATATTTGATTATGAAGTTGGAGATATTTGAGAATAAATATTTGATAAATGGAATCTATAAATATTTGATTTGTGAGATATTTCATTGTGAACTTTGGAATATTTAAATAGTAGGATATTTGAAGAGTGACGTGAAAATGAGGATCACAAATACTTGGATCAGTGGTTGAGAATATTTCTCCAAGTATTTGTAGTTCCCACTTCCATATCACTCTTCAAATATACTATTATTTAAATATCTCAAATTTCACAATGAAATATCTCACAAATCAAATATTCACCCATCAAATATCTCATTCTCAAATATCTCAAACTTCACAATCAAATATCTCACTTTTTTTATTAAAGATATTAATTAAATTTTTTTAAAAAAAACAAAAATATTAATTAAATTAAAAATAAAAATAATGAAAAGAAATATAGCCCACCTTTTGGTGGATCTCACAAAAGAAAAATTACCCGGCACAAACTTATACCCGGTGATTTCTAATCCTCCTAGAAATATCTCCTTTAACGAGGAATATGTGAGAGAAGAGATATTTAGAGAAATATCCCCTCTAAATATTCTCATTGAAAATGCTCTTAATTAAACCACTGCCACCTGCAGCAACTGCCAAAATGGTGCCTGGAAGGGATAAAATTAACATGAGATACTTTGTGCAAATTCTCTAAATATTCCAAAGCAAGTAAAAATCATCATAGCAGAAAATATACACATTACTAAAATATACAATCAAAACATAAAAAAAAAAAAAAAATTACTAACTCACTCAAAGAAGACACATTAAACTTCATAAACCAACATAGCTAGTTCTTAAAAGTTGGAACAGAATCTAAGTAAATAAAAATTCTAAAATAAATTCATATCAGCAAATGAAGGTTTGATGCAAATTAACCTAAAATAGCCGTCTAAATATCCCAAGGATGTATAAACACTTCTATTATATGAAAGAAAACACCTAATTTCAAAACATTTTATTTCCCCATATGGTGGAAAATATCAGGCAAATGAAATTTCTTCAGATGACTATGTAAAATTGTTTCAGCTTCATCAATCTCCTTATAACAGCAAAAGCAGTTACCATGTTTGTATATGGTAGATATATCAAGCAGTGTTTGAAGTGTCGAGTTGTGTCGTCCAAAACTGTCAAAATTTATCATTCCGGTGCGGAAACAGAATCAATACCGCACGTGAATAAATTTCGCGTGCATCATTTGTGCGTGATCGACGATCGCGGGACGCCTCCGCATAGCCGGGAGCATCACGGGATGCTTCTAACACCGCAATCAGCGCCAAAAGCATTGCGGACACTTCTGGTGTCGCCTCTGCGACCGTTGCAATGGTGCTGCTGTTTGGGAAAAGAAAAAAACAGATTTAATTAATTTAAATAATTTCTAATTAGGTGTGATATTTAGAATAGTATTTCATAAACCCTAATTAAATTATCCCTATAAAATATATAAAAATATATTTAAAATTAAAAAATTATTAATTGATATTATAAAAATTCTTTTTTTACTATTTTAAATTTTATTTAAAAATTCTAAAACAAATCTAATAAATCATATTTATATTCTGATAATTTATTATTATTTTTTTACTATTTTAAATATATATTATTTAAAATAATAATTAATTAAATGAATAAACAATTAATTTATATAATTATGATATATCAATTTTAATTCGAATTATTAATACATCTTTAAAGAAAACTATACTTAATTATTTTTTCTAACCATATTAAGTTGTTCAAATAACTTATATAAAATCAATATACAACTTATTTTTAAATTATAATTAATAAACATATTTATTTAATAATTACTATATATAAATAAAAAAATATTAAAATCGTATCGGCACGGTACGATATGATATTGAAAATATATCGTTTCAACCTGGGATCGAAACCTCGACACAGATCAAAATTTTAAACGTTGATATCAAGCATAGTTCTAGACTGAGCATTAACTTGAGCAAGGATTCAGGTCATTAGCACAATGGTCTCATACCAATGGATCAACAATCAAGCCACACTTAAACCTAGGCATCAACTCCGTCAAATTCACTAGTCCAACGGACCTAGGTTGATGTTGAAAAGGATGAAACAGAAATTTGCAAAATACACTCGACAACATATAAGAGAGAGATTAGTTGATTAATGGAAGATAGTTCCCTATTAAGTACTAACACTAACTATAGTATCAAATGCCCTCATATTTCCACAAAATATCAAACAAATTTATTAAGCATAATAAACATGTGTTTCAACTTCAAACTGAACAATATTGCTATTTAAAAAGCATTATCTTAAGAAAAATAATAATCTCACATAAATAACTCTTTCAGCTTTCGTTGTGCAATGTGGACAATGTACATGAGAAGGGTTGAATCAGAGAGGAAAGGCAAAGGACAACAACTTTGCAGTGAGGATCATGGGAAATCTATTACACACTTAGGCTCCGTTTGGTAGGATGTAATCTGTTGTGTAATATAATTAAGATTACATTACAAAGTTGATTATTTTATTTGATTTAATTTTAAACTTGTAATGTAATATAATCTGGATTACAAAAGGTAGTGAAGTTTTGTAATCTGGATTACAAAGCAAATACTATGCAATCGGATTACATTACGAGGTAACCGTTTAACCAAAATTTAAATGTCAAATATACCCCTAGTCCACCGTGACTGTCATCCACCGCCTGCCGCCGGCGACCACCGCCCAGCGCCGCCACCGCCACCGCCGGCTGCTGACGACCACCACGCGGCCGCCGGCGACCATCGCCGGCCGCCGCCGCCGGCGACCACCGCCCACCGCCGCCACCGGTGAACACCGTCGCCGCCGGAGATTGTCGCCGGCGACCACCGTCAACCGCCACCGGCGATTGTCACCGTTGCCAGTTGCCGATGGCGGCTGCCGGCCGAGGAGGCCAACGACGACGACCGTTAGTTACCGCATACTCCGGCAGAGGTACGACGGCCATCGGTAGAGATCGCAGGATATTTTTGTCATTTTATAATAATACGAATTACATTCTTTATACAAAATAATGGACACCAAACAAAAGAATGTAATCATCCTTTTAATCAAAGATTACATATATTATATAACCAAACGTAGTAATGTAATCAAGATTATATTATATTACATTATAAATTTAATTATGTTACAAATAAGATTACATTATATCCAACCAAATGTAATCTTAATGTACAATGTTGGCATCTGAACGATACAAGTTCTGCTGAACATGAATACTAAAATATAAACAAATATTGTATAGTTTTACTATTAATGGGATTGTTAGAACAATTTGCTTTTGTGCAAATTTAACTTCATCTATAAGGTAGTTTAATTGTTAATATTAAAATTAACAGAAAAATCCATAAAAGTTTAAGGCCTCTTCGTCGTATTTTTTTTTCTATGGGAGAAAATGAAAGAAAATAAAAGCAAGCTGTTTTTTTTTCTGCATGCACATGAGGTTCTCAAACTAGCTAGCTGTCCAATGTTCACCAAAGCTCCATTATTATAATGGTCCCTAAAAAAAATGTGGTTGCAACATGAACAAAAAAAACTGAAACCTTCGGGCTGTACGAAGATTGTTGAATCACAAATAAGTCACCATAAAATTGTCCATTGGTTGCCATGTATTCAGCCACGCAGCAACTTAAATGTCTCACTGGTAAATTTTATCCAACAAACCATCAATAAAACACAGAAAAGAAATTTGAGATCTAAAAATAAAGTTTGGAAGTTGATAATGTATTATGTCAGTAGAGCATTTACTTATGGTACATGCTTAGGGCAAATAGCTTGACTGTTATTCTAGTGTATGCTCAATATATCGGAAAAGTTCTTAAAATATACCAATTAATTAAAATATGGAAAACAATGTGTTTATTTTTTGAGAAGGTACGTCTCTGTGCATTTTGCATTTGCAAAATGCGAAACTTAATAAAGTTTCGCATTTGTAAAATACGAAATACGAAACTAGAAATACCAAAAAGATTTGTTTAAATTGTACTGCTTCGCATTTATTAAATGTGAAAGTTGTATTTATGGATATTTATAAAAAAATTAGAAAATGTGAATAGAAAATTACAAAATCTGATTTCTGATATTCTCTCACGTATCAAACCCTAAAGCCGCCGCCTCTCCTCCTTTTGTTCTCACAGTGAACGTCCACCAGATCAAGCATCGCCGGAGCGTATAAACCCTAAACCGCCTCCGCCTCCTCCTCCTCCTTCTCTTCCTCCTTCTCACAGTGCCTGTACGCGCCATGAGTTGTTCGATCAAGCCACGCCGAAGCGCCTAAACCTTAAACCGTCGTCGCTTTCTTATTCTTCTCGCGATCTCGTGGCTGGCCGCCCCATGAGTTGTCTGATGAGGCCACGCCGGAGCGCCTCATTGTGAAGGATTAGAAGGCAAGTCCGACTCGTTGCGAAGTATTAGAAGGCCCAACTGACCTGATTCTCGTTGGATTCGTCGGCATCAAACTATTCTCCAACTTAACAACAGTAAGTTTTATGACCTAAAAAATCTTCTTTTTTTTTTTAAAAAAAAAATACTGATGTATTGCATATACCATGTAATTAGGGTTGTTTGGCTTATTAGTATGGCTTTAGAACGCCCAATTCCTGTGAGCTTGTTTTGGGGAGCTAAGATTGAATATGAGAATGCTTCAATTAAGCATGGCCAGCCTATCTCTAACGCTACCATAGTGATTAAACATAAATTGAGTTACGACGAGCTGGTAGATGAGATTTGTCAACAAGTTGGTGTGGATAGAAAACATTTTAAGCTGAATATCATCTTCGATTATGAACAAAATGGGAAATCCAGATCCACCCTTATTACGAATGATAAGTCATTACAAATTTTATTCTATTTGGCTCAGACAGTTACAGATTTTTGGGCTGACATCTATGTTGAGATGGAAGAAATTCTGCAAAGTTCGATCCAACAGGAAGCATTATTGCCAACTGAACACATGAGTATGGTTGTGCTTCTTAATAACTTTATGGGACCAATGCCTCATGTTGGATCTTCTAATAGATCTGTTGAACTGAATTATGTACCAAGTTTGATATCTAAACCTACAATTCAGATGACCGTAGGTGGAAACATCAATATGGGTCCTCCGTTACCATCTCAAGATTTTGTTGAGCTTCCTCATGTAGAATCCCCAATGCATGATACCATGATTCCTTTTCCATTGCCACCGGAGGTGCAGTTGGATGATGAGGCACGGAGCAGTGAATCCTTTCATTCTCAATCTTCTAAAGATGGTGAGGACATTTTGAGCATTCCTATGGATGATGACTCTCCTGATGAAGGTGATTGTGATACTTATCTTAATCGTGGTGAGATTCCACTATATAATGAAAGGGTGATGCACTTCATGAATGATATAGGGGAGGAAAATGATGACGACAATGTAGATCGAGAAGATAATGTTCATATTGATATTTGGAGTGAATCAAACAATCAAATTCGGCTAGGAATGCTATTTGACAGTAAGTCTCAACTGCGGAAAGCCGTGACATTATGGTCTATCAGTCAGAATCGGGAGTTTAAGGTAGTTGAAAGCAGAATCAACATATGGGTTGCAAAATGCAAAGTGGTGTCGTCAGACATAGATTCTAACAGTGGGCCTGAGAATTACAGGTCATCGTATCTTTGGTGTATTTGTGCAGTTCATAAGAAGACACATAAGATGTGGCAAATCACTCGATGGGTGAATATGCACAATTGTCTTGGCTCCATCAGTGGCAATAATAATAGAAATTTGACTTCAGCTATTATTGCTCTCACATTATCCATCAAATTGAGGTGAACCCTGGATATCCTGTAAAAAATATCCAGGCAGATATTAAACAGTCATTGCATGTTGATGTTTCATACAAGAAGGCATGGCATGGGAGGAGAAAAGCCATAGAGATTGTTTATGGAAATTGGGAAAGTAATTTTGCTTGGCTACCTTTGTATATTGCAACCTTAGAGCATTCTAATCCTAATACGATTGTTAAGTGGCATCATCACCCAAGTAGCACTGAAAATGTGAAAGTCTTCAAATATATATTTTGGGCATTTGGACCAGCAATTGATGCATTCCACATGTGTAGGCCGGTTATCAATGTTGATGGTACACATTTGCAAGGGGCTTATAAGGGAAAGATGCTTATAGCTGTTTCTAAGGATGCAAACAATCGTATATTACCTGTTGCTTATGCTATAGTAGATGAGGAGACTATAGCTAGTTGGTGTTGGTTTTTTGAATAATTTAGGTATTATGTGGCACAAGATAGACAATTATGTGTTATTTCTGATAGACACCATGGTATTATTCATGCTATGTCAAATTTAGAGGAATTGAATGAACCAATTGCATATCATAGATTTTGCCTTCGACATGTTCGAAGTAATTTCATGACAAAGTTTAAGAATATCACTTTAAAACATTATTGTTGGGTTGTTGGCAGTACTACTCAAAGACGAAAATTCAACAGATTTAAGAGACAGATTAGGGCACTTGATCCAGCGACATGGCAGTATTTGAGAGATATTGGCATAAGGCGGTGGAGTCTTGCTTACGATGGTAACCATCGATGGCGATGTCTCACAACAAACACTTCTGAGAGTTTGAACAATGTTTTGCGAGGGACTAGATTGTTACCAATTAAGGCATGTATTGATCTGTCATTTCATAGAACTGTTCAACTTTTCCAAAGGTATAAACAGGTAGCCCATCATTGTAATACAACCCTCCCGCCACATCATTGGAGCAAATTCATGGAGGCTGAAAGACATGCACAAGGACATCACATTGATGAGTTTAACTATACAGATGGAGTGTACAAGATTGTAACAACAAGACAATTGAATGGTAAAGGTGGTCATGTACACATGGTTCTTTACTATGAAAAAGATTGCACATGTGGAAAGTGGCAGCTGCATAGATTTCCATGTTCACATGCAATTGCTGTTTGCCAACATAGAGGGAATAATGCTATTGACCTTGTGGATGAAGTTCACACCACAAAGACTTACATGGCACAATATTCTGGCAAGTTTTATCCTATTCATCATAAGGATTATTGGACAAATCCAGGTTGGGAAATTCAAGCAGATTACTCAAGATTGATCAATCATGGGCGGGGGTCGGAAACGTGAAAGTCGAATACAAAATGAGATGGATCTGAGGCACCCTGATGAACCCCGTAGATGTGGAAGACGCCACCAAACTGGCCACAACAGGAGAAATTGTCAAAATACACACCCTAGGGTTGATAATGAAGTCGATAGTTTATGTTTTTTTTAATATAATGTATCTTAGTAAGTGAATACCATGTGATGGGAATTAGTATTTGTATTGTATCTCAATAAGTCAAATACATTTATGTTATTTGGGATTTGAAACCTTATACAACTTTATTTATACTCTATTTTATGGTGTTGCTGTTATATAAGACTTTGTACTTTTGTCTTTATTTGTTTTTTTTTTTTGTTACAAATATTGTTTGTTTAATGTCAGTTCTTTATGCTGCAGTGAATAAATTAAATATTATTTAATTAATTTTTAAATTTTGCAGGGTGTTTAAAATGACATCACCTCCAGTTTATAATTTAAATCCAGGCCCATTGATACCAGACTTGTTATTCTTACACAAAGAGCATAGATCTTCGGATCTATTTTATGGGAAAATCAAGGATGACCCACTTAAAGTAAGAAGATGTGATAGTAGTTTTTGGAGACATGTTGATAATATACCACAGCGTGTAATGCATCACATACAAGAAGCTGGGTTTGAGGGTGTCATTCAGTGTGGATATATCCAACTCAATCATGGTCTTATTACTGCTCTAGTGGAGTGATGGCGTCCAGAAACTCATACTTTTCATTTCCCTATTGGTGAGGCGACAATTACCCTACAGGATGTTGAGGTTTTGTGGGGCCTCCAAGTTATAAGATCTCCTGTGTGTGCTGCTGATATGAACAAATCATTAGAGGAGTGGATAGATATATGTGAGACTATGATGGGTTTTACTCCTCCGGATGGTGCCATATCAAATAATCGAATACTACTAAGGTGTTTGTATGATATCATCTACAAGCCTATACCTGAGAATGCATCAGATGGATCATGTATTCAACGGGCGAGAGTCTATATTTTGTATTTGTTGGGTGGTAATTTGTTATCTGATTTATCTGGTAGCACTGTGTACATGCATCACCTCATCAATTTGGTCGATATGTCTGTTAGTGCTTCTATGAGTTGGGGGAGTGCTATTTTGGCCTGTTTATATAGACGTTTGTGCAAAGCGTCATATTCAAAGGCGAATGAGATATGTGGTCCGCTAGTATTATTGCAGGTAATTGAATATAGCTTAATGATATCTTGTATTATATTGTAATTCTTTTAATATATATTATTTTCTTTTAGTTGTGGGCTTGGGAACGTTTACCCACCATTCAACCCATCCGATGTACTGATGAAGTCGATTTCACTCGCCCTTATGGATCTAGGTTCGTTTACTTCAATACAATGGAGTAAATTATTTATTTATATTTTTTTATATATGCAGTGTTAAGTTTAAAAATCTTCCATCCATATATATTTAAGGTGGAATGTGGAGTTTGGAGTGACTAGAGTTCCGATGCATGTTTTGCCTGCCTATCGAGATGCATTCGCCAGTCTACAACCTAATCAGGTATAAATGAACGATAATATGCTACATGTTTTTTATTCTTAAACAATAATATGCTATATTCGAAAGTTACAAGGAATCGAAGATAATATGCTGTAAACATAAAATGACACGTAGGATAAGAAGCTATTGGTTAAAGAAATAAGCTATTGGACCTATTACCAGGTTATAGCTTATATGCTGTAAACCTCGCTCACCTGCTCACCTGGTTATAACCAGGTAATAATATTATTAGCATATTATATGCTATAATTACCAGGTGAGAAATAATATTACCAGGTTATTATGTTATTATGTTTACATCATATTATACGTTATTCCCTTAATATTAACATAAGAGAACCTGGCTCACCTGGTAATAATATTAAGAAAATATTATTCCTCACCTGATAATATTATTACCAAGGAATAACTTCTTAATATTAGCATTCGTCAAAGTTTATTTCTTAAACTTGCTATATTACAGATTGTTTAAACCAGGTAGTGTAAACAATTTAAGTTTATTCTTAAACTTGCTATTTCTGGATGGGTTTCTTTTCCTTTTCAGTTTATCTGGCTACCGTATGAAGAACATGTTCTTGAATTATTGCCTTCGTATTGTACAAGAGGTCGAGCATGTTGGAGATCTGTCACCTATTTGATATGTTGGGAGATTGTTGAAGCTCACTTACCAAACAGAGTCTTACGACAATTTGGTATGCATCAACCGATCCCTATTCCTCGCCTGTTAGATAAACATGTTGCATTGCATAAAATGACACGCAGTGGTAGAGCCAACACTAATTGGATAGAGACACATCAACAATATATTGATCATTGGCGTGATTCACTTAACCATGTTGAAAATGGCGAGTTAGTGAATGATCCAATGCATGCCTCTGTAGAATATATGTCTTGGTATTGGCAGCGGACAATTATATACATTACAAATCCGAGTCAACGATTTTCTTCTAGTGGCTTTCAGGGTGATGGAGAGACTACTGAGTATTTGGTATTTTTTTCCTATATTAAATTTTTAGTAGTACCTATTAATTCGCATTTATTATGTTCATACTAACTAATTCATCTATGTATATATTTAGATGGATGGCATGTGCCGAGTGTTCTACACATCATTAGACTTGATGGCGATCAGTGATGCTAAGCATGCTGGATATTTTGCACAAATTCGAGATATAGCTAGCCACTACATGCACCAAGCCAGAGGACAGCAACGTTTGGATATTAGGCATTCGCATGTACTTGACCAAGTTGATCAACAAAGTTCACTAACACAACAGATTTATAGAGAACCAAGAAATGTTCAGCGGGGAAGACAAGGTGGTAGGAGATACCGAACTCTACCTACTCAATCTCATTTTTCAAATATTGGTCTTGGAGGTTCTTCAAGTAATTTCGAACATGGTAGTCACTCTGATACTACATTACCAAACCTGACCCCCACAATTTGTCCATCGCCTATTACTCCAATTCAACTTTTTGATCAAACACTTGATTCTCGCATAACCAATGATAATGCACACAATGGTGGATCTAGTCAATTCCAAGTAAATGATAATGAGCGGGATGAGCAAAATGACATTACCGTTGAACATCATGGTGATCTCCCAATAGCTCTACGCAAACAAAAAAGAACAGTAAAACATATCGGTTGTGGTACAGATGGGAGGCTAGGGATGGGGCACTAATTATTACTTAACAAAATGTAAATTTTCTTTGGACAATAGTGTATTATGAGAAAAGACTAACTTATGTTGGATGGTTTCAATTGGTAGTAGTGTATTTCTTAAGTTGTAGATTTTCTTTGGACAGTAGTGTAAATTTTCTTTGGACAAGTGCTATGTTCTTGTAATTGGCTGTATTTTGCAGTACAGGTTTGGTCCATGTATAGTGTGTTTGATTTTACATGTGTAGTGTGTTTGATTTTGTATTTGACAGTAGTGTATTTGGCAGTACAGGCTGTACTTGTGCAGATTTTGCATTAATATGTTAAAGGATAAATTCATGTGTAGTGTGTTTGCTGGATTTTTTGTTGGCCGAATATGGATTTCTTTTTGGTGTGATGAATCTGAATTATGTGTAGTTGCTGCTGATTGTAAATTTATGGTCTTTTTTTGTTGCTAATATCAGGATATTTTTGTTGGTGGAATTGGATGTTATTTGGCTTTTGGTGGATTCTTGTTTGTGTCATCTGATCTTGGTGCTGTGGAGATCTTACAAGGGCCTGATGACTTGGTAATACTGTTTGGTTGACGAATATGGATTCTTTGGCTGCTCGTGGAAAAAAGAGATGGAGTTTTCTTTATCAAAAAGAGGTTTTCTTATACGAGTTTTTCTTATTTGGAGAGTTTATTGATTGGTTTGGATTGTTTTGGGGTTAATAGTCTACAAGGAAGTGTTTTTCTTGTTAAAGAGTTTGTAAGTATTTTCTTGTTTTGAGTGTTTGGAATATAAGTATGATGAGGAGTTGGTTTATTTTAAATATTCATGTAAATCTTTGCAGTCCTTGTAAACTTTAGTATGAGGTTAGTTTTGGTCCCCTCATATGGTTCTTTTTTCATATGATATTTCTTTAAAAAAAATTGTACTCAAGAAAGCAGCAAATGCGAAAGCATTTACACTAAGAATTATATTGTTTGCCGCAAAAGCATTGGTTTAGCATTTAGCAAACAAAAAAAGAAAGAAAGAAAATCCTTAGTTCTTGGAGCAGAAAGCAGCAAATGCGAAAACATTTACACTAAGATTTTTTTTTTGGCAAAAGCATTGGTTTCGCATTTATTAAATGTGAAACTAATGCTTTCGCATTTAGCATTTATTAAATGTGAAACTAATGCTTTCGCATTTAGCAAATGCGAAATCAATTCTTTGAACTACTGCTTTTGAAGCAAACAAAAAAATTCTTAGTTTTAATAGGAACACTGTGCACTAAAACAAATTCTTTCTTAGTTTCGCATTTACACTAAGAATTTTTTTTGTTTGCCGCAAAAGTATTGGTTTCGCATTTAACAAACAAAAAAAAGAAAATTCTTAGTTCTTAGAGCAGAAATAGCAAATGCGAAAACATTAAGATTTTTGTTGGCAAAAGCATTGGTTTCGCATTTGCTAAATGCGAAACTATTGCTTTCGCATTTGTTAAATGCGAAAGCAATAGTTTCACATTTAACGAATACGAAATCAATGCTGCAAAAAATATTCTTAGTTAATACGAAAGCTAAAAAATTCTTTCATAGTTTCGTATTTATCAAATGCGAAACTAATTAAATTTCACATTTGGCAAATGCGAAACGCACATATAGGTAATTCCTTAAAAAATAATCGTATTGTTGTCCATATTTTAAATAATAGGTATATTTCAGGAATTTGCTCCAATATATCGTAGTTCTTATTCAACAAACGCAATCGTATACACATCATATCCTGGAAAAAAAAAGGCATAAAGAGCTTAGGATAATAAAGCGGATCAAAGTTGAATAGGATTGACCAGAACGGATAAAGGCTTCACCTTTGGGTCAAACTGCATACTCCAGACCTCAGATGGAGGCGACTCGAGGGTGGCAATGGAAGCATTTGAGTCAACTTCGAACACGCGGATAAAACTATCCATCTAGGAGGAAGCCGCCACCGCGCCGGAAGGGTGCGCCGGGACGACGACCGCCCCAAGTGAGTGTCCCCTCAATGGCGTCCCAACTGGGACGAGCTCATCAGGGAGCCACAGCTGCAGTGTCTCATCGAGCGACCCAGTCAGCAGGAGCGCCGGTCTCTGATAGGAACCCGAGGGCCTATCATGTGAAAAAATCGAAAGAGAAAGGGAACATGGGATAGGGTGATCGCTTCGAGGGGATCGGCCTCCAATAATCAAACGAAATTGATTAATTAAAAGGGAAATTACTTATCTTCCAAAGTTACATAGCGTCTCTTTAAATAGAGATCTAAACTACCTTTTCAAAAAGAAAAGGTCTAAAAGAAAAATAAAATAAAACTACCTTTTCAAAAGAAAAGGTGTAAAAGAAATAAAATAAAAATATATTTTCATGATAAAATGTCAGATTAAAACTTATCTAGAATAAAAAAGAAAAAGTCTAAAACTTATTTTAAAAAGGAAATAAAGTTAATGGATTTATTTGAATAGATCCATTAAAGGATCTTATCATTCCACCGCCCTTTAAAACAACCTTGTCCTCAAGGTTGTTTATCAATAAACTCTGGAAATTTTTCTTGAATGGTATCATATAATTCCCATGTTGCATCATCGATAGATAAATTGTCCCATTGAATTAATAGCTCAACCGTTGCTTGATTGTTCTTCTTCACAAGTCTCCTTTCTAAAATAGCATAAGGTTGAAATTTAACTTCACCATCTGAATTCACTTCAGGAAGATGTTGTTGAGGAATAAACTTATCGCCTAGTTTCTTCTTTAAACAAGACACGTGAAATACATGGTGTATTTTAGAATCTTGTGGAAGCTCCAAGCGATAAGCAACAGGTCCAATACGTTCTATCACTTTATAAGGGCCATAAAATTTCAGTGACAACTTCATAGAGTTTGAACGACGAATTGAAACTTGTTTGTATGGTTGTAGTTTTAGAAAAACCCAATCTCCTATTGCAAATTCTCTTTCCGAACGATGCATGTCGGCCAATTGCTTCATTCTTGCTTGTGCATCGCATAAGTTGTTTTTCAAAAGTTGCAATATTTGGTCCCTTGTGCGTAGATTTTGGTCAACTTGATGCACATTTGTTGATCCACGTGTGTATGAGCTAACTGAGGGTGGTATACATCCCCATAAACGACCTCAAATGGGGTAATCTTAGTAGCTGAGTGGTAGGTCGTATTGTACCACCATTCTGCCCATGGAAGCTAACGAACCCACTCCTTGGGTCTATCACCAGTTAAGCAACGTAAATAATTCTCTAAACATCGATTAACAACCTCTGTTTGTCCATCAGACTGTGGGTGGTAGGATGTGCTAAAATTAAGTTTAGTACCTTGCAATTAGAATAATTCTCTCCAAAATTTACTTGTGAAAACCGGATCTCTATCAATGACAATAGATCTTGGTAGACCATGTAGTTTGATTATATGGTCAACAAATGCTTGAGCAACACGAGCAGCAGTATAAGGATGTGATAATGTACAAAAATGGGCATACTTTGTCAGACGATCAACGACCACCATAATAATACTTTGTCCTTGTGAAGTGGGTAACCCATCTATGAAATCCATGGAAATGTCTGTCCAAATTTGTTCAAGTATAGGAAGGGGTTGAAGAAGACCTGGTCTTGCTACATTTTCTCCTTTGTTTCTTTGACATATATCACATTCAGCAACAAAGGTTTTGGTATCCTTCTTCATTCCCTTCCAATAGAAAGCTCTTGAAATCCATTTATACGTACGTAGGAAACCAGAATGCCCTGCAATTGGTGAACAATGAAATTCCTCCAGTATTACTTCCTTTTCAGCTGAGTTTGCTGGAAGGAAGATTCTATTTTTATATCGTAAATTTCTCCATCCCAAGAATAGTGGGGTTCTGGCGATGAATTTTGTAATATGTTTTGGATGAGAGCCTGTGCCGCTAAATTTTCCTTTTGCTCTTTTTTTATGTTCTCCAAGTTTTTGCAAGTTACTAAGGATATAGCAGTGAACTCTATTTGGTTAGGAAGGCGAGATAAAACATCAGCTACTGTATTTTCCGTTCCCTTCTTGTAAACGATTTCATAATCATATCCTAAAAGTCTCTTGATCCATTTTTGTTGATCCATATTTGAGATACATTGATCCAAGATGAACTTAAGACTCTTATGATCAGTTCGTATTTGAAAGCGTCGGCCAAGAAGATAGGGTCTCCATTTTGTAACGGCATGTATGATAGCCAACATTTCCTTGTCATAAATTGACATATGTTGATGTAGAGAAGATAGTGCCTTGCTAGTAAAAGATAATTGTTGTCCTTCTTGCATAAATACTGCTCCGATTCCAACTCCAGATGCATCGGCTTCAATGACAAATTGCTTATTGAAATTAGGTAGTGCAAGAACTGGTGTTGTCGTCATAGCCTCCTTTAAATTTTGAAATGCGTTTTCAGCTTCAGGACACCATCTAAATGTATCTTTCTTTAACAAAGTCGTTAGTGGAGCGCTAATCTTTCCATAATTTTTTACAAATTTACGATAATAACCTGTGAGACCCAGAAAATCACGTAATGCCTTGATATTCTTTGGGGTGGGCTACTCCTTCATAACTAGCACCTTTGAGGGATCAGTAGCTACTCCTTTTTTACTTGCAATATGACCAAGGTATTCCACCTTAGTTATCCCAAAGCTGCACTTAGATCTTTTCACAAAAAGAGAATGCTCACGTAAAAGAGTGAGTACTTTATAAAGGTGATGCAAATGATCTTCAAATGATGAACTATAAACAAGGATATCATCAAAGAAAATTAAAACAAACTTGCGGAGATAAGGCCTAAAAATATCGTTCATCAAACTTTGGAATGTAGAAGGTGCTTTAGTTAAATCGAAAGGCATGAATAAAAATTCATAATGACCATCATGAGTTTGAAAGGTTGTTTTTGGAATGTCCGACTGATAGATCCTTATCTGATGGAAGCCTGAGCGAAGAACCAATTTTGAGAAGAATGAGGAACCTCCTAATTCATCAAGTAATTCATCAATGATGGGGATGGGATACTTATCTTTCACCGTAATTTTATTGAGTGTCCGATAATCTACACACATTCGCCAACTTCCGTCTTTCTTTCGCACAAGCAGTACTGGAGATGAATATGGGCTTACACTTGGGCGAACAATACTAGCTTGAAGCATCTCTTGTACAATCTTCTCAATTACCTCCTTCTGTATGTAAGGGTAGCGATAAGGTCTAACATTTGCTGGTGCACTCCCCGGTATTAGAGGTATACGATGATCATGTGGACGTGATGGAGGAAGTCCCTTTGGCTCAGCAAATATCATAGAAAATTTAGAAAGAAGTGCCTCTAATTCTTGAGGGGTATATGAGGTACCTTTAGGATCCTTTTTGATGGAGAGTTGCATGAGAAAAATGGAGCAATCTTTCTTTAATAGCCGCTCTGCCTGATAACTACTGATTGATGTGATAGTATCATGTCTCTTACCTCTGATGCAAACTTCTTTTCCTTGATCTTGGTGTTGGTGCGAGAAGCATCCGACGATCGAACCCAAGTTTTGATAATGGCAAAGGGTTCAAAGTTAAGTCGTGTTGTTATCTAACATGTTGAATGAGTGTTTCAGGAAAGTCCTAACTGCGGTTAGGCAGGTGAAAACCCTAGGGGGTGGTAACCCTAGGTCCTAGGGGGCGGTAACCCTAGGTGGAGAAAAGTCCTAGCTGCGGTTAGGCAAAGGGAAAACCCTAGGGGCGGTAATCCTAGGTCATAGGGGGTGGTAATCCTATGCGGAAAGTCTTGGCAGGTCGATGGCTTCAGTCAAAAGTCCTAGGGGTGGTAACCCTAGGTGGAAAGTCCTGGTGTCGTGAACCAGGTGAAAGACTGGACTAGCCGGGAAGCGGATGTCCAGTAGAAAGTCCGGAAGCGTTGAGTGCTGAGCAAAAGTCCAGTCGATCTGGAGGATCGCACTAGCAACAGGTAAATCTCTTGAGTGGAGTAGGTGAGGACGGGTTCCCCGTAGAGGGAACAGTAGGCGTCGGGTCGACCTAGGATTTCCGGTTGGAAACCCGAAGTCAGACTCGGACAGTCCGGAGACTGTCTATACTTCATTTATCATATTTATTGTGCTAACTTTGTGTTGCAGGATAGTGTTTGGGACTAACGTATCTTGCAGGTGCAAAGGAGCAACCTAAAGCCTCGGATGAACAATGTTCGAAGCGCCTCCATGGAGCTTGGAGGCGCCTCGGGTGCAAAAGCTGACCTGGCTGCGAAGCTTCAATGGAGGCGCCTTGAAGGGGGTTTAAGGCGCCTTGGAAGGCGCCTTGAGCAGGGTATAAGGCGCCTTAAACAGATGAAGTTCGACCAGTTCAAGTTTCATCCACGCGGAGGACTTGGCAACATGGAGGCGCCTTGAACAGCCTTCAAGGCTCCTTGAACACCCTTTATAAGGGGGTTTCGACCAGCACTTCAAACAATCAAGTTCCAGGCTTTCTGTCTTCAACGTGCTGCTAACAAAATCATTCTGAAGTGCTGCTGCAAAATTCCGACGACCCGGAGCTCTGTTTTCTTCTTCCTTAAGTTGTCGGTACAAAGTTGTTTTACTACTTTCATTGTAATTTGTAATTCTTATCGAGCTTATAGTTGTTGCCCACCGGAAGCGATCAAGGATCGCGGGCCTTCGAGTAGGAGTCGCCTTAGGCTCCGAACGAAGTAAATCTTTCGTGTCTTTGTTTGCACTTGTTTCTGTTTCTTTCCGCTGCGCTTATACTCGAACGACTTACTCGATACGATTCCGATAATCGAAAAACGAAATAGCCACGAGCGCTATTCACCCCCCCTCTAGCGCGGTCTCAATCCAACAATTGGTATCAGAGCGGGGTCGCTTTGAACTGGTGCAACCACCATGCAAGCATTTTTCGTGGCTTTGTCGTTTGTATAGGGTATACGCCTTTCGTTTTTTCCCTCCAAAATTATTTTCGAAAAATTCATTTTCATCCTTTCACGGGTTATTAGTATTGATAAAATATTGAATTTGGCAAAATTTAAAATAATATTTTTTAAATATTTTTTAATAATATTTTATTATTATTTTATTATTATTTTATTATTATTTTATTATTTTTTCTCGAAACTGGTGAACTTCTATTTCTATCCTTCCATACCGCACTGCTAATCCAGGATCAAGTCCTGGTACATTTTTTTTGCTATTTTTTGTGTGCAAGGTTCTTTTAAAATGGCATTCCACGACCGCCGCTCTTTTCTGGCGAGGACTTTGGATACTGGAAGAACCGGATGGAATACCACCTCAAGATGCAAGTCGAGATGTGGATCATCATCCAGACCAGACTCGAACTTCCACGTGACGACATCGGAGAACTTATCTCATGCATCAACTGGGATTCTAGCACAATGAAAAAAGTTGAAGCCGATGCCAAAGCAACCTGCATGCTACAATGTGGCCTAACCAATGAAGAACTGAACCGCATCGGGCCCTTCGCAAGTGCAAAAGAGTTGTGGCAAAAGTTGATGAAATTACACGAGGGCACTTCCGACGCTCAAGTAAGTAAGCATAATTTAATAAATGATTTATTTGAATTAGATGAGCAGAATAATACTACTTCGACCGAGGAAGGTATTACGATGATTGCAGGTACAAGTAAGACAGAGGAAAAGATATGGTCCGAGTCTTCAGATGAATCCAGGTCCGACGTAGAAGAACCGACGAGCTTCCTCGCTCTACTAGTACTAGCAACCGTGGCGGAAACTGAGTCCGAGTATGAGTCAGAAACCGAGAGCGAATCCGAGACTGAGTCTGATCGAAGCCACGAATCCGCATTTGTTTCCGAAGGACCAAAACCCACTGTAAGTTCACTACTCGCAAAATTTCAATTAGATAACATGCATGAATTATTACCTTACTTAGTAAAAAAGTTGGCTAAATCCAACGTCTGGGTTAAGTCGCTCCAAAAGGAGGTAACAACCCTTAAGGAAGCGACTGACTCGAGCTCTTTAACTGAGTCAGTTCAAATTGGAAGTTCAACTCAAGTCCAACAACTTGAGGAAGAAAATTCCAATTTGAAAGCTCAAATTAAAGAACTCAAGGACACGTTGGAACGGTTCACCTTGGGCTCCAAGAATCTGAATCTGATTCTTGGAAAACAGCGAGCCGTTTACAACAAAACTGGACTTGGATTTAAAACTAAAATAAAATACAAATCATATTTATCGCTAGTTAATAGAAATAATAGAAAAATTGTCCAAGCATGGGTGTCAAAATCCAACTTGGTTAATCAAGTTGGAACTGGTCACTATTGGGTCCCCAAGGATCAAGTCTATTACCTTGATAGACCATATCGAGGCTATGATCCAGGAGGAGCTAATAGAAAAACAATATTAAGAACATAATTCAAATTAATATTCAAATTAAATTTGAAATTAAATTCAAAATTCAATTAAAAATTCAATTCAAAATTCAAAATTCAAAATTCAAAATTCAAAATTCAAAATTCAATTAAAAATTAAAAATTAAATTCAAAATTCAATTAAAAATTTGAAATTAAATTAAATTCAAAATTCAATTCGAAATTAATTCAAAATTAAAAGTAAATTTCAACTTAAGTTAAATAAAAATAGATGGAGGATCCAGACTCGCTGGCACCCCCAACTAAACTACCCGATAGGGTAACTGAACCTAATCTACCCGAAATGGGTAAAACGAGAGTAGATTACTCGGCAGGGTAATTAAGGTTAGATCAAAACGGGCTAGGTTTAACTTGACCCACGGTACTGGTGAAGTTTTTGGATGATAATACGTTAGGGAAGCTTGGGCATCACATGTCTAGGAAGATATGGCTTCGACCTGGTGCATTTGGCCAAGTGGAACTGACCGAAGCTACCCTTAAACGGATCTTAACTAGTTAGACTAAGATTTAGTATTAAGTTCAATGGGTAGGACTATTTGGAAAACCTCGAAGGCATGGTTACTTTAATGAGTTCCTTGTGACTCACCATAGCCCAGAAGTTTATCCAAATAATGTTTACTTGTTGAACCCAAAGCTAAACCTGAATCTAACACAAGGTTAAACAAAACCCTTAAATTGAACCTGAATTCATCTCACAAAATATTATAGGATTACCTGATTGAAAATTTAGATCGGGTGAGATGACTAATTAAGGTTAAAATTCTAATTTAGACTCATAACTATAATTAATTCAAATTCTATAAACATTTTCAAAATTAATTTCAAAATTATTTTAAAATCTTTTCAAAATTAATTTCAAAATAATTTAAAAATCTTTTCAAAATTAATTTCAAAATTATTTAAAAATCTTTTCAAAATTGCTTTCAAAATTATTTAAAAATCTTTTCAAACTCAATTTCAAAATTATTTAAAAATCTTTTCAAAATGAATTTCAAAATTATTTAAAAATATTTTCAAAATTAATTTCAAAATTATTTAAAAATCTTTTCAAAATTACTTTCAAAATTATTTAAAAATCTTTTCAAAAATTAATTTCAAAATCATTTTAAAAATCTTTTCAAAATTACTTTCAAAATTATTTAAAAATCTTTCAAAATCAGTTTAAATATATTTTTAAACTTCATTTCAAAATTATTTAAAAATATTTTCAAAAATTAATTTCAAAATTATTTAAAAATCTTTTCAAAATTACTTTCAAAATCATTTTAAAAATCTTTTTAAACTTCATTTCAAAATTATTTGAAAAAAACTTTCAAAATCATTTTAAAAATCTTTTTAAACTTCATTTCAAAATTATTTAAAAAAACTTTCAAAATCATTTTAAAAATCTTTTTAAACCTCATTTCAAAATTATTTGAAAAATCTTTCAAAATCAGTTTAAAAATATTTTTAAACTTAATTTCAAAATTATTTAAAAAATCTTTCAAAATCAGTTTAAATATATTTTTAAACTTCATTTCAAAATTATTTAAAAATATTTTCAAAATTATTTAAAAAACTTTTCAAAATTACTTTCAAAATTATTTAAAAATCTTTTCAAAATTAATTTCAAAATTATTTAAAATCTTTTCAAAATTAATTTCAAAATCATTTTAAAAATATTTTCAAAAATTAATTTCAAAATTATTTAAAAATCTTTTCAAAATTACTTTCAAAATCATTTTAAAAATCTTTTTAAACTTCATTTCAAAATTATTTGAAAAATCTTTCAAAATCAGTTTAAAAATATTTTTAAACTTCATTTCAAAATTATTTGAAAAATCTTTCAAAATCATTTTAAAAAGTTTTTTAAACTTCAATTCAAAATTATTTGAAAAATCTTTTAAAAATCAGTTTAAAAATCTTTCAAAACTTAATTTCAAAATTTTTTGAAAAATCCTTCAAAATCATTTTAAAAATCTTTAAACTTTAGGGCTCTGATACCTGATCAATACCAATTAGATAATTTGATTTTTATTTAAACTTAACTCATGCTTGGACTTAAGGACCAACTGAATAAATAACCTAAAATTTTAGCTACTCTCTCTCTTCAACCTAAAAATTAACAAGTTCTTTTTCAAAAATAAGTATTATTTTATTCAAAATTAAGCTAAGTCCCTTTTTCACTTAAGCTATATTTTCAAAATTTAATGTTTGCAAAAGGCTCAGCTAAATGACTCATATAGCAACTTTCAAACTTAGCCATCTTTATGAATTTTTTGCTGAGTTACCTATTAGATTCATTCTATACTTAGCTAAAAGTATTAAAAGCATATTCCTTTACTTGCAAAATTTAACTCATGGCTTTCAAAATTTTTTTTGCCAAGTAAAAAGAGCCTTCAAAATAATTTGCCTCCAAAATTCTTTAAAATTTAGCTAAGTTTTTCTAAACTTAGTTACATATTTTTTTCTCTTTTCCTCTAAAACCAACTAAGTTTACAAAGAGGCTAAAGTCATCCTTCAAGTCATCCATAAATTAGCCTTTTTAACTTAGGAGAAAAATAACTAACAAATTTTTCAGTTACTAGCTAAGTGTTTCACAAGCATTTTTCCAAAGACTAAAACTACTTTTTTCTAAAAACTTAAAACATGCTTTCCAACTGGCTTATTTTTTGATATATGGCAAAGGGGGAGAGTAGGAAATTCAAAATCATTAATTCAAAATCAAAAGTAAAAAGTGTTTTATTAAGGGGGAGAGTAGGTAATTCAAAAATAAAACTTTATTCAAAAAGGAAACCCTGTATTAAGGGGGAGCTTCACAAAAGTTTAAGTGTTAGCTTAAGTTAGGCGTTCATTTGAATTTATATACTTAATCTTGCTCACTTAAAACTTTTTAATATACTTATGCATTTGTTTTACTTAACTTTGAATTTGGGTTGTCATAATCAAAAAGGGGGAGATTGTTGGTGCGGGAAGCATCCGACGATCGAACCCAAGTTTTGATAATGGAAAAGGGTTCAAAGTTAAGTCATGTTGTTATCTAACATGTTGAATGAGTGTTTCAGGAAAGTCCTAACTGCGGTTAGGCAGGTGAAAACCCTAGGGGGTGGTAACCCTAGGTCCTAGGGGGCGGTAACCTTAGGTGGAGAAAAGTCCTAGCTGCGGTTAGGCAAAGGGAAAATCCTAGGGGTGGTAACCCTAGGTCATAGGGGGTGGTAACCCTATGCGGAAAGTCTTGGCAGGTCGATGGCTTCAGTCAAAAGTCCTAGGGGGTGGTAACCCTAGGTGGAAAGTCCTAGTGTCGCGAACCAGGTGAAAGACTGGACTAGCCGGGAAGCGGATGTCCAGCAGAAAGTCCGGAAGTGTTGAGTGCTGACCAAAAGTCCAATCGATCTGGAGGATCGCACTACCAACAGGTAAATCTTCTGAGTGGAGTAGGTGAGGACGGGTTCCCCATAGAGGGAACAGTAGGCGTCGGGTCGACCTAGGATTTCCAGTTGGAAACCCGAAGTCTGACTCGGACAGTCCGGAGACTGTCTATACTTCATTTATCATATTTATTGTGCTAACTTTGTGTTGCAAGATAGTGTTTAGGACTAACGTATCTTGCAGGTGCAAAGGAGCAACCTAAAGCCTCGGATGAACAGTGTCCGAGGCGCCTCCATGGAGCTTGGAGGCGCCTCGGATGCAAAAGCTAACCTGGCTGTGAAGCTTCAATGGAGGCGCCTTGAAGGGGGTTTAAGGCGCCTTGGAAGGCGCCTTGAGCAGGGTATAAGGCGCCTTAAACAGATGAAGTTCGACCAGTTCAAGTTTCATCCACGCGGAGGACTCGACAACATGGAGGCGCCTTGAACAGCCTTCAAGGCGCCTTGAACACCCTTTATAAGGGGGTTTCGACCAACACTTCAAACAATCAAGTTCCAGGCTTTCTGTCTTCAACGTGCTGCTAACAAAATCATTCTGAAGTGCTACTGTAAAATTCCGACGACCCGGAGCTATGTTTTCTTCTTCCTTAAGTTGTCGGTACAAAGTTGTTTTACTACTTTCATTGTAATTTGTAATTCTTATCGAGCTTATAGTTGTTGCCCACCGAAAGCAATCAAGGATCGCGGGCCTTCGAGTAGGAGTCGCCTTAGGCTCCGAACGAAGTAAATCTTTCGTGTCTTTGTTTGCACTTGTTTCTGTTTCTTTCCGCTGCGCTTATACTCGAACGACTTACTCGATACGATTCCGATAATCGAAAAATGAAATAGCCACGAGCGCTATTCACCCCCCCCCCTCTAGCGCGGTCTCGATCCAACACTTGGAAGCGCATTGTTAGTTGAGAGAAATTACATATTATGTCTCCTAATGTTCTCAACCATTGTGCTCCAATTACAACATCGCATCCATCCAGGGGTAGAAGAAAAAGATCTGTGATTAATTCATAATTTGGTAAGATAATTTTAATACCTTCGCATTTTCCTGGACTTGTATGTGATCTTCCATCCGCCACCTTAACATCAAATGTAGATGCTCGCTCTATTTTTTGTTTAAGCCTTCTTGCTAAGGTTGAGTCTAGAAAATTGGTGGTGCTTCCTGAATCTATAAGTATCATTACTGGTTGCTTTTTAATGAATCCTTTTACCTTCATTGTTTGCGGAGTTTGTAGTCCTTCTAAGGCATGTACTGATATTGCCATAGAGTTATCTTGTACTTCGTTGATATTATCTTGTGTTTCACTTTCATAGAAATCATCTTCTTCCTCAGAGTTCTCTATTGGTTCAATCATCATTATTCTCTTTTGCTTGCATTGATGACCACGGTGCCACTTTTCATCGCAATGCCAACATAATCCCTTTGCCATCCTTTCCTTGATCTCTTCTTTTGTCAATCTACGAGGTGTTGAATAATGTGATGGGTTTTCACGAATTACCTTGTTATTTCTTCTTCCTTCCTTATTGATCTTCTCTTCTTGTAGTCATGCAAAGGATAAGGCAGCCTTCATGGTGCGGGGTTGATTCATTTTTACTTCTCGTCGTATATCAAGGAGAAGTCCTTCAATAAAAGTGCCCAGTAGTTACTTTTCTGACCAATCACGAGTTCGATTAGAGAGTCGCTCGAATCTCCCTTGGTACTCTAGTATGGTTGAAATCTGTCGAATTTTGGCCAATTCTCCATCAACATTCTCATAACCGGAGGGACCAAATCGATTAATGAGTTCTTCCTTGAATTCCTCCCATTTTGGAGGCCCATGGCATGCTTCAAGCCAGTCATACCATTGGATGGCATCGCCTTCAAGATTTATAGATGCTAGTTCTACCTTTGCATTGTCCGACGTGCTGTGGAAGCGAAAATATTTTTCAGCCCTTTCATACGTAGATGGTTGTGCTCTCGATCTTCATTTGAGTTTGCTCCTTGGTCATATTGTTGTTGTCGAGATTGTTGATTTATTCCCCTTTTGATTAGTATGCTTGAGCTGGAATCTGCTTCTAAACGATCCTTCAATTCTTGCACTATTATGACCAACGATGCCATAGTTTTTTCAAGTTTATCCATCCTTGTCTCGTGCTTAGCTTCAAATTCCAGAGCCCATTTGGCGTCAGGATGAGATCCTCCGGTCTTCATGACAGAGTGAATTTTCTTTTCTTGAAGTCGGGTTAAGACCATACGCTTGTTGAAGTTGCTGCGAGATACTATAGGACGAAGATGAAATGAACTCACTCTGATACCAAGTTGATAGGAACCCGGGGGCCTATCACGTGAAAAAATCGAAAAAGAAAGGGAAAAGGGGATAGGGTGATCGCTTCGAGGGGATCAGCCTCCAATAATCAAACGAAATTGATTAATTAAAAGGAAAATTACTTATCTTCCAAAGTTACATAACGTCTCTTTAAATAGAGACCTAAACTACCTTTTCAAAAAGAAAAGGTCTAAAAGAAAAATAAAATAAAACTACCTTTTCAAAAGAAAAGGTGTAAAATAAAAATACATTTTCATGAGAAAATGTCAAATTAAAACTTATCTAGAATTAAAAAGAAATAGTCTAAAACTTATTTTAAAAAGGAAATAAAGTTAATGGGTTTATTTGAATAGATCCATTAAGGGATCTTATCAGTCTCAAGTTCGTTGTCGGGATCCACGCTGTCGCCCATATCGATTCCTTATGGGCGTTCTCCATCGATTTTAGCACCGCCAGCTTCATCTCGTCGTCGTAAAAGCGATATATAAGTGGATCGAGCCAGAAGCAACACTATCCGTAGTCGAATCAGGAAAGAAAACCCTAATTTTTGACAGTGAAACAATAAAAAAACCCATTGCCTAAATAGACCCGTGTCAAGGAATCATGTGTCAGAGGCAGCCCAGCCAGCACGGATTAGCAGCCAATCAAAATCCCGAATGCGAAATATGCATTCAAATAAATTAACGGACAAAAGCCATCATTATTTTCTAAATGCTCTTATATAAAATCTAATATTAAGTCGGTTGAGATCACACCACAACAATAAAAAAAAAACCATCGAAAAAGAAATCAAAATAGAAGAAGACTCAAGAGAGCGAGAAAGAAGAGAAGATCATATATTCATATTCGATGATATATTTACTCCACGAAATGACTAATAACTCTCTAAAAAATTAGGTTTAGAGTTACAATGATGCTATTTATACAACCCAAATTCTTACATTATATTTTAGGTACCTACATTGTATTTTGTACCTAAAATATCATGTATTATATGAAATTCCATAAATCTCGTAACTCCTCGTCGCCTCCCGAATGGTCAAGCCGTGTTAAAGCCTCGGTGCTACTCCAAGGTACAACCAGGCCCTTGGGTACATGGGCATGCCCGCTCCAAATAAATTTGGACACAACTCGGGCATGTACGATGGCATGGTTGTGTCCGCAGGCACGGTTTGACCATGCACGGTGACACAACTGTGTTTCTTTGAGCTTGTCGAAGACCTATACGTGACATGGCCTGGTCGTGCTCCCAATCACGGTCGTGTCACAACCTCGCCGAAACTGGTACACCCTAGTCGTGCTTCCAAGCACGGCTCTGCCCAACTCCAACTCCATATGAGTCATCTTCAATAATCTCCATCTTGGTGAATATCCACTCCCTCGGAGAAAACACAAGTGTCTGGGAAGAACTCCACCTAGAACGACGAGTTCGGGCTGCAATCATCTAACAACTAGAGAAATGGATCAAGTTCAAGTAATACTTGAACTTCTCTTTTGGTAACTGACTTTGTCAACATATCTGCAACGTTTTCAGAAGTGTGGACCTTCTCAAGTAGTATCTCCCCGGAAGAAATCAACTTCTTGATCTTGTGAAATCTCACATCAATATGTTACATGATTCTTTTCTAAATAGATAGCACTCTGTCTATCACAATACACCTTGACTTTACTTTGTTGAACACGCAGTTTTCTGACCAACCCTGTGAGTCACAACACTTCCTTAGTTGCTTCAACTACTGTCCTGTACTTTGACTCAGTAGTGGACAATGCAAGGTTGTATCATGGACTTTCTAACAAATAAGTCCTCTCATCATAGTGAACACATATTCTGTAGTAAACCTTCTCATGCAACTATAGGTCATTCATATCCCCTATATAGTTTGCATCCACATATTCTATAACTAAAGGATCACTCTGTTGTCTGCTAAACTCAATCTCATAATACGTAGTATTTTTTTTAAGTATATGAAAATTCACTTGATAGTATTTTAATGTTGTCGACCAGGATTTGAAAGAAACTTGCTTACCATACTAACAGTATGTGTCAAATCAGGTCTTGTGCAAATCATGATATATATCAAACAACCAACTGCATTGGCATAAGGAACCTTTGACATGTCTAAATCTCCTCATCCATCCTTGGACACTGTGCATTAGATAATTTAAAATGATATGCTAAAGGTGTACTTACAAACTTCACATTTTCCATGTTAAATCTATCCAATACCTTCTCAACATAACTCCCTTGAGATAGGCATAATCTCCCAGAGACTCTATCTCTCTTTATCTCCATCCCAAGAATCTTCTTGGACACACCCAAATCCTTCATGTCAAATTCTTTACTCAGCAACTTCTTCAATTTATTAACCTCAATCAAACTCTTCGCAACAATCAATATATCATCAACATAAAGTAACAAGAAGATAAGTGAATTATCATCAAGGCTCCTCCACATAAATCCAATAGTCATACTCACATCTTGTGTACCCATTTTTAATCACGTAGGAATCAAAACGCTTGTACCACTATCTTGGAGATTGCTTTAGCCCATAAAGTGACTTCTTCAACTTACAAACTAAGTGCTCCTACCCAGGCAGACTAAAACCTTGTGGTTGTAACATGCAAATCAGCTCCTCCAAATCACTATGAAGAAATGTCATCTTCACATTCATTTACTCTAACTATAAATCATGATGTACTACCAAGGCTAATATCGCCCTAATAGATGTATGTCTGACCACTAGAGAAAATATTTCATCATAGTCAATTCTCTTCCTCTGTGGAAAACCCTTTGCTACTAACCGAATCTTGAACTTCTCTTCCTCATTTACTAAGAAAGTTTCTTTCTTCTTGTATACCCACTTACAATCTATAGCCCTCTTCCCTTTAGGAAGATCCACCATATCTCATATTTGGTTCTTATGCAATGACTCTATATCCTCCGCCATAACACCCATCCACTTGTCTTTTTTTGAGCTATGTACTTCCTCTTTAAAAGTAGTAGGATCTCCACTATTGATGATAAATGCATAAGATAGAAACCAAATCCTCAAAACCATACCTCATGGGTGGTTTTATGGTATGTTTGGTCTTGTCTCTAGCTATAGTCTGATGCTCCATGTGCTTTGAGCTACCACCATCAGAAAATCATGAGTTTCTAGCTCCACCTACACAACATCCTTGTTGTTGCTATTTTCTAGTATTTGTTTCTCTTCCTCATGAGTACCCTATAACATGGCTCTTTCATCAAATACCATATCTCTATTGATCATCACCATGTTTGCCTTCAAATGCCAAAGCTTTAAGCCTTTTTCACTCCTTTCTTATAACCCAGAAAATACATTGTCTAGACTTTGCATCCATCTTTGACCTGTCTTCACTAGAAATGTGCATGTAGGTTGTACATCCAAATACCCTCAAACCACAGTAATCAATCAGATTTCTTATCATACATCCTCTAATACTTTGTCATCTAGTGCTTTCCTCAATGATCGATTAATCAAAAAACACGTCATGTTTACTACCTTTGCCTAGAAGTTCTTCACAAGCCTTACATTCAACCTGAGACATCAAGCTCTCTCACTTATTGTTCTATTCAACCTCTCTATTACACTATTTTGTTGTGGTGTCCTACGAACTCTGAAGTGTCTCTTAATATCATGTTGCTCACAAAATTCCTAGAACTTCACATCTGTGTAATTAGTACAATTGTCTAATCTTAGACATTTGAGTTTCTTTCTAGTTTGATGCTCTACTTTAGTTTTTCACATCTTCAACTTTGAAAAAAAAAATCTGACTTGTGACACATGAAGTACACCAAAACTTTCCATGAGTAGTCGTCAATGAAACTCACAAAATATAAGTGTTCATAATGTGATTTACATTGGTCGGTCCCCTAAAGATACGTATGAACATAGTCCACAATTCCCTTTGTCTTGTGTGTGGCTATCTTGAACCGCACTCTACTTTGTTTTCCAAGAACACAATACTCACATAACTCGAGCTTGCATGTCTTAACACCATTCAATAAATTTCTTTTATGATGCTCCAGCATCCTATGCTCACTCATGTGACTCAACCACATATGCCTATCTGATTAAGATTCTACAGTAGCAACTCCACCTATAGCTGTAGTTGTAGGACCGTTGGGCCGGCTAGAAGGGGGGGTTAAATAGCCCTGCAAAAATCAAAACGCAAACACCCTTCTCGAACTCTTAAACTAACACTTGTAAAATAAGAGAAATAAATAAAAGCAGAAAAGTAAAAGGCACACCGAGATTTACTTGGTTACAACCGGGAAGGTTGTTAATCCAAGAAAGCGTAGCACTAGTATCTCCTTCAGGCGGAGAAGCCTTTTACAGCAATGAAGCGCACAATAGAAGCTTAAAACAGAAAAGCGTACAAGTGTAGAAAGAATGCTTGAGTTCTCAGTTGATTGACAGCTTCTGGACTAAGGCTATATTTATAGTCTTAGTCGGGGCGCCTGGAAGGGTTCCGGCGGGGGATAAACTTTATCTCAACGCCCGAACGCGAAGACGCGTTTGGTCAAACTCACGCCCGGCGCCCGGATTCCGGCGCCGGGCAAAAGTCAACTCGGTTGACTTTTGCGCCCGGACCTCTGCTCCGTTTAGTCCCCCTCGGTCCGGGTCTTCCGCTCGGATCCGCTTACTTGGGTGATCTCGCCATCCGGAAAGGGCTCACCCGAACCTAACTTCGATCTTCTCTGCGTTCCTCCGGCTTTCGTCCCTCGGAATTGCAGTGTGTTTCCTTCTCGTCCTCATCCGTAGTCTTCGTCCCTCGGTCATCGACCTTCTCGCTAACTGCGTCTTTTGCTCCCGAGCAATCTTCCGCTCGGCTTTCGTCCCTCGAGCCACCGCTTCTTCTCGTCCACCGGTGTACTCTTCCAAGACACCTCGTCCCTCGGACTGCCGTCCTTCTCGCTAGCTGCGTCTTCCGCTCGACTACCTGTGTTCCTAGGCTCCTGCACACTTAGACACAAGGTTAGAAACAACGCAGGACCTAACTTAACTTGTTGATCACACCAAAACAACCTTGGGGTTCCAACAATCTCCCCCTTTTTGGTGTGATCAACCCAAGTTAAGCTAGGGTCAAAACTAGGCATAAAATTAAAACAAGTTATTGCAATAATGTGCAACAAAATTAAATTTCAAAAATTTTCAATTTTTAATTTCTACCTCCCCCTAGACTTATACTAATTCTTCTCTCCCTTTGATCACAAAAAATGGGGTTTAAAAAGAACTAAGGGTTAAAGACTTAGAGTAAAAAAATTTCTTAAAGACTTTAAGCAGAAATTTTCAATTTCAAAATGGTCTTTTAACTTAAACAAAATTGTCTTATGAAAATTTTCTAAATTAACAAAAAATGAGAATTTTTCTAAGTAACTTAAGCAGAAAATTTTTCTAAGTGAAAACTTTGAGAATTTTTCTAAGTGAAAATTCGACTTTGGCAAGAAGTATTTTTCTAAGTATAAAAATATTTTGAAAAAATGTTTTTTTTTAAACATTGAAAGCATTAATTAATTCTAATTTTAATGCTTTGACAGAAAGTTAATTAAACATTTATTTCAATATTTTGGCTTCCAGGTCGTGGCGAGACACTAGGCCTTCTTGGTTATTGGAGCAACAACCACTTCCTTAGACAAAACCTCATAGAGAAATTCATTGTTTAATTTTCTCACTGAAAAGCGCTAATTTTAATTTTAAAACTTAGACTAAGCAAGATTTAGGAACCCAATAAAGGTTCCAGCCTACTGGATTGATTAAAAATTTCTTAGGGACATATTTTCTAGAGATATTCTTAATTTGTCCCGGGTGATATCTATAATACCAATTTAAATTTTTAAATTTTCTAGAATTAGATGAACATGCATGGTTTTTCAAATTATCTATTTGAATTTTCAAATCATTATTTTCATGTTTCAATTTTTCATTTTCCAATTTTGATTTATCTAATTCTTCTAGAGGGCAGGATTTAACTAAGATTATTTTTAAATTTTTTATTTCTTTTTCTAATTTACAGCAGTCTTTAGTTAATAACTTAACAAATTTATAAAGTTTATCGGGAGGAAGTGAACGTACCTGACTTACCTTGTCGAGTTCGTTTTCCATGTCTCCCCCTAAACTACTGCTTTCCTCTGACGAAGCTCCCCCTTCATCGATGCTCTCGATGCTCATTTCGGAAGAGCTTGACTCACAGTCGTCGTCTTGATAACTTGCCATTAGAGCAAGTCCGGAGAATGCCTCGACTTCCGACTCCGACGACGTATCATCCCACGTCGCCTTTAGGGCTTTTCGCTTTTGGATAGGCTTCTTACCCTTTTCCTTGTTCTTGTTCTTCAGCTTGGGGCAATTGTCCTTGACGTGCCCTTCTTCGTCGCAGTGGTAGCAGCGGATCGTCCTTTTCTTCTTCCCCTGTGGATGGTTAGTAGATCTGGATTTACAAAGCTTCTTGAATCTTCTTACCATCATTACCATTTCCTCGTCATCGAGAGAGGATTCCGACTCTGGTTCGTCTCTCGAAGCTTTGAGGGCGACGTTATTCTTGGGCTCCTTCATTCCTGCACATCTTGACTCATGCACTTCAAAAGTAGAAAAAAATTCTTCTAACGAGATCTTTTCTAAATCTTTAGAAATATAAAAGGCATCTACTAGTGATGCCCATTTTGAATTTCTAGGAAATGAATTTAGTGCGTACCTTAGTGAATCTCGGTTACTTACCGTTTCTGCGAGATTCGATAGTCCGGTGATGATCTCTTTGATTCTCGAGTGCAAGTGCGCGACTATCTCATCTTCCCCAAGTTGCAGGCTGGTGAGCTGATTCCGAAGCAGATCTCTTCTGGCGAGCTTGGCTTCGGAAGTCCCTTCGTGCAGCTCGAGGAACTTTTCCCAAAGTTCCTTTGCAGAGTGGTATTGTCTGATTCTGTTGACTTCTTGAGGTGGAAGAACGCTTAGCAGATGGTATTCTGCTTTGCCGTTCGCCTGCTCATTTTTTGTCCATTGACATTTTTCCTTACCTTCTGATGCTACAAAACCGGATTCCATTGTTAAAGTTAATTCAAAGTCTGTGGTAAAAAATACCTGCATCAGATTCTTCCACGTAGCGAAATCTCCTCCATATTTCAGCGGGTGGATGCTTGGTCCGGCCATTATCTTTGCTTCGATTGGCGGTTAGTCCTACTGAAGCGTCTTGGCTCTGATACCACTTGTAGGACCGTTGGGCCGGCTAGAAGGGGGGGTTGAATAGCCCTGCAAAAATCAAAACGCAAACACCCTTCTCAAACTCTTAAACTAACACTTGTAAAATAAGAGAAATAAATAAAAGCAGAAAAGTAAAAGGCACACCGAGATTTACTTGGTTACAACCGGGAAGGTTGTCAATCCAAGAAAGCGTAGCACTAGTATCTTCTTCAGGCGGAGAAGCCTTTTACAGCAATGAAGCGCACAATAGAAGCTTAAAACAGAAAAGCGTACAAGTGTAGAAAGAATGCTTGAGTTCTCAGTTGATTGACAGCTTCTGGACCAAGGCTATATTTATAGTCTTGGTCGGGGCGCCTGGAAGGGTTCCGGGCGCCCTGGGGGGATAAAACTTTATCCCCCAACGTCCAGAACGCGAAAGACGCGTTCTGGTCAAACTTCATGTTCCGAGCGCCCCGGACTGTTCCGGGCGCCCCAGACAATTCCGGGCGCCCCGGAGCAAAAAGTCAACTCTGGTTGACTTTTGCGTCCGGGACCTCTGCTCCGTTTTAGTCCCGCCTCGGTCTGGGTCTTCCGCTCCGGATCCGCTTACTTGGGTGATCTCTGCCATCCGGAAAAGGGCTCACCCGAACCCAACTTCCGGTTTTCTCAAGCGGGCTTCCCTCCGGCTTCTCGTCCCTCGGAATTGCCGCGTGTTTCCTTCTCGTCCGCCAGCGTACTCATCCGCAATCTTCGTCCCTCGGTCGTCGACCTTCTCGCTAGCTGCGTCTCTTGCTCCCCGAGCAATCTTCCACTCCGGCTTTCGTCCCTCGGAGCCACCGTGCGCTTCCTTCTCGTCCGCCGGTGTACTCTTCCGCAGCACCTCATCCCTCGGACTGCCGTCCTTCTCGCTAGCTGCGTCTTCCGCTCGACTACCTGTGTTCCTAGGCTCCTGCACACTTAGACACAAGGTTAGAAACAACGCAGGACCTAACTTAACTTGTTGATCACACCAAAACAACCTTGGGGTTCCAACAGTAGTATCCAGCAACCTATAGATATTCTCTACTAGTTTCTATCCTTTCATCACGGTCAGAGCACCTTTACTAACGTTCATTACTCCACTAGTAGATTTATAACAACAACCGCTCTCATCCAGCATGCTCAATGAAATCATATTCTTCCTCAGATATAGTACATGTCTAACATCTCTTAATGTTCTAATAACATCATCAAATATCTTGATTCTAACATTTCCTATTTCAATGACTCTGCAGGATGCATTGTTACCCATCAGAACAAAAGTAGAATTCACCAATCCATAGGTGTCGAACCAATTCTTGTTAGGCATTATGTGATAAGAACATGTTGAATCCAAGATCCAAGACTTGAAATGTTGAATCTAGGATCCAAGACTCTGTCAATTGCTCTGAACTTGATGAAACTGAAAGCATACATCACCATCGTCACTCTCTGAATTTTCTTCTTTCATTATGTTTGCAGACTTCAATGAACCATCTTTACTCGCTGCATTGACTTTTTTATTCTCTAGACAATTTCTCTTGATGTGACCTTTTACCCCACACTTGTATCATGTGATCACCTTCTTTCTCGATTTAGATGTGGCCTTATTATCATTGCCCGACCCATATCAAGTCTTGTCTTCTACCACATTCCTTGTTACTTCTAACCACAAGTCCTTCACTTTATGAATTCTCATCACTAGGTTTCTTCCGTTGATGAAAACCCAACAACACACTTATAACCTTCACTAGCTTGAGAGTTTACTTCCTCCATATTAGAGTCGTAACCAAATTCACATGCATAGAAGAAGATGATAGAGAATTTAACAACATCAATGTCCTATCTTCATATTCGATCTTCATATCAATTCGTTTCAGATCACTTATGATTTAATTGAAAACATTGATATGTTTGCTCAGATATTTGACATCTGACATCTTAAGCCCAAACAACTTTTGCTTAGATAAAACTTGTTTGTTGGAGATTTGGACAGATACCAACTTTCCAATTTCTGTCAAACTGCCACCAATGATTCCTCGTCCATAACGTGAAACATTAGTTCATTCGTTAGACAAAGTCTGATCGTTGTCATTGTATTCGCCTATAGTTCCTCCCAATCTGACATTTCTATCTCTTCAGGTTTCTTTTCGTCTAGTGCCTTCACCATGCCTTATTTTTTTAGTAAATCTTTAACCCTCCTCTGCCACAATCCGAAATTTCTAGTTCCATCAAATTTCACTATATCGAACTTGACAAAAGAGATCCTAGACATGATGACTTGATGCTCTGATACCACTTGTTGAGATCAAGCCGCAACAATAGCAAAGAACCACCGAAAAAGAAAAAGAATCAAGAGAGAGTGAGAAAGAAGAGAAGACGAAGGATTACCGTGATTTGACGATGTGCCTACTCCATGAAATGGCCAAGAACTCTCTAAAAATTAAGTTTAGAGTTACAATGATTCTATTTATATAGCTTAAACTCCTACATGATATTTTGGACCTAAAATACCATGTATTATATGAAATTCCATAAATCTCATAACTCCTAGTCTCCTCCAGAACGGGGTTCGATCAAGCTGTGCCCCAACCTTGGGGCCGCTCCAAACAAATTTAGACACAGCTTAATTGTGTCATGTGGCACGACTGTTCTCGCTGGCACGGTTTGACCGTGCCCAGCAACACAGGCGTGTTTCTTTGAGCTTGTTAAAGACCCATACATGACACGATCGTGTCACGTCCTCACCGAAATTGGCACGCCTTGGTCATGCTTTCCAGCATAGTTGTGCCCGACTTCGACTTCATGAGTCATCTTCAACAAAGTCATATAAAGCCAATGTAATAATATATAAATACAATATTTTTTAATAGTTAATATAGCAAATATAATAGTCCTTTATCCTACCTTTAATCTTGAAATATAATATACAAATTGCATTGCATTAGTATTAGTGTATTAAAGTTAAAACAAGGATATAAATTATAATATTATTAAATATTTAATTAATAAAATTAATCCTATTCCAAATTCGAAGAAATGGAAAGTCGGGGATGTGGTGCTCCCGCTGACCACTTGTAGACTCCGCTCGGATCTACAACACAAATTATGTCAGTGTCGAGCCAGGGAAGGGATCCCGGCATTAGCCCTCCGACGCTCAAGTCAGTCACCGGCGATGAAGTATAAGGCAGAGCAACAAGAAGACTGTAGCACAAACAGTGAATATTGCATACCTCCGTCAATACTTGGACCCCCTTTATATAGAGCTCTTGTAGCACACATGCACACTCCCCAAGGCGAGCATGCTTCCTAAAGTTTTTCCTGAAAAGATATGTCAATAAAGTGTCCCTGACACAGTACCGCAACGGGCTGAGCATATCTCTGAAGTGACAGTGGAAGCTTCCATCGTACGATATTCTGGCTACTCATGCCCGGTGTCGACGACACCAACTCCCAAAACGATGTCAATGGATATGAGAGGGAGTGCACTGCTAGGCCGAGCGGGTGGGCCGCTCGATCAAAATTTCACCGCTCTGGTGTCCCGTTCGGTCGCCCAGAACCTTGCTACTCCCGTGCGTGTGTTCGCTCGACCGAAGTTCCACTCTGCCACTATCGAGACCTACTTCCAGGCCGAGTGGGGTAGCCGCTCGGCCGAAGTTGAATTCTGTCCATATCAAGCTATGTTGTCTAGCCGAGTGGGTAGCCGCTAGACCCGGCTTCTGCATCTCGTCGCCTCCTCTGTTCGGCGCCCAATAATCCATTAAGCGTCGATCGTTTAACCCCGTGTCGAAGGCAGCGACGGATAGGGGCCTTCTCCCCCTGGTAGGGGCATCTTCACCCGACCGGCTGATTCTATTTGCACGTTGACTGTCTTGACTTGGACCTCCACCGTGGTCGCGGGGTGGAGCCCCTCATCATCACCGCATCACATGCCTCCCCCTCAAGTCTAGTCGAAGGAGGTTACATGTCCAACTGACTGAACAATTATCTGAGCAGTTTTCTACCCGATCGACCTTCGGCTACTTGGTTTCTGATCAGGATGCGACCGCTCCCTGTCAGTCAGCCTATTGAAACTTGTCGTTCGACCGTAGGTATGCTCCCTCAACCCGATCGACACAAGGAAGGTTTATACTTGTGAAATCTTTTCTTAGGATGTCTTGGGCGAGCGCGAACCAGGCTTACGACACCCAGATTTCTGGGAAATCATGCAAATCTCTTCGTATTAAGGCTAAGCACGCCCCCATTCCCTCATTAAATGTCAACCCGTGTTGATGCGCCATGTGTCCTGCCCACTGTCGGCGCATGCCTGATATGACAGGCGGATATCCGTTCGTGATGTGACATTTGGCGATTCAAATTCAACGGTCAGATCTCGCCCTGGGTTTCTGCAACCTAAATCGGACGACTCCGGTCGGCCGACCCTGAGGCTTATAAGCCCGTGCGCATCTTCGCCTTTGTGCACTTCTTCGAGTTCTTCGGCGACATTCCTTCTGTGCTCCGGCGACATTCCTCTTTCCCTGCTCCTCCAACGACCTTTTTCTAGTAAGCTTCCTTCCCATCTCCCCTTGTTTTCTCGTCATCTGGCGTCTATACTTCCTCATCTTCGAGTTTTTCAGCGTCTCATAGTGTTCCGGCGATAATTCTGCCAGTAGGTTTCCTTTCCTTCGCATCTCTTCCCCTTCCCTTGTTTTTACGATGACTAGCTCCTTACAGCCTCCCGCCGGCATTCCTGGGCTCTGGTACACCTCTACCGAGTCTCGGTTTAACGTCGGCAATGCTGAAAGCTTGACTGCTGCCTTTGAATTTCCGCCTGATTATCAAGTCTTTCTTCCCTCTCCTTCCAATCGACCAAATTCTCCTCCGCTCAGATGTCTTACCTTCTTTCAAGATCAATTTACCGTCGAGTTGTGGTTTTCCATTCATCCCTTTTTTTCCCGCCGTTTGTAAATACTTTCGCATCTCCCTTCACCAATTAGTGTCGAACTCCTTTCGGTTGTTGTGCGGGGTAGTTGTTCTATTCCGCCTGAACGACATTTCTCTCACCCCCCGGATCTTCCACTATTTTTATTATCTAAAATTGTCCAAGTCGGGGACTTTCCTTTTCCAAGCCCAAGTGGGCTTGGTTTTCTTCGACAAAATGTTGACCTCCAATAAGCATTGAAGGGAATATTTCATTTTTGTGCGCCTTCCCGAACGGCCAAACTTTCCGACTCACTGGCAGCTCGAAGTGGCGAATCACCCTCCCCTGAAACAGTACAAGAGCCAATCAGACTATCTCAACGTTGCTTCCATGTCGACTAGTCAGAAGTATGACATTTATAAATTGTTGTTGGAGGGTGTCCTCTACATCTTCGGCCTGAGTCCCATCCGCACCCAGCTTCTGTCCAGCCTAGGTATGCAACTTCTTCAATCCTTCTTTTGATTCTAACTGATTTTTCTTCCTCTTTTGCAGCCAAAGTCATGCTACGTACACATCTGGCCAGCAAGACGAAGCTTGCAGATGCCACGATTAATGGGGCTACGGTGGAGGAGTTGGAGAGTCGTGGCCTGCAACCGGTCGACTCCCAAGAGGACCCCCAAGATGAGAGCAAAGCGGCTCCAGCCTTGGCGAGCGGTGGAGCGGCTAATGGATCACACCCTTCCTCCGAACGGCAGGCGATCGTCGAGGTTAAGGGGGCATCAGGCTCGATGTCCTCAGTAGAGCCACTGATCGGGTGCAAGAGGCGTCGAGCGGAGCCTTCATCACGCTCCGCATCCTCCATGGTGCGATCCACTGAACAAGTGGAAGTGTCGGCCCCCGCTCCAATCCAAGAGACGGTGGCTCCTACGTCATCATATCAGGCTCCCTCCCTGCCCAGTTTGCCAGAAGGAACCGTCTGCACGCCGTCAGTGGCCTTCATACCACCAAAATCGAAGGCCAAGAAGTCTGGCATCCATCTGACATCTTCATCTCGGCCATCCGGATGAGCGACCTTTGCACAATCAACCCTGAGCGACCAACATCATATTACGATGATTCTTCACCTGCCGATCAAAGAGTGGCGCGAGTCGGCAGGCGCTGCATCCCGAGGCCCCGAGCACCAAATCATTATCCAAGGGTCGCTCGCCCAAATATGGGTGGATGCCCGAGCTCGTGCGGTGGTGATGCCTCCTGGGATGCTTACGGACAACCACACCCAGATGTCTACTGGGGTAAGTGTTAATATTCTTTTTAATCAATTTCCGCTCGACACTCATATTCTCTCTGTTGTTTGCAGTACTTGGTGGAGAGTCTGGCCATGTGCCAAAGGCTCGTATTTTTGGAAAAGGAAGTTAAGAAGATGAAGGTGTCGAGCGGCCAATCCTTCGTCGCTCAAGAGCAGACGAACGCTGAGGTGGCCAAACTGCGGGTCGATCTGGAGAAGAGCACCAGGCTACTCGAGGCGAACGGGGCAAGAGTGCAAAGCAGGCCACTCTACTGGCTCGTCTCAATAAGCAAGTCACCACCTTTGACAATAAGATCGAGTCGACCAATGCGAGGAAGCTTCAGGCCATCGAAGACCTCGAACTGAAGAAAAAGGAGATTCGGGCTCTCGCCAAGAAACTAAAGGAAGCTGAGAATTTTCTGGTCACCGAGCGGAATAGCTAGTCAGCCTAAGAAGTCACCCTTCGCGACAAACTCACTGCCAAAGATACTGTGTTGGCCACCGCAAAGGACGAGCTGGAGGCCTCCTGAGCGGCTTTGAAGACTTATCAAGATGCCGAGGTTGGCCGGTTTGAAATTATGAAGAAGAATTACATCCACTCGGATGCTTTCAACGACAAGGTTGCTAACCGAACCCTCCGTCTGCTCGACTTGGCGATCGACGGGACAATCGACCAGCTCAGAGAGGGTGGCTATCTATCGACAGCTTTGACCATCAACATCATCAACCGAGACAAACTTACCGCGTTGTTGCCTGATGACGTCCTAGATTACCTTGAGTGAGGTCGCGAGCTTTTGTAAAATTTTTAAAGTTTTAATGAATGCTTGTCCGTTCGGCCAAGCTTTATCTCCTTGTATTTGTTTTTTCAACTTGTGGGCTCGTGATTCCTCAGATCGTCCATGATCAGCCCATCAAGTCGATCAATCCTTTTGTCTTCAGAGTTAACGTTATGATTCTGCGACCTTTCGATCGGCCCTGGGAGTATTTTGAAGAATAGTCCCGAACGATCACTGTATTTAAAAGACTTTGAGTTTTTAAATAGCCCGAGTTCACGGTCAGCTATTCATCGACGCTTGCCCACTCACTGAGCTTTTGAAGACCGCTCGACCCTAAACAGGGGAGATAAGGAATCCAATATGCTGGTCCGAGACCAATGAAGACCGCTCGACCCCGAATGGGGGAGATAGGAGATCCAATATGCTGATCCGAGACTAGTAGAGCTAGTGTAGACATGGGCTTATAGTCGATGCTCGACTTCTAGAGCCCGTGGCTCTAATATAACTCAAACCCGGTCGATCGGCATGAGAGTCTCTAACTCAAGGGTTTATAATCACCGCTCGACTGTTGATGGAGATAGAGGTTTAAGGTCGCCGCTCGACCGTTGGTGTAGACCTGTGTTTAAGGTCGTCGCTCGACCGTTTATGTAGACTAGGCGAAGACTGGGATTTAAGGTCGCCACTTGACCGTTGATGTTGACTAGAGTTTAAGGTCGCCGCTCGACCGTTGATAACGACAAGGGTTTAAGGTTACCACTCGACCGTTGATGACGACAAGGGTTTAAGGTCATCGCTCGACCATTGACGGAGACTAGGGTTTAAGGTCGCCGCTTGACCATTGACGTAGACCAGGGTTTAAGGTCGCCACTCGACCGTTGACGGAGATTAGAGTTTTAGGTCACCGCTCGACCGTTGATGGAGGTAAGAGTTTAAAGTCGCTGCTCAACCGTTAATGGAGACCATAGTTTAAGGTTGCCGCTTGACTGTTGATAGAGACTAAAGTTTAAGGTCGTCGCTCGACCGTTGATGGAGATCAAAGTTTAAGGTTATCGCTCGACCTTTGATGGAGACAAGAGTTTAAGGTCGTCGCTCAGTCGCGCGCCTCTCATCCGACCCTGTAGGGTTGGAGATGATTCATGCTCCATGGCCTCTCGAGTTGTCTTCCCTCTTCATCCTCCAGGTATAGGCGCCCGAACAGAGCTTCTGCACGATCTTGAAAGGTCTCTCCCATCGAGCTTCGAGCTTGGTGACGTCCCTAACCGACTTCACTTTCTTCCAGACGAGATCGCCGACCTAGAAGGACCTCGGGATCATCCTTCGGTTGTAGTTCTGTTTCATCCGTTGTCGGTACGCCGTGAGCCGAACAACTGCTTTCGCCCGTGTTTCTTCCACCAAGTCTAGCTCCATGAGCCTTCATTCGACGTTTCCTTCATTGTAGTACTGCACCCAATCAGATTCTACTCCGACCTCCATAGGGATGACTGCTTCGCCGTCGTATACCAAATGGAAGGGGGTTACATCGATCGCCCCCTTCGAGGTCGTGCGAAGAGCCCACAACACACTGGGGAGCTCGTTGACCCAACTGCCTCCCACTTGGTTGAGCCGAGCGTGTAAAACTCTGAGGATCTCCCGATTGGTGACTTCTGTTTGTCCGTTGCCCTGGGGGTAGGCCACCGATGTGAAGGCCGGTTGGATGTCATAACCCTCGCACCACTCTCTGAGCCCCTGACCGGCGAATTGCCTCTCATTGTCTGATATGACTCGACGTGGGATGTAGAATCGGCATATGATGTTCTGCCAAACAAACTTAATAACCATCTGCTCGGTTATTCTTGCAAGCGGCTCAGCTTCTACCCACTTCAAGAAGTAGTCCACCGCGACGAGCAAAAATTTCCACTAACCGATCACCATGGGGAATGTCCCAACAATATCCATGCCCCATTGGTCGAATGGGCAAGATACGGTGGACACCTTCATTTCCTCGGTCGGTCGGTGCGGAAGGTTGTGATACTTCTGGTAAGACAAGCAGGTGGCCACCATCTGAACGACATCTTCTTGGAGGGTCGACCAAAAATATCCAACAAGAGTATCTTTTGAACTAACTCACGGCCGCCCAGATGGCCTCCGCAGGAGCCTTGGTGCACCTCCCAGAGAATGTACTCGACATCTTCCAATCTGACACATTTGAATAGGGGTCTGGAGAAGGCTCTCTTATAAAGTTGGTTCTTCTGGATTGGCAGGTGTTACTCCCGACCGCAGAAACTCTGTCAGAGTTATCCTCCAGTCGTTCGGGAAGGTCATTCCTTCTATTCGGTCAATATGCGCCACAAGCGAGACATGTTCGATCGGTTGTCCTATGACGATCGACGACAACGAACTGGCTAATTTTGCCAACTCATCTGCCGCCTGGTTCTCCGATCGAGGGATCTTTGGTAGAATGACCTCCTGAAAGTTGGTCTTCAACTTCTCGAAGGCCTCCGCATAGAGCCTGAGTCGGCCATTGCTTATTTCGAACGTCCCGGATAGCTGCTAAGCGACCAACTGAGAGCCCGAGTGGATGAGGACTTTAACGAATCCCACATGTCGGGCTGCCTGCAGGCCGGCTATCAACGCCTTATACTCTGCTTCATTATTGGTGGCGCGGTAGTTAAGCCGAATGGAGATCTGCATCCGGTCCTCCCGAGGTGAGATAAGCAATATGCCGATTCCGCTGCCTTGCCGAGTGGACGAGCTGTCAACATATATCTTCTATGTTGCCTCCGGCTCGACATTCTAGACCTCTATGACGAAATCCGCCAAGGCTTGAGCCTTGATTGGCACTCGGGGTTGATATTGAATGTCGAATTTGCTTAGCTCGATCGTCCATTTGATTAGCCTTCCTGATGCTTTGGGGTTGAGAAAAACTCATCCCAAGGCGTTGTTAGTTAGCACAATGATTGTGTGCGCTAGGAAGTACGGACGAAGCCTCCAAGCGGCGAGAATCAAAGCATACGTTAATTTTTCGAGACCGGTGCAGCGAGACTCTGCATCCTTCAATATATGGCTTAAAAAGTATATGGGATGTTGCTCTTGGCCGTTCTGCCTAACTAGAGCTGACCCGATCGTGTACTCGTTGGATGATAAATAGATCCAGAGTGGCTCACCAACAATTGGCTTGATTAATACAGGCAAGGAGTTAAGATACTCCTTGAGCTCTCCCAATGCCTGATCGCACTCCGCATCCCACTGAAATTTTATAGCTCGGCGAAGCACTTTGAAGAATGGCAGGCTCCAGTCAGACGATTTGGATATGAATCTGGACAGCGCGGTGATCCGACCGGTCAGCCGCTAAGCTTCCTTCAAGTTCCGAGACGGAGGCATGTCTTGCAATGCTTTGACTTTGCTTGGATTGGCTTCAATGCCCCGCTCAGTGACCATGTAACCCAGGAAGTGGCCACTCTTTGCGCTGAACAGACACTTGTCGGGGTTCAGCTTTATCCCATAAGCCCTCAGCGTTCGGCAGGTCTCCTCGATATCTGCGCATAGGTTAGTAGTTCGGATGGATTTTATTAATATGTCGTCAACGTATACCTCCATATTACGGTCGATCTGCCGTTGGAACATCTTGTTCATCAGCTTCTAGTAAGTGGCTCCGACATTCTTGAGTCTGAACAGCATGACATTGAAACAGTACGTTCCGTTGGCCGTCATGAAGCTAACCTTCTCCTGATCTTCACGGGCGAGCCGCACTTGGTGATACCCTTGGTATGCGTCGAGCATGCAGATCAGCTCGCAGCCCATCGTCGAGTCCACCATCTGGTCTATCCTAGGCAACGGATAGAAGTCTTTTGGGCATGCCTTGTTCAAATTACGGAAGTCGATGTAGACCCACTATTTATTATCCGGCTTGGAGACTAACACGACATTGGCTAACCAGCTCGGGAATTGAAGTTCCCTAATATGGCTGGCTTCCAACAACTTCTCTATCTCTGCCTAGATGATCAAATTTTACTCCACGCTGAAGTCCCTCTTTCTTTGCTTCACCGGCCGAGCGTCCGATCGGACATGAAACTCATACTAAGCCACACTTGGGGAGATACTAGGAAGCTCATGTGTCGACCAGGCGAACACATCGTGATTTTGTCTAAGGCAGGCGACCAACTCTGCCTTCTTCTCCTCCTCCAGGTCGACGACAATAAAGGTAGTTGCTTCCGCTCGGTTGGGGTGGATCTGAACCTCCTCATTTTCTTCGTACACCAACGTAGGAGGCTTTTCAGTGATTGCGTTCACCTCCAAGCGCGGATTCTTCCAAGCACTTCTCACTTCGGACTTGACCATCTCGACGTAGCATCGCCGAGCGGCCAGCTGATCGCCTTTGACCTCGCACACTCGGTCGTCCACCGGAAACTTAATCTTCTGGCAGTAGGTAGACACCAATGCCCGGAATTCGTTGAAAGCCGGTTGGCCCAAGATGACGTTGTAAGCCGATGGTGCGTCCACCACGATGAAGTTTGTGGTCATTTTTCTTCTTAGTGGCTCTTCCCCGAGTGAGATGGTCAGTCAGGCCTATTCGAGTGGCAGCACTTCATTGCCTGTGAAACTGTAGAGAGGGGTCGTCATGGGCAGCAACTCATTCCAATCAATTTGTAAATGATTGGGCGTCTTTTGAAAATAATGTTCACCGAACTCCCTATATCAACAAAAGTTCGGTGAATAGTATAATTAGCTATTATCGCCCGGATGATTAGCGCGTCGTCGTGAGGAGTCTCCACTCCCTCCAAGTCACTAGGGCCGAAGTTGATCTCGGGCCCTTCGGCCTTCTCCTTGCCACATCCCACCGCGTGGAACTCTAGTCGCCGAGCGTACAACTTCCTAGCTCTGTTGGAATCGTCGTCGGTCGGCCCTCCGGCAATCATGCCTATTTCTCCTCGGGATGTGTTGCTTCTATTTTCTTCTTCCCGAGCGGAGGGTCTATTTCGCTCGATCGGGACTCAGGAGAGATCAGTGTCATTACTCCGCTGATATTGATGGTGCCGCTCGGGCGCCCTTCTTTCGTCCTCCCACCGCCCAGTAGATCGATATCTTTGTCGCCAATCGGGAGAAGGAGATTGGCGACGGTATTCTCTTGGAGTCGGTCGGCTGATAATTGGTGTCAGACCGCGACAATCACGCGTGTTGTGGGTCGCCGACTGGTGAAAAGAATAGAACGTCGATGTCCACATCTTGCCTTTTGCCGCCTTCTGCCGACTAGAAGCCACATGCTGCACGACATGTGTCCTGGTCTCCTGGTGCGGCCACGCTCCTTTGGCCCTCGGCCCTTTGGACGGGCGATGACTGCTTGATGGTCGACGCTCGATCGACGCCGAGGGTTCGGTCGATGCCTCTTTTCTTCTGGCCGCTTGGACTTCTTCCATATTTACAAATTCGTTGGCCTTCTTAAGCATGTGGTCGAAGATCCTGAGCGACTTCCGGATGAGCGATCGGAAGAAATCTCTCTCGACGAGCCCCTGAGTGAAGGCGTTCATCATCGTCTCAGATGAGACCGAGAGGATGCCCATGGCTACTTGGTTGAAACGCTATATATAGGCCCGGAGCGCTTCTTTCGATCCTTGCTTTAGGGAGAAGAGGTTGACGCTCATCTTTTGATAGCGTTGGATGCTGGCGAAATGATGTAAGAATGCTGCTCGGAAGTCCTTGAAGCTGCGTATACATCCGTCCGACAATCTTCTGAACCAGTGCTGCGCCGATCCAGAGAAGGTAATGAAAAAGACTCGACACTTCACTCCATCTGTATACTGGTGTAGTATGGCTTCATTATCGAACCTATCCAGATGATCATTTGGATCGATCGATTCATTGTATGTCCCGATCGTCAGCGGGGTATAGTGTCTAGGCAGAGGGTCTTATAAGATCTCCTCGGAGAATTACTGATTGATCCGTTCGGACGACGCATTGCTTCGGGGTGCCTTGTCTTTTCGTGCATCCCGAACGGGAACATCATCCGAAGATGATCCCCATTCTTGATTCGCCTGGGCTATTTCTAAGGGGGTTTGGAATAAGGCGCGATGAAAGGGGATCGGCGCGGGCGGCATTTCCCCATGTGTACCCATCGACCTTCTATTCTGCCCCCATACGGAGATTTGCTCCGCTCGGTCTTCCTGCCCCGCTCGTCACCTGATCGCCGATGTTACATGCTGCGGCGCTTGCTGATCGGCTAACGTCTATTGTTGTTGCTGCTCGATCATCTTTTCCACTCGGGCTTGCACGAGCATGTCGAGCTCTTCCTGGATGAGCATCACGATGGTGAGTCGTCCAGCGTCCTCCATCTTCTCAGCTCAGATGCAGGTTACGTTCCCACAGACGACGCCAAATATAATCCTGTCCGAAAGTCGAAGAGATGGAAAGCCGGGGATGTGGTGCTCCCGCTGATCGCCTGTAGACTCCGCTCGAACCTATAACACAAACTACGTCAGTGCCGAGCCAGGGAAGGGGTCCCCGGTGTTGACCCTCCGATTCTCAAGTCAGTCATCGGTGATGAAGTAAAAGGCGGAGCAACAAAAATTCTATAACACAAACAGTAAATATCGCATACCTCCATCGATGCTTGGACCCCCCCCCCTTTATATAGAGCTCATATAACGCACGTGCACGCTCCCCAAGGCGAGCACTCTTCCCAAAGTTTCCTTGAAAAGACATGTCACTAAAGTGTCCCTGACACAGTACCGCAACGGGCCGAGTATATCTCTGAAGTGACAATGGAAGCTTCCATCGTACGATCTTCTGGTTGTTCATGCCCGGTGTCGGCGGCACCAACTCCCAAAAGGATGTCGATGGATATCAGAGGGAGTGCATTGCTAGGCCGAGTGGATGGGCCGCTCGGCCGAAATTTCGCCACTCTGGTGTCCCGTCCAATCGGCCAGAACCTTGCTACTCCCGTGTGTGTGCCCACTCGACCGAAGTTCTACTCTGCCACTACCGAGACCTGCTGCTAGGCCGAGCGGGATAGCCGCTCGGCTGAAATTGAACTCTGTCCAGATCAAGCTCTGCTTTCTGGACGAGCGGGGTAGCCGCTCAGCTCGGCTTCTGCACCTTGTCGCCTCCTCCGTTCGGCGTCCAATAATCCATTGAGCGTCGGTCGTTTAACCCCGTGTCGAAGGCGGCGGCGGATCGAGGCCTTCTCCCTCTGTAGAGGCATGCTTCGCCCGACCGGCCGATGCTATCTACGTGTTGACCGTCTTAACTTTGACCTCCACCGTGGCCGCAACGTGGAGCCCCTCATCATCACCGCATCAAAAATTTTAGAATTTTTCCACACTAAAGATGATAAACAATTTTGCACTAAATAAGCATGATAAATTATTAATAATCAAGACTATTTTTCCACACTAAAGATGATATTATTCAAAGAAAAAAGAAGAAACTATTGATGCTGAATATATTCAGAGCACCAAACAAATACATTGAAGACTAAAACCAAATAATGTCTTCACAATAACAAACCTTTAAATACAATAACAATAAAGACTAGAGAAAAACATAACTATAGAATAAGCTGAATGCCACTGAAGATACTAAATTATACATGCATGCTTGAAGCAAGGATCTCAAACACTCCACTAGGACCTATAATTATTTACATGGACTCAACATACAAATAGGCCACACAAATAGTTGAAGTCTAATGCTATATGATCTATTTGAGCTCTTTGCTCTTTGGTGCCATGTCTTTTGGACTTGGTGATTTTCCCATGATTGCCTTCTTTGCTTTGACAATTTGGTGCTTGACCTTGGATATTATGTTGTTTGAACGACGTGGAGAGGACTTAGCTGGAGCACTCTCTTTAGGAGTTTCTTCTTCTACCTTTACAAAATCAGAAGATTTAGGAGACAAGTTTTCGTCAAGTGCAGTAACAGTAGTTGCAACCTCCTCGCTAACATCAATATCTTTAGCAACCTTGATATAGTCTCCTTTGACACTTTCATCTTTGCTTTCCTTTTCTTCTTTGTCCTGGGATATCTTATTTTCCATTGGAAAATTATTTGAAGCATCACCCTCTTCACCAGCTGATTTAGTTGTTTCATCAGTAATAATATTCTTGTTTGCTGAGTCTCCGCACTTTTCTTCGACAACTTCCATGCCAATCATGGCCGATGATGTGTTACTGCTCTCTAAGATCTCACCATCATTCTGCTCAATTACTTCAACAACATCAGGAGATTTCTCAATCTTAGTCGAGGACTCAGTAGTGTCAAGAACATAAGAACGTTTTGAGTTTTCATCCAAGATCACTTTGTCAACTTTCAAGATATCCTCTTTTTTGTGCTCTACTATTTCAAGGCCTTCTGAACTTTCCTTTCCTTCAAATCCATCATTAGTCTTAGTACCATTATCAAGATTATTTGAAGACTCCACCAAAGTGATTGTATCTTCTTTCATCTCAATATCCATGTCTTTCACTATTTGTGAATGATCATCAATTTCTCTGACCATCTCATCATTTCTGCAGTCTTTCACCTCCTCAACAGTACTTTCAGGAACTTGACTGATTACGTTTGCATCATTGAGATTATCCATGGATACCTTATCTTCTAAGATGTCTTCTTCCTTGTCAACACTTTCAATGATCACATTAGGTTTTTCTTCTCTGGTTGACAATTCAGCAATCAAACAACCAGAATCAATCTTGTTTATTTCCGCAACTGATGGTTCTTCAATTTGTGTTAGTTCATCTTGCTTCTCATTCTTGACCTCAATTGTTGCTTGTGAGATCTCGCCTTCAGTTTGTACAACTGAAGTGTGATTACTATCTGCATCTTCTTTCACCAGATTTACAATCTTTAGCTTGGTATCGTTTGAGTTGTCATCAAATGTTGCATTATCCCTCTCTTCCTCGGCCAAGACTTGACCGATGCCATCTGCAGCATCAGCTTCATTTCTCTGATTCAGTTCTTGCTTTTTATCTTCAAGCTCAGCTTCCGTCTTTCTACTCTCCTCAGCACTTTCAACAGCCGAAATATCACTTCTGGACTCCATTAGACCTTGTTCTCCAACATCTGCAGCAGCTTCTTGGTTATCATCTGCAACATTAACTTCTGGCTCTTTAGCATCTTCAGTAGTTCCATCAGCTGAAGTACCAGAATCAATGAGGATTTGTTCTCCCACTTCTGTCACTACTTCCTCATCACCTACAATTTCAGCCTTGTTCTCTCTGACATCATCAAATGCACAAATAACTGAAATAGAATCATTTAGATTGGTTGCAACTTCACTTGGCATTTCCCAGTTCTCATCTGCAAGTTCAGCATCAATCTCTCTAGTTTTCACAGCAATTCCAACAGCTGAAGTAGGAGGACCAGAACCGCTTGGAAATTGCTTCTCAACTTCACTTTCTACTTGTGCTTTACCATCTTCAACTTTAGCTCCTATCTTTGTGAACTCTTCAATTGCAATTTGTTTCTCAGCTTCTGTCAGCAGCACTCTGTCTTCACCTATAAGCTTAGGTTCTAACTTTTTATCTTCCTCAGAAATTTTATCAGCTGAAGTAGAAATACTAGAATCACTTGGAACTTGTCCTTGAACTTCTATCGCTGCTGCTTTCACATCATCTACAGCTTCAACTTCATTGTTTCCAACTTCATCAGCAGTAACAACAGCTAAAGTAGCATCACTAGCTTCAGTTGCAACTTGGTTTTCAGCTTCTCCTATCGCATCCTGGCTTGCGTCTGCAAGTTCAGCTTCAATCTCCTCAGATTTCTCAGTAATTTCAATTGCTGGAATAAGAAAAACAGTATCAGTAGGAAATTGTTGCTCAACTTCATTTTCTAGTTCAGCCTTACCATCTTCGACTTTAGCTCCTATATCAGTGGATTCCTCAACTGGAATTTGTTTTGCGTCTTCTGTCAGCACCACTTGGTCTTCATCTATAAGCTTAGGTTCTAACTTTATAGTTTCCTCAACAATTTTATCAGCTGAAGTGGAAATACCAAAATCACTCTGAACTTGTTCTTGAATCTTCACTGCTGCTTCTTTCTCATCATCTTCAATTTTAGCTTCAGTTTTTCCAACTTCAGCAGCAGTAGTAACAACAGCTAAAGCAACACCAATAGTCCCACTTGCAACTTGCTTTTCAGCAACTGTTATCGCTTCCTGGTTTTCATCTGCAAGTTCAGCTTCAATCTCTCTAGTTTTTTCAGCAGTTTCAATCGCCGATGGAATAACGGAATCCCTTGGAAATTGTTTCTCAACTTCACTTTCTACTTCTGTCCTCCCATCTTCAACTTTAGTTCTTACCTCTGTGGAATCCTCAACCGGAATTTGTTTCGCATCTTCTATCTGCACCACTTGATCTTCATCTTTAAGCTCTGCTTCTAACTTTATAGTATCCTCAGATGTATTAGAATCATTTGGGACTTGTTCTTGAGCCTCCACTGCAGCTTCTTTGTCATTATCTTCAATTTTGGCTTCAGTGTTTCTGAACTCTTCAGCAGTATCAATAGCTAAAGTAACATCACTAGTCTCACTTGCAACTTGATTTTCAGCTTCAGTTATCACTTCCTGTTTGTCATCTGCAAGTTCAACTTCAGTCTCTACTTCCGGATTGTTGTCTTCTTCAAGTTCTGCTTCAATCTCTCCAGATTTATCAGCAATTCCCATAGCTGAAGTAGCACTAGTGGCATCAGTTGGAAATTGTTGCTTCACTTCTGTCTCTATATACTCTTCACTTGGAATTTGTTTCTCAGCTTCTGCAAGCACCCTTAGATCATCATCTATAAACTTAGATTCTAGTCTTTTAGTTTCCTTAGCAATTCCATCAGCTGAAGTGCAAGTAGTAGAATCACTTGCAATTTCTTCTTTAACTTCTATTGCTGTTTCTTTCTCATCATCTACAATTTTTCCAAATTCATTGGAACTACTAGAATCTCTTGGAACTTGTTCTTGAACCTCCACTGTTGCTTCTTTCTTATCATCTTCAGTTTGTTCGAATGCTTCGGCAGCAACAACAACTAAAGTAACATCGCTAGTCTCACTTGCATCATGCTTTTCAGCTTCTTTTATCATTTCATACTTGTCATCTGCAAGTTCAGCTTCAATCTCTTTGGATTTCACGACAATTCCGAACACTGAAGTAGGACTAGTGGAATCACTTGGAAATAGTTGCTTTGTTTCTGTTTCACCATCAACAAGTTTAGATTCTGCCTCTATGGATTTCTCACTTGGAACTTGTTTCTCAGCTTCTGCAGGCTCATCTAGATCATCATCTATAGCCTTAGATTCTAGCCTTTCAGCTTCATCAGAAATACCACTAGCTGAAGCGGAAGCACTTTCAACAGCCGAAATATCATTTCTGGACTCGTTTAGAGCTTGTTCTCCAACATCTGCAGCAGCTTCTTGGTTATCATCTGCAAGTTTAACTTCTGGCTCTTTAGCATCGTCAGTAGTTCCATCAGCTGAAGTATCAGAATTAATGGGAATTTGTTCTCCAATTTCTGTCAGTACTTCCTCATCACCTTCAATTTCAGCCTTGGTCTCTCTGACATCAATCTCTCTAGTTTTCACAGCAATTCCAATAGCTGAAGTAGGAGTACCAGAATCGCTTGGAAATTGCTGCTCAACTTCACTTTCTACTTCTGCCTCACCATCTTCAACTTCAGCTCCTATCTTTGTGAACTCTTCAATTGCACTTTGTTTCTCACCTTCTGTCAGCAGCACTCTGTCTTCACCTATAGGCTTTGGTTCTAACTTTTTATCTTCCTCAGAAATTCTATCAGCTGAAGTGGAAATACTAGAATCACTTGGAACTTGTCCTTGAACTACTATCGCTGCTGCTTTCACATCGTCTGCAACTTCAACTTCATTGTTTCCAACTTCATCAGCAGTAACAACAGCTAAAGTGGCATCACTAGCTTCAGTTGCAACTTGGTTTTCATCTTCTGTTATCGCATCCTGGCTTGCGTCTGCAAGTTCAGCTTCAATCTCCTCAGATTTCTCAGTAATTCCAATTGCTGAAATAAGAAAAACAGTATCAGTAGGAAATTGTTGCTCAACTTCATTTTCTAGTTCAGCCTTACCATCTTCAACTTTAGCTCCTATATCAGTGGATTCCTCAACCGGAATTTGTTTTGCATCTTCTGTCAGCACCACTTGGTCTTCATCTATAAGCTTAGGTTTTAACTTTATAGTTTCCTCAACAATTTTATCAGCTGAAGTGGAAATACCAAAATCACTCTGAACTTGTTCTTGAACCTTCACTGCTGCTTCTCTCTCATCATCTTCAATTTTAGCTTCAGTTTTTCCAACTTCATCAGCAGTAGTAACAACAGCTAAAGCAACACCAATAGTCCCACTTTCAACTTGCTTTTCAGCAACTGTTATCGCTTCTTGGTTTTCATCTGCATGTTCAGCTTCAATCTCTCTAGTTTTTTCAGCAGTTTCAATCGCTGATGGAATAACGGAATCCCTTGGAAATTGTTTCTCAACTTCACTTTCTACTTCTGTCCTACCATCTTCAACTTTAGTTCTTACCTCTGTGGAATCCTCAACTGGAATTTGTTTCGCATCTTCTATCTGCAACACTTGATCTTCATCTGTAAGCTCAGCTTCTAACTTTATAGTATCCTCAGATGTACTAGAATCATTTGGGATTTGTGCTTGAGCCTCCACTGCAGCTTCTTTGTCATTATATTCAATTTTGGCTTCAGTGTTTCTGAACTCTTCAGCAGTATCAACAGCTAAAGTAACATCACTAGTCTCACTTGCAACTTGATTTTCAGCTTCAGTTATCACTTCCTGTTTGTCATCTGCAAGTTCAACTTCAGGCTCTACTTCCTGATTGTTGTCTTCTTCAAGCTCAGCTTCAATCTCTCCAGATTTATCAGCAATTCCCATAGCTGAAGTAGCACTAGTGGCATCAGTTGGAAATTGTTGCTCCACTTCTGTCTCTATATACTCAGCTTCTGCAAGCACCCTTAGATCATCATCTATAAACTTAGATTCTAGACTTTTAGTTTCCTTAGCAATTCCATCAGCTGAAGTACAAGTAGTAGAATCACTTGCAATTTCTTCTTTAACTTCTATTGTTGTTTCTTTCTCATCATCTACACTTTTTCCAAATTCATTGGAACTACTAGAATCTCTTGGAACTTGTTCTTGAACCTCCACTGTTGCTTCTTTCTTATCATCTTCAATTTGTTCAAATGCTTCAGCAGCAACAACAACTAAAGTAACATCACTAGTCTCACTTGCATCATGCTTTTCAGCTTCTTTTATCTTTTCATACTTGTCATCTGCAAGTTCAGCTTCAATCTCTTTGGATTTCACGACAATTCCGAACACTGAAGTAGGACTAGTGGAATCACTTGGAAATCGTTGCTTTGTTTCTGCTTCACCATCAACAAGTTTAGATTCTGCCTCTATGGATTTCTCACTTGGAACTTGTTTCTCAGCTTCTGCAGCCTCGTCAAGATCATCATCTATAGCCTTAGATTCTAGCCTTTCAGCTTCATCAGAAATTCCACTAGCTGAAGCGGAAGCACTTTCAACAGCCGAAATATCATTTCTGGACTCGTTTAGAGCTTGTTCTCCGACATCTGCAGCAGCTTCTTGGTTATCATCTGCAAGTTTAACTTCTGGCTCTTTAGCATCTTCAGTAGTTCCATCAGCTGAAGTATCAGAATTAATGGGAATTTGTTCTCCAATTTCTGTCAGTACTTCCTCATCACCTTCAATTTCAGCCTTGGTCTCTCTGACATCAATCTCTCTAGTTTTCACAGCAATTCCAATATCTGAAGTAAGAGTAACAGAACTGCTTGGAAATCGCTGCTCAACTTCACTTTCTACTTCAGCCTCACCATCTTCAACTTTAGCTCCTATCTTTGTGAACTCCACTCTGTCTTCACCTATAAGCTTAGGTTCTGACTTTTTAGCTTCCTCAGAAATTCTATCAGCTGAAGTGGAAATACTAGAATCACTTGGAACTTGCCCTTGAACTTCTATCGCTGCTGCTTTTACATCATCTACAACTTTAATTTCATTATTTCCAACTTCATCAGCAGTAACAACCGGTAAAGTAGCATCACTAACTTCAGTTGCAACTTGGTTTTCAGCTTCTGTTATCGCATCCTGGCTTTCGTCTGCGAGTTCAGCTTCAATCTCCTCAGACTTCTCAGTAATTTCAATAGCTGAAATAGGACAAACAGTATCAGTAGGAAATTGTTGTTCAACTTCATTCTCTAGTTCAACCTTACCATCTTCAACTTTAGCTCCTATATCAGTGGATTCCTCAACTGGAATTTGTTGTGTGTCTTCTGTCAGCACCACTTGGTCTTCGTCTGTAAGCTTAGGTTCTAACTTTATAGTTTCCTTGACAATTTTATCAGCTGAAGTGGAAATACCAAAATCACTCTGAACTTGTTCTTGAACCTTCACTGCTGCTTCTTTCTCATCATCTTCAATTTTAGCCTCAGTTTTTCCAACTTCATCAGCAGTAGTAACAACAGCTAAAGCAACACCAATAGTCCCACTTGCAACTTGCTTTTCAGCAACCATTATCGCTTCCTGGTTTTCATCTGCAAGTTCAGCTTCAATCTCTCTAGTTTTTTCAGCTGTTTCAATCGCTGATGGAGTAACGGAATCCATTGGAAATTGTTTCTCAACTTCACTTTCTACTTCTGTCCTACTATCTTCAACTTTAGTTCTTACCTCTGTGGAATCCGCAACTGGAATTTGTTTCGCATCTTCTATCTGCACCAATTGATCTTCATTTGTAAGCTCAGCTTTTAACTTTTTAGAATCCTCAGAAGTACTAGAATCATTTGGAACTTGTTCTTGAGCCTCCACTGCATCTTCTTTCTCATTATCTTCAATTTTAGCTTCAGTGTTTCTGAACTCTTCAGCAGTATCAACAGCTAAAATAACATCACTAGTCTCACTTGCAACTTGATTTTCAGCTTCAGTTATCACTTCGTGCTTGTCATCTTCAAGTTCAGCTTCAATCTCTCCAGATTCATCGGCAATTCCCATAACTGAAGTAGCACTAATGGCATTACTTGAAAATTGTTGCTCCACTTCTGTCTCTGTTTCTATCTTACCATTGTAAAATTGGTCTCCCATCTCTATGAATTCCTCACTTGGAATTTGTTTTTCAGCTTCTGCAGGCACCCTTAGATCATCATCTATAAGCTCAGATTCTAGTCTTTTAGTTTCCTTTGCAATTCTATCAGCTGAACTACAAGTAGTAGAATCACTTGAAATTTCTCCATGAACTTCTATTGTTGTTTCTTTCTCATCATCTACAATTTTTCCAAATTCATTGGAATTACTAGAATCACTTGGAACTTGATCTTGAACCTCCACTGTTGGTTCTTTCTTATCAGCTTCAATTTGTTCTAATGCATCAGAAGCAACAGCAACTAAAGTAACATCGCTAGTCTCACTTGAATCTTGCTTTTTAGCTTCTTTTTTTACTTCATACTTGTCATCTGCAAGTTCTGCTTCAATCTCTATGTATTTCTCAACAATTCCGAAAACAGAAGTAGGACTAGTGGAATCACTTGGAAATCGTTGCTTTGTCTCTGTTTCGCCATCGTCAAGTTTAGATTCTGCCCCTATGGATTTCTCAATTGGAACTTGTTTCTCAGATTCTGCAGGCTCGTCTAGATCATCATCTATAGCCTTCGATTCTAGACTTTCAGGTTCATCAGAAATTCCACTAGCTGAAGTAGAAGTACTAGAATCACTTGGAACTTGTTCATGAATCTCCACTGCTGCTTTTTTCTCATCATCTTCGATTTTTTTGAATTCATTGAAAGTACTAGAATCACTTGAAACTTGTTCTTGAACCTCTAGTGTTGCTTCTTTCCCATCATCTTCAATTTGTCTGAATTCTTCAGTAACAATAGCAGCTAAAGTAACATCACCAATCTCACATGCAACTTGCTTTTCAACTTTTGTTATCACTTCCTGCTTGTCATCTGCAAGCTCAGATTCAATCTCCACAGATTTTTCAGCAATTCCAATAGCTGAAGTAGGACTAGTGGAATCACTTGGAAATTGTTGTTCTGCTACTTCTGTCTCACCTTCGTCAAGTGTAACTCCTACCTCTATGGATTTGTCACTTGGAACCTGTTTCTCAGCTTCTGCTGGCATCTCTCGATCATCATCTATATCCTTAGATTCTAGCCTTTCAGTTTCTTCAGAAATTCTACTAGATGAAGCAGAAGTACTAGAACCACTTTGAACTTGTTCTTGAACATCTACTGCTGCTTCTTTCTCATCATCTTCGCTTGGAACTTGTTCTTGAACCTCCACTGTTGCTTCTTTCTCAACATCTTCAGTTTGTCTGAATTCTTCAGCACTAATAGGAGCTAAAGTAACGTCACCAATCTCACTTGCAACTTGCTTTTCAGCTTCTGTTATCACTTCCTGCTTGTCATCTGCAAGTTCAGATTCGATATCCACAGATTTTTCAGCAATTCTAATAGCTGAAGTAGGACTAGCGGAATCACTTGGAAATTGTTGTTCCGCTTCTGTTTCTACTTCTGTCTCACCATCGTCAAGTGTAGCTCCTACCTCTGTGGATTCGTCACTTTGAACTTGTTTCTCAGTTTCTACAAGCACCACTTGATCATCATCTACGTGCTTAGATTCTTGCCTTTCAATTTCCTCAGAAATTCCATTAGCTGAAGTGGAAGTACTAGAATCACTTGGAACTTGTTCTTCAACTTCTACTTCTTTTTCCTTCTCATCATCTACAATTTCTTTGAATTCATTGAAAGTACTAGAATCGCTTGGAACCTGTTCTTGAACCTCCACTGTTGCTTCTTTCTCAACTTCTTCAGTTTGTCTGAATTCTTCAGCACTAATAAGAGCTAAAGAAACATCACCAATCTCACTTGCAACTTGCTTTTCAGATTCTGTTATCACTTCCTGCTTGTCATATGCAAGTTCAGCTTCAATATCCATAGATTTCTCATCAATTCCAATAGTAGAAATAGGGCTAGTGGAATCACTTGGAAATTGTTGTTCTGTTTCTGTTTTTACTTCTGTCTTTACTTCTATCTCACCATCATCAAGTGTAGCTCCAACCTCTGTGGATTCGTCACTTGGAACTTGTTTCTCAGCTTCTACGAGCACCTCTTGATCATCATCTACATGCTTAGATTCTTGCCTTTCAATTTCCTCAGAAATTCCATTAGCTGAAGTGGAAGTACTAGAATAACTTGGAACTTGTTCTTCAACTTCTACTGCTGTTTCCTTCTCATCTTCTAAAATTTCTTTGAATTCATTGAAAGTACTAGAATTGCTTGGAACTTGTTCTTGAACCTCTACTGTTTCTTCTTTCTCATCATCTTTAGTTTCTCTCAAATCTTCAGCGCTAACAGCAGCTAAAGTAACATCACTATTCTCACTTGCAACTTGCTTTTCAGTTTCTGTTTTCACTTCCAGCTTGTCATCTGAAAGATCGGCCTCAATCTCCACAGATTTTTCAGCTATTCCAATATGTGAAGTAGGACTAGAGGAATCACTTAAAAATTGTTGTTCCACTTCTGTTTCTACTTCTGTCTCACCATCGTCAAGTGTAGCTCCTACCTCTGTGGATTTGATACTTGGAACTTGTTTCTCAGCTTCTGTGGGCACCTCTTGATCATCATTTATATGCTTAGATTCCAGCCCTTCAGTTTCCTCCAAAATTCCACTAGCTGAAGCGAAAGTACTAGCATCACTCAGAACTTGTTCTTGAACCTCTACTGCTGCTTCTTTCTCATCATCTTCAATTTTTCTGAATTCATCGGAAGTAATAGAATCACGTGGCTGTTCTTGAACCTCCAATATGACTTTTTTCTCATCATCTTCGATTTGTCTGAATTCTTCAGGAGTAACAGCAGATAAAGTAACATTACTAGTCTCACTCGTAACTTGCTTTTCAGCTTCTGTTTTCTCTTCCTGCTTGTCATCTGCAAGTTCAGCTTCAATCTCTATGGATTTCTCAGCAATTCCAATAGCTGAAGTAGGACTAGTGAAATCACTTGGTAATAGTTGCTCCACTTCTGATTCTACTTCTGTCTCACCATCATGAATTTTAGCTTCTACATCTGTTGATTCATCCCTTGAAACTTGTTTCTCATCTTCTATCAGCACCTCCTGATCATCATCTATATGCTTAGATTCTAGACTTTCAGTTTCCTCAGAAATTCCATTAACTGAAGTGGAAGTACTAGAATCACTTGGAACTTGTTCTTGAACCTCCACTGTTTCTTCAATGTCATCATCTTCAGTTTGTCTTAATTCTTCAGTGCTAGCAGCTGCTAAAGTAACATCACTATTCTTAATTGCAACTTGTTTTTCAGCTTCTGTTTTCACTTCCTGCTTGTCATCTAAAAGTTCAGCTTCAATCTCCACAGATTTTTCAGCAATTCCGATAGCTGAAGCAGGACAAATGGAATCACTTGGAAATTGTTGTTCCGCTTCTGTTTCTACTTCTGTCTCACCATCGTCAAGTGTAGCTCCTACCTCTGTGGATTTGTTACTTGGAACTTGTTTCTCAGCTTCTGTGGGCACCTCTTGATCATCAACTATATGCTTAAATTCCAGCCCTTCAATTTCCTCCAAAATTCCACTAGCTGAAGCAAAAGTACTAGAATCACTTGGAACTTGTTCTTCAACTTCTACTGCTGTTTCCTTCTCATCATCTACTATTTCTTTTAATTCATTGAAAGTACTAGAATCACTTGGAACTTGTTCTTGAACCTCCACTGCTGCTTCTTTCTCATCATCTTCAATTTTTCTAAATTCATTGGAAGCAATAGAATCACTTGGAACTTGTTCTTGAACCTCCAATATTGCCTCTTTCTCATCATCTTCAATTTGTCTGAACTCTTCAGCAGATGAAGTAGCATCACTAGTCTCACTGGCAACTTGTTTTTCAGCTTCTGTTTTCTCTTTCTGCTTGTCATCTGCAAGTTCAGCTTCAGTCTCTATGGATTTCTCAGCAATTCCGATAGCTTCTGATTCATCCCTTGGAACTTGTTTCTCAGATTCTGCAGCCACCTCTCGATCATCATCAATATGCTTAGATTCTAGCCTTTCAGTTTTCTCAGAAATTCCATAAGCTGAAGCACAAGTACAAGAATCACTTAGAACTTGTTTTTGATCTTCTATTGCTGTTTCTTTCTCATCATCTACAGATTTGGAGAATTCATTGGAAGTACTAGAATCACTTGGAACTTGTTCTTGAACCTCCACTTCTGCTTCTTTCTCATCATCTTCAATTTTTCTGAATTCATTGGAAGTACTAGAATCACTTGGAACTTGTTCTTGAACCTCCACTGCTGCTTCTTTCTTATCATCTTCAATTTTTCTGAATTCATTGGAAGTACTAGAATCACTTGGAACTTGTTCTTGAACCTCCACTGCTGCTTCTTTCTCATCATCTTCAATTTGTCTGAATTTTTCAGCAGTTACAGAAGATAAAGTAGCATCACTAGTCTCACATGCAATTTTCTTTTCAGCTTCTGTTTTCTCTTCCTGCTTGTCATCTGCAAGTTCAGTTTCAATCTCTATGAATTTATCAACAATTCTGAGAGCCGAAGTAGGACTATTGGAATCACTTGGTAATTGTTGCTCCACTTCTGATTCGACTTCTGTCTCACCATTGTCTACATCTGTTGATTCATCCCTTGAAACATGTTTCTCAGCTTCTGCAGGCACCTCTTGATCATCATTTATATGCTTAGATTCTAGCCTTTCAGTTTCCTCAGAAATTCCATTATCTGAAGCACAAGTACTAGAATCATTTGGAACTTGTTCTTGAACTTCTATTACTGTTTCTTTCTCATCATCTACAGATTTGCCAAATTCATTGGAAGTACTAGGATCACTTGGAACTTGTTCTTGAACTTCCACTGCTGCTTCTTTCTCATCATCTTCAATTTGTCTTAATTCTTCAGCAGCTAAAGTAACATCAGTAGTCTCACGTGCAACTTGCTTTTCAACTTCTGTTATCACTTCCTGCTTGTCATTTGTAAGCTCAGCTTCAATCTCTATGGATTTCTCCGCAATTCCAGTAGCTGAAGTAGGACTAGTGGAATCACATGGAAATTGTTGCTCTTCTGTTTCTTCTCTGACACCATCCTCGAGTTTAGCTCCTACCTCTGTGGATTCCTCATTTGGAACTTGTTTTTCATCTTCTGTCGGCACCTCTCGATCATCATCTATATGCTTAGATTCTAGACTTTCAGTTTCCTCAGAAATTCCATTAGCTGAAGTGGAAGTACTAGAATCACTTGGAACTTGTTGAACTTCTGCTACTGTTTCTTTCTCATCGTTTACAATTTTATCTTCATTGAGTCGAGCTTCATCAGAAGTAACAACGGCTAAAGTAACATCACTGATCTCGGTTGCAATTTCAATTTTATTTTCAGACTCTGTCATCACTTCTTGATTGTCAATTGCAAGTTCAGCTTCAATCCCTCCAAAATTTTCAGTAGTTGAACTAGGACTAACGGAAACACTTGAAAATTGTTGCCCCACTTCTGTTTCTATTTCTGTCTTACCATCACCAAGTTCAGCTCCTAAGTCTGTGGATTCCTCACTTTGAACTTGTTTCTCAACTTCTGCCGGCACCTCTCCATCATCTTCTATATTCTTAGACTCTAGTCTTTCAGTTTCCTCAGCAATTCCATTAACTGAAGCTGAAGTACTAGAATCGCTTGGAACTTGTTCTTGAACTTCTATTGTGGCTTCTTGCTCTTCGTTATCAGTTGCAATGTGCTTTTCAGCTTCTGTCAGTTCCTTGCTATTATCCGCAAACTTAGCCTCGATCTCTTCTGCTTTCTCAGCACCTCCAGGAGCTGAAGCAGAACTAATAGAATGACTTGAAAATTGATGTTCCACTTCTGTTTCCACTTTCGTATTAACTTCTTCTGCTATATCTGTGGTTTCCTCAGCTTGAATTTGTTTCTCTTCTGCCGTCAGGACTTTTTGGTGATCATCCACAAGCTCAGAAACAAGCCCTTCAGTTTCCTCAGCAACTCCAGCATCTGGAGTAGTATAATTTCTTGATTCTATTTCTTCAACTTCTGTGGCTTCTTTTTTCTCTTCTTTTTCAATTTTAGCTTCTGTCTCTCTAGCTTCCTCGGTGATTGCGATAGCTAAAGTAGCATCACTTAGAGCTTGTTTTTCAACATCTGTAGGTACTTCATGGTCATCAACTGCGAATTCTTTCTCCTCAGTTTCCTCAAATGGTCCAATTGCTAAAGCGGCAATGCTGGAATCACTTGAAACTTGTTGCTTAACTCTATCTTTTATCTCCCTTGATTCCTCAACAATTTCGGCAGATGAAGAATCAACAACTGATTCAATTGGAACTTGTTTTTCGACTTCATTTGCAACTACTTCGATGCTGTCTGCACCACAGGAATCAGTTCCGATAACTGAAATAGCACTACAGGAATCAGTTGGAAGTTGTAGATCAGCTTCTGTTCCTACTTCCTTTTCATCTTCAAGTTTAGCTTCTAGTTCTCTCGTTTCCTCAGTGACTGCAATAGCTGTAGAAGCAAAAATTGACTCGGTTGGAACATGTTCCTCAACATTTGTCGTCGTTTCGCGGTTATCACCTGTGAATTCAGCTTCTGCTTCTTCTGTAGTCCCCTGAGTATTAACAATTGATGAAGAGACTTCCTTGTCACCTTCGAGTCTAGTTTCTATTTCTCTTGTTTCCTCGGCAACTGCAGTAGTTGAAGTAGCAAAAATTGACTTAGTTGGAACTTGTTCCTCAACATTTGTCGTTGCTTCATGGTTATCATCTGCGAGTTCAGCTTCTGCTTCTGTAGTAGAAGATACATTGCTTTCATCTTCAAATTTTGCTTCGATTTCTCTAGTTTCCTGAGCAACTGCACCAACTGAAGTAGCAAAAATTGACTCAGTCGGAACATGCTCCCCAACATGTGTCGTTGTCACGAGACTATCATCTGTGAGTTCAACTTCTGCTTCTGTAGCTCCTTCAGTATTGACAATTGTTGAAGATACTCTCTTTTCATCTTCAAATTTTGCCTCTATTTCTCTTGTTTCCTGAGCAACTGCACCAACTGAAGTAGCAAAAACTGACTCAGTTGGAACATTATCCTCAACTCTTGTTGTCGTTTCATTGCTACCATTTGTGAATTCAGCTTCTGCTTCAATCGTTGAAGATATTTTCGTTTCATCTTCAAGTTTAGCTTCTATTTCTCTTGTTTCCTCCGCAACTGGAATAGTTGAAGTAGCAAAAATAGACTCAGTTGGAACTTGTTCCTCAACATTTGTCAGTGTTTCATGGTTATCATTTGTGATGAGTTCATTGCCTTCATCTTCAAATTTTGCTCCGATTTCTCTAGTTTCCTGAGCAACTGCACCAACTGAAGTAGCAAAAATTGACTCAGTTGGAGCATTTGTCGTCGTTTCTCGGTTATCATCTGTGAGTTCAGCTTCCACTCCTGTAGTTTCCTCACCATCTTCAAGTTTAGCTTTCATTTCTCTCGTTTCCTCAACAACTGCAGCAGCTGAAGGAGCAACAATTGACTCAGTTGAAACTTGTTCAACTTCTCTATTTTCCTCGACATTAATAATTGCTGAAGATACTTCCTTTTCATCTTCAAGTTTAGCTTCTACTTCTCTCGTTTCCTCTGCAATTTCAGCAAAATTTGACTCAATTGGAACTTGTTCCTCAACCTTTAAAATTGCTGAAGTCACACTATCCAACTGAGTCACTACTTGTTCTGCGACATGAATTCCGACCTCTTTATTAAGATCTGAAGATTTAGCCTCTAGATCTTTAGCCTCCTCAACAGTTGCAATAGCAGATTTATCTTCTAGCTCAGTGGCTTCCTCAGCATCTCCAGTCCCATTAGCACTATCAGACTCGACCGGAAAAGCCTCAAGCTTACCATTGGCAGATGTAACTTCTTTGAGCTCACCATTCTTGTCTTCAAAGCTTTCAACCTCGTCCTTGACGATCTCAATTGTCTTATTTGTAGCCTCTTCTGTGGATGAAACATCCACAGCTACTACACTGAAGGAATCAACTTCTTCTGATCTGTCCTGTTTTTCTGATGCTGAACTTGGCATCTTAGAACAATCGACAACTGATTCATGCAGGTCTTTTGATTCTTGATGAACATAAGTTTCTGGTGAGATTGAAACCCCTGAATCAGAAATCTCACCATGATTAGTAACTTCTGTAGTATTCTGCACAAGCTCAGCAATGGTTGCATTCTTGTCTTTGAGCTCTTCTCCTCCATTCAAGTGTTTCTGACTGACAATTGTTTTCTCGTCGACAATCTGCATGGAGTTATTCTCCTGCACTCAGTTTTTGGAAGGTTTTCATATGAATTTTTCTGTTTGAGATACAGATTCAAATCAAGAAAGTAAAAGATATCTTGTTGCTGTTGTTTTGTTGTTGTTGTTCTAGAAAAGTAATTCAAGATTTTGTGATGAAAATTTTAAATTATAAATTAAATTGATATTGCTCTATTCTTTTAAGAAATCAAAAGCAAAAAAAAAAAAAAAAAACAACAAAGTCTCAAATGAGTATTCAGAAATTCCTGTCTTTTTAAGAACGTTTATACAAACTAATTCCTGCTTCTAAAAACTTAAAAAGGCATTGATTATCAATTGTGTTTATCAATATTTTTTTTATAGAATCAACTACAAAATCAATATAGAAAGCAAGACTGTTCATTTTTTAAAAAAAAAAATACAACTCTGTTCTTTTAATAAACATTATGGATTTAATAATTTACTTGATAGTGTCACTAAAAAATTATAAGAAAAAATAGGGAAAAAAATAAAAATAGTGGCGCATGGAAGAAGAAAACAACCGTAGACAGATCAGAAGAATATCAAGTGATCAAATCTGCAATAAATTAATTTATGTTCTTCAGAAAAGAAAAGAAAAACACCAAAAGAATCATGCATTTAATTAATTTTAAGAATATATGCCAATGAACTATCTTTTTTACAATCAGAAATAAGCCCAAATTCAATAATCCAAGATTTTTTTAAAAAAACTCATGAATAAAGTTTTCAATAAATAAAAGCACCAATTTACATTAAATTAATATCACATTAGGTTGGAGAATATATAGTTTTTTGCCACCGCAAAAGTATTATATAAGTTGGTCTGATCGGAGAGTAGTTAGAGTGAATTACAAAATAATTGAAGGATTTAAAAGTGTTCTTCATTTTATAATGTTTTTATCAACAAAATTAAGAACTCCTAAAACATTTTCTCGCGATCAAAACCTCATGAAATTAGATAAGAGAAACAATTTATCAATGAAAAGTGAAAATGAAATGAAAATTAAAGCACAGAGTGTTTGCACATATCTTACAAAAACTTTTTCTTTTGTTTTTGCAGGAGAATTACAAAAAACAAGGAGATCAGTGCTTAATCTGGAGTGAGAACTAAAAGAAAGAGACATATACAATAAAAAAAACACTTAAATATAGATAAAATATACTTAAGAAATGAACAAGAAGAGGGATGGAACCATCAAAGGCAACTAATTTTAAATATATATAATATATATCAATTAATCTGTTTCAATCTCCTTAAAATATATAAAGTTTTTGCAGCAAAAAATCAGTATCATCACATAGCAAAAACCTTAAAGAGGAGCTGTAAATGGAGGAAAATACACTTAACACATCCCAAGAATCGAAAAGGAGAGAGAGAAAATGTCTGACAGGAATGGAAGGAAATGAAAGGGCAGAGAGCTAGCAAATACCCCATCTGTCGTTTGATCTGGAAGCAAAGCTTCAGAATCCATGGACTCCTGAAGAGCTCAAGCTTCGAGGAAGAAGAGGAGGAGAAAGAAGAGAGAGAGAGAGAGAGTGAAAATTTTGTACAGTAATAGAGAGAGAACGCCAGAGGAGCTGCTCCTCCCAATCATGGAGAAAGACGGGAACATATCAGCCATGAGCTGGCAATGATGAGAGCTTGATCAGGCCATTCACTCAAAAAAAAGTTTTTTTTAAAAAAAAAAAATATTAATGAACTTTAATCTTTTGATCCTTCCTTTGGTTGGATTCCCACTGTATATTTGTTTCTCAGTTTGGTCCACATAGTTCACATAAAATCTATGGTTCCACTTAAAGAACCTACAAACAAACTTATCTAACTCCTTTGATAGTTTGCTGTTTTGTTCTATTTAATGTGTTAGGCAGGCAAGGCAGGTTCATCACGTTGTGGACAACAAAGATTGTACCAGATTAGTATTCCTCTTTTTTTTTTATTTATTAAGATATATCTGAATTGTGTTTCTTTTCCTTGAAATATAAATGCACATTAAATGACAGTCTTAGAAAAAAAAAAAAAAGGTTGTTTTCAGTTTCCAATTCTGAAAAAGAAAACTTTTCTGGAAAACCTCCAAATATTTGGCATCGTTCATGCATACAGACAGAATACTGATTCTTTGAAGTATTTAAGCTCTGTTTTCTTAAAGATCAGTGAGTTTAGAAAGGTTAGGAAATGAATTTAAATGGAAAATGATATTTAAATATAATTAATTGTTTTAGAAGTTCTTAGTGAAGTACTGAGTTCAGCAAATGTAGCATCCGTGGGTGTGATTATGTGGAGTTGTTCTGGAGAGATTACTAAGGTGACGATTTCATCTTTTACCACCGGAGTTCAGCAATTGTGAATTTAGTAGGACTCGGAAGCAAAACTGCTAACATCGCAGTTCTTCATATTCTCTTTGGTCCACACTGTTTAAGAGTCATTATCAGAGTTTTGATTTTCAAGCCGCAATGAATTATTAAAATAAAATTATTAGAAACTTTAGGGATGATGATTCTATTGAACGATCGAAATGTTTTCTCTTCGATGCTTTTGGTTTTTCTGCCTTTTCCATAAGCTTTATCCTTTTTTTTTTTTTTTTTTTTTTGTCTTTTTTTGATCTAAGATAGTCTCATTTAGATTCTTTGAGTAGACATGCACTATTTAATAACTTGTAATTAAGTCACTAAAATGCAAGAACAAAATTGAGATGAGAAATTTACAGTTCAATTTGCAACAATAAAATTGAAATTTAAAAAGCATTAATATAAAAAATACTACATATAAATATAGAAAAATAAAATGATAAAAACACATTATATTTGCTCATCTTCACCTTCACATTGCTTCTGACACCCCCACTACCCATTGCCTCACCCTTTCTAACTTTCCTTGTTGATGATGCAAACTTGTAAAACTCAAAACTTTTTTCTTTTCTTTTGTCATCACTAATAAAAAACAATTGAATAATAATTTGTTAATGAAAATGGTTATACTATGTGATGCGACGGAGATAATCACCACCATCATCACGTGACATACTATCCCCTCGGATGGGTTTAGTGGCTAGCAGCCCTGGGACGAGTTGACGGAGGCGCTGATAGCGAGCGTATTCACCTTTTGTCATCATCATCACGTGACATACTCAAGTCAAAAGTCAAGAAATGTTAGACAACAAGTTAAAATAGAGCTCGGTTCAAGTCAAACTAACTCGGGTCAAGTCAGATCGACCTCGGATTAGTTTAGACTGAGTTCAAGTTAGATCAAATTGAGCTCCAACCAAAGCAACCTAAAAAAGACCTCAAGTTAATTCAATTCGAGTCACATCTGAATATGATTTACCTAAATTGAGATTCGACGACGGACGTTGAAATACTTATCACCAAAGGTATGACAGTTAAAATACCGATCATCTAGAGAGTCATCTCTCAGTAACGAAAGGAAGAGATGTGCCATTTGAAAACTAAGGTCACTCTTTCACTGTCTATTTAAAGGTAACGGATTGCAATACCAAGGCAAGCAATCTCATAACTTTCTACTCTTCTTACTTTTCTCATTTGATTTCTTCATTTCTCCGAAGTTTGACTTGAGTGTTGTGGAATCTAGCCAAGGTTCATCCTATCCCCCTTCTAACTGCTTTATTGAGTCTTTCCAAACTTTTGTTCCAAGGATCTCTTAGTTATTCGACAGTCTAGAAAGCAGATATGAAGGAATTCGGGTTTATTGAAGTTTGACCTGAAGAAAATCGGTCTACTAAAATCCGATTTGATTGAAGCATGACATGAAGTAATCTCAACTTGAAGGAAGTCGGCCTACGAGGATCGACCTGATTTGCATCTAGTCGATCGAAATTACTCAGTCATGATTACGTTAATAACTCATCTCATCCTTTGATCTTAGATTGGATCATTATGCATTTGATCGGTTCATTTCACCGCTCTCAATATATGTTATGTTTTTTAACATAAACTCCAACCTTTAAAGAATTCTAAGCTTATGCGCGATGACGATATACATGTCATATCTAGAGCTCTCCACTAAAATATTTTAGTTTTTGTCCACTTGTCTTTTTTTTTCACTTCCCTCTCAATGATGCTAGGGTTAGCTAGATGAGTACAAACCGCCCATATGTGATCACATCGTGTAGACCCCCCTCATTCATCTTAGCACGAGAATATAATTGTTCCCTAGTTAACTATTAATGTTCAACAAAGTCCCTTGGACGATATGTCACACTCAATAAGTTAGTGGCCATTTTCCACGTAGGAATGACAACTTTGAAAGGCTTGTTAGGCAGACCCATGTGATGGTTATTTATTTTAATTAAATATACTATAGAAATATTAAAATATTTTGATTTTTAAAGTATTATTTTTTTATTTAAAAAAAATTATAATCCTAAGATGTTTTATGTGAATTAATTGTGCAATGATGTTATTGCTGAGTTGGACATGTGGGTTTTCATTGATTTTTTGTCCCTCTAAATTCCATGCAAAATCCAAGGGGAGATTCCGTGACGAATGAGAATTCATCTCTTTTTGTGACCTGGCGGCTAATGTATCATGTATTAATGTGAATGATGAAGAACATGCCATGTCACTCTCATGCTCCAAAAGCCAATTTGGTTTCCACTATCATTTTAATAGATTTGAAATTAGTTGCCCACGGATTGGTGTAGATATTATCTACGTGGATATTTATTTTAATTGATCTTAAAGTCACCTTCTAGTAGATAGAAAATATTTCATTGGATGTATGATTTTTTCATGTAAAAAGTTATTGTACTAGGATAAAATATTTTAAATAATTTACTTATATTTTATCATAGGGTTATAGGATCGATAATACTGAATCATTTAAGATGAATAATATCATCTTTGACTCTAATAAATTTGAAATTAGTTAAACATAATATATTTTTTAATAATTCAAATGTTTATACTTCATCAAAATAGACAATTTTTTATTCAATCTTTTTGACAAATTAATTCTGAGAGAATGACTGATTTGATCTTAAAAAAATTATTACTAATCGTCATGATAAATTTAAAAATACTTATAACGAACAGCCTAACATCTTAAATTTTTATTTCACCAAAGAAAAATACTTATGATGAATACATAGAAAAATACATAGATATTTTGCAGCTGCATCATATTCCAAGGCATTAGAATTCAAACTTTGATTCTATAGAACAATGACATAATATTTAATTATATCACTGACTGACAAATTAAATCACTTGTCAAAATGTTTTAATTACAATATCTTGATGATTTTGTAATGGTCAAAATTTAAAAGTAGATATGAATAAATTTATAGAAGCATTAATCTTATATTATTGTTTTAACTTATTATTTTGAACACAAAGTTCGCTTATATATTTTTGTATAACACAATCATTAAAGTGTTTTGAATAAAATATCCTAACACTCTTATAATATGAGATTTCCAATGGTTAAATGACAATATGAGAATATTATTAAATGCATAGAGCTTTTAGAATTTATTCATGCTTTTAATTTTTATTTTTTTTATGATGCCCATAGGAGTTCATTCATACTCTTATTTGTTAATTTTTGCTCCTAAAAGTTTATCAAAATAATTTGATTAAAAATATATAACTAAAAATTCCAAAGAAATACGAGTTCATAAGTTACACAAATTATTTGAAACTACAGGGGAAAAAAATAATTTTAGTAAATTGACTCTTTTCCATTGTCATATTTTGCCCAATTATTCCACAATTGAATAAGAATCAATACAAACGACAAGTGTTGGGCAAAATCCTCAAATTTTCAAGTTGTCCTTTAAACCTGTGACATATGTATTTAATAAGATAATTATTTTCTTTATCAATGTGATATCAAGTTATCTTTATGATATTAAAAAACTTTCTTTAAAAAAGACAATTAACATTATCTTGTTATAAGGATGATCCTTCATTGGATGTTTATGGATCCTTTTCTCTACTCATTCATCCAAACTCAGATTATGTGCCACTGAAAGAGACATATGAGAGTTTAGTGAGTCAAATATGATGGCCATATCTTCTGTATGATATGGCGAAAATATTAACTACTCGAACCCTGAGTAAGATATAGCATGATATTATTGTAGAACTTGTATCTTATCAGCTATCAAATATCGCAGAGCCTTAGTCATTGTGTTCCTAGCAGAAACTCACAGTTTGATCTAAACATTTTGTTTCAAGATTCTTGAAAAAGTGCCAGCAGATATGCAAAGGTAAAGGCTAACTCTCAATCTAGAAAAATGGCAGCAGATTCTTGAACAAGAAACAATATACCAACTAGTTGCTACTTATACTTGATATTGCTGTCTGAGGTTTTGTTTTCATGTTTACATATATCGATATCTTGCAAGCTCAAGGAACAAAAAATTTCCACATGTAGTTCAAAAAAGTGGAGATTGTGTTAGTTGATGTAACAATTGTTCAGCCTGTTTGCATCAAGATGAAATCCATATCTACCATGCCAGTGCACAATGACAAGCCATGGGGATCGCAAGATTGCCGATATAATGTAAAGGTAAAGGCCAACTCTCAATCTATTTGCTTCTATGTTCCTGATCGTCATAAAATGCAGCATTTGAACATACTAGAGAACTTATAGAGTAAAATGGAAAGGAAAAATAAAAAATAAAAAATGCATAAGTACAGTAGCTTGGAGGTTTGAAGCACGTTTTCAAGAACCAATACTTGATTCTCCATTAAATAAAGCCTCTGATTGAAATCATGGAACACAGAGCAGCAATAGAAAACTGCAGGAAATCTGTGCGAGTCATAAGATAACGTTTGATCGGATTAAAGAAAAGCGATGCAGGCATTCACTTGTGAACATGTGCAGAACCAACCTGGAAAGATAAGATGGGAGATGAGATCCTGAAAGCTTTCAAACAGATTTATGTGTTATCCTCGGGTAGAGTTGATATTGAGTCTCGATGTGGCCGGTGCTTTCTTTTTTTGAGTTTAGGCAGTGCTAATATCCAGGCAGGAACCTCACAATGAGATATGGCCATCACATTCGCTATGTTGCGCAGAAAAGGCTTATCCTCTTCAGTGTAGAATGTTATAGCTTCTCCAGGTCTACCAGCTCGACCAGACCGACCTGTAATTTGGAAGGGCAAGAAAGAAGATTGTAAATTTGAGAGATGTAAAATGGTAAGCTCACAAGGGAGAGTTCAGATTCTGGCAGCCAAATTAGATAATCAACAGTAGAATTCAACAGAGTTCCATATGATTGGTCCGTGTGCTATAATTAAAACGAAAATAGAAAAACGACTTACCAATTCTATGAATATAAGCAGCTGCAGATTCAGGAAAATCATAGTTAATCACACAATTGATGCCCTTAAAATCCATCCCACGAGAAACCACATCTGTTGCTATCAAAACCCATGTCTTGCCTGATCTGAAGTTGTTAACTGCATCTTCTCTCTATGGGAACAGAAGATTGTATGGTCAGAATTCGAAAACACAAAGCAAATTGTAAATCCAATGTATCGCAGAAGAAAACACTGATTCAAGCCAAATGGACAATCACATAGTGATTGGAAATGCTAACCTGCTGCTGGGAAAGGTCAGCATGAATAACATCAGCTCTTATATCGTCAAATGCTAATTCCCTGTAAAGTTCCTTTGCTCTTTCTTTGCTTTGGACAAACACTAGCACAGGAGGATTCAAACTCTACCAGCGAAAAACACATACAGGGTTAAGTACTGGAGGAATTAGGTAAGGCAGCAGAGAAATGCATGTCTGCTTAACAGAGCAGTATTCAAAATGTGCCTCAGCTCCACAGAAAATATGAACAGAGGTACCTCTTGAAAACATTGACGAAGAGCAAGCAGTTTTCCTTTCTCGCTGCCAGTAAAAACAAGTCTTTGCTTAATCAACTCAGAGGCAGAATTTCTGTCAGAAGTTCACAAAACATCAATGACTATGAAACTAGATATTTTTATTGTTTAGATAATACTATTATTTGTCATACTTTCTACCAACATTCACTCGGACTGCATCAACCATGACTGTGCTTGCAAGTTTTTCAACAGATTCTGGCAAGGTTGCACTAAACAGTGAACGAACTACAGTCGTCTTGGAACAGGCTTTGACCACAGAATCAATTTGTTCCATAAAACCTAGCTCAAAAAGCTTATCAGCTTCGTCCAAGACTAGATATTTAACCCTGCAAAAGGTTAGAATAAATAAATAACAGCCAACAAGATAATATGCAAAATTATAAAAAAAATTATGGTACTTTATCCACCATTCCTTTTAAAGAGAATAGCAGTGTGATAATGACAACCACGAGATGATTCTCATACCAACAAAACAACAGTCAAGAAATTGTAGAATGACAAACTACCAGTCCATTCAAATCCAGTGATAAACTTTCCAATATGTACAGCAGTTCCATGATTCTTATTAGACCTACTGTAAACATTCACTCCAATTGTAAGAAACAAATAGTTAAATTATGAAACACTGATACAAAACTCGCTTATCCTATTACATTCTCATAAATTACCTATATCCAAGATTTTAATGCAGTTGTGTATTTTGTTGCATTAACTCTGCATTCTGTTCAATAAACTTCATGCTCTTATTTTTTACCGAAGTATTTTGTAAGAACACTATTTGAAGAAAATATCAATTGTTTATGTACACTAAACTGCAATACTAGCATGAAACAGGATCATGATTGCTCACAATGTGGACCTGCACATGCTACGGTATCATTTTGATAACGCCACATTAATCCATATTGAATCATGTGTTAATAGGAAATCAATTGGCACAGAAATCACTTGGCAGACCATTCTTTGGTAACAACTCAGTCACAACAAAAGGAAAAGAGATGTACATTTAATAGACTAATCAATAAGAAGACAGAGCAAATAATAGAAAAGAAATATATTCAGAGATATTAATTGTTAGCATGGAGACAATCAAATACGTCGTTGCAAGAACAACCTCTACAACCACATACAATAATAACCTTTTTTTTGTTAACTCAGTAAAAGAGCTCACTCTTATTGTTTTTACTTGGGGCAAACAAGGAGTGAGTATTTTGATCATACCGGCTCAAATCAAGCTTTCTTTTACGAATAACAAAATCCAATCGAAGGGGAGTAGATATGATTATATCACATGGCATCTTTTCAAAATTCCCACTTGTGGAAAGCTCCTTGGTCATCAACTTGATGTAAAATTTCCTCCCCTTGGCCAGCTTCTTGCACTCTCTAGCAGTTTGAGCAGCTAATTCTCTAGTAGGGCAGAGAATAACAGCCTTCACACCATTTTTTGATCCTGGCTAAAGGCAATTAGGAAAACACAAAATAAGAAAGAAAAAACATTGACTAAATCAAATTCACACAGAAAGTTACCTTAATTTTCATGAGAATTGGACACAAAAAGGCTAATGTCTTGCCAGAACCAGTGGGCGCACATGCAAAGCAATCCCTCTTCTGCAATAAGCAAGACATGAAATGTCAAATTTGAATTATGTAGCTAGAAGCATTAGGTATTGAAAGTAACAAATAACTTGCTTAAAAAAAAAAAGAAAAAGAGGAAGCCAAGTTTAGAGCATACGGAAAGGAGAATTGGAATAGCCTGCCTCTGAATAGGTGTAGGCTCTCTGAAACCACGTTCAGATAAGTTTTGCAATAAATAAGGTTTGCACTTATACCTGCACACAATGAAAAATACAGGTTTTAGTAAATGAAGAAGAAAATAAAGTTAATGCAAGTAGATGGAAGGAAAATTAGAGTCCAACGCAAATATATACCAAATCAGTTTAGACTGGGTATGCACTATAGTATCAAGGTAAACTAGAAAATAAAGTTATGCCACCATGAGCATAATGGCAAATAGAAATGCTACAGTTTGCAGCACTTGGTGGTTTGGGAACACCAATGCATACAACATACTGTGACATAAATAGCCTTCTTTGATTGGAAGCTGAAGTAAATAAGAAGTTTCAGGAGGCAAATTTGCAATAACTTTAGAAACAAAAAACCTTCAGCAATCGAGGAACAGATTCCATTAGACCACCATCATCCATCACATATACGTGAAAGAAACAATAAACAAGAAATCCGACAAAGTTTGGTTTAATTTACTTCTGGAACTAAGTAGCACTGACTTAGCTGAAGCCTCAGTAATTTTTAACCAAGGTTTCATCTCCAGCCAAGTTACTTAACAACTACATCAAAGTCTAATAAACACTTTTTTGTCACTCTTTTGAACGAGATTGATGGATGGACAACATAGACATTAACTGCAAGGAAATTTCAGGAGATAGTTGAAAATTTTTCTAGTTGCTACATATGAACAAAAAAATTCAATTAGATTTATTATTTACTATGAAATTTGATTTCTTAGCATGGCATTAGTTGGAATACAGAAGTGTTTCATCATATGCATCATCACCAATTCCAGCCTAATGCTGTTAGACTTTTGCGGTCAACTTTCATTTAAATCTTAGCTCATTATTCATTAATATTATTTTGGTTCATAATTAGAAATTTTATAATTTACAGAACTAGCTATCAAAACTTTTAGACCCATATAATCCATAATAATGAATTTTTAGTAAAGCAACACAACAACCTATACCAAACCTTAAAAGAACAAAATTTCAGAAAATAGGAATCTTGCACTACTCTCAATGCTAGCTATGTTTCTATTTATGAGCCTTAAGCCATCAGTGTCATTTAGCAAAATAATAGAGCGATATCTGTGTTTCTAACGTTTGAGTCTTGAATCATTAATGTCAATTAGAAAGACCCATGCAATCAATTGAATTTGTCAGCGTTTCAAATGTTTACATACCAACACAATTAAATATAAGTCATAAATTAGCTACTTAACATCATCTACATATAGGGATGTAAATGAACCAAACGGTTCGCGAGTTATTCAGAGCTCGGTTCGATAAAAAGCTTGTTCGAGTTCGTTCGTTTATCTTATCGAGCCGAGCTCGAGCTCAATTTCGAGCTCAGCAGTTTTATCGAGCCGAGCTTGAGCTTAAGGATATTCGGCTCGTGAGCTCGCGAACATATTCATTTGTAGACTCACGAGCCAAAAAACGAGCCTTAAAACGAGCCTTAAATCGAGCAAAAAAAAAAGAGCTCTAAAACGAGCCAAAAAACTTGTTCTAAAACGAACCTTAAAACGAGCTCTAAAATGAATCCGAAAACGAGCCCGAGCTAGTTTAACGAATTAGGCTCGTTAACTATGATAATCGAGCTAATAACGAGCCAACCTCGAAATGTTCGCGAGCTTGATAATTCCAAAACGAGCCGAGCTCGAGCCTTGTAATAAAAGTTCGATTTGAGCTTGAACCGAGCTCAAGCCCGAATATAACTTAAACGAGCCGAGCTCGAGCCTAATACTGTTCGGCTCAGTTTGGCTCGTTTACATCCCTATCTACATACTCATTAATAGCCCTGAGCTTTTTGTGTTATGGTATATTGTTGTGGTTTTCAGTTGACTTCTGGTTCCTCATGTTTTAATTTCAAAGTAAACATCAATCCACATCCAAATTCTGCAAATTCATCCACTTCCTTCTTTTCTATTCTGTGGATATGAAATTTGCTATAATGCATATTTGTCGTAATTGGATACCTTGTGTTCTGCATATTATGACATGTTTCCATGAATTTGGGAGAAAGCTAATTTGCACTTAAGTAGATACCCAATAGGAAACAATTTTAGCTGATTGGTGAGAACCAATCAAGAACACCAAAAATAATAACATACATGTTATTGAAAATAGAACAAAGTAAACAATGTTACAAGAGTTGACTTGAATGGTCTTGTTTCCACTTTGACATTTGGATCTTTAAAACACAATCAATCTTTTGCATTGAAAAGGGTTCCTAATCTGACCAATCTAAATACTACCATGCATATTTATCCCATCAAAAAAAGGGCAGCCCGATGCACGAAGCTCCCGCCATGCGGGGTCCTGGGAAAGGATCCATTGTACGTAACCTTACCCTGTTTTTTGCAAGAGGCTGTTTCCGGGATTCGAACTTGTGACCTTTTGATCACATGACAACAACTTTACCGTTGCGCCAAGGCTCCCCTTCATATTTATCCCATCAAGCTGAAGCAAAAAAAAAAGAAATCTAGGGTTGGATGAAAAACCTGTTTCCTGAATACAAACTTATTATAAAAGAAAATGGAGAACCAAAGAACAGAAAAAAGGGCTAAAGTAGCTTTTTTTAGACTTTGGATTTGTTATTTCTTCCTGTTCTTTAGGAAAAAGAATCATTCTACTTGAGTAACAATCATTCCACTACTATGGTCTTAAAGCATATTCAATAACACCAACTAGCAACGATAGCAGCGCCAGCATTCTACTTGAGAAATAACAATTCCAGTACTATTGTCTTAAAACATTTTCAAAAATACCTTCCACTTGAGTAAATATCATCCCAATGCTATTGTCTACAGCATTTTCAATAACACCAACTAGCAATGATAGAAGCACCAGTAACACACGGCATTGTTTTAGAATGACAAATGTGATTAATGCTCCCTTCCGATGATATTCAACAGGTTTGTTTAATATCATCAAAATATTGTTTTTGGTTTCAACATCACTATGTTTTCTTCTCAGAGGATCATAGTTCAATTTCTGTACTGTCCTATGTACTAATGATGCTACGCATGAAGACACAGTTTCTTTACTAAACATTAAGTTACTTCACTCAATGAGTCCAGAATGTTTTTGTACTTGAGAGAATGCTCCACTAATGTGCTGTGCATTTAGAAACAAGGGTTTTACATGACTTTTATATTAAGTTGGGTCTAGCAGGGTTATTACTTTGAACTTGGGTTTCTTACGGAGGAGCAAGAGCAACTATGTGGAATTCTTCAAACTTGGGTGGTCCATGGTTGTCACCATCATTTTCATCCAGTTCTATTGCCAACTATCAAAAGCTTGTTGGAGAATACATCAGATTCATTATTTTTCATCAAGCATGCATTTTTTTTAATAAATTTACTCTAAAGTGGTCAACTTTATTTCATGAAGAATTCATTACTTATTTAGGCAAAAAAAGTTTTAATTTTGCATCAGCATTTTTGCCAGTTAAATTCTGAGTTATCCTTTTTCTTTTCTTATTTTTAGCCATTCTGATCCTTATTACTATATCATCATAGCTTGATGCCCTTGTTGATTAATAAAAGTGCCACAGTTAATAGTTTCAACTGATCCCAACTGGATTTTTTTAATCAAAATTTCAACAAAATCATGATTACTCAGATTTGAATCATTGTTCCCAGCACATTTTCACTCCACTAGCATTATTCATGCTGCAAGACAACATACAGTGCATGCCGCATTACACAAATGTCAATATGTAAATTGAACAAACTGTACATGCAGATTTATCTCATACAATAATCTCCAGATAGATAGAAGCATATGTAAAACCTTGATAAAAATGCAATATTCACACATACAGGAACCATACCTTGAGCTAAGCTCTGCAAAACTTTCAAGTGGAGAAGGAGCACCATGCCCAGAAACATGTATCTTATACTTTTTCCGAAGAATAGAAGATCTCTGCAGATGTAAAGTTACCATTTTAGAGGGAGTCGAGAGGGGGAAAAAAAGTTATTACAAAGTTAAACCAAGCACCACCTCAATCTGTTTTGCTGCTTCCTTCTTCTGCTCAATAGAATCAGCATCCATAACATTCTTTTCCAGAATGGAAGATAAAGATTCAGAACTCTTGAATACACTGAACCCTTCCACAGCTTCTGATATATGAAAGAACACAAAAATAAGAAAGTCTGACGTGTAAATAAAGGTTAAACAAACATTAAAGAAACAATGTTTATTATGATTATCTAAATGATTTCAAAATCACCAGCAGAATCCTTGTCCTTGCGCTTCCTCTTCTTTTGCTTCATGTTACCCTTTACCTCCACTGCGGATAGCATAAGTTTGTCAGGTGGGATTTCAGGATTAATTAGTTCCTTCTTCGGCTGCAGAAGTGTAGAACACAATTGAAAAGTAAGGAATCAACAGTACAGGAAATTGATTATGATGCGAGACAAATCAGCTGTCATAGATACCTGAAACCGAGCAATGTCATGAGCAAACCGCTTCCTATCTATGTGAACGCCGGAGAAGAGTAGAGAAGATGCCTTCTCCATGAGGACACAATGGTGTTCAGCTGTTTACTCTGAAACAAATAAATAAATAGGATTACAATTTGCCCTAGGTGTTTTACCATCTTTCATTCATTGTGGAATTCAATTTAATCCTTAACCATTTGTTAAGGAAATGTTACGTAGAAAGTCCCTTAATTTCTCCATAAGTTCTATTTGCACTATTTTAGCTTCATGCACACTTAATGCGCATATCAATAAAAAAAATTATAGTTTCTGCCAATATCAAGCATTGATTCCCTAACACGTTACACCATCAAACAGTATGATGTGTAAGCAATGAATATGAGAAAAATCTCAATGAATCCAACACCCTTACTCTCTCACATGATGGAATATAGCACCCAATATCATCTTCACCTATCTATACGTTGATCTAAATTCAGTTAATGAGTTCTTAATGTAACAATTGAATGCATCTACCTCCCTCCTAACAAGTGTAAGACCATTGGGTTTCCCCTCTGCATTGCATTGTGCTTGCTTGAGTATGGGATGATCATTGATGCTGACAGACTAGTAGCTTGAGAACAACACTAATGTTTATTGTCAATTGTTGTAGCTAGTACAAGAACTCTGTGTCACTAAGCTAACCTGGGTCTATCACATCAAAATGATGCCAACCAAGAGGCTACTACAATAAATCTATGATTGTCTAGGCTAAAGGCTAGTAAGGCATAGCCATCACAGAAATGTGCTCAGCTCCTAAATATGTGTGACATGGTATTATTGTCCAATACATATCATATGCCAAACATCGTATCTCCATTATTACAAGTTTGTAAGACCGTAAAATATTTCACATGTATTAAGTTAAATAGAATAAATCAGTGAATATATTAGTATTTAACAGGAACACTGTTGCACATTTGTGCACCAATCACAAGTATGATCACAACAGCCAATAAGCATGAACAAAAAAATAATATAAAAGTTCAAAAGTATATTGAATTAAAAATGCAAAAGAAGTTAAAAAAAATGAATAGGTTACTTTGTTGGCCAGGGGTACATTCATCGTAAGACCAACACACTCACGTTTGGGCCAAATCATAACCCAAAAGGTCATAATTGGTGACACAAGCGCATAACTAAACCAAAGACTCTCTCCTTTAAAATAATAAAAACCTATCTTTTACTCTTATGCAAATCTCTAAATGGTTGCAACCACACACAATAATGAAATTCAGTTTAACTGCACATAATATACAACATAACCATACAAATGTAACCATAACCTGCCAACCAAAAATAACAGCACCATTGTGAGATGTATCTGTCCCATTCGACACACTAAGTCAATCATAGACACTATAACTAGTCATAATTATCACTCTCTGCTAAGACTGACTAGCTGACTGTCGTAGTTAGGCAAGGGTGACACAAAGCCCACCACCGTGACACGACATAAGAGCACAATAACACAATGGCATCGTGCCCTTATGTCTTCTCCAAGATCAGCTGTTGCTGGACGCCTATGAAGGATCTAAAAGGATAACTAAAACTCACCCTCACACGATAAACATGGAATGCTACCAACGAATTTTCTATTCCGGCGATCTCGACCACACCGAAACGCTAGCTTGATTTGGGCCTAATCAACTCAGCCTCGAAACTAGACTCCAGGATCAAAAACAATCAAGAGAGACAGGGCAACTCTACCTGTTCGTTGAATCGCTGAAGGAGCGAATTCGCGGATTTACCCGGAGCGGAGAGAAACGAGACGGAGAGACGCCGGCGGACAACCGGGTTCTAGGGCATGCGACCAATTTTTAATATACCGCTTATTAAGACAAATATAAACAATTATAACTAAAAAAATACGTAAATAAATAACAAATTTAAAATAAATTATTCAATTAATTTATAAATTATTTAATAAAATTTAATATAAATTATATCTATGTCATATATAATATTAACAAATTTTCGAAAGAATTTTTCATTATAAATTTATTACAAATTCAATAAAGATAAAATAGCAGTAAATTTAGTAATTTACCCTTATAAATTTATTCTTGTTAATGATTTTTTAATAATTTAAAAAAATAAAATAGTTTTTAAAAATTATCATAGCTTTCATTATTTACAAATTAAAATGTATTTAAAAATTAATATCAGTTTCTTATTTTTTTAAATAGTGAACATAAAAAAAAAATTATCAATAAAGTAGGTATGATATATCGATATCAAAATTCGTATCAATTTTATCATACCAAAAACAATTGCAGTACAATTTATCAATTTTATACTCATACTATCTCACAAAAATAATTATCAACTAAAAAAACTATGAAAATATATAACAAATTTATAATAAAATATTCAATTAATTTATAAATTATTTAATGGAAACATAATATAAATTATATCTAGATTTCATATATAATATTAATAAATTTTTGAAAAAAATCTTTACTAATTCAATAAAGTCATAATAAATTTATTAAAATAGATAAAATATTAGTAGGTTTAGTAATAGGCAAAATTCTTCGGACTCATTTTGTTCATTAAAATTTATTTTGTTAACGAATTTTTTTATTATAATTTTTAAACATAAAATAATTTTTAAAATATCGCATCTTTCATTATTTACAAATTAAAATGTATTTATAAAATTAATATCAGTTTTTTATTTTATTTTTTTAAAGAGTAAAAAAAACATGAGGTTACCGAAGTGACTACAGATACCAAAATATCATACTATATATTGTACCGAAAACTTCTATATATAAAATTATACTGATATAATATTAAAATTTTAATATACTGAACATCAATATATTGTATCTGTAATGTTAGATAAGAAAATTCTACCCGTACTAAGTGATGGCTTCACTTGATTAGTTGGGAATCCATTCTATCCGTACTAAGTGGCGGCTTCACTTGATTCAATTGGGAGAGGATCCACCTTTTGTCGGTATTACTGAGTGAAAGGAAATCACATCCCGATCTAGAAAAACTCCACAGTAAATTAGTCTAATTTATTAATTTTAACCCAACACCTATACTGCTTCTCATAACACAATTAGAAATAATTATCAATTAAAAAAATAAAAATATATAACAAATTTACAATAAAAAATCCAATTAATTTATAAATCATTTAATGAAAATATAATATAAATTATATCTATTCTCATATATAATATTTACATATTTTTGAAAGAATTCTTAATGATAAATTTATTACAAATTTAATAAAGTCATAAAAAAATTATTAAAATGGATAAAATAGGAATAGGTTTATTAATTTATCGTCAAAATTCGTGGGTGATGATCATACTCATTTCTTTATTAAAATTTATTTTATTATTTTTTTATTATAGTTTATTAAACATAAAATATTTTTTAAAAAAATATGATATCTTTCATTATTTACAAATTCAAATGTATTTACAAAATTATATCAGTTTTTTATTTTATTTTTAAATAGTAAAAAATAGACATTACCGATTAGAGCTTGTAATCTCATACTATATATTATATATTGTATCAAAAATATCGATATAAAAAAAAATATGTTGATACTTATTAAAATTTTAATATATCAAAACTTTAATATATCACATCGGTAATGTTTGACAAGAAATTCTAGTTGTGTTGAGTGGCGGCTTCGCATAATTTAATTCAAAGAGAGTCTGACCGAGGGAGCAAACACTGACGAACACTTTCAATCAGTTGATTCTAGAGTATGTATTAATGAACCAACGTATTTTGTCATCCCACATCGCCCATCTAGAACGATTTGACTATAAATTGATCTAATTTATCAATTTTAGTTCACCAAGCACTCATTGTAACACAAATATATATAATTATCAACTAAAAAACATGCGAATAAAAAAATATAACAAATTTTAATGGATAAAATAGTAATTGGTAAGTTGCTCATATATTTCCTGCACATTTCTTCCACACGCACCTCCCCCCTCTCCCATTCAAATGTCTTTTCTATCCTTTTTTTTTTAAAAAAAATATTTAATTTTATTTTTAAATTAATTCTGTTTATTAATTTTTCATTAATATTTATATATATATTTTTAATTTTTATTTAGTTTTATTTTTTAAATTAATTTTATTTATTATTTTTCATTAGTAGTTATATATATTTTTAAATTTTTTAAAATTTTTATATAGCTTTATTTTTTTAATTAATTTTATATATTATTTTTTCATTAATACTTATATATATTTTTAAATTTTATTTAATTTTTATTTAGTTTTATTTTTGTAACTAATTTTGTTTATTATTTTTCATTAATACTCATATATATTTAAATTTTATTTAGTTTTATTTTTTAATTAATTTGATTATTATTTTTCCATTAATACTTATATATATTTTAAAATTAATTTTGTTTATTATTTTTAAATTTTATTTAATTTTATTTCTTTAATCAATTTTGTTTATTATTTTTTTATCAATTTTTTTTATTTTTGTATTTTATATAATTTTTAATATATGTCATAATCTCTCCCTTCATTTAAATTACCTTTCATTTAAATATATATAATTTTTATTTTAATCCATATTTTTATATTTTTACAAATAATAACTCCTAAAATTTATAACTAAAAATAAACAAAAGATTATAAACATATAAAAAAATATTCAAAAAATAAAATTGATAAAAAAACTGATTAAAAAAATAAAATCAATAAAAAAATAAAATTTTTAAAAATAATAAATTGAAAAAATATAAGTATTATGAAAAAATAATAAATAAAATTAATTTAAAAATAAAGTTAAATAAAATTTATATAAAATTAAAAAAATAAAGTATTGATAAAAAATAATAAACAAAATTAATTAAAAAATAAAGCTAAATAAAATTTATATAAAATTATAAAAATAAAGTATTGATTACAAAATAATAAATAAAATTGATTAAAAAAATAAAAATTTAAAAGATATCGTATTGATAAAAAAATAATAAATTAAATTAATTAAAAAATAAAATTAAATAAAAACTAAATAAAATTAAAAATATATAAACATGAGAGCTATTTTTAAATAACATTAATTAAACAAATAAAATTAAATGAAAAATAAATAATTTTTTTTAAAAAAAAGGAAGAGAGTAGAATAGCCATTTGAAACGGAGAGAGAAGCTGGGAGGGGATGCTGTAAAATGGGGAAAAACAGCTCTCATATTTTCTTAGTTAAAATTTATTTTTTTAACAATATTTTTTAAATAAACATAAAATAATTTTAAAAATTATCCTATCTTCCGTTATTTACGAATTAAAATGTATTTTAAAAATTAATATCAGTTTTTTATTTTATTTTTTTAAATAGAGAAATAAAAAAATTCACGAAATCTCATTCTGTATACATATAAACAAACTTCGATATACAATTTTATCATACGACTACAACAATTCAATTTATCAATTTTAGTACAACACCTATAATGCTTTTGATAAGTGATAACACAATTAGATATAATTAACAATTAAAAAGATATAAAATATATAACAAATTTACAATAAAGTATTCAATTAATTTATAAATCATTTAATGAAAATATAATATAAATTATATCTATGTCTCATATACAATATTAACAATTTTTTAAAATAATTCTTCCATAAATTTATTACAAATTCAATGAAGTCATAATAATAGGTTTAGTAATTTAAACTTATATAATCAGTCAAAATTATTATTAGTGATAATCATGAGTCATTTTAAAATTTATTTTGTTAATGAATTTTGTTTTATTATAATGTTTTAAGCATAAAATAATTTTTAAAAAATTTATATCTTTCATATTTACAAATTAAAATGTATTTATAAAATTAATATTATTTTTTATTTTATTTTTTAAATATATATTCTGTATATTGATTTTGGTATAATTTTTATATCGTTTACACTTAAATTTTGATATGGTACCAAACTATTAAATAGTATTACCGAATTTTTCAATATAATTCGACATAGTATGTACTATATATATCAAAAATTCTGATATTTTTTCCAAGCTAGATTTTTATTATTTTTAATTTAAAATATATTAAAATTTACAAATCTAATTTACAAATGAGATTAAGGTGTATTGAAGATCGATGAATGATGACATATAACATTCAGGAAATCACAAGACACAAAACATTAAGTTGGATTAGCATAGCTCGTAAAGTTTGATTTGACATGATCTAAAGAATTTTTGACTCAATGGGTTAAAGATTCATTTAATCGACGAAAAATGCTATGAGACATCAAAGATCACAAAAAATATTAAATATTAAATTGATTTGATAGCTTTGACACAATACTAAAAGATGAGTTGCATTAGAGCATCTGTAGTACTTTTAACGTGAAATGCATTAATATTTATTTTTTATTATTATTTTTAAAATTTATAGTATTAACGTGTTTAAAAATTTGAATACGTTAATGTTACCGTTTCAAAAAAAATATCTACGTCGATATTAATGCCGTTGTGAATGCCTTTAGTGACCTAGCGGATGAGATGTATAACAAGTTGAACTTCTTGGATCAACTATTACGGGACACATATGAAGGATCTAGAAGGATCAAATATAGCAAATGTTGAGTCTATCTCATTCATATTCACTTTGGGTCCTTCAGAGAAACTGAAACTCACCCTCGACCCGATCATTCTTCATGGAATGCTACCAACTAATTTTCTATTATGGCGATCTCAATCACACTGAAACGCTAGCTTGATTTAGGCCTAATCAACTGGCACTCGGAGCTCGACTCCTAGATCAAACCACCAATAGAAACAATTAGGGGATGCTTGTTCGGGAGGTTTGGAATGGGAATGAAATTAAACTTGTGCTTAGTTTGGGGAAATGAATGTGGGACCCACGGATTCATTCCTCTAAATAGAGGAATGGGTCATTCCCCACTAATATGAGGGGTATGAGTATTATTCTCATTTTAATAATATTTGTAATCATTTCTATATTCTTTCCAATTTTCTTATCCGAATCAAGCGCCCCTTAGTATATTGAAGAAACGAATTCATCAAGAGAAAAATACAAGGGAGGGATGTGGACAACTGGTTGGTTGGATTCCAAAGTTTTTAATGATATACTATAGAACAAATATAAATAATTATAACTAAAAAATATGCAAATAAATAATAAATTTAGCATAAATTATTCAATTAATTACAAACCATTTAAGAAAAATACAATATAAATTATATCCATGTCTTTTATATATATATACTTCCTCCATATCCGTGGGACCGACTCTAGGGGTCACTGATGTGACAGTTTCACATTATATATATATATATATATATACAGAAGTGATATGCTGCGGACAAAGCCCGCGCGGACCGCTGCGGACATGCTTCCTGATCGGTCTGGTGACCGATCAGGAGGTTCCCTGATCGGACTGGTGACCGATCAGGAAGCATGTCCGCAGCGGTCCGCACGGGCTTTGTCCGCAGCATATCACTTATATATATATATATATATATATATATATATATATATATATATATATATATATATATATATAAAAGTAAATTTTTGAAAGAATTTCATGATAAATTTATTACAAATTCAATAAAGCCATAATAAATTTATTAAAACGGATAAAATTAGTCATCTTTGCTAACTCATTTACTTGGTTAAAAATTATTTTTGTTAATAATTTTTTAATATTTTTTAACACATAAAATAATTTTTAAAAAATCATCGTATCTTTCATTTTTACAAATTAAAATATATTTAAAAATTAATATCAGTTTTTTTTAAAAAAAAAATTGTGAAAATAAAAAAAAGATCCATATATCTCACCAAAAACTTGGGTATACGATTTTATCATCTTGATCTAGAACATTCCACCATAAATGTTATCATAACACAATTAGAAATAATTATCAACTAAAAAAAATGAAAATGTATAACAAATTTGTAATAAAGTATTCAATTAATTTATAAATCATTTAAATAAGAGTTGGTTTAGTAATTTATTAAAACTCTTCGGGCTCATTTCCTTCATTAAAGTTTATTTTGTTAACGAGTTTTTTATTATAATTTTTTAAACACAAAATAATTTTTAAAAATATAGTACATTTCATTATTTACAAATTAAAATATATTTACAAAATTAATATCAGTTTTTTATTTTATTTTTTATGGATAAACGACACGATGTATGTATACCGAGATCTCGTACTATACCGAAAACTTCTCTATAAAATCATATTGATACTGTATAAAATTTTAATATATACTAGTGTGATTGTGCACACGCGTTGCGTGTGTAATATAATAATATATAAATTATTTAAGTCTTTGAAAACGCGTGTGTAATATAATAATATATAAATTATTTAGATTTTTGAAAATCCGAATTATTTGGATTTTCTAGTGTCACCCTTATAAACCAAGAATTAATTATTTAGGTAAGAATCCAACAATAAACTACTGTTATGTCCTTATGAAAAAAATTATTTTAATTTAATATTATACTTGTCTTAGTAAAAAAAATTAAGAAAAGTATATTTTTTAACATCGTCAGCCTAAAATATTTATAGAAGTTTCTTTGATCATAGTGTTGTCAATTTTAAGATATGGGACTAATGAGAACTATATTTTTTTATATAAAACAACTATAAAAACTTAATGATGAGAAAAATTCATAATAATATGCTGTAGTTGAATCTCAAACTCTAGATCACTGATTGTTTCGCTTGTGAAATTATTAATAAACTTTGGAATTATTTTTAGTGTAAATAGAAAAAAGGATATTAACGTAAATGTATTTTAGGCTTCACCAAAATTAGTTAGTAAAGGAGGAAGATTTTTAATAAAATAGTATATATGTATAACAGTGAAAATCTATCTGTACTGGCTGACGGCTTCACTTGCCGATATTGTTGAGTGAAAGTAAATCATGGATACGAAGTACAAGAGAAAATGATAATCAATTTTCCTTCGATCGGTTGGTTATCTGACATGCATTGATAAACCTAATGATTTCACTATAAATTAATCCAATTTATCAATTTTAGTCCAAGCTTATACCACTTATTTATATCACAAATATAAATAATTATCAACTAAAATAAATAACAAATTTAAAATAAATTATTCAATTAATTTATAAATCATCTAATGAAAATATAATATAAATTTTATCTATGTCTCATATATAATATTAATAAAGTTTTGAAAGAATTCTTCACGATAAATTTATTACAAATTCATAGAGCTATTGATCTCTTCAAAAATGGATGAGTGGAATACTGGGGATATGTGATTAATACGTTGACTGATTATAGAATGTGCTCTACTCTGTAAAATAAGTAATGTTAGTATTGAGTGAGGGAAGGGGTATTCGGCATTGGTCCTCCGATGCTCAAATCAGTCATTGAAAGTGTAGAAGGAAGTAAAGTAACAGTAACACATGGCGCCAACAGTAATAATGCATACCTCTGTCGGTGATTGACCCCATTTATATAGAGCCCTGGTGGGCGATGTGCATGCTCCACGAGGCATGGACACGTTCTCTAATATGTCACATAAATGGACCTATCAGGAAAGTATCTCTGACATCATATCTTAACAGGGCATGTATTGTTGGTACAGGAAGCATCCGACGATCGAACCGTTGTTTTGATAATGGCAAAGGAATTCAAAGTTAAGATTATGTTGTTATCTGACAAGGTTCATGGAGCTTGCAGAAAAGTCCTAAGTGGTACTTAGGCAAAAGTCCTAGCTGCGGTTAGGCAGGTGGAAAACTCTAGGGGGTGGTAATCCTAAGTCATAGGGGGCGGTAACCCTATGCGGAAAGTCTTGATGGGTCGAGGGCTTAAGGTAAAAGTCCTAGGGGGTGGTAACCCTAGGTGGAAAGTCATTGTGTCGTGAACCAGGTGGAAGACTGGACGAGCCGGGAAGCGGGAGTTCAACAGAAAGTCCGGAAACATCGAGTACTGAGCAAAAGTCCAGTCGATCTGGAGGATCGTACTGGCAACAGGTAAATCTCCTGAGTGGAGTAGGTGAGGACGCGTTCCCCGCAGAGGGAACAGTAGGCGTCGGGTCGACCTAGGACTTCCGGTCGGAAATCCGAAGTCAGACCGGACAGTCCGAATACTGTCAGAATATTCTATTAATATTTGTGCTAACTTGGTTTTGCAGGATGTGTTTGTAGTTGTAGACTAACATGTTTTGCAGGGCCAAAAACTAGAGTTTAGCCTCGGATGAACAGTGTCTAAGGTGCCTCCATGGAGTTTGGAGGTGCCTCCGGTGTAAGCCAGAGCCAGCTGTCCAGAGGAGCTGGAGGCGCCTTGGACCAAGGCTTGAAGGCGCCTTAAACCAGATAAGATACGACCAAGCTTGTGCTGATCCACCCGTGCGACTCGGCGGCTTGGAGGCACCTTGGACGGGCTTGGAGGCGCCTCCAGCACAGTATAAAAGAGGGGTTCGAGGCAGCACTCATACAATCATCATTCAAGCAATCCTTCTGTGAAAAGCTGCTAACGACATGATCCCGAAGTGCTGCAACAACCTCCCGACGACCCGGAGCTTCGTTTCTTCATCTCTTGTTGTCGGTATAAGATCATCATTTTAATTTAAGCTGTAATTGCTATACTTGTAAACTTTATCGATTCTATAGTTGTTGTCCACCGAAAACGGTCAACGACCGCGGGCCTTGGAGTAGGAGTCGTCACAAGCTCTGAACCAAGTAAACGACTTGTATTCGCATTGTGTGCCTTTTTATTTCCGCTGCTTTATTACTCTTATTACTCGTCAAGTTTTATGAAGTCGATTCCGAAACGCGAAATAGCCACGAGCGCTATTCACCCCCCCCTCTAGCGCTTCTCGATCCAACATGTATATCCCTGACAAGACAGTAGAAGCTTCCGTCTTACAATCTGCTTGTCGATCATGCCTTGTGTCAGCGACACTATCTCCCAGAAAGATATCGAGAGATACGACAATGGTCTCGCTGCTTGGCCGCCCGAGGTAGCCGCTCGGTCAGGTCTCCTCCGCTCTGTCGACCTCAGTGTTGGAACCCCGTGATAGTTTTGATGTGATCAACTAGGTTAAGTTAGATCCTATTATGTTTGATCATTGTGTCTAAATATGCAGGAACTTAGGAACACAAGAAGTCGAGCGGAAGACGCAGCTCGAGGAGAAGGCCGAAAAATGGGTTCGGGGTGAGCCCTATCCCGGATGGCTGCGATTACCTAGGCGATCGGAGCTGCAGAAGAGCAAAAAGAAGGCTGGAAATACTGTTGGAGTCGCCTTCAAAGAGAGTTGAAGGCGCTTCCGAGGCGCTTTGGCGCGCCTTCACTGTGGAAGGTGTCTACCATGGTTGAAAGGCGCCCTCGGCTAGGCTGAGTTTAGCCGTTGCCAAAGGATAAAGCTTTATCCTTTAGCACCTCGCTGGAGACGCCTTCTAGCCTGTTGGAGGCGCCTTCCAGCCTTGGATAAGATTTTCCGGTGGCTATAAAAAGGACCCCTGGACATATGAAATATCAATCAACTCTAGTATTTATTTCCTAGAATATTTCTGAGCTTTTAACGAGTGTAATAGGCTTCTCCGCCTATACGAAGGAGATCTTTTCAACGCTTTTTTTTTTACCTTGGATTAACAATCATCTAGGTTGTAACTAAATAATTCTTTTGTGTATCTTATTTAATCTAATTTCTTTTTATAAGTGTGCTACTAATCTGAGTTGAAAGATCGAGAAGGTATTACTTTCCATTTTTGATAGGCAATTCACTCCCTCAAGCTGACCGCCAAGGGTCATAACACACAGCTGCTCTTCCCTGCGGTGACTGAGTGTAGTAGCATGCCCTTCCCGTTCGGACAAGCTCTCCTGTCTCCTTAGCGTCCTGATGCCCCACACTGAGTCTTTAATTATCTTATCATATTATCCGAGCTAGACGGTTGGCCCGCCCGGACATTTATTACCTAACCGGCCTTTGTAGCCTCTTGCCGATCGGACCTTGATTTACCCGACCCGCCACTGTAGCCGTCCTCCACTCGACCACCGTAGGCAAGCCTTTTGATATCTTGGCGTTAACTATCTTGACTTTGACCTCCACCTCGGCAGTTGACTCGTGCCAGGTGGGCCCCCCTCTATCGCTGCTTCACAAGCCTCCCCCTCAAGTCTAGTCGACGGAGGCTGCAAGTCTGACTGATTGATCTAGTAGAGGCTTCAGTGGCTTCCACGTCTAATCAGACTAGATACGCTCCCAAGTGTCTGTTCGGGACAAGAGTTCACATCGTTCGACTTTATTTCGCCAGGCTTGATTTGCAAATGTCGCTCGGATCATATCTACAAAGGCAAATAGTGAATCGGTTGCTCGACAGTGTGATAGCCCACTCTCTGTGCCGATCGGGACGATGGGCGACAACACTTGGCGAAAATTTTCTTTTCCCTGCACTCCCTCAGATGAACGCCCTTTCGTAGTAGCTGACGTCATCAAAATTTCATGAGGGCCATGTAAATCTTTGATCATTATGGCCGAGCACACGACCATACCTTTTAATTATACCTCATTAATGTCTTCCGCTAGCTGAATGTCATGTGTCCCACTTTCTACCGCCGCACGTTTGACGTGACAGGCGCCTTTTCAAATTCTACGGTCGGATCTTCTCCTGATTTTTCAAACCCTAGATCGGACGGCTCAGGGAGATGGCTGTGAGGTTTATAAACCTCGCTTGTGTCGATGTCTTCTTCACTCTGTGTGCCTTCGTCTTCGAGCCTTCTGTGACGCTTCATCCTTTCTTCTTCTCCGACGATCTTTTCTGTAAGCTTCTTCACTTTTTCCTTGTTTAAATCCATTTGCTGCTCCCTTTTGCATCTTTTATTTTCGATGGTCGGCTCATCACAACCCCCATCCCTATCCCTGGGCTCTGGTATACTTCCACCGATTCCAGGTTCGACGGAGGCGATATTGAAAGTCTAAAATCCGCCTACCAATTTCCATTCGACTACCAAGTTGCTATTCCTTCTGCATACAACCGACCACACAAACTACCAACGAGTTTTTTGTGCTTTTTTAAGGATCAGTTCATCGCCAGTCTGTGGTTCCCTGTTCATCCGTTCTTTTTTATTGTTTGTAAATATTTTCATATTTTCCTTAACCAGTTAATGCCGAACTCCTTTAAACTGCTATGCAGGGTCATTGTCTTGTTCTGCCTGCATGACATTTCTTTGACTCCTTGGTTCTTCCATTATTTTTATTACCCTAAATTATCTGAGTCAGGGACCTTCCTGTTCTAAGCCTGAGTAGGCTTGGTCGTTTTTGATAAGATGTCGTCCTCCAATAAACATTGGAGGGATCACTTCTTTTTTCTCCATTTTCCCAAGCGGTCAGACAACTTTCAGTTTGGTCGGTCAGAAATATCACATTCACCGGTTGCTGTTGGAGGGTGTCCTTTACGTGTTCGTCTTGAGCCCGATTCGTACACGACTTCCGTCCAGACTAGGTATGCTCTTTTTCCCCTTCATCCTTGAATCTAACTGATTTTGCTTTCTTTTTTGCAGCTCGCATCATGTTAAGGGCGCATCTGGCCAGCAAGAGCAAGCTTGCGGATGCCGAGATTAATGCTGCGGTAGTGGTCGAACTGGAGAGTTAAGGTCTACAGCCAGTCGACTCCCACGAGGATCCGCTCGACGATGCCAAAGGAGCGGAAGCGCCATCCAACGAAGGTGGAAGAAGTCAAACCACGGCCAGTGGGGCGGCCGCTACAGATGACCTTCCTCCCAAACGACCCTCGATGATGCCAATCGAGGTAGCTTCTGAGTCGGCCACCTCCGGCGAACCCCTGCGACAGCGCAAGAGGCGCCGTGCGAAAGCGTCCTCTCGCTCTGCCACTTCCGCACTGCAGACTCCAGCACAAGCCGGCTCACGACCGTCCTCCGAGCGGGGCGAGACATCCACGCCCGCTCTCCTCGAGTAAGGAGTCGCAGTGCTCCACACCTCCTTATCATTCGACCGGGCACCATCGTTGTCCAGGCTATCGCTGGAGACCATTTGTCCACCACCGGTTGCTTTCCTGCCGCTTCAATCCTTGTCGGCGGCCCAAGTCTCCCACATCCGACTTGTCACAATGCCCCAATCGACGGGTAGAGCTACCTCGGAACCCTCTGGTCCGAGCGACCATAGACAAATAACGACAATTATCCATTTGTCGACCGAGGAGTGGTGCAGTCTGGACGACACTGCGTCCCACACGCCCGAGCACCAAATATGGATCCAGGGTCCGCTTGCACAAATATAGGTCGATGCCCGAGCCCGTGTGATAGTCATCTCTCAAGGGGAGCTCGCGAACAACCATACCCAGATGTCCACTAAGGTATGTACGTTGTTTTTGTACTTACTTCTTTTTATCCTCTCGGGCCTTACTATTTCCCCACTGCTGCAGTACTGGGTCAAGAGTCTGGCCATAAGCCAGAGGCTCGTATTTTTGGAGCATGAAGTCCAGTAGCTGCGCGCTCTGAGAGGCCGAGACCGCTCAACTGAAGGCCAATTTGCAAAAGAGCGTCGAACTGTTGGAGGCAGAGAGGGGCAAGAGCGCTGAGCAGGCTTCGCAACTGGTGAAGTTCAATAAGTAGGCTAGTTCCTTCGAGGTGAAGATCCTTTCAGCCAATACCAGGAAGCTTCGAGCCATTGATGACCTAGAGATGAAGAACAAGGAGGCTCGGATCCTAGCTCAAAACCTGAAGAAGGCGGTCGCATCTCTGAATGCCGAGTGGGAGAGCCGATTAGCTGAGCAAGTAGCGGCACAAGTACAATTGCCCTCTAAGGATGCTAAGTTGGCTACTTTGAAGGTTGATCTAGAGGCCTCTTGAACGGAATTGGAAGTTTATCAAGGCACCGAGTCAAGCCGGTTCGAGATTCTAAAGTGAGACTACCTCCGCTCGGACCCTTTCAACAACTGGCTCATCGACCTAGTACTCTGCCTCTTCAACCTCGCCATTGATGGGACGCTCGACCAGCTAAAGGGCGGTGACTGCATCCCAACCTCACTAACCAACAATGTCATCAGTCGAGATAAGCTGACCGAGGCACTGCTCGATGATGTGCTGGACTACCTGAAGTGAACCCGTCCCATGCGAAGCTCGCCTCTTTTTGTACTACCCCTCGCAAGCTTGTAAAAATTTTCTAAGTCTTAATGCATGATCGCTCGTTCGACGTATCCTTGTTTATTTGATTCTGTATTTCATCATGCATCGTCGTTCAACATTTTTTTTGCTTTGTTTGTTGCCTCATCGGTTCATGCATCTTTGCTCAGCTCGAGTATGACTACGAACCACTTATGTTTTGCAAAAAATTTCTAAGTGTGGTTCCATATCCGCTCGATCGTCAATGTAACTAGTTGCTAGGATGTCCGAGCGATCACTCCAAAGCTGCTGAACGACCTTATTTAGTGATAATTGCTTTTTGGAGCAGCACGTGTCCTGGTCAGCCTTATTCTCGGCTTATATATTCGTCGATCCTCTTCATGAGTTTATAGTCGCCGCTCGGTTGTTGAAGGCATAGACTTGCGTTTAAAGTTGCCGCTCGACTATTGACGAAGACATGAGTTTAAGGTCACCGCTCGACCGTTGGTGAAGATTAGGGTTTAAGGTCGCCGCTCAACCGTTAGTGAAGACTGGGGTTTAAGGTTGTCGCTTGACCGTTGATGAAAACTAGGGTTTAAGGTTACCACTCGATCGTTGGTGAAGACTAGGGTTTAAGGTCGCTGCTCGACCGTTGACATAGACAAGGGTTTCAGGTCGTCGCTTGACCGTTGACATAAATAGGGATTTAAAGTCGCCGCTCGACCGTTGACGTTGACAGGGGTTTAAGGTTGCCGCTCGACCATTGATGAAGACATGAGTTTAAGGTCGTCACTCGACCGTTGGTGAAGACTAGGGTTTAAGGCCGTCGCTCGACAGTTGGTGAAGACTAGGGTAAGGTCGTTGCTCAACCGTTGACGAAAACATGAGTTTAAGGTTGCCGCTCGACCGTTGGCGAAGACATGAGTTTAAGATCGCCACTCGACCGTTGGTATAGACTAGGGTTTATAGTCGCCGCTCAACTTTTAACTTGGTTGATCAGCACAAAAGTCTTGGATACTTGTGAATTTTTTTCATCGTTCACCTGGATTTATACGACATACTCTATTACAATGTTATTTGTATTTAACCACACACCTCTCAACCGGCCATATAGGGTTGGAGATGGTTCATGCTCCATGGTCGATCGGGCTTTCTTTCACGATAACATTCACCTCCAAGCGCATGTTCTTCCGAGCGACCCTTGCTTCGGACTTGACCATCTCGATGTAGCATCGTCGAGCGGCCAACTGGTCGCCCTTGACTTCGCCCACCTCGTTGTCCACCAGAAACTTAATCTTCTAGCAGAAAGTGGACACCACCGTTCGGAAGGCGACCCAGTATGACATTATAGGCAGACAGCGCGTCCACCACAATGAAGTTCGTCGTTTATGAAGTTCGTCGTTTATGAAGTTTGTCGTTCTCGTCCTCTTTAGTGGCTCCTCTCTGAGTAGGGATGTAAATGAACCAAACGGTTCGCGAGCTATTCGGAGCTCGATTCAGTAAAAAACTCGTTCGAGTTCGTTTGTTTATCTTATCGTGCTGAGCTCGAGCTCGATTTCGAGCTCGACAATTTAATCAAGCATAGCTCGAGCTTAAGGATATTAGACTCGTGAGCTCGTGAACATGTTCGTTTATAGGCTCGCGAGCCAAAAAAACGAGCCTTAAAACGAGCCAAAAAATAAGTTCTAAAACGAGTCAAAAAAACGAGCCTTAAAATGAGCTTTAAAATAAGCCAAAAAAATGAGCTCTAAAACGAGCCAAAAATGAGCTCTAAACGAGCCCGAAAATGAGCCCGAGCTCGCTTAACGAGTTAGGCTCGTTAACTTTGATAATCGAGCTAATAACGAGCCGAACTCGAACTGTTCGCGGGCTTGATAATTCTAAAACGAGCCGAGCTCGAGCCTTGTGATAAAAGCTCGATTCGAGCTCGAGCCGAGCTCGAGCCCGAATATAACTTAAACGAGCCGAGCTCGAGCCTAATATTGTTCGACTCAGTTCGGCTCGTTTACATCCCTATCTCCAAGCGAAATGGTAAGCCGTGCTTGACCGATCGGCAACATTTCGTTGCCTGTGAATCCATAGAGCGGGGTCGTCATTGGCCGCAACTCGCTCCGGTCGATTTATAGCTAGTCGAACGCCTTCTTGAATATAATATTCACCGATCTCCCTGTATCAATAAAAGTTCGATGAATAGTATAATTAGCGATTACCACTCGGATGATCAGGGCATTGTTGTGAGGGATCTCCACCCCCTCTAAGTCTCGAGGACCGAAACTTATTTCAAGTCCTTCGGTCTTCTCCTTGTTGTACCCAATAGTGTGGATCTCCAGTCGCCGAGCGTGTGACTTCCTCGCTCGATTGGAATCATCACCGGTCGGCCCACGAGCAATTATTCCAATTTCTCCTTGAGCGGTATTATTCTTGTTTTCTTCTTCCCAAGCCGAGGGTCTGTTCCACTCGGCAAAAGCTCGAGCAGACTCTTGTTGTTCCTTTACTGGGGTTAATGATGTCGTCGCTCAAACGCCCCTCTCTCTTCCACCCTCCGGCCAGTTGACAGGCGTCTATGATGCCGATCAGGTGATGGCGACCGACAATGATATCTTCGTGGAGTCGGTTGGCTTGCAATCAACGTCATATCATAGCAGTCGATAGGGATGTAAACGAGCCGAACCGAGTCGAACAGTATTAGGCTCGAGCTCGGCTCGTTTAAGTTATATTCAGGCTCGAGCTCGGGTCAAGCTCGAATCGAGTTTTTATCACAAGGCTCGAGCTCGGCTTGTTTTAGAATTATCAAGCTCACGAACAGTTCGAGCTCGACTCATTATTAGCTCGATTATCAAAGTTAACGAGCCTAACTCGTTAAGCGAGCTTGGGCTCATTTAGAGCTCGTTTTTTGGCTCATTTTTTGGTTCATTTTAGAGCTCGGTTTAAGGCTCGTTTTTTTGGCTCGCGAGCCTATAAACGAACACGTTCGCGAGCTCACGAGTCGAATATCCTTAAGCTCGAGCTCGGCTCAATAAGATAAACGAACGAACTCGAACGAGTTTTTTACCGAATCGAGCTCCGAATAGCTCACGAACCGTTTGGTTCATTTACATCCCTAGCAGTCGAGCGTGTTGTGCGTCACCGACCGATGGAAGGAGCATAATAGTGGCTTTCATGCTTTGCCTTTTGCAGCCTTTGGGTGACCGACTGCTACATGTTGTACGACATGTGTCCTCGACTCTTGGTGTTGCTGGGCTCCTCTCGATCGGGGCCCCTTTGGGGGATGATGGCTACTCAATGGTCGTTGTTCAATCGCTGCTGGGGGCTCGACAGGCGCCTCCTTTCTTCTGTCCGCTTGATCTTCTTCCACGTTTATGTACTCTGTGGCCCTCCTGAGCAAATGGTTGAAGTCCCTCGACGACTTTCGGATGAATGACCTGAAGAACTCCCCTTCGGTGAGACCTTGGGCGAAGGCGTTCACTAACACCTCTATAGAGATCAAGAGAATATCCAAGGTCATCTGGTTGAAGTACTGGATATAGGTCCTCGGTGCCTCCCTGGGCCCTTGCTTTAATGAGAATAGATTGATGCTGGTTTTCTGGTGGTGGCTACTACTGGCGAAGTGGTGAAGAAACGCCGCTCAGAAGTCCTTGAAGCTGTGGATTGACCCGTTCGACAATCTCTTGAATCAGTGTTGTGCCGATTCAGAGACGGTAGTGAAGAAGACCCGACACTTTACCCCGTTCGTATACTGATGAAGTGTGGTTGCGTTGTCAAACTTGGCCAAGTGGTCATCTAGTCGATAGTTCCATTGTATTCTCCGATTACCAACGGCGTGTAGTGTCTGGGTATAGGGTCATCCAGGATCCCCTGAGAAAATTGTTGATTGATTCACTCGGGTGAATCATCGTCTCTTGATGCCTTCCCTTTTCGTGCATCCTGGACGGGTGCATCATCCAAGGAAGACCTCCGGTCCTTGTTCGCTAGACTCCGTTCCTCTGATGGAGTCCAGAATAATGCTCGATGAAAAGGGATCGGTGCATTGGGTACTTCCCCATATGTGTCGGTCGACTTCTTGTTTTGTCCCCGAACAGATACATGATTCGCTCGGTCTCCATATCCTACTTGATGCTCTGACGCTGATGTCGTGGGCTTATGCGCTTGGCGCTCGGCCATCACTTGTTGTTGTTGTTGCTCCTCTATCCTTGCCACTCAGGCTTATATAAGCATATCAAGCTCCTCCAACGTGGTGAGTCGTCTAGCGTCTTCTATCTTCTGGTTTTGGATGCAGGCTACGTTCCCACAGACGGTGCTAAAATGATCTTATTCGAAAATGGGAGGGTGGAATGTTGGGGATGTGGTTGCTGCCCTGACTGGCTGTAGAACGCGCTCCACTCTATAAAACAAGTAACGTTAGTGTCCATCCAGGGAAGGGGTCCCCGACGTGGGCTCTCCGACACTCAAGTCAGTCACCGGAAGTGTAGAATGAAGCGGAGCAACAGTTACGCAAGGGCTAATAGTAATAACACGTACCTCCGCCGGTGATGACCCCCTTTATATAGAGCCCTGTTGAGCGATGTGCATGCTCATCGAGGCGTGGGCACGTTCTCCAATATGTCCTATGAAGGGACCTATTAGAAAAGTACCTCTGATACCATACTTTAACATGGCATGCATATCCTTCATAAAACAGTAGAAGCTTCCGCCGTATGATTCGCTCGGTGATCATGCCTCAGTGGCACTATCTTCCAAAAGGATATCGAGAGATATGACAATGACCCTACTGCTTGGCCAAGCGAGGTAGCCGCTCGGCCGGGTCTCCTCCTCTCTGTCGACCTTTGCTGCTCTTCCCTGCAGTGACTGAGTGTAGCAACATGTCCTCTCCCATTCGGACAAGCTCTCTGGTCTCCTTAGCATCATGCTGCCCCATACTAAGCGTCTGGTTGGTCCGCCTGGACACTTATTACCTGACCGACCTTTGTAGCCTCTCGCCGATTAGATCCTGATTTACCCGACCGACCGCTGTAGCCGTCCTCCGCTCGACCATCATAGGCGAGCCTTTAATTTTGACACTTTGATGTTGACCATCTTGACTTTGACCTCCATCTCGATAATTGACCCGTGCCGAATGGACCCCTCTATCGCCGCATCAACTATAATAAATTTATTAAAATGGATAAAATAGCAGTAGGTTTGGTAATTGACCCTAGTTAAAATTTATTTTGTTAATGATATTTAAATAATTTTTTATTATAAAAAAAATTAAAAAACTATAATTCTCACACCACTATACCAAAAACTTTATACAATTTTATATCCCAAAAATTATACCCTAAATTAGTCTAATTTATCGATTTTAGCCCAGCACCTCATAACACACTTAGAAATAATTATCAATTAAAAAATGAAAATATATAACAAAATTACAATAAAATATTCAATTGATTTATAAATCATTTAATGAAAATATAATATAAATTATATCTAGAGAAAATTTGCATACATCCCCTATTTATAAACAAAATTATGCATGCAGTCTCCATTGTCATTGATAGAAAACTTTGTTTTTACTCCCTAGTCAAACATATTTATCTAATTGTCCATAATACTTTTAAGTATAAAAAGTTCAAAAATGAGTGTAATTCCTCTTAAATTCAGTATATTAAACTAGAATCTATATATTTTCTATCAAATTGAGTATTTTTTTTCACCTCAATTGAATGAAAAATATACTAGATTTTCTTTAAATGATACTCAATTAGATGGAAAATATATTAGATTTTCTTTAAATGATGCTGAATTTAAGAGGAATTATATTGAACAGTAAAAAAAGTCGTACTCAATTTAATAGAAAATATACTCAATTCTAGTTTCAAATGCTGAATTTAATAGGAATTATACTCATTTTTAGATTATTTGTACCTAAAAAATATAAAGGGTAATTTTAATAGAAAATATACTCGATTTTAATATAAAGCACTAACTTTAAGAGAAATTATACTCATTTTAGTATATTTTCTATCAAATTGAGCACGATTCTTTTTCCACCTCAATTGGATGGAAAACATACTAAATTTTCTTTAAATAATACTCAATTGGATGGAAAATATACTAGATTTTCTTTAAATGGTGCTGAATTTAGGAGGAATTATATTAAGTAGGAAAAAAATCGTGTTCAATTTAATAGAAAATATACTCGATTCTAGTGTAAAGTACTGAATTTAACAGGAATTATACTTGTTTTTAGACTTTTTGTACCTAAAAAATATAAGGAACAATTTTGATAGAAAATATACTCGATTCTAGAATAAAGTGCTGAATTTAAGAGGAATTATACTCATTTTTTAATTTTTTTTTACCTAAAAAATCTGAGGGACAATTAGTTAACAATATTTGTATGAGAGAGTTGAAACAAATAAAACCTTACATGTAGGAAATGAAAATAAAATTTTTGTGATTGGAGACGTATGTAAAGTTAAAATTGTGATTAAGGATTTTTCTCTAATTTAGTAATTTACCGTTATATTCTATGTCTCATATATAATATTTACAAATTTTTGAAAGAATTCATATAAATTTATTACAAATTTGATAAAGGCATAATAAATTCATTAAAAATATATAAAATAGGAGTAGGTTTAGTAATTTACCCTTATATAATCATTCAAAATTCTTTGTAATGATCATGGCTGATTTCCTTTATTAAAATTTATTAAATATCGTATTATTCATTCTTTACAAATTAAAATGTATTTACAAAATTAATATCAGTTTTTTATTTTATTTTTTAAATAGTAAAAATAATCGATATCCAAATTTCATATCATATATTATATCAAAAATATCGATATATAAAAAAAATCTTATTGTTAATATATTGAAACTTCAATATATTATATCGGTAACAAGGAAACTCTACCAGTGCGTGACGGCTTCATTTGATTGAGTTGGGAGAGGTCCACCTTTCACCGGTATTGCTGAGTAAAATCATGAATTCACGAAGTACAAGAAAAAATAATAATCAGTAAAGTGAAGAGGCCGAGGGAGGAGACGATGTTCTAGGGCATGTATTGGTGAATCAACATGGCTTTACCGTCCCGCATCCCCGATCGAGAATGATTTAATTATAAATTGATCTAATTTATCAATTTTAGTACATCGCTTATACCACTTATTATCCGGGCTATGGTACAGTGATATGATATTGAGGTTGTCACCCAGACACCCATGACTCGAACCCCAATTATGATGAATTTATAGAAATTTTTCTTCCAAATAAGGCACACAATTAAAAAATGCAGGGCTCCCGGACTGCTCACTGTGAGCATTTCCCGATTTATCCTGATAACTGATGAAAAACTTCCATAGGATCGGACCGATCACCCCAAACTCGACCTGATTAATCATTTTTTATATACCTTATTATAGCACAAATATAAATAATTATCAACTAAAAAATATGCAAATAAAAAAATAAATTTAAAACAAATTATTCAATTAATTTATAAATCATTTAATGAAAATATAATACAAATTATATTTCTCATATATAATATTAACAAATTTTTGAAATAATTCTTGATGGTAAATTTATTACAAATTCAATAAAGCTATAATACATTTATTAAAATGGATAAAATATCAATAACCAGTACCCTTATATTTCCTAGTTAAAATTTATTTTGTTAACTATTTTTAATAATTTTTTAAACACAAAATAATGTATCTTTCATTATTTACAAATAATGTAATTAAAAAATTAATATCAATTTTTTATTTTATTTTTTAAATAGTAAAAAAACAGACATGTTTAATATGATATATCCATATTGATTAGGAATTAATGCAAACATGTTTTGAACTTTATAACAACTTGATAGAATGTAAATAAAGTTCACAAATCTAATTTATAACTCGATGAGATTGAATCGTTCTTAGCTAGTGGTGCTATCAAATAGGTATAACTCAATAAGGTTGTGTTTATTGAGTTGCTGGAGGCAAAGTTGGTGTTACTTATCACTCGAAGTCTATGGAAGATGATGAATGAAATGACATACGATAAAAAAAAAGATGATTCATTCACTTTTAGTGTCTCCGTCAGTTCATTCTTAAGTCAATACGGAGGAGGTAAATCACAGGTGACTACTAACCATTAGTGCAAGTGGTCAAAACATAGGAGAGGCATGCTCAGACATATCGAGTTTTGACCCTAAGACCTCATATGATAATGCTCGATATCTCAACCATCGCACCGCCCCGAAAGGATATACTGGCGGGGTGAGAGAGGTTAGTGAAGAAATGGCAAGATACAAAACATTAAGTTGAATTAGCAAAGCTAATAAAGTTTGATTTGACAGGATCAAGAGAATGTTTGGCTCAATGGCTTAAAGATTCATTAAAGATGGACAAACAATATTACGAGACATCCAAAAGATCACAAAAATATTAATATTAAATATTAAATATTAAATATTAAATTTATTTGATAGCTTTGACAACAATAGTAAAAGATGAGTTGCATAAGTGACCTAGCAAAGGATGAGATTTATAACAATATTGAACTTCTTTTACAAAGAGATTCATCTACTTACAGCATGTCTGTGATCATCTCTTAGCAATGTGTAGTTCTCTTTAGCAATGGAGAGAGCCCTCTTGATCTGGAATTGCTGCTTCAAATTTGTTAACACTATGAATCATGAATATGATTAGTCTAACACATGCAAATGGCCGTGCTAGGCAAAGTCTACCATGATTTACCTTCCCTTCAAATCGCATGCCTCAGGGATGGGGATGAGGGTTATCACCTTTTCTTGCAATGAATATGATTAGTCCAGCACATTAATGACATGCTGAGCTAATCCTTTCACATTCAACTAGTGTATCATAACATGGCTCTAGTTCGGGACCCTCTGATCCTTCTCCCACAAGAAAGGCGCGCAGCTTGTTCCCAGATTGCACCCAGCTGTATGCTGGATTCTTCTTCACCTTCCTCAGTTTCATTAGCGCCCTGATATGGTTTGATTCATCCCATCTCCCATTCTCAGCATACATATTGGAGAGCAAGATATAGTATCCACTGTGCTCCGGTTTCAGCTCAAACAAATGCTCTGCTGCCAATTTTGCAAATTCCAGATTTCCATGAATGCGACATGCACCAAGCAATGCACCCCAAACATTGAAATCTGCCTCGAAGGGCATGCTTTTTATCAATTCCGAAGCCTCTTGCATCCGTCCAGCTCTACCTAGAAGATCGACCATGCAAGCATAGTGCATCTGTATTGGCTTGATGTTTTGCCCTAACATTTCATCAAAATATCTCTTCCCTCTCTCAACAAGTCCAGCATGGCTGCAAGCTGATAAAACAGCAATGTAAGAAACATGGTCGTACTTCACACCTTCATCTTTCATTAGATCAAACAAGTTGATTGCCGTATCAAGTTCTCCTTGCATTCCATGTCCCAAGATCATAGCATTCCAAGAGGCTGCATCCTTGTTCGGCATCCTATCAAAGATCTTTCTACCAAGATCAAGCTTTCCACATTTAGCGTACACATCTAATAATGAATTTGCAACAAAGAGATGAGTGTCGATGGACTTCTTGATAGATGAGCAGTGTATCTCCTTTCCTTGCTTGACTGCAGATAGATTAGCACATGCAGATAATGCTCCAACAAAGGAAACGATGTCATGTTCAAGGCCTACGTATTGCATGTCCACGAACAAATTCAAAGCTTCTGCACACCATGGACTATCAGAGAACCCTGAGATTAAGGTATTATAAGACACATGATCTCTCTTTGACACATCAAAAGTGCTCCAAGCAAGATTAAACCTTCCACACTTAACATACATATCAATCAAAGCATTTGAAACAAACAAGTCATAATCAGAACCGAAGCGGATTGCCCTGGCATGGATTTCCTTACCCTTTTTCAATGAAGCTATCCTAGCACAAGCTGGGAGCACATTCGTATATGTCACCGAGTCAGGGCACTCGCCGTGATCTTGCATCTCCATAACTAGTTTAATAGCTTCTAACTCAGTTCCATTCTGTGTAAAACTTGCAATTATTGTGTTCCAAGAAACCACATTTCGATTATGCATTCTATAGAAAATATGTGACCCCTTGGAATGAAATCCAGATTTTGCATACATGTCCAATAGAGAATTAGCAACAAAAATATCAGAATCCAAGTAATGCCTCAAAATATAACCATGAATCTCTTGGCCAATACTGAAAGACTCTAACTCGACCACTGCTGGTAGGAGGGTTGATATAGTGATGGAGTTTGGCTCTACATTGTTAGCGTGCATGTTCTTGAATGTCTTCAAGGCATCCTCATACCAACCAACATGGACAAGACTGCCAATAAGAGAGTTCCAGGAAACATCATTCTTTACCAGCATAGTATTGAAAACTCGCAATGAAGCTTCTGAGTCACCACACTTCCCGTACATGTCAATCAGAGCATTGCCAACTCTTACCACTGAATCAAGGCCATGCTTAATAGAAACTCCATGAATTCCCTTTCCAAAATCCTCATCTTGCAATGCAGCACAAGCAGGTAGTGAACTGATCAGCGTCACGGAATCCAGTGGAAGGCCACACCTTTTTATCTCCGAAATAGATCTTACTGCCTCCACATACATCCCACTAGACGACAGCACCGAAATGATTGAATTCCATGACACAGTGTCTTTGTGCACCATTTCACCGAACACCTGTCGTGCGGAGCACACGTCGTTAATGGCACAATAGAACATCAAGAGAGTATTCCCGACAAAGACATCATCCAAAAATCCAAACTTTATCACTGATCCATGAAGCTCCCACCCTTTTCGCGCCTGCGTGGCAACAGCAGCGACTGTGAAGACGAACGGGAAGGTGCGATCGTCGGGTCTGAGGCCGGCACGGAGCATGCCGTTGTAAACAGAGAGGGACGAATCATGGAGTCCGGATCTAGAGAGGGCACGGACGAGGGTGTTCCATAGGAAGGGTTCCCGGAGCTTGAGGGGGCTGTCGTCGAAGAGACGGATGGAGGCGGCGGGGGCGCCGTGTTCAGCATAGGAGAGGAGGAGAGAGGAGGTGATGGGGAGATGGCAGAGGAGGAGACCAGATACGGCAGCCTGGACGTGGGCCTGCTTCGCGTGGGCTAGGGAGCGGCACTGCAGAAGGCGGTCGTGGACTGCAGAGGCGACGGGGTCCGACGGAGGGCAGGAAGAAGCAGGGCTAAAACGAGCAAGGAGTGAAGGAGGGCGAAGGACATGCCAGGGGACGCGCATGCGGAAGGAGCCGAGTTCAGAAGCAGGCGTGGGCGCCTGGGCGGAGCAGAGAAAGCCCGCCGGAGCTATTTCTCCGATTCAAGGTTCTGGTCGGTCTCTGATGGAACCTAAAAAAAATTCATTTCTTTGGATTTCCTATGATTTACCTTAATTTTTAAAATGCCCCCATACTTTCCAGATCATCAAAATGCCCCTATTGTTTCAGATTGTTTTCATGCTACCCCTTATTCGCGCGATCTAGGCCCTAGGGCAATTTTCAGATTATCTGTGGTATCTTTATTGATTAAGGTTATTATTGATAATTTATCTATCTAAGTTATGTTATTTAATCTTATTTAATTAATGATTTCTAAGTAATGGAGACTTCTCCATCAATAAATAAGGGATATAGTATGGAATATAATTGAAACGGTGATAAAAGGGGTCATTAAGTATGGGTCAAACTGTTGGACTCCGTGTTAGTTTTTGATGTGATCAACCAAGTTGGTTAGGTCCTGCTATATTTGATCCCTGTGTCTGAGTGTGCAGGAGCTTAGGAACACAGGAAGTCGAGCGGAAGACGCAGCTAGCGAGAAGGACGGCACGGGAAGGGAGCCGACGGGCTCGGTGCGTCCGAAGGACGAGAGAGCTGCGGAAGAGTACTCCGGTGGACGTGAAGAGCGTGCGCGGCGTTCGAGGGACGTGAAGCCGGGACGGAAGGTTGCTCGAGGAGAAGGCCGGAAATTGGGTTCGGGTGAGCCCTATTTCGGTTGGCCGAAATCACCCAAACAAACGGAGCTTCGGAAGACAAAGTGAAGAAGAAAAGGAGTCAAAAGAAGCTGGAAGTTACTGTAGCAGAAATTACTGTAGCAGGAACCTTGAAGGCGCCTTAAACACATTGAAGGCGCCTTGAATGGATTGTTTAAGGCGCCTTGAGCAGGTCAGTTTGACCATTATTGGAGGCGCCTTGGACTCTCGGGATAAGATTTCCAGGGCTTATATAAAGGCCCCTGGAGCTAGGAATTCAACAACAACTCAAGCAATCAACTGTGTAGTGTTTCCTAGCAATAGTTCTGAGCTTCCAAAGTGTAAAAGGCTTCTCCGCCTTCAGAGAAGGAAAATTTTTCTACTGCGTTTTTTCTACTTCCCTGGATTAACAACCTTCTTGGTTGTAACCAGGTTAAAATCCTGATCTTCTTGTATTTCTTTATTTAGTTTTTATTGCTTTATTAATTTATCACTATTGCACTAATTGAGTTGAAAGTACGAGGAGGGTATAGTTTAATTTTTGTTTTCAGCAATTCACCCCCCTCTTACCGGCCTCCGCTGCACCAACAAGTGGTATCAGAGCCTGATCGCCTCAGAAGGACTAACCGCCAACTGAAACACTACGATCAAGACGATGGCCGGAGCGAACATCCATCCCCCGAAGTTCGACGGAGACTTCGCCACATGGAAGCGCAAAATGGAGGTATTTTTTAAAACAGATTTTGATATTCTAATTACGATGAAATATGGTTTTGCAGCGCCGAAAGACAAAGAAGAAAACACATGGAGCAAGAAAGGCTGAGTTCCATCTACTCAGCGTTCTACCGCCGCAGGAGGTAAATCGGATCGGAAGCTACGACTCCGCGAAAGATCTCTGGGAAAAATTCCTGGAGCTTCACGAAGGTACTTCCGAAGCAAAGCTAGCGAAGCGCGACATCCTCCGGAACCAATTAACGAACCTCCGGATGAACCAAGGCGAGAAGGTAGCGCAACTCCAAGCGAGAATCAAGGAGCTGATAACGCAACTAACGAACCTTGGAGAAGAGGTAACCAATCGGGATTCTATCCGATACGCGCTCAATGCTTTCCCGAGAACTCCAGAGTGGGCCTCCTTAGTAGATGCATACTACATCTCTAAGGACCTCGAGGTAAGTACGTTAGAACAATTATTTTCGACTTTTGAACTTTACGAATCTCGAGTTTCAGAACCCAACGGAGCAGAGAAGACAAGTCAGAACATTGCCTTAAAGGCAAAGATGAACAATTCTGACTCCGAAGCCTCAGTCGACGAATTCGAAGCGGCACTACTGGTAAGACACTTCAATAAGTTTTTCAGTTCTAATAAATTTAAATCGCAGAGGCATCATCGAAAGAAGAGGACGGTTCGTTGCTACAACTACAACGAAGAAGGGCACATCAAGGAGGACTGCCCAAAATTGAAGAGAAAGGAGAAAGAAAAGGAAAACCCAAAATACAAGAAACCAGAACCCTCCAAGTACAAGAATCTGAAGGCTACTTGGTCAGATTCGTTAACCTCTGAGTCGGACATCGAAGAATTCTCAGGGTTAGCGCTATTGGCGAACCATCAACCGGAAAAAGACTCAAGCTCAGAGATGAGCATCGATGAAGGGGGAGGAACATCAGAAGAAGAAAGCAGCAATGAAGGGGGAGCGTCACCAGACCAGGTAAGTAAGGTACGCAATCTAACCTCAACTCAATCTTTTAAATTTATCAAGTCTCTTTCTAAAGAGTTACATCAATTAGAAAAAGAGAATGCCGAACTAAAGTTGAACCTAGCAAGAGCATGCCCGTTAGAAATGTATGATCATCTAAAATCAGAAAATGAAAATTTGAAATTAGAAATTGAAAAACTGAAATCTGATGCATGCTTAAATCAATTTCCAAATTCAAAATTAAGAATTTATGGTAAATTAAATTGGTATATAAGGAAGCATCAAGGTCAACTTAGAAAAATACCAAGAAACTATGTACCCCCTAGATTTTTGAATAATCCTGTAGGAAGGAACCTCTATTGGGTTCCAAAATCTGTGCTTAATTAATTTTTTAAAAAATTAAAAGCTTACAGTGAGAAAATTAAACATTGAAATTCTTTATGGAAGCTTTGTCTAAGGAAGTGGTTGTTGCTCAAATAATCAAGAAGGCCTAGTGCCTCGTCACGACCTGGAAGCTAAAATATTAAAAGAAAATGTTTAATTAACTTTCTGAAAAAGCATTAAACAAGAATTAAATAATGCTTTGAAAGTTTATCAAATATTTGTTAAAATAAACAAAAATTCCTTAGAATTTTTTTTTTAAAAAAATTCTAACTTAATTTTTTTTTTTAATTAGAAATTTTCTTTTGGATTTTTTTTTTTTTGGAACATTTGAACATTTACTTAGGATTTTTTTTACTTAGAATTTTTTTTTGGAAAATTCATTTTAACTTAGCAATTTTTTCAAAAATTCATTTTTAACTTAGAAAATTTTCAAAAAATTTAATCTTACTTGAAGATTTTTAAGACCCCATTTTTTGCTATGATCAAAGGGGGAGAGAAAAGTACAAGTTTAGGGGGAGTTAGAGAAAACTTAAATTTTTTTATAAAAAGTGTTGCAATTTTACTAATTGCAAAAATTATTCTTAACTTATTAGTTTAGTAATTTTTCTTTAAAATTACTTTTTATGTCTATTTTTAACCCTAACTTGAACTTGGGTTGATGCACATAAAAAAGGGGGAGATTGTTGGACCCCGTGGTAGTTTTTGATGTGATCAACCAAGTTGGTTAGGTCCTGTTGTGTCTGAGTGTGCAGGAGCTCAGGAGGTCGAGCGGAAGACGCAGCTAGCGAGAAGGACGACACGGGAAGGGAGCCGATGGGCTCGGTGCGTCCGAAGGACGAGAGAGCTGCGGAAGAGTACTCCGGTGGGCGTGAAGAGCGTGCGCGGCGTTCGAGGGACGTGAAGCCGGGACGGAAGGCTGCTCGAGGAGAAGGCCGGAAATTGGGTTCGGGTGAGCCCTATTTCGGTTGGCCGAAATCACCCAAACAAACGAAGCTTCGGAAGACAAAGTGAAGAAGAAAAGGAGTCAAAAGAGGCTGGAAGTTACTGTAGCAGGAACATTGAAGGCGCCTTAAACACATTGAAGGCACCTTAAACATATTGAAGGCGCCTTGAATGGATTGTTTAAGGCGCCTTGAGCAGACCAGTTTGACCGTTTGCGCTGCGGATAAAGTTTTATCCGCAGATTGAGTTGGAGGCGCCTTGGACTCTCGGAATAAGATTTCCAGGGCCTATATAAAGGCCCCTGGAGCTAGGAATTCAACAACAACTCAAGCAATCAACTATGTAGTGTTTCCTAGCAATAGTTCTGAGCTTCCAAAGTGTAAAAGGCTTCTCCGCCTTCAGAGAAGGAGAATTTTTCTACTGCGCTTTTTCTACTGCGCTTTTTCTACTGCCCTGGATTAACAACCTTCTTGGTTGTAACCAGGTTAAAATTCTGATCTTCTCTGTATTTCTTTATTTAGTTTTTATTGCTTTATTAATTTATCACTATTGCACTAATTGAGTTGAAAGTACGAGGAGGGTATAGTTTAATTTTTATTTTCAGCAATTCACCCCCCTCTTGTCGGCCTCCGCTGCACCAACACAAACGATGGAAGTAGCAATTTACGTGAAGGTCAAAGTCAAAAAGATCAACGGCAAAGGATCGCTCCAGCAGTAGCCGATCGGTCATGTATTTGCCTGATCGACAAAGTGTCGGTCCAAGTGAAGCGTTCGCTCAGCCGAAATCATTAGACGGTCGTTACAAAACAGAGGAGCGTGCGTATGACTAGAGCGTTAGTCCGGTCAGGCGGAAACAAACTATCGAGACTTGTCACCATGCGGAGGAGCAACTGAGTCCAACCAAGCGGAGGAGTACTTAGCCGAGCGGCTATCCCACTAAGTCGAGCAAATGGATCACTGATGTATCCTTTGGGAAGATAGCATCGCTAACACAAGACATGGTCAACAGACGGATCGTATGACGAAAGCTTCTACTGTCTTATCAGGGATATGCAAGTTCTGTTAAGGTATAGTGTCAGAAGCACTTTCCTGACACATTCTTTCCTAGGACAAATTGGAGAACGTGCTCACGATTAATTGGAGAATGTGCCCATGTCCCAAGAGAAGTGTGTGCGCACGTCGCACACAAGGACACTATATAAAGGGGGTCCATATACCGGCGGAGGCACGCATTCTTCACTATTCATGCCTGTGCCTACTATTGCTCCACCTTTTTCCTCTTTCTGGTGACTGACTTGAGTGTCGAAGGGTCAATGCCGAAGATCCCTTCCTTGACTCGGTACTGATATTTCTTGTGTTGCAAGTAGAGCGGAGTCTACATCCAGTTAACGCAACGGCCACATTCCCAACTTGTCATCTCTATGATTTTCGAACAGGATCAGTAATTATCTTGAAAGTGTAAGATTTTACATGATTCATGGTTAACCAAAAAAAATTCTTAAATTTTTTTTCTCTCAAAATTAGTATTTCAAGGATTAAATCAATTTATATTTTATTCTCCTTCATTTGAGGTACTTTTGGTTAAGTGTTTATATATATATATATATATATATATATATATATATATATATATATATATATATATAACTTTGATTATATGATTAATAGGTAATTCCATAATCAAAGTTATAAAAAATAAAATATAATTTTAATATTGTTTAGTTTAATTTAGGTAATGTTATAATCTAATTTAGTATTTAGTATATTACCCTTTGTTCAATTGGATATTTAATTAAATTTTTAGAATAAATTAAATTAATAATATTAATTAGAATAAATTTTTAGAATATTAAATTAAATGAGTGGACGGATGGATGAATTAGACATAGGAAGATAATGAAAAGAGAAAGAAATCTTTTTCTCTGCATACTTGTTAGGAAGGTGGATATGTGCAGTGTAAGTTTTATAATTGAAAAAGGGCACATACGTCATTTTAGGGTATATGGTGTAATTTTGTGAGTTAAAAAAGGTATATGTGTCATTTTTTTTAATATATGGTGTAATTTTGTGAATGAAAGATACATGTGTCATTTTTTTCATCCGTTGCTTTCCATCCGATTTTGAGATGATCAATTTTGACTCTAAAACCATCCACTGATCACTGATGGATTATATTTCTCTTCCCTTTTAATTTAATGAAGTAAACAACATAAACTTTTTCACCGTGGAAATTTTTCATTAGTTTTACTTTTTGCTCTCCCAAGTAAACATAGCATTAGTCTCGTCCTATGCTGCTCGCTGTCACAGCTTGCTCGCTTCAAAGGATAATTTTAGAAAAAAAATATTGTTCACCCAGAAATCATGGAAAACCTAATGCTTCTAAGGTTTTCTAATTCCGGATTATATTCTCTAATGGCTGATATAATGAGGATGTTACATTATCAAGAATTACTGATTACTTAAACTAAATAAATTTATTATTAATAACCTACTAAAGTTATTAACGATAATTTCTAACCAAACGCATCCATTGATAATCAAATGATAATAAGATAATTAAGGTATACTTTGAATCAAATTCACGCTAAAAGATTTAAGACTTTTCAAATATTTTATTAATGTTACAATGATTTCTTTTAGTTTGCATAAAATAGGTGATATTTTAACTGTAAATAGAATTATTTAGAGCATTGGGCATTAAAGAAATTTTAGAAGCATATTTTAGTGGGAAACTACGAGAGAGTATTTTGATAGCATACTAAAATTATAATCTTTAGAAAATATAGCATAATGTCCAATAACCTTGACACTCCTAGAGTAAATATTAAAATACAATTATTCAAAAAAACTTAATAGCGAGTAAAAAAATAAAGCAGATGATAAAAAATATATATGTCTTATAGGAGATTTTCCTCCAATGAAAACGAGGGTCTAAAAATACGGTTGAGGTGAGTCTTTATTAGGAGTAGTTTTTAATTTATCTTAATAGTCGGTAGAAAATTTTTATAGGATTTGATCGATCATAATTAGTTAGTTAAAAAACTAGATACTCGGTGCTAAAATAAAAATAAGAAGTTTTATGCCCAGAAGATACGATATAGTAGTTAGACCCTCCGAACTATTAATCAAGCAAACCAACACCAATCAACCACTCATAAAACAAAAAACCTTTTTTTCTTCAAACAACACAAGTCATCAATTGACCACATAGTCAACACAACTAACCCGTTGTGACCACATAATCAACACCACTAACCAGTCGAGTGATCCTACATATAAGTAGACTAATCTTGCTTGACTTTAAGGAATCACATTGACTTTAATCTCTGGACTTGCTTGACTAATCTTTCTCAAAATTAAGTTTACGCCTAAGTAGGGAAAAAACTCCTACTCAAAATCAAAATTCTCGAATTCTCATCTCATATGTCTTAAAATCGGTCCTATATCATCGCTACCTTCTCGACAAGCCTCCCACTTCGGATCCTGCTAAATTCAAGTCAATCTTTGGGTCCAGAGGCGGACCGAAAGAGGGGGCTAAGAGGGGCTTTAGCCCTCCCTCCTCCTCCCCGAGTTCGTCGGATCCGCCTAGTATGACGGTTCCTGATTGTGGGGGCTGCTTTTATAGCTCCGAATCTTCTTCTTCAGCATACTTTTATGCAAGAGGTGATAAAGCATGATGGTGTTGGTGGAGAAATGGAGTCAACCTGAGCTCCAGGCCTTCCATCTTCCATCTCCTCCCCGTCCTTCTTCCCACCCAAAAGGACACGTTGAAGTGCGTCAGCGCATGCGATCGGTTGCAACAGTAATGGATGCCTGTGCAAGGTGGATTCAGCCCCCCTGTAAAATAAATTTTAATTCCGCCCCAGTTTGAGTCCTCAACCTACCGAAACTTCACTCACCAAGAGCAAATGGACCAATGTCAACATTTCTAAAGCTTTCATTTGCAAAATGTGATTGGTCAGTAAGATCACTAAATCAAACTTCAAGTGAGCTGGTCACATTAGTTATATCTAAGAATTGGATATCTGGATTATAAAAAAAATTGTCCAGTTCTATAATTTTGACAAAGAAAGGCATAAATGTATTGAAATGAATAAATTCTCGATACAGTTGGACCAATCTATCCACTGCCTTAATTTCAATATAAAATGTCCAAACATTGGCAGAATCGCCAACTAACTTATTGTTTTAACAAACTTATTTTAATCTTAAACGATCCGAAATAATTTGGTCCCTTCAGTCTTCATGCCTTTTTAGCCTTCACTGGTGAGCGAGGGGGGAAGACGATTCTGAATAACCAACCTGCAGCAATAGCACCAATGAAAGGGAAGATCCAGTAGACATAGAATTGTTCCCACGTATTATGGCGATTGTTGACATAAGCCCAGCCAAATGCCTGTGCATTAGAAGAACCTCATAAGTCAAATTATAATACATAGCAAGCAAGAAGTGGTAAGTAAATGGATTTATCTTTGTAAGAGAAATGCTAGTTATCCAAATTGAACATATACAAAGATCATCATATACTGTCATGTAGAATGGGATCGAGAAGTATTTTTTTCCGAAAACAAAATAGGTGAGCACATTTGTTTACCAATGCATAGAATAGAGCAATGTTTCATACAGCCAGTTCAGAAATCTAACAGCTGTTCTGATGAGGCCCGTATTAGCATCTTTATTTGTTTTCAATGTGGCATTGGGTCCACACCCTTTTGTTCCCACTCGATGGTATCTAATTACTTCATTTAAGCATAAGTGCTGAAAGGTTTTGTCCATATATTTTTATCATCTTCCAATGATCAATGAGGATATAACTCCAACATCATTTTTTTTTTTTATGATTGATCAGCAATTTAACTACTGCTAGATACTGACATAGAAACATTGCATTTATAATGGAAGGGGGTATAGAGGTAGCCTGCAGCTGTAATGGTGATGCCAATGTACTCATTAGATTTGCAAAAAGTAACATAATCAGAGTGTTATACCGAGGTTTTAGTATGGTATCACTAGATCACTCAAATTCACACACATATAGTTCATAGAAATTTAAAATAAATTGATGATTCACAAGTCAATCTTACTCAAACTAGGAATCTAGATTTATCAATAAGATTTCTGAAATAAAGTCAATTAGAAAAAAGAAGTTACCATATTGATTTGAGATAGAGTACTCAGTTCCCATTTACACTCAATCAAACCCACTGATGCTGAAGCTTTGTTTGGTGAAGGAAACAATCGATTTTTTTTTTTTTTCATTTTTCATTTCTCAACATTTATCATAGTATTTTCCTTTTCATTTCAGAAACATCAAACATCTTCTGCCGAAATATAAATATATTACACAGTGGTGTCAAAAAGTTGATGGGAAAAGTTTTTTATTTTATATTTCAATTTTCAAATTCAGTTTTATGGAAACAGAAAACTAAAAATATATATATATATATATAATTTTCCACAGACCAATTACTTTGAGAAAACAATCATAATGTCATAATTACATATCACTAAAACTCCTTCAAGTATATAATCTAGCATTATGTTTAGTGAATTCCATTAAAGCAGATTTGTGAATGATTATGCAACTACTTGGTTGCAGATTTGTGACAATACGAAGAATCATAATGATTTTTTGCCCATGTTATCAATAACATAAACAGGAATAATAGGAGAAATTGATAATAAACCATAAGAAGCTAAGTTGTACATTGGTTGTAAGCCTTAATCTACCAATACTTAAAGGATCATTCTTTGGCAATAAAAGTTCTACTTTGCTGAATGCTGAAAAGATCACACTTAATGTGGGAGGCCACTTGATGGAAGATGCCCTCTTCCTCACCCTTTTTTTTTTTCTTTTCCCTTTTTCTTTTACAAAATAATACTCCATGCTACCCTTATATGATTGGTTTGTTAAAAGCACAGTATATTTCATTATATATCCCTCTAGATTCAGTGTCCAAATCTATGTAATTTAGTAAGAATTGAGTAGAAATATATCTTAATATAGATTTAAGAGAAATTCAAAGACCTAGGAATAGCAGTACACTCCGAGAGGGGCAGGAGGAGGGAGGTAACAAAGAAGTCAGGGGCGCTTACATTTGCAGGATTCATGGACGGCCCAGTGTAACCGTTTCCGGCAATAATGACCCCAAGGGTGCAGATGGTGATCATCAATGTCTTCACTAATGCGCTCCGAGGCCCCTTGAAGACGATACAAAGCACGGCCACAGAGATGACGAATGTAAGGACACCCTCGGCGATGGCCCCCGTATGCAAATCCACCTTCAAATAAGGCCCGACTAGCATGTTCTTGTACTCCGGCGGCATTACCTCATAGAGGGCCAAGAGCCCACCGATCGCCCCGGCTGCCTGAGAAAAAAACACGCAAAATACATCAAGGCACTCGATCCACCAGCGAAATCGAGACGGAGCGCGAGATCAAACACTACTTGGGCAGGGAAGCGGATGGCCATGGAGATGAGGGAGTCGTCTCCGAATCCCGCCGCGTAGAACGCGGCGTTGCCGGTGGGGTTAAAGCTGGCGCCGCCCAAGGCGTCGGCGATGGCATTGAAGACGAAAACAATGACGAATACGAGGGAGCTGGTGACGAGTAGGGAGAAAGCCTCGCCGTGGATCTGGAACGCGGCCTTGATGACGAAGGTGGCGACGCCCAGGGCGGAGATGCAAAACATCCAGACGAACGTTATAAGGGCGTCCCCGACGGCGGCCTTTACCGCGTTCATCGCCTCCGCCTCTTCGCCGACAACTCCCGGACAGAGATCGGAACCCTACAGAAGAAGCCGCTTCTCCTCTGCTTCTAATCCAGAGCACTCCGCAGGAGAAAGAAATAGTGGCGGTGGCCAGGCACGTCACTACGTCAGGAGAGATAGTGGCGGTGGCCAGGCACGTCACTACGTCAGGAGAGATAGTGGCGGTGGCCAGGCACGTCACTACGTCAGGAGAGAGAGGTTTAATTGAAATAACGATTGGTTTTGGAACTTTCCTATTGTAACCCACCTACCTAGCGAATCCGGGCCAAGTAATACCTACTCATGATCTAACGGATAAGAACGATCTACCTGGAATGCATCGGATCGTTAACCTTATACTATCCGTCCGATTGAAAGGTGGCGGATGGGATGAGTGGAAAAATTGAAGTGAGTACTGACCGTCCGATGATCGCCGATTTGGAGCGTAAATTAAACGAGATCTTTCTGCGTTCATCAACTTCCCCGCATGTTTTCCGTGTGCGTGTAAAATTCTGGATGGCTTTTATGCGGTTTATGCGGCCTTGACGTTTTCCTAATAGCAATTGGACTTTTCATTGTGACATTATTTATTGTATTTACTATTTAGTAATTTTATAAATTTTAGCACATAGACTCTTTTTTAGCTAAACGGCATTCGTTAAGGAGATAAGTTGAGACATAACCAAGTAGTATAAGAATTTTTCTACTATTCGAATATCGAAGAAGAAGAGAAAACTTTTTTAATTAATAAGTGAGCAATATTAATAATAGCTGTCTTTCTCATATGAGTAAGGAACATAAAATTTAGGATAGTAAATAAAGATTTAATTTTTAAGCACACCACCTGAACCTAGATTTCTGTGAATTGTGGTATTGTTGGTGATCCTATCCGAGAGTTAAGACTATGGATGCTGGAGGACGTGATGTTTCTATTGACTATTGATGAATTCCGAGTCAGAGAGACCTACAACCACAGCAGTGTCGGTGCCGAGCCAGGGAGGGGTTCCTCGGCGATTATCCTTCGACACTCAAGTTAGTCTCCGACGATGTGTAAGCGAGGAAGCATAGAAGCAGAATAACAGTAACTACAGTAAAGATTTCATACCTTCATTGAAGCTTGGTGCCCTTTATATAGGACTCCGGGGGAGCGCGTGTACACTCCTCGATGCGTGCACGCTTCTCAAGACTTCCCCTGAAAAATACATGTCAGAAAAGCGTCTCTAACACCATACCTTAATGACCCGAGCATATCTCTGACATAACAATGGAAACTTCCGCTGTACGATCCTCCACCTGTTTATGCCGCCAACAATGCCGTCTGTTGGTGGCACGAGTTCCCAAAAGGATATCGCAAGATCCCTAATTTATCTGTTCTGGGGCGAGCGGGAGGACCGCCTAGTCGTCCTGCTGTCTTCGAGCTGAGCGGAATGGCCGCTCGGCCGTCTCTCCGCCGCTCGGGCTCCTTATTGCGACGAACGGGAGGTCGTGCTTTGAAGGTCGTATGCTGGTTTCGAGACCTGATGTAAGTCCGAGCAGGATAGTCGTTTGGTTTCTGTTTTGCCACTACTTTGGTTCTCTGAGCGTCGGAAGCTCGGTGTGTGGTCGAGCTATGATAATGTCGGATCAGACATTCCTTATTCTGATCGAGCAAGTGGGTTACCCGATCGAACGATGACAGGAGGCCCGTGACCACCGTGACTTTGACCTCCAGTATGGCAATGACCTTCTGCGGAACGGGGTCCTACCTTATCTCCGGATCAGTTTGAATCGACTATAGGGAATCTGAATAGATATAAATATTTTGCATATTCAAGCGAGCACATAAATTCATGGAATCTATACTGAATCATTGTCAACTCCATACCCTTCACCGACTCCAAGTCCCAAATAGCTTTCGCCTTAGCAACCAAAACTTGTCCATGCCAATCTCGAACAATTATTCCAACATTAGCCCACATCCACATCTAGCTGCTCCAACACTAAAATGGTTCTTAACATCATCATATCTCGCATCCACATCTAGATACTCCAATACTAAAAAGGTTCCTGACCTCATTATAGCCCGTGAACTCATTATAACCCGCATCCACATCTAGCTGAACTTGGTTAGGATCGAGAGATTTCCAAATTCGTTTAGAGTTTACTTTTATCAAAGGGTATAGTATTTCTCCAGACAAGTTAGACTCCCGGAATACCTCAACATCGTAAGCACCCAATTTATTATAATTTTATTTACATATTTCTCCCCATGTTGTCCAACACATCCTTGCAAATAGTTCGAACTCATCCTTTGAAACCATCATGGCTAGGTAGATGCCGCAATCCACAAAAGAAGTCATACTAGCCTTGCTAAGATAGCTTCAAAACTAGGTGCATTTCCATACACTTCGAACTACTGGATAAAAAAAATACAGTGACTAGTGGACCCATCATGAGACTTACATAAAGTGCAAAAACCATCAAACGGAACATGCTTAGCTTTAAGATTTTTTGTTGTGGGAATAATATCTTTGGATGCTCGCCACAAAAAATTCAAACCTTAAGTGGAATTTGAAGTCTCTAAAGAATTTTTCACTACGATTAAGTGAGATGATAAGATTGAAACGGAGGGGGGTTTATGGTGTCTGTCTCCGAGAGATACCCATATCTGATTGTGTTGGGGTTGTAAGGTTGCAAACATAATCCCACATTGAAAACACATGGGAAAGATCATGAGTTTATAAGAGAAAAATATATCTCTATTGACATGAGATCTTTTGGGGAGAACCCAAGAGCAAAACCATGAAGGGCTTAGGCACAAAGTGGATAATATCATTTTATCGTAGAGATATCTAAATTTTTTTCGATCCTACGATTATATATTGACCAATTTGTGCACACTACCTGCTCATCCCACATCTCCGTGTACTTCCTTTTTGTCATGTATATCATTCCACCGGAAGTTAGCACAAGCTTGCATAATTCTTTGGCAGATAGAAAATGGAACTTAAAGCACAACATACCATAGCAAGGTATTGCTTGTAACACGGAGAGCCAAATCGGAGTATAAATGTTTGCATATATAATATAATACATAAATACATATAAATTAATACTCAAGCCTTAAATTGGACTTGGTTAGGGTACGCTAAGGTCATGCAGTAGTGAAACGTAAGGGCGACACTTGAGAACCCCAGTAACAAATTGCTATAATAAACTCTCTCTTATAAAAAATTAATTTAATTATTTATATCATATATTAAACTGATAATAATAGATAATAACAGATATTGCATTTGATCTTAGCTAAAATCTAAGAAAGGTATACTTTTTAATGTTACTTACCCAATATATTTATAGAAACTTGATATTATCAATAATAAGATATGAAATTAAAAAGAACCATAAAAGTGTATATTTTTTATAAAATATAATCATAAAAATTTAATAATATATCTTAAAATTATTTTTAATGTGAAAAGAAAAAAAATATAAACCTAATTTAATTTTATATGTTTTATTAAAATTAACTAATAGAGGTCATATTTATTATTATTATTATTATTATTATTATTATTATTATTATTATTATTATTATGATGTAAAATGACAATTAAAATATTACAAATTTAGAACGACTTTTCATGTGTATTTATTTATTGACTTTTCATGTGTATTTATTTATTGTATTTAATGCGTATGTTTTTATGGGGCTTCCCTTTTTTATTAATCATTAGAATAATAAACTCATCTTTTTTTAATTCAACTCTCGAAAGTAACTTTTTTATCAAGTAAAATAAAACGGCATATGATAGATCTTTTTCTACCTAGGAAAAGATTTGTAAAAATTAAATCAATTCATGATCCAATCTTTATGTTGATAGAAAATAATAAATCTCCACCTGTTAATAAATAAGGGACATTACCTCCCATCAATCTCTTATCCCTTATCCCGGTCTAAGAACGACCTAGGATAAGAGGATCAGAGGATCCGATCCTATAGAAATATTGAAAACTTGGTACATTAGACTTGTCAGTTTTAAATTTTTTTATCTAAATCATCTCTTCGTAATTATTCTTACTTGACCAATCTAATACATGAAAATTAAGCCACTTATCTATATATATTATAATAATTATAATTTATTTGATAAAAAAAATAATTATTATAATTTATAATTACTATAATATTACTATTGGCCAACCTATAGCCCTTACTATTTTATAACTATTACAAAATATTATCAACTAGTATTAATTTAAATTTAACATGATTGCATATATTATAATAATTATATATACGACAAATGCCCTTTCATGATTTTAAAATGATGATTGAAATACGACAAATTTCTTATCAAATGAAATACTTATTATATTTAGTAACTCCACGGAAATTTGGATATAAATCAAAAGCGCATCCTTTTTATGGGAGTTTTTTTTATTATTAATTATTAAAACAACACGCCCATTCCATTTTGAACATTATCCGAATTACTGCTCGCCTAATCCGATGCATAAAAAATAAATCATTTATCCAGGTTGATACGCTGATAAAGATCACGAATCCTCTGATCTGTAAATTATAGATCAGGAGATGATCTTTTGCATAAAAACCGTTAATTTAGATAGACTCCATTTACCGTAAATTATAGATCAGGAGATGGTCCCTCGCATGAGAACCGTTAATTTGGATAGACTCCACCTTTAAATAGGTGGGGTCCATGCAAATCAAAGATCTAAAAAAATAAATCATCCTTTGATCCGTAATTTGCGAACCAGAGAATCCCTCCTCGATAAAGATGACGTCCCGAAGTGAATCAAAATAGTAAACATTGGTTGATATGGAGATAAAGTTAAATAGTCAAAATTATAGAACTGGGTGGACTATGAGATCACATAGTGTTGATCTGGCAAAGTTGGTAGAGCAAGCCATCGGAGCTAATTGGACGTAAAAGGTCGATCAGATCGTCCGAGCAGTCGTCCTCAACACTTACGTCCAAGGTTAAGAGTCAAACACTAAGTTATTCGATTGACCGCAATAGCAGATCTGACCTGAGGCCTGATCGGGCGTAATACGCCTCTCCGACAATAGTATGGTCGAGTGAAGAACAGATCGATACCCCATTTGTACGGTTGAGCTAGTGATGTCTCGGTCGAACAGTCTCCGGTCGGCCTATAATGAGATCCACATGTTGGAGCAATCTATGTGTCCTAGGTTTTGATGTTTGAGCAAAGGTTTAAGTTACATTTATTATTGTATTTGATATGCATTGTGAGTGTACATGATATAGGTATAACAAGGAAAGCCCAAGTGTGATATTGGCAATAGAGGAAAGTCCAAGGATGAGCTTTAGCGGTGTAAGTCCAAGTATGTAGTCTTGGCAACGTAAGTTTAAGTGTGACTTAGCAATGGATGAAGTCCGGAGGCACAACCTCTTGGTAAAGGAAGACTCAATAACAATGACAAGACCGATGGAAGCTCCAGAAGGCAAGACGTGAAGAATAGGGAGACATCCGAGGGACGCAAGCTGATAGAGGAGACTAGAATGCTAAGTCTAGGTTGGTCGGGCGAGAACGAGTGCTGAGTGAATGTACTTGGGGGTTAAATCCTAGGATTAGGATTTTACAATAGCGTTACTGTAACAGTACTGTAGCAGTCAACCATTGACTTGTAACGGTCGAATTTCACTTAGGATTAGTTGACTAATGGTTGTACTAGTCGATTGGTGGCGGGAAAAATAATAGGTGTTTTCCTCCCAACTCTATTTAATAAAGCTGGGGGTGCTTGACCAAGGTTGACGAAATTAGTGGCGGTTAACCCTAATTAGAGTCTCTAAGTGCCCAAGTGATCTAGCATGCTTGTACGAGATTGTGGCGAGGTTTCTCCACCCACAAGGAGCTATGTGAGCTAGCCGAAACTCGAAAGTTTTCAGAGGAATCATCCACTGACGGATCGGGATCATCCACCTTACGGACAACTGTGGAGTATGAGCTTTATCTCCAAACTACGTTAAATCAACGTGTTATGTTTGCTTTCTATTGTTAGTTTTTGTTTTTGTATTTCGTTATGCTTACTAACCATTGTAGGAAACGACGTTTTGGGTAAGACGTTATTCACCCTCTCTTGCGAATGTCAAGGTCCCAACACCACATATATATTTTACTGTACTCTTTTGAAGAAAAGATGTCAGAGACACTTTTCGACTTATCTTTTCTTATGACGTTTTGAAAAACATGCATATATTTTGGGATGCATGTACATAATGCTACAGTAGTAGCAAAAAGGATGTCTCTATCCACAGATAGATATATACGATGCTTTATTATTCTACACGCTTTAAGATACTGTTTATTTTTACTATTCTTCTCCATGGAATCGAAGACTAATTTGAGGATCGGAAGACCAACGTCGAGGATCTCTTTCCTAATCCGACACTAACACTCTTGGTTTATATTGGATAATGTGAAGTTTTTTTCCAATTACTAAAGTCACATTCCCAATTAATCATCTTTTCAACTTTCAGATAGAGTGACACGTATTATAGCAATTATGATTTATAAGTGTTTCTTGTATTCATTAGTACGTAAATGTACAACTGTATTCTATTGCCACATGAGATTTTATAGTTGAAATTTGACATTTTTTAATATGTCATTCTCCATTCTTTAACTATCTATATTAATGATTAGTAGCCACTATCTTCTCCCTATTATTTAGAGACAAATTAATAAGAATACTAAGGACAAACTAATCATTTTTCACCATATAAGAAACAAAACTCCGGACTAATTAATAAGTAGAGTATGAATTTCCATGGCCAGCACTTCCCTACCGGCTGAGTTTCTGCTCAATCCGCCAATTCCCGCTCAAGATGCACGTCTCGAGTCCGAGAGGTGCGGGCAGTCCGACTCTCTTTGTTGTACTCTAGTCCACATTGTACCTATACCTTCAAAAAAAAAAAAAAAAAAAAAAAAATCAATGTTAATTTTTGTTTATTTGGACAGCCGAAAATGTTGGTTCTGTGACGGCAGGTAAGAAAGAGATGAATCGCCTATAATAACAAACGTATGCTTGACAAAACTTTCGAGTTTAAATTAAAAAACATTTATTATAAAAACAAAAATAAATTGCATAGAAATAGAGAGGCCACAGGATTTTATTCGATTATAATTGGAGAGATTATTAATGTAAGACATTGAAAATAATAATAAAATTCTTCTTTCATCATATGTAGAGAAAGAGAAGTCTCTTACACAAATTGAAAGTACATAAAATATAAATTAAATAAAAAATTTAAAATACAAAAGTATTGTTTGAAATCTTGAGCATCTTACTACTAGTCAAAGTGACCATTTGATAATGTGACACGATCCAAGTGCTCCCAGTTGGTCACCTAGCAAGTCGTCCCAATTAGATTCGCAACAGTAAAGGGATAAGCATTTATTCACTCTTGGGCGCTTAGATCATCTCTAGGCACCCAGACTATTATTGACATGGACTTGAAGTTGATCCACTGCGACAAGGTGTCCGTTAGGTACCAAAGTGGTCCGGGCACCCGAACAAGGTAAATTGGTCAACTTAGGTTAACTTTGTCCGGTCTTCCGCTTCGGTCGCTTGGGTGATTTTTCGACCATCTAGAGTTGAACTTACTCGAACCCAACTCCGGTCTTTTCTTCTCGAGTAGACATCCTCTTCGGCTTTTCGTCCCTTGGAAGCGTCGTACACATCCTTTTCGCTCTACCGATGTATTCTCCCGCAGCTTCTCGTCCTTCAGATATATTGAATCCGTTGACTCTATTCCCATGTTATCATTCTAGTCCGTCGCATCTTCCACTCGACTTCTTGCGTTTCTAAATTTTTGCACATTCAAATGTAAGATATTAAATATGTAGAGTCTAACTTAACTTAGTTGATTTTATCAAAATTAATATGAGATATTTATAGAAAACTTACAGTAAACCCTGTCCTCATCTCGTTTAGATTTTGAATCGTGATACTATGCGAGCGGCATTTCATCAACATTCGATCTTTACTATCGAAAATCCACCGTAAATCTGCCCTTATCTCATTTTGGATTTTGTGGCAAATGTCTTGCCGTTACACACCGGAATAAAATCTCATTTATGCATATGTTATATCAATTACGATTGATAGTTGCTATAAAATAGTGTTAACTAAGCTTAATAGGATTTTACTTGTGCAAATGTTATAGCAACATTGAAATGTTAGTCTGTACGCCCATCATGGATATAGCCATCAATTTAATTATTTAAATAAGATTTATCGGATTGATCCGTTCAGTCAAACAATTTATATGGATTCGATTAAAATATTATCAATTAATTTAAAGGTGGATTAAGACAGGCCAACCCACTTAGGTCTGTGACCGGCACGGGTTGACTAGGGACGGGCTTGGATTGATCTGCGAGTTGAGGAAATACTAAAATAGTCATTCATTCATGCACCTTGAATAATCCTTGAGATCCCTTGACACTTCTCTTGTGTTCATCAGAGCTAAGAGCATACTTAGTTACTTTTTTATAGTGCATTGCTGCAATTGGAATTAATAGATTGATTTATAATTAGGACTTTCATATTGGTGAATGTTATAACACAACAGCTTATCAAAAACACATGAGGTTCACATATCGCATACATATTATATTAATACTTTCATTCTCTCATATTTATTTTTAACATTAATCCTCATTTTTATAGAGGCGACATGCTACGTACATATTATATTAATATATTCATTTTTTTTACATTTATTTTAATATTAATACTTATGTGTCTCGCTCTACACTCGTTCAACTTTATTTTTATTTTTATTTTATATTAAATAAATATAATTTTAATTTTAATTTTATTTACATAATTTAAATTATTATTATTTAAAACAAATAATTATATTTTAAAATATATTTATTATGTAAAATATTTTTTTTCTTATTTTATGAGTGTCATTTATTTAAAATTAAAATGTTATTATAAATTAAAATAAAAATATTATTATAAATTTGAAATGAAGGAGTACTCACACTTGCATAAACTTAAAAACTAATATATAAATTAAACGCAAAAAATTATAAAGTACTAATTTAAGGATGGTTATTATATTGTGACTAAATATATTTAACTATGTTAGTACGAAGTTAATGGACCAACGCACATGATCGTCACCTAATTTAGAATTTGTTAGAAGATAATTATGAAATCCTTGGTTTGAGTTTTGGGCGAGTTGTGCGGTTCATCACTTTTCATTATCGTTATGTGACTGTTGTGTAAGATGATAAATATTAATAGATGATTTTTTTTTATTGAAATAACCATTAACTACTCATGTGAATTTACTAACCGTAAACTAGCTGTTTAGTTTTTTTTTTTAAATTTTAATCTCATAAAAATATATCACTAATTTAATTTAATTTAATTTATTGATTTTTAATTTTAAAATTTAAAATTTTAATTGTTTTTAATAAAAGACGACCCTCTCATGGTTTTTTGGTGCGTTTATGCGTATATTTTTGAATACTGTGATAAAAGATTAATACATTTGCTCTTAGTGTTTTTGTCAATTCGTCCCAAGGTAAATACAGAGGAGATAAATCATGGATGACTATTAACTTTTAGAATAATGATTAATACATCCAAAAAAATATTTATTTCAATTTTATCAAGATTCAAACTCCAAATCTCACTATTACAACACGTATATCTTTGAACACGTTGAGAGTTGACCACGTTCATTGCTGTTAAATATCGTCTCAGACTTAACGCCATTTCACGTTCATTTAATACCACAACGGGCTTAGCGCCATTTTACATTAGTTTTAACACAACTTAAATTTTGTAACATCAATGTTGAACACCAATGTAAAAGTATTTGTAATAAGCTTTCTTAGCTTGTATTTCTTTTTTTGATTAATAGGTGTTAAATTTATTTTACTTCATGAATAATTTTTTTGTTAACTAGATGAGTAACCCGTGGGCCAATCTAAGTTATCGTAGACTTTTTATTTTACTATATAATCCGATGGTAAAGTGGGACCCAGATGGTAGAGCAGCCAATAACACGTGGGAATCAGAGTCAACATGGTTAACATCCAGTGCCTGGTTAGGCAATCGGCGTACCTGCCCGAGCGACAGTGCGACAGCCTAGCTCAACGCTGAGTTTCCGATGCTCAGGGGCCGAGCAGAATCCCCGCTCGGCTGAGCAAACTCCCCGCTCAACTTCGCAGACGACAAGAAGAGCAGGAGGGAATATCTTATTCGGGGAAAGTGTCATCGACAAACAGCATGGTTGGCGGTATGGTCAGGTAGAGAATCGTACGGTGAAAGTTTCCACTGTCATGTCAGGGATATGACCGGTCTGTTAAGGTATGGTGTCAGACGTGTTTTTCTGACACACTCATTGCAGGTATGCTTTGATAAGCGTGCATGTCTTGGTAAGCATGCACGTGCCTTCAGGGAGCCCTATATAAGGACCCCCAGATTTCGATGGAGGTATGCGCGATTCATCACTATAGCTACAATTTTCGTCATTCTACTTTGATTTCTTGCTGTCGGAGGCTGACTTGAGCGTCGGAGGGTTGTCGCCGGGAACCCCTTCCCGGCTCGGTTTTGTGCTTGCAGGTTCTCACCGAAGGTCTACGTCACTCACAGGACTGCGCGGAATCAACGAGAGCACCACGTGCCTAGCGACCGTCGACTCAGCACTCGGACATGATCAAATTGACGCCGTCTATGGGAACGCACCTAAATTCGAGCCGAGAAGATGGAGGAAGTTGGACGCTCACACACCGTAACGCTCTCTCCAGAAGAACTCGACGCACTCATCCAAGCACAAGCGGCAAAAATAGTGAAGTAATAGAAGAGGGCACAAGCCGAGTGGCTTGCGCAGCAGGCCACCTCGGCATCGGGTGGCCGATCGGTGTTGGAAGATTGACCGGAACAATTTTCTATTTGGGCGCAGAACAAATGGCAGACCGACACGCTAGGAGATGCACCACCTGCGCCAATTCCCTTCCATCGGGCCCTATTCCAGACCCCCTCTGAACTCGCACAGGCCAACCAAGGATTGTCAGCCGATGAAGCGCCCGCGCGGGACGTCAAGAAAGGCAAGGCGCCTCGGACCGATTCTTCTCCCGAGCGGATCAATCGCCAGTTCTCAGAGGCGATTCTGCAAGATTCGCTCCTGAGGCACTATGCCCCCCTGACGATTAAAGAATACAGTGGTTCGACTGACCTGGGCGACTATCTTGGTAAGTTCGATAACACCGCTACTGTACATCAATACACTGACGGAGTTAAGTGTCGGGGGTTCCTCACTACCCTGTCCGACTCGGCGCAATGATGGTTCCAGAGGTTGTCGGACGGATTGATTCGGAGTTTTAAGGACTTCCATATGGTGTTCCTCCACCACTTCGCAAGCAGCAGACGCTACTAGAAAACTAGCGTCAACCTGTTCTCCATGAAGCAGGGGCCCAGAGAAACTCTCCGAACCTATATCCAACGATTTAACCAGGCAGCCATGGACATTCTGACAGTTTCATCCGAGACCATGATGCACGCCTTCACCCAAGGGCTGGTCGATGGGGATTTCTTCCATTCACTCATTTGAAAGTCGCCCCGCGATTACGACCATATACTGAAGAAGACGAGCGAATACATCAACGTGGAGAAAACACAAGCGGCTAGAAGGAAGGAGGTGCCGCCAGAACCATCCGTGCCGACTGAAAGGAGGCCACCTATCAGCCACCAACCCCCTAGAGGGCCCCGAGCTAAGGGGGCCTGACAGCATTACGAGGCCAAGCCACATATCGTCCAACACGTGGCTGCCGAACGACCGAGGCCGAAGGGAAAGTTGTGGACGCCCATGTTCTGTACCTTCCACCAGTTAGCCACCCACAACACATGCGACTGCCGAGGAGTTCCAGCAGTCACTCAGCCGTCCCCAGAAGCTACCACCGCCGATCTCCTTCCCCCGACCGACGATATAGGCAGCACCGCGTTGGGTGACGAGAGGGGGGCAGACATTCACCCGAGTAACAACAGCATCAGCCAAGGAGGCACGATCATCCCCGGGCCTCACACGAGAGTGGTCGACCAACCACTCGGGAGGAGGAGAACAGGAGTAACGCCGCTTGGGGTGAAATCAACATTATCGCCGGAGGACCGACCGGCGGCGATTCTAACCGAGCCAGAAAATCACATGTCCAGCAGTTGAGGATCCACGCTGTAGGCTGCAGCCAAGAGAGGGCGAACAGGCCCAAGATTAGCTTCGGCCCGAGAGATCTTGAGGGAGTTGAAGTGTCGCACGACGACACCCTCATCATCAGAGCGGTAATAGCTAATTACATTATTCATCGTATATTCATTGATATAGGCAGCTCGGTCAACATCATTTTCAAGAAGGCGTTTGACTAGCTCCAGATTGACAGAGTCGAGCCGTCACCCATGACAATCCCACTGTACGGGTTCACCGGAAACAAGGTTCTGCCGGTCGGACAGACCAGACTAGCTATATCACTGGGGGAGGAGCCGCTCCGGAGGACGCGGACCACTAACTTTATCATGGTAGACGCCCCATCCGCTTACAACGTGATCCTGGGGCGCCTCGCCCTCAATGAGTTTCGAGCGGTCGTCTCAACTTTTTGCCAGAAAGTGAAATTCTCTGTTGATGACCAGGTAGGAGAGGTCCAAGGGGACCAGCTAGCAGCTCGGTGCTGCTATGTGGAGATGGTGCGAGCCGAATCCAAAGCCGCACAGAAGACTCCTCGGATCGAGGTAACGCTATAATCGAGAAGCCTCCTATTTTTAGTTTATTAAGAGAAAGAGGAGGTGTAGATTCATCCTGGTCGACCGGAGGCCACCACCTTCATAGCATCCGACTTGGAAGGGGAGCAGAAAAAAGAGCTCATCAAATGCCTTCAACAAAACCGCGATGTCATCGCATGATCGACGCACGAATTGCCGGGTATTTCCCCAAGCTAGCTCAGCACAAGCTCCACGTCCGACCGGACGCCCGACCAGTGAAACAACGGAAGAGAGACTTTAGCGCCAAGCAGAACTAGATTATCCGAGCAGAGGTGGAAAAGGTCCTTGAGGCCGGCCATATACATGAGGTTCAGTTCCCGAGCTGGCTCGCGAACGTAGTGCTCGTCTCCAAGCCAAACAACAAGTGGAGGGTCTGCATTGATTTATGGAACCTGAACAAAGCATGTCCGAAGGACTTTTATCCGCTATCCCGAATCAATCAGATGGTGGACTCAACCGTCGGGTGCGAGCTGATATACATGCTAGATGCGCACCAGGGGTACCACAAGGTGTAGGGGTGCAAATGAGCTGAGCCGCTCGCGAGCATCTCGGTCAAAGCTCGACTCGAGCTCGAACCGAGCTCGAGCTGAGCTTCAACCGGCTCGTTTAACATTCGAGCCGAGCTCGAGCTCATTTAACACTGGCTCAAGGGCTCGTCGAGCCTTATCGAGCCAGGTTAATTTAATATTTTAATAATTAAAATTATCATTACTTTTAAAATAAAGAATAAGTTAAGGATGAGTTTATGGCTAGAGCATATCATTTGGTGTATTTGAGGTCTACGGTTCAAATCTCCACTGGGACATGTTTTTTATTTATTTTTCCAAGTCAAGCTCAAGTCGACTCGAGCTCGACTTGAGCTCGAGCTTAAACTCACAAGCTCGATCAAGCTTGAGTCGAGCTCGAGCCTATGCAGTTTTCTTGAGCTCAAGCTGGCATGAGCTCGAGCTCGGCTCGACTCGATTACAACCCTAGGTGCCGCTAGCGAGAGAGGATCAGAAGAAGGTTAGCTTTATCACGGCAGACGACACCTATTGCTACAACGTAATGTCATTCGGCCTGAAGAACGCCGGAGCGACCTATCAAAGGCTTATGAACAATGTGTTTCGTCAGCAGATCGGGCGCAACATGGAGGTATATGTAGATGATATACTAATTAAGTCCCTCCGAGCCACTGATCTCTGCGTAGATATAAGGGAGACCTGCCAGACACTACGGACGTACGGAATCAAGCTCAACCCCCAGAAGTGTCTGTTCGGCGCAAAAAGTGGGCTTGGGATACATTGTTACTGAGCGAGGCATCGAGGCCAACCCGAGCAAGGTCAAAGCGCTCCAGGATATGCAGTCGCCCAGAAACTTGAGGGAGGCTCAGCGTCTGACCGGACGGATAACGTCTTTATCAAGGTTCATCTTGAAGTTTGCCGACCAGAGCCTACCTGTTTTCAAGATCTTGCGTCAAGTCACAAAGTTCCAATGGGATGAGGAATGTGACCGGGCGTTCGGAGAGCTCAAAACTTATCTCAGTTCCTTGCCAGTGTTAGCCAAGCCGGTCGTCGGTGAGCCCCTGAGGATTTATCTATCCTCCACCGAGCATGCTGTTGGCTCGGCAATTGTAAGGTCGGACGGCGAGGAACAGTCTGTGTACTTCTTAAGCCATATATTAAAAGATGTTGAATCCTGCTACACCGGTCTAGAGAAACTCTCCTTTGCTCTAGTCCTTGCCGCTCGGAGGCTCCGACCGTATTTCCTCGCTCATACCATCATAGTGATGACTAACAGTTTGCTGAGCAGAGTCCTCCTCAATCCGGAGGCGTCCGGAAGACTGATCAAGTGGACAACAGAGCTAATTGAATTTTGTTAAAGTGTATACTAAAAGCCTAGCTTTTGTAAATATTTGTTTTGAAATAAAGAATCACATTGGTCAAAATGTCTACATTTATATGCTAAGTGTAGTTGTTCAATTAATTTATATTGTAGATAACATGGTGTGTGGTGTCACACACAGAAGGTTATGTTATCGGTTCTTTATAAATTATAAACAGTAGCTCACGACTGAGATGGAAAGGAACAAACCATTGGAATAGTCGTAGTGTAATTATGTATTGGTTTATCTTGACTAATAAATTACACTAGTACACTCTAAGTGTATTGAGTAGGACCATTTAAGGTAAATTCTTTTTATACTGACTTAATAAAAGAACAAAACCTTAGTTATTATGGAAGTGTGTGCTCTTAATCCTAATATAATAACAAGCACATATATTTAGTATTTATTTCTTTAACTTATCAAAAGGTGATATTTAGCTCGATAAATCAAAAGGCCCAATAAGTTGGAAAATGATATTACTTATAGTGTGTGTTGTTGATTATAGAAGGAAACTGTGTCCTAGTAATCTAGGTTGATAATGTCTCCAAGAGGAGCTCATAAGGATGTCATGTTAAACGCTACAGGTGAACTTAGTCTGACATGATGATGAGGTTGAGTGGTACTACTTTTGGACTGAGATATTAATTAAAGTGAGTTGTCAGTAACTCAATTAATTAGTGAGCATTCGACATCTTAAACACAGGGAGACTAACACACTCATAATAAGAAGGAGCCCAAAATATAATTTGGAATTGGTGCGGTAGTTCAATAATAATTCTTTAGTGGTATGAATTATTATTGATGAAATTAAGTTGAATCTTTGGGGTGAACATAGGAAGCTTAATTTCATCGGGAGACCAAAACCAATTTCTCCTCTTGGTCTCTATCGTAGCCTCTTATTTATAAAGTATTATACTCACCTATACCCACCTTTATACCCATCCTAAGGTGGCCGGCCAAGCAAGCTTGAAACCCAAGCTTGGGCTGGCCAAGCAAATAGGATGAGCCAAGTTGTGTGGCTGACCCTAGCTTGAACTCAAGCTTGGTGTGGCTGGCCACATCAAATTAAAAGGATTTTAATTTTTTAAATTTTTTTCTTACGTGGATTCCATGGTTTTAAAAGAGAGTTTACAATTTAAAATTTTCCTTTTATACTTTTCTACAAAAGATTAAAAAAAGATTTGATATCTTTTTTTATTTGTTGATTGAAAAGAAGATTTTAATTTTGGGAAAACTTTCCTTTTTTGTAACCATGTTCATGATTTAAAAGAGAGTTTTAAAATTATAAACTTTTCCTTTTATAAGTCTCTACAAAAGATTAAGAAAAGATTTGATATCTTTCCTTATTTGTAGATTGAGAGGAAGATTTTAATTTTAAAGATAACTTTCCTTTTTGAAAATCATCCATATGTTTTAATAGAAAAATTTTAATTTATAAAATTCCCTTTATAACCAACCATGAAGGGAAAATTAATAGATAAATTTTTATTTAAAAATTTTTGAAAACAAATAAGGAAGTTTTAATTCTTGTGTTATTAAAACTTTCCTTGTTTGGAGCTATGAGGTGGTCTGCCATGATATTTAAGAAAAGGAAATTGATTTTAATCAATTAAAATTTTCCTTTTCGTGGTAAAGAAAATAAGGAAGGTTTTATTTAATTTTTCCTTATTTGCCAAGACCAAGGAATATAAAAGAGGGGGTAAGGGTGCCTTCATGAGACACAACTCTATTCTATTTTCCTCCCTCTCTTCCTTAGTGGTGGCCGGCCCTAGACCTTGTTCTTCTCCTCTTCTCTTCTTCTTTAGTGGCCAGTTTCATCCCTCTCTTGGAGCTTTTGTTGGTGGCCGGTTTTAGCTAGGAGAAGAAGGAGAGAAAGAATGTTTTGTTTCTAGCATCGCTTAGAGCTTGGTGGTGGTGGCCGAAACTCTTCATCCCAAAGAGAAGTGCTTGGCCGAAACTTGCAAGAAGGAAGAAGAAGGGCTTGGGTGGTTCTCATCTCGGTAGATCGTTGCTCACACAACGTCTGAGATAAGAAGAGGAATACGATAGAAGATCAAGAGGTTGTTTCTTAGAAAGAAAGGTATAACTAGTAATTCTTTTCCGCATCATACTAGTTTTTCTTTGTATGAATTTTGAAATACCAAACACAAGAGGCTAGAGATTCTAGATTTTCGGATTTGTAATTCGAAGTTGTGTTTCTTTTATTTTATTTGTCGATCTTGTGATTCGATTGTTCCTTTTGGTTAAACCTAAGGTTATATAAGGAAATTAAATATTAAATTTCGTTAAGAGGCTTTGTCGAGGCAGTGGTGGATGTTCCCATACCTAAGAAAACCAAGTGTCTCGCCATGTTTGACTTGGGAGCCAATTTCCGAAATAAATATTTAATTAAATTTATAACCTAGGTGGATTTGGATCTATAATGTTAAGTATCGTCTGTGATCCAAGTCTAAACCACTAAGAACAGATAAGTTAAATTTGGAATCAATAATGTTAAGTTCTGTTTGCGATTCCGAATTTAATTTCTAAAGAACACAATAGGTTGTTAGGAAATGTTCGACACTTGTACAAATTTTTTGTACAGTGAAATCGGTACCATCTTCCTAGGACCAACCAACAAATTTGATATGCAGTATCAGCCTCGGACAACCATAAAAGCACAGTCCTTCGCCGACTTCGTCACCGAGGTGCAAGACCCCGAGCCCGAATCCCCTTGGAAGGTATATGTGGATGGGTCTTCCACTCGGCAAGGAAGTGGGTTAGGGATACTCCTAATCTCCCCCAGAGAAGAGCGGATGCATCTAGCCGTACGGTTGGACTATCGGGCAACCAACAATGAAGTCGAATACGAGGCTCTCATAGCCGGATTACAAGCCGCTCGACACGTGGGAGCTATTAGAATCCTGATTCACTCAGACTCGCAGTTAGCCGCCCAGCAGCTCACGGGAACGTTCGAGATCAACAACATTCAGCTCAAGCTCTATGCCGAAGATTTCGAGAAGCTGAAGGCCAATTTCCAAGAGGTGGTTATACAGAAGATACCCCGAGCAGAAAACTAAGCGGCGGACGAACTGGTGAAGCTGGCAAGCTCCATATCACCGATCGTCATTCAACACCCAATCGAGCAAGTATCCTTGGTGGCCCATATCGACCGGATGGAGGGACTCACCTTTCCAAGCAAGTGGAGGACAACATTGATAGAGTTTTTGCGATCAGGGGTCGCGTTTGCCAATAAAGAAGAGGCCCACCTGTTGAGAAGGAGAGACAGCAGATTCACTTTGATCGGGGACCAACTTTACAAGAAAGAATTCTCCTGACCGCTCCTCAAATGCGTCGGGCCGGAGGACGTAGAATACATACTGCAGGAGGTACACCAAGGCTCCTGTGGAGGACATTCGGGCGGCCGTTCGCTAGCCAGGAAGATCCTTCTGGCCGGATACTTTTGGCCGACCCTTCAGGAGGATGCCGCCTGGACCGTATCCACATGCATGTCCTGCCAGAAGTACCACAACCTCTCGCACCGCCCGACGGAAGAAATGAAGACGTCTGTAGTATCCTGCCCATTCTATTGGGGTTGCAAGGTTGCAAACATAGTCCCACATTGAAAACACATGGGAAAGATCATGAGTTTATAAGAGAAAAGATATCTTCATTGGTATGAGGCATTTTGGGGAGAGTCTATGAGCAAAACAATGAGGGCTTAGGCTCAAAGTGGACAATATCATACCAATGTGGAGATATCTAAATTCTTTTCGATCCTACAATTGATATCAGAGTCCGGACTGCCAGAAGGTTTAACCGCCGACTATGCACAAGAGCTATGATCTGATTGAGCCATGTGGGTACAATATTGACCTCAAACAAAGAAAGTGGGAGCTCCTATGTTCGGATCAAGAGGACCAGACACCAGGACTTTCCACCTAGGGCATGGTATGAACGATTATCTAATTACTTAATATCCAAGGGCTTTAATCAAGGACAGATAGATCAGACCTTATTTGTCAAAACCTTAGAGAAAGACATTTTCATAGCCCAAATCTATGTTGATGATATAATTTTTGGCTCAACCAATACTAAACTTTTAAAAGAATTTGTTAAATTAATGGAAAATGAATTTGAAATGAGTTTAGTAGGGAAACTAAATTTCTTCTTAGACTTACAAATTAAACAAACCAAAGATGGAATCTATATTTACCAAACTAAATATACTAAGGAACTAATTAAAAAATTTGACATGAAAAATTTAAAAATTATAAATACACCAATGACAACTAATATCAACAGTGACTGACCCAGAAGGAAAAACAGTAGATCCAAAACAGTATAGAAGTGTAATAGGTAGCTTACTCTACCTAACTGTAAGTCGACTCGATATACTATTTACAGTAGGTATGTGTGCAAGATACCAATCCTGTGCAAAAAAGTCACATCTAACATATGCTAAAAGAATACTTAGGTACATTAAGGGCACCCTAAATGTAGGACTCTGGTACCCTAGAACCTGCACCTTTAACCTTTTTGGCTATTCTGATTCAGACTATGCCGGGTGTAAAATAGATAGAAAAAGTACAAGTGGTAGCTGCCAAATTCTAGGTCAGTGCCTAGTAAGTTGGTCAAGCAGAAAGCAACACTGCGTTGCTTTATCGACTATTGAAGTTGAATACATAACCCTAGGAGAATGTGCTTCCCAACTTTTGTGGATGATGTATACACTAAAAGACTATCAACTGGAATATAAAAATATACAATTTTTTATTGATAATATAAGTTCAATTAATCTGACTAAAAATCCAATTCACCACTCTAGGACTAAACACATAGCTAGAGATGAAATTGGACTTAACCATGTCGAGTCCAAATCAAACCTAGCTGACATATTCACAAAATCCTTACTTGAACTCGAGTTCAGTGCACTTAGAAGACAAAAAGGAATGTGTTGGGTAGAATAGATCCTGATTTTCAAACAAATTTCTTACATCTAATTTTAAAATTTTTTTTCCAAAATTGCTTATTCTTAAAATTATCTTTGAAAATTCTAGGGAAAATAATGTTTTCAAAATCCTAATTTTATTAGTTTTTCAAAAATTTGGACTTAGTTTAGGATCTTCCCCATAGATATCATGTTCCCCTAGTTTCAGTCAGAGCATCTCACAAACATACTAGGCATAACCTGCTTGTGTTTGCAAAACTTAGAACGGTGTGAGATGCATAAGGTACAACCTAGACTTTAGAATCCTTATTTCTATGCATCATAGTGAGTCTGGGTGTTAAAAACTAACTTTACATTAATCAAGTTAAATGATCCAGCCCTAGTCAAATCTAATTGGATTTTGAACTTAACTTGACTAACCAAGTGAAAACTGTTGCCCTCTAGGCATTCAACCAATAGCTAAAGGTTAGACAGTTGGTTAAGGATATTTAAATTTCAAGTTGACTCATGCTTGTACTTTAGCGCTCTAATACTTCACTAAAAGAAATTGGTTAATTTGAAATCCATTTAACTTAACTCATGCTTGGACATTAGGTTGTTAAATAATTTCTCCTCTTTTGCCTTTAATTTAAAACTCCCTATTTTTTTAATCTAATATTTCAAAGTATTTTCTTCCAAATTAACTAACTATTTTCTAAAAAGTTCTCTTAAAATATTTTACAAGAACTTTCAAGGTTTTTTTTTAAGCTTTTAACGAAAAGCTCGTTCGAAATTAATGTCTTAAAAAAAACTTTAATTTAGCTTTCAAAAGTTAAGCATACTATTTTCAAAACTTCCCTTTCAAAAATCACTTGTTTTGGCTAAGTAAAAAGAGTTATTCAAATCAGTAACGTTAACTTAGCTATGCTTCAGCTCAAAGAAATTTTTTTTTAGCTAAATTAGTTACTAAACTTAGCAAACTTCTCTTACAAAAATTACTGCTTTAGAATATTTTAAAATATAACTTTTTAAACTGAAAAAGGAAGTTGTTAAAAACTTAGTCCTTTCATGTTGCCTTTTTACTACAGTTCTCCATACAAAAGTTTTTTGATATATGACAAAGGAGGAGAGTAAGATAAATTCAAATTTCAAATCAAGGATAAGAGAGAGAGTTCTTATTAAGGGGGAACTTTAGACATTTACTTAAAAAACTTGCTTATGTTTATTGATACACTTATTTACTTATGTTTGTTTTACTTAACTTTGAATTTAAGTTGCTATAATCAAAAAGGGGGAGATTGTTGGTGCGGGAAGCATTCGACGATCGAACTAGTATTTTGATAATGGCAAAGGATTCAAAGTTAAGGTTATGTTGTGATCTAACAGTTTGAATGAGTTTGTAGGAAAATCCTAAGTGTACTTAGGCAAAAAGTCCTAACTTAGGTTAGGCAGGTGAAAAATCTTAGGGGGTGGTAACCCTAGGTCATAGGGGATGGTAACCCTATGCGGAAAGTCTTGGTGGGTCGAGAGCTTCAGGCAAAAGTCCTAGGGGGTGGTGACCCTATGATTTTCAAATTCACCCCCATGATCACTTATTATTCTTTTAATTTTGGTATCTTTTTCATTTTCTATTAACTTACAAAAATTATTAAAAACTTCAAAGGTTTCATCTTTTGTTTTTAGAAATTTTACCAAAGTGAACCTAGAGTAATCATCAATTATAACTAAGTAGTACTGGTTCTTGCTTAGTGACTTGGCTCCATGTGAATCAAACAGGTCTAAATGTAGGAGTTCAAGTAAAAAGTCAGTTCTATCCAGGTTGGTTGACTTGTGGGTTGATTTAGTTTGCTTACCTTGTTGGCAAGCTTGGCAGATTGTATTTGCTAAGTTTCTTAATTTGGGTTGTCCTCTAACTAAGCCATTTTGACTCATCTTTGAAATGAGTTTGACATGAATGTAACCCAGTCTTCTGTGCCATAGGTTGGTTTCCTCTTGTTGTGTCAAAAGACACTTTATTGAGGATATGGGTTGGTCAATTGTGTAGATGTTATTTTTCCTAAGTCCTTTCAATATGACTTCGGGGTTATCAATATTTTTAACTAGACACCCAGATTTATTAAACATAACTAGGTAGCCAGTAGCCACTATCACACAATTAATTTATACTTAGTAAGTTAAAGTTGAAAATTTCAACTAATAAAACATTTCGAATAATGAAATCGGAACTAAGTTCGATATTACATTTTCCGATTACTTTAAGTTTATCGTCGTTGTCGAATACAACTGATCCTAGGTTCTTGTATTTGAGCTTAGTGAACTTCAACCTATCTCCAGTCATATGTCTGGAGCATCCACTAACCAACATCCATTGATCCAATTCCTACACATAAGGTATTGGATTCATTTTGATGGATCAAAAGATAGTTTGATTGAAAATAAGCTCCCTAATTTTCCATCTCCCCCAATCTTGGTTAAAAATTAATTTTTCCTATGAGTGATTGTTAGATGGTTGACTTTGTTTAACGAGTTTTGTAACTAATGGATGATTATAATTTTTCGAACAATAATTAAGTTAAGTTTAAAGGATAATTTTCGTTTTGAAAAATAGTTAAGTTATTTAAATTTTTTAGCTCAATTAATTAAAAATTAAGTTAATTAATTTGTAGAACTTTAAATTAATTTAAAAATATTAAGTTGATTAAATTTTTTAAAAAATGTTAAGTTAATTAAATTTTGAAAAATATTTAAGTTAATTAAATTTGAAAAATATTTAAGTTAATTAAAATTTGAAAAATATTTAAGTTAATTAAATTTTGAAAAATGTTTAAGTTAATTAAGATTTGAAAAATATTTAAGTTAATTAAAATTTGAAAAATATTTATGTTAATTAAATTTGATTTAATATTTAAGTTAATAAAATTTGAAAAATATTTAAGTTAATTAAATTTTGAAAAATATTTAAGTTAATTAAATTTGATTTAATGTTTAAGTTAATAAAATATTTAAGTTAATTAAATTTGATTTAATGTTTAAGTTAATTAAAATTTGAAAAATATTTAAGTTAATTAAATTTTGAAAAATATTTAAAATTTAAAAAATATTTAAGTTAATTAAAATTTGAAAAATATTTAAGTTAATTAAATTTGATTTAATTTAACTTAATTTTAATTTAAGTTTTGTCCTTAGTCATGTCACCCGATCTAGATTTTTCAATCAGGGAATCCTATAATTTTGTGAGATGAATTAGTTTTATTATAGGGTTTGGTTTAACTTTATGTTAGATTCAGGTTTAGCTTTGAGTTCAACAAATAGGCATTCTTCAGATAAACTTCTGGGTTATGGTGAGTCACTTGGATATCATTAAAGTAACGATGGCTTTGAAGTTTTCCAAATAGTCATATCCACTGAACGTAGTACAAAACTTTGGTCTAACTAGTTAGGATCCATAAAGGGTAGCTTCGGTCGGTTCCACTTAGCCAAATGCACCAGGTCGAAGTCATATCTTCCTAGACATGCATAGACTAAGCTTCCCTAATGTACTATCATCCAATATTTTACTAGTACTGTGGGTCAAGTTAAACTTAGCCCTTTTCATTTTAGCCCTAATTACCCTGTCAGGTAGGTTGCGTTCGGTTACCCTGTCGGGTAGATTCCTTTTGGAGGTGCCAGCTATTCTGGAGTCTCCCTTCATATTCCTTTATAACGTTTATTTAAAGTTTTAATTATAATTTTTTTTTTATTTTTAAGATAATTTTTATTTATAATTTGTTAAAATATTTTTTTTTTTTGCTCCCCTTGGATCATAGCCTCGATAAGGTTTATCAAGGTACTGTACTTGATCCTTGGGGACCCAATACTTACCAAGTCCAACTTGATTGACCAAGTTGGACTTGGGTACCCATGCTTGGACTAGTTTACTATTTGGTCTTTGTACAAGTGATAAATATGATCTATACTTCCATTTTGTTTTGAAACATAGTCCAGTTCTATTGTAAACGACTCTTTGAGTCCTAAGAATTAGGTTAAGGTTCTTAGACCCCAAAGAAAATCGTTCTAAGGTCTTCTCCAAATCCTTGACCTAAGTTTTCAGACTAGAATTTTCTTCCTCAAGTTTTTGGACTTGAGTTGAATTTTCAGTCTGAACTTGGTCAGGCAAGGTTTTGGAGTTAGTCACTTCTTTAAGGACTTCTACTTCCTTTAGAAGTGACTTGACCCAAATGTTTAACTTTGCTAATTTTTGTAATAAGTAATTAACTAAATTATTTAAGCGAGAGATACTTACAGAGAGATCGGGCCCTTCGGAAACGGATACGGATCCGTGGCTTCTATCCGAGTCTGCTTCTGATTCGCTCTCGTTCTCGGACATGTTGATTTGGTCCCGGGCCATTAGTGCTAGGAGGCTCGTTTGTTCAAGCTCGTCGTCGGTATCTTCTTCTGAGGATTCTTCAAAGGTCGTTTTCAGCACTTTCTTCTTCCTCTGCTTCTTTGCATCCTTCTGATTTGGGCAGTTGGCCTTGATGTGCCCTTTCTGGTTGCACCCGTAGCAGATCACCTCGAACTTGACTTTTGAACTAGGTTGAACTTCCTTGGATTGTACTGCCTTCTTTAGGTCTCTCTTGTTGAAGCCCTTCTTCTTCTTGTAGAGCTTCTTCACAAGGTTCACGAGTTCGGTTGTCAGTTCGTCATCTTCTTCGTCTGAGTCGGGTTCTTCTTCTAACTTTGGTTCAGTTCTTCGCCGTGTTCTTGGTTCACATGTTCTGCTTTACCTGCAATCAAAGCAATGTCCTTCTCATTTGGCTGTGCATTAGTCTGCTCATGTAGTTCGAATTCAGAAAACAATTCATCTAATTTTATACTAGATAAATCCTTGGAAACTTTGTAGGCATCTACCATTGATGCCCACAACGTGTTCCTCGGAAAAGAGTTGAGTGCGTACCTTATGACGCCCCGATTTTTGACTTTCTGCCAGATTGCATGGAGGGAGTTGAGAATATCTTGTATGTGTGCGTGGAGTTGACTTGCTGTCTCTCCTTTCTGCATTTTTAGATTATATAATTTATTAAATAACAGATCTCTTTTGCTTACCTTGGTGTCGGAGGTGCCCTCGTGGAGTTCAATCAGCTTCTCCCATAGCTCTTTTGAGCTGAAGAACGGTCCAACTTTGTTGAGCTCTTCCTTGGTCAATCCACACTGGAGTATGCAAGTTGCCTTTGCGTTCGCCTCTACTTTCTTTATTAAGGATGCGTGATAGTTCTGGTATAATACTAATTTGCCTGAGCCGTCAAGTGGGAGTTCAAGGCCTGTCTTGGTGATCATCCAGACTTCGAACTAGGTTTGCAAGTATGCCTCCATTCGGCCCTTCCAGTACCCAAAATCGTCTCCAATGAAGAGTGGTGGTCGAGCGATGCTATAACCTTCTTGAAGTGCCATTTTAAAGTTGCACGCACACACACAAAAAATCTGTTCTAAGACTGGGTCTTGGATTAGTAGTGTGGGATATATATATATATAAAATGAACTCGAGTAGTGTTGCACCAACTTCGAGCAAAAATCGATTCAAGCGAGAAATAGATCGGAATATAGTAATTATACTAATTCCGATCGGCTCTGAAAAAAACTAAAAATACCACGAAAAAAATGCTTGATTGGTGGTTACACCAACTCGAAGCGACCCCGCTTTGATACCAATTGTAGGATCGAAAAGAATTTAGATATCTAAATTCTTTTCGATCCTACACGTTCGACCAATGGAGCTTGGACATAGTGGGACCTTACCCCATGGCAACTGGTCAGCGGAAGTTTTTACTCGTTGCCATTGATTACTTCTCCAAGTGGGTAGAAGCTGAGCCGCTGGCCAGGATAACCGAACAGATGGTTAAAAAGTTCATCTGGCAGCACCTTATCTGTCGGTTCGGCATCCCGCGCCAGCTCATCTCAGACAACGGAAGACAGTTCGTCGGTAAACAACTCAGAGAGTGGTGCAAGAGATACGACATCTAGCAGACCCTTACCTCAGTAGATTACCCCCAGAGCAATGGGCAAGCTAAGGTAGCCAATCGGGAGATCCTGCGGATTCTACGAGCTCGGCTCGACCACGTCGGGGGCAGCTGGGTGGACACGCTCCCAAGCGTATTATGGGCGATCCGAACGACGCCGAAAGAGGGGGCGGGTGTCACTCCTTTCCACTTGGTGTATGGAGGTGAGGCAGTCGTTCCCGTCGAGGTCGGAATGGAATCTAACCGGGTGCAGCAATACGGCATGGACAACGCCGAGCGGAGACAGCTGGAGCTGGATTTGGTGGACGAGTCATGCGCCAAGGCTGCCGCTCGACTGACGGCCTATCGGCAAAGGATGCGGCAAAGCTACAATTGCGAGTGATTCCCCGATCCTTTCAGGTCGGCGACCTAGTATGGAAGAAGGTGAAGCCGGTCGGCAACGTCGGCAAGCTGGAGGCTCCTTGGGGTGAACCGTTCAAAATCGTGGATAAGCTCCGTTCGGGGGCTTACTACCTAGAAGATGAGGATGGACGGTGACTGGAGCGCCCCTAGAGCGCAAACCATTTCTAGCCCTACCGAGCTGGATGAAAGGTGCGTTAATGCATTCAGTGCCGTGTGTTTCCTGTTTTTCTTGCGCTTTCAATTGCAAGAGTAAAATCAAAAAACAAAGTATGGAAAAGTTTTCGCCGAACGACAAGCCAGGGTCGGGAGCAGCGACCATAAATACCTCGCGCCGAAGATCGTCGAGCGGCGACGTTAAACCCCAGGGTTGGAGTAGCGACCATAAATACCCCACCCGAAGACCGTCGAGCGGTGACGTTAAACCCCAGGGTCAGAGTGGCAACCATAAATACTCCGCCTGAAGATCGTCGAGTGGCGACATTAAACCCTAGGATTGGAGCGGCGACGTTAAACTCCAGGATTGGAGTGGCGACCATAAATACCCCGCGCCAAATACCGTCGAGCAGCGACATTAAACCCCAGGGTCGGAGCGGCAACCATAAATACCCCGCCCGAAGACCGTCGAGCGATGACGTTAAACCCCAGGGTCGGAGCGGCGACGTTAAACCCCAGGGTCGGAGCGGCGACCATAAATACACCGTGCCGAAGACCGTCGAGCGACGACGTTAAACCCCAAGGTCAGAGCGGTGACCATAAATACCCCACGCTGAATACCGTCGAGCGGCGACGTTAAACCCCGGAGTCGGAGGGGCGACTATAAATACCCCGCGCCGAAAACCGTCGAGCGGCGATGTTAAACCCCAAGGTCAGAGCGACGACCATAAATACCCCGCCCGAAGATCGTCGAGCGACAACGTTAAACCCCAGAGTCGAGCGGCGACTATAAAGCTCCGCCTTTGCATCGTTTCAATCTAACATGGGTCCTCTGGAAAGGAGGTGATCCTGAAATCGATTGCCGAGCAGCAGCTCAAAGATCAAAAGACGAGACTCTCGCGAATTTAGTAGCGATCGAGGGAACAGGTAACCCGCTCGGATATACACAGCGAGAGAACAAGCAAACAATGGAAGGCTCATAAAGAGCTCATTAATCAAAATAAGCCGAATGACGAGTACATATATTAAAATAGGTCGAACGACTAGTACATATCAACTACTTCACTTTAGATAATCAAAGATATCATCAGGGATTGTAGTAAGAAGCCCGACATGGTCACGGACAGGAATGGTGAAGTCTTCAGGGAGACAACCCTCTGTCTTCAGATAATTAACCGTGGCAGTGACGACCAACTTGAACGCACGGACAAGCCGAGCGTAGGTTTTCTCTACGAATTTCTCCCAACGGATATAGTTCTGCCGCATGACAGCGAACCGGCTAGGCTCGGCCTCCTGATATTCTTTAAGGGCGGCTCGGGAGGCTTCAAGAGCGTCCTGAAAGGTCTTCAGGTCACCCTGGAGAGCGATCACCTCCGCCGAGCGGCCAACCTTCTCGGCGGTGAGCAGGTCAGTCAACTCCTTAACCTTCAGCTCGAGCGCTCGGGCCTCGACATTCTTCGCCTCCAAGTCGACGATGGCCCTATTCTTCCTGGTGGTGGCCAAGTTGATCTTTTGGCCATATGTCTTAACCTGGGTCTCGAGCCGATCCACCATAGTCTGCAGGCCAGAAGATTTGTGCTGCTCGGCCTCCAGCAATCTCTTGGTCTTGTCAAGGTCCACCTTTAACTCGGCATAAAAGGGGTCTGGAGGGGGAGCCCCACCAGAAACCTTGAGCTTCTTGAACTCCTCCTCTAAAAACGCCAGACGGTTTCTTACCGCAATGCTTTCCACCCAATACTGCAACAAGATCAGAGGGGAAAAAGTCAGTGCTGAATGGAAATGAAAAAGTGAAGGTTATGATGAGAGTTACCCCGGTGGCCTGTTGTATGTGGCTGTTGCTGAGCAGCCCCGGGGGCATCAGAGCAATGCGCGCCCGAGCATCCTCCCAGACCTTCGCCAGGGGTCCCCGGATGGTTACTTGGTGTTCGGGGCTCGCCGGCCGTTTGGCCGCCTGCAGATATTCCTCCGTCGGTAGGTGGAGTATGGCCTTGATAATCCTGCGCCCGCCCGGTGTAGACTGAGCAGACGTTGAAGGGGCAGAGGACTGGCCGATCAGATTGGAACGGAAAAGAGATCGTCTGATTTTCTGTTGAGCAGGAGGGAGTGACCTAAGGGGCTGGACAACGATGGGGTCAGAAGGCCAATCGCCTTGAGAAGGGGTCCGGTCGGAAGATAGCACTTCCACTGTCGCAGGGGCCAACGGAGGGGGAACGCCCATCTTCTCGGACACACGCACAACTGAGGTGGTCGAGCGGGTAGGTGTACTCGTTCGGCGATGTTTGCGTCCAGACAACGGAAGTTCATCACCAGAAAACCCGGCTTCCTCGGTCTAAATGGCCAATTGAGTACCTGACGGGGCAGTCTCTCCCGCCGCCTCGGTAGTGGCAGTCCGAGCGGCAGACGCATCGCCCACCGTCTGCCCCTCTTCGCTCTCGCCTTCATGAGAGTCAATCGGAGCGATGCCGAGTTTCTCCGCCTCCTTTGTTGCAGCTGCCTCTATCTCGGCAGCGTTGAGTTTATTATGCCGAGCGCCACCGACTTCATCATAGTGGCAGCTGCGAGAAAGAAAGAAGAAATCAGTTAGACCCAAAGAAAAAAGGAGAAAGTTATTTCTTACCAGGGCCGCCTGGAAGCCTCGTTCGGGTTGGACTTAAGCCGAATATATACATCATTCCTTCATGGAGCAGCTTATGGATATCCAGCTTCAGCCAGGCCAGTAGGTTGGCTGCGTCGAGGTAGGCGGGCTCGGTCCTATACCGCTTCAGGTCGGGCTGGGAAGGTAGAGCGGTCTGCCATTGGGTCCGGAAGGGAGGTGGTTCGGGGAATCACAAGAAGAAGAAGTATTCCTTCCAATGTTTATTGGAGGATGACATGTTATTAAAGAAGACGAGGCCGATCCGAGACTAAAACAAAAAGGTACCTATCTCGAACTGCTTCGGATAATAAAAGTAATGGAAAACTTGAGGCTTTAGAGGAATGTTGTGCACTCGGAAAAGCACAACTACGTCGCACAGCAACCGAAACGAGTTGGGGACAAGTTGGGCGAGCGGAATGTGAAAGTAGTTGCAGACTTCTATCATGAACGGGTGGATGGGAAATCGAAGGCCCGCTACGAATTTGTCTCGGAAAAAGGTGACAGTGTCGGCCGACGGGTCGTGGGGTCGGGCGGACGACTCGACTAAAACTATCTCATGGTCAGGGGAAAGAATGAAAGCACTTATCAGGTTGGCAGCGTCACCCGAGTCGAATTGACTCTCCATGTTGTGGTACCAAAGGCCGGGAGAAGGGTCAGAGGAACTGGCTATGGCCGGAAAACGAAAGGCACAGCGGTTTAACCAGTGGGATCAATGGGAAAAGGCTGACAGGAACAGAAAGAACATACAAGAAGGAAAGCTAAAGCAATAAGGCAGAGGAGAGCGAGGGAGGGGCTTACGAGAAAGTAAAATGTGGAGGAGGAAGTGTGCCGAGGATTCACCGGAGCGCCAAAGGAAAGGGTCGCCGGAGCACTGGGCACGAAGGAAGTCGCCAAAGCACGAAAGGCAGCAACAATGGAGCAGAGGTAGGCCTCGGGGTTTTATAAAGATCGAGCTCGACCAGTCGTAGCCGTCTATTCTAGGTCACGGGGATCAAAGCTTGCATCCGGCCGTGGAATTCAAACCGCCACATGTCCCATCATAGCAAACGCCCTGGTCGTACGATGACGATGACAGCGCCACGTGGTGCCAGGTTATGGGGCGGTATTTAATGGAGCCCATTACTCGGTATGTCCGTAGGCACAGCTTTAATGACGATGATTTGCATGGGTTCCGAGGAGATTCCGATGGCGATAGCTCTGACCACAGGCAGGCCCGGATATGGAGCGATAAGGTTAACAGAGTGCCAACGAATGCTTGGCCGAGCGGCTGACGAAGGCCCGACCGAGCGGCCGACGAAGGCACAGCCGAGCGGATCGCTCAAGCCCACTTGGGCCGCTTCAGCATCACTTCCGATCCACCGGCAAAGCACTAAACTAATTTGTCCAGTCAGTCGGACTTACAACCTCCTTCGACTAGACTTGAAGGGGAGTCACGTGATCCGGTGGTAAAGTGGGACCCGGATGGTAGAGCAACCAATGACACGTGGGAATCAGAGTCAACATGGTCAACATCCAGTGCCCGGTCGGGTAGTCGGTGTACCTGCCCGAGCGGCAGTGCGACAGCCCAGCTCAACGCTGGGTTTCTGACGCTCAGGGGCCGAGCGGAATCCCCGCTCGGCCGGACGATAGACATTGCTCGACCACGCGCGGTAGGGCGGAAGCAGGATGAAGCACTAGGGGGCGAGCAGACCTCCCACTCCGATCGGTCACTCCAACAGCAGTACGGGGGCTCGGCCGAGCAAACTCCCCGCTCAGCCTCACAGACGACAAGAAGAGCAGGAGGGAATATCTTCTTCGGGGAAAGTGTCACCGACAAACGGCATGGTTGGCGGCATGGTCCAGCAGAGAATTGTACGGTGGAAGTTTCCACTGTCACGTCAGGGATATGCTCGGTCTATTAAGGTATGGCGTCAGACGTGCTTTTCTGACACACTCATTGCAAGTATGTTTTGATAAGCGTGCACATCTTGGTAAGCGTGCACGCGCCTTTAGGGAGCCTTATATAAGGACCCCCAGATTTCGACGGAGGTATGCGCGATTCATCACTGTAGCTACAGTTCTCGTCATTCTACTTCGATTTCTTGTTGTCGGAGGCTGACTTGAGCGTCGGAGAGCCATCGTCGGGAACTCCTTCCCGGCTCGGTTTTGTGCTTGCAGGTTCTCACCGAAGGTCTATGTCACTCACAGGGTTGCATGGAATCAACGAGAGCACCACGTCCCCAGCGACCGTCGACTCAGCACTCGGACAGGATCACTATATACTGTGCACACGTGTTGTATGCGTAATATAATCTATGGATACACGTAAATTAATGTCCCAAACTCATAAATTAGACTTGGTAAGAATGCCCTAGACCTAAGCATTAGTGCAATGTAAGGGCAACACTCGAGAATCTCAGCAGCAAACTATTATAATAAACTTTCCTCATAATAAATTAATTTAATTTTTTATATCAGATATTAAATTGATAAAAATAGATACTACAAGAAAAGTATACCTTTTAATATCGTCAACTGACGGTATTTATAGAAACTTTTCCGTTTGCGGTATTGCCGATCTAAAATGTTTGACTAAAGAGAACTATGATAGTGTATATTTTTATATAAAAAATAACTAGAGAAAATTATTAATAAACCTTAAAATTATTTGGAGCGTGAAAAGAAAAAAAAGAATATTAACGTAATTTAATTTTGAGTTTCATCAAAATTAATTATTAAAGAGTTCATATTCTTAATTAGTTGACCCGCTTAATTCTTAATCCGCCTTGAGTTATGTTGGGAATTTTTTAACATGCTAAGATGATGAGTCAACTCGTTCCATTTCACCAAATGACTGCCTCACTACGGGTCGACCCGTCCTATCACAGGTCAGCTCATCTAATAGAACTAAGCATAGACGACTCTCATAGGGTACGACCCTGATCATTTGCCTTGTGAGGATTAGGGGCGTATAGAGCTGTCAGACGGGCCAACCCGTGGCGGGGCGGGTCGGCCCGTGGAGGGTTAACCATTTGGCGGGGCGGGGCGGGCCAACCCGCGGACCCATAAAAAATTTTTAAAAAAAATAAAAAATATTTCATATCTTCAACATTTTACTTCGAAAAAGTTTTCTACAATTAAATGTATACATAAACATGTATTTTAAATATAAATGAACACAAACGAGTACTTATGTTGGATGAAAAGTATTATTTTTATTTCAAAATTATAACAAAGAAAGATAATAAATTGACCTAAAACTTAGCTTACATGTGTTTTTTAACCCGCGGGCCAACCCAAGCCCGAGCGGGCCGACCCGCGCGGGTTCGCGGGCCTAGGCGGGTTGGCCCACGACGGACTTGGTTTGAAAAAATTCCAACCCAACCCTCTTAAATTATTTGGCGGGGCGGGCCAACCCGACGGGCCCAACCCAAATTGACGGCTCTAGGGGCGTAGCCACCTTAAGGAGAGGAGGTGCGACCACCCCCTCTCACATTTTATTTTATATATATATATATATATATATAATCACTTTTGAGTAGTTAATTCATCATCATTCAATGTCGAAAATTAAAATTGATCTCATATTTGGAAAGTTCATAATCTAAGTTATCCATTGGTACCACTTCTACGAGGAAATATCACGATTTGAAATGTTAAGTATTAAATTTTAAAAATAAAATATATAATAATAAACGGATGAACTAAATTGTAGGGCACAAAGTAGGAAGCTAAATTAAAATTGAATCGAGTTTGAACTAAATTCAACGAGTAGATATGGAGATAAGTATTATGTTGGTTCAAATTGGAATTGATTTGAAGTTGAGTTATGCCCGAATTAAGTTTAATGTTTAAACGAGTTCAAACGATTTAAAAAGAATTAGGATATTTTGGACGAAATATTTCATTTTTTTCTCTCCCTCTTCTCCCTATTCGTGTTACATCCTAACTGTACCGTATGTCACCCCTTCATCTATTCCCCTCTTTTATTTTTTTCCCCTCTTTTTCCTCGTTTGCTTCTTCTCCTTCTCTTCTCCAACATTAGAAAACCTACAATTTTTTCCTCTCCTCTTCTAAAGCACAAGAGTTTTTTTCTTCTCCTTTATCTTCTCCAGCAAGAAAGAAATGCAACATCAGTTGTTGCCCTATTCTAGCAACAAGATCAAGAAGCCATCAACTCCCCTATCTTCTTCCTCTTCTAGTATTTTTTAGGATTTTATTGGCATGACAAAATAGTCATGTCTTGTCTTACCTTGCTCTCTTTGTGTTATTGCCGAGCTCACCAAAACTAGTCAAGGTTTCTAACAAAGAAAATAAGGGTGCATTTGGTTTGGTTTGCACCGTTTTCATTTTCATTTTCTGGAAAACGCGCGTTTTCTAGAAAACAGAAAACGATTTTTTGTCATTCTCTGTTTTTCTAGAAAACGATAGCCAATTTTTTAGAAAACGCGCGCGGAAAACGCAAACCAAACACCATTTTCCAGAAAACGCGCGTTTTCCAAAAAATGAAAATGGAAAACGCGCGTACCAAACGCCCCCTAAAGTTCTCATTTTTTTACTTCTTCCTCTCTATTTTATCTTCTCTATTTTTCTCAAAATTAATGATCTTCCAAGAATTGTAAGTTATTCCTTTCTAGTTTCATGAATTTTCAAAAATTGTCCCTACTAATCGAAAATCTTGACTACGCCCTTGGTGAGGATCACGTATGATGGGTGTGATGGGTGTGCACGATGAATTTAGTGTATAACATCCTATGTAATAATTATAATTCGTAGGTATTATAATATTTAAATCGATCAAAATCAAAATAATAAGGAGTAATTTGGAAAATAAAATTCATTTGATGATTCTCATCTTTTAAAAAGATCGCTCTTTTAATTTTTCTCTAAAAGTTTCTAGTCTTTTGCGTTCAAGATTAGAAAAAAACACAATAATTATCTTAAAATGTGATTTAATGTAGGCGGCAAATTTGTTTTTGTTTTTGTTTTTTTTTCTAAAATATATATTAACATTCAGTTTTTTTTTGGGCTTGGGCTTGGGCTTCCTCCTCGTCTCTCCTCATATACCATTGATCCATCAAAAATATCTTTATTCATATCCTCTTCTTTCTGGTCTATAAGTTGAAGCAGCGGACAGCGCACGAGGTGGACTCTCATAAGGCCATTCGTTACCGGCCTTATCAAAACCCTTCCCACCTTATCCCCTCTTCCTCCTCCTCCCACCACCACCACCATGGCCGCTGCCGCCGCTTCCACCTCCACCATCAGCGTGTCTGCTCTCTACCTCTCCTCTTCCCTCACCTGCTCTTCCCCTTCAGGCGCTGGCCGCATCCTCAAGATCCCGGCATCCCGGGGCCTCGCTTTTTCCTGGCTCTCCGCCACTTCGAGAGCTCCTCGCGCTTCCCCACTCTTCGTCCCCGCCTCGGTCGCCTCTCCCAACTCCGTCCTCAGTGAAGAGGCCTTCAAGGGCTTCCGTGGCCTCCCCAAGTCTCCGCTTGAGGAGGGCGAGGAGGAGGAGGAATACGCCTCCGATTCCTACAACTCAGAGGAGGAGGAAGAGGGTTTCGCTGCTGAAGTGGACCAGGATGAGCTTGCCGTTTCCAAATTGGGCCTGCCGCAGCAGCTAGTTAGTATCCTCGAGAAGCGAGGGATTACCAATCTTTTCCCTATCCAGGTGAGTCCAAAATGGCGCTTTTAACTCTTGTTTGGACTGTTCCATTCACTGCCAATATGATTTGCTATGAACTTCTTTTATATTTCGGTTGGTCACTTTAGCATGCGGTACAGGCGGCATTAACATACTTAATTTGTCTTTCTATAGAGGGCCGTTTTGATTCCCGTTCTTGAAGGACGAGACCTTATTGCACGGGCTAAGACTGGAACGGGAAAGACTTTGGCGTTTGGAATTCCCATAATCAAGCGGCTGACTGAGGATGATGAGGCAGAGGGGAGGAAGAGGTCAAGGTGCCTACTTTTCTTAAAATCTCATTGCCATGCTTAGTGGTGTGATTGAAATGTTGACTATCTTTCTAAGTCGTTTTTCATTTTCATTCCTTGATTGGTTTAGGCTGTTAGGTCGTCTTCCTCGGGTTCTAGTTCTTGCACCTACCAGAGAATTGGCCAAACAGGTGGAGAAGGAAATTAAAGAATCAGCACCTTATCTGAGCACTGTCTGTGTTTATGGTGGAGTAGCTTACAATATTCAGAAAAATTCACTTTCCCGTGGTGTTGATGTGGTCGTGGGAACTCCTGGTCGAATAATTGACCTTATTAATGATGATAGTCTTAGGCTTGGAGAGGTTCAATATTTGGTTCTAGATGAAGCTGATCAAATGCTTGCTGTTGGATTTGAAGAAGATGTGGAAGTAATATTGCAGAAACTTCCACCACAACGTCAAAATATGTTGTTCTCTGCAACAATGCCTGGTTGGGTTAAGAAGTTGTCTAGGAGATACCTAAACAACCCTCTGACAATTGATTTGGTATGTCCATTTTTAATTTCTATTTTTTGGAATCAAGTGTATGATTTCACCTCTTGCAAAATATAATTTTAATATATTTTTATGGGCTAGGTTGGAGACCAAGATGAGAAACTAGCAGAAGGCATTAAACTTTATGCCATATCAACAACTGCAACTTCAAAGCGCACTATTCTGAGTGACTTGATTACGGTATGCTTATGATATTTTTCTTGTAGAGACTGGTGGTCTTGTTTCTCCTTTTGTCACACTTTGTTTGCTAGCCAATTGTTATGGTTAGGCATTTGATGCTGAGCTTATCTACATTGCATCAAATGACATCATTTTGTGAGCAGAATATGAGGCAGAAGTTAACTTTTTGTCGCATACTGATTCTTTACACGCATACCTTTTTTTGTAAGAAAAAGTTTAAGATTTTGAACCAATTCTCCTTGCAATTTACACCAGTGAATTATTTAAAATGAGCGGAATAGTTCCCCAAACAGCATTTTACTTGTCTGCCATATTCTGTGTATGCAAATTTTGTGCGCAACATTTATCTATAAACTGTTATCCTTCTACAAACTATTGCATATGATATTTTGTTTTTTTTTTTTGGCCTAAAATGCTCATGCTTTTGATGTTATTTACTTGCATAGGTTTATGCCAAGGGTGGGAAAACAATTGTTTTTACTCAGACAAAGCGTGATGCTGATGAAGTATCCATGGCCTTGAGTAATAGTATTGCTTCTGAGGCACTGCATGGGGATATATCTCAACATCAACGAGAAAGAACCTTGGGTGGATTTCGTCAAGGGAAATTCACTGTGCTGGTTGCAACTGATGTTGCTGCTCGGGGACTAGACATACCGAATGTTGATTTGGTATTTTTCTTATATTTGTGTTTAGATATTGATTGCCACTGTTTATCAGTTAATATAAGAGTCTTGTGTATAATCATTTTTATCCTCAATCTATACATACTTTTCTGCAATATATTTTTATGGGCTTATAGAATGATAATCATTGTTTTTCTTCTTCTCTTTTGCAGATTATTCATTATGAACTACCAAATGATCCAGAGACATTTGTGCATCGTTCTGGTCGTACTGGACGTGCTGGAAAAGAAGGCAATGCCATCTTGATGTTTACTAGTAGCCAGCGGAGAACAGTTAAATCTCTTGAACGTGATGTGGGATGCAGGTTCGAGTTTGTAAGCCCACCTTCAATGCAAGAGGTATTGGAATCATCTGCTGAGCAAGTGGTTGCTACTCTGCGAGGTGTTCACGCAGATTCAATCCAATATTTCCTTCCAACTGCTCAAAGGTTGACTGATGAACAAGGAACACATGCTCTTGCTGCTGCTTTGGCACATTTAAGTGGATTTTCTCAACCACCTTCATCTCGTTCTCTTATCAGTCATGAGCAGGTAAAAATGTGGTCTCATCTTACACATTTGGTTTGCAGTTTCTGTTTTTGCTTATTGAATTCTGGAATATTTTGTTTATGCTTTGCTTGAGAAAGCAAGACCATATCTGCTCCAGTTAGCAAAATAGTTCGTTTTCATTTTTTTTTGTTCTGCTGCACGTAGATAGTGCCTGGTATTCTTGTTTGCATGAACATGCTCCAGCATAATTCCTTGCATGCTGGATAGATTCTTCACCTTTTGGAAAATTGTGCACTCATTTAGCTTGTGTTAAGTTACCATGCCTCTCTAACATATTCTGAACTTCAGTTATATGTATGTTATTCTGAACTTCAGTTATCTGTCATGTTAGGGGTGGGTGACATTACAATTAACACGTGAACCTGGATATTCAAGAGGGTACTTCTCTGCAAGATCTGTTACTGGATTTCTTTCTGATGTATATCCTGATGCTGCTGATGAAGTGGGCAAGATATGCATGATTGCAGATGAAAAGGTTTGAACTCCATGAAACCACATGCATTTTCCCCTTCCAAATATGTTCCTGCTTGGTGTTTTTGTAATTGTTTGATGTTTCTACCTTTGATTCATTTAATGCAATATTCGAAATTTCCTGATAGAGCAATTACTTATTTCCATGCGATTCTTTTTTTTCATGTTTAAATTTTCCTTTTCAGTTTTTGTGTTATCCCTTGGTGATTTATTTAAATAGTGTTTTTTTCCACTTTAGAATTTATTTAAATTTCCCTGTCTTCATATATTTTTGTGGCTACTTATTTCTCTTATACTTTGTTTTACTCGGCCCATTGGTTGAATGAAGAAAAAGAAGGGTGGGTCCCAATATTTGTGATAAGGGTTGTTTTCTTGCTTTTGCAAACTTAATGATTGCAATACACATCTGGTGAAAAGAACTTCATAGATTGTATGGATATGAATGTCATGGAATAAATATGTTGTAAACAACCTGATATCATGCATTTTAATTTGTTTTTCTCCCTTTTCTTTCAACAGACAATATAGACACTGGCACATGAATGACATCTAGTTGTGTATAAATAAGGATGAGAAAATTAGAGTGCTAAATGATGACCTACACACATGTATATCATCTTTATTGATATAACCATGCAATGTATCATGTATCGAGGGAGCAATGAAATAGATAGTTTGAACAATGATTTCATACATGTATATCTATACCTTTATTGATATAACCATGCAATGTATCATGTATCAATAGCCTTAGAACTCTTAGTCTATATTAGAACAATGGTTTCATATTGGATCAACTGGAAATCCTGGTTCAGAAGCAACCACATTAAGTGTGAAGGGGACAAATGTATACATAGTTTGAAGTTGAGATTCATAATACGTTATAAAGTTTGAATTACATGGTATTTTTCTCTCCCTAGTTTTAAGATGTATCAGTGATACTTTATAGGCGTCAAGATTCTTTGCGAAACCACTGTGGAGTAGTTGTCTGTTCAGACATTATTTGATATTTTAACCTCATACACAATCACTACAGTTGCCAATTATTTTTTTTAGGTTCAAGGTACTTTTTTGATTTACCCGAACAGATTAAGACGACTTCAAATATCCTACATAATGACTAATATTGCCAATTCCTTTCAGGTTCAAGGTGCTGTTTTTGATTTACCTGAAGAGATTGCTAAAGAATTGTTAACTAAACAATTGCCTCCAGGAAATTCTCTTGTCAAGATCACCAAGGTGGTTCTTTTGTTCTTATTCTCATCAAATTTTTTCCTTCCATCTCTATTCAACTTCTAAAATTAAGCCTACCGTTTCATTTCATGAAACTATGTTGATGTTTGTATAGAGGTTGGCTTTCAATGTGGTGTTCTTTGAGTATTCATGAAATGATATATTCTTTTAGATTTTTGGCATATTTTTGCCTTTGGATTCACATGAATTGTATATTCCTCAATTATACTGGCAGCTTTCTTCAGAGCTGTATTGCCACTGGATGGTCTAGCCACTGTATTTGGAGATGTTGAGGAAGAACTTAAGCCTGAATCATTATATGATATATTAGTACGCTGGTTAAGTATTGATGGTCAAATTCCTGTTATCATTCAACCTATAGAAATCCCAAATTGATGATCTTGATTGCTACTTGTATTCCTGGCATATCCATTCTATTAAGATGATTGCAGTCTTTTATTTCTAAATCCATTCTATTAAGATGATTGCATAACTCTTGACTGTTTTTATTGTTACTTTTTTAGCTCCCTATCCTACAAGATGATGGTCCTGCCACTGACTTCTATGGCCGATTTTCAAACCGGGAACGGAGCTATAGAGGTGGTGGTTCGCGGGAACGAAGTCAGAGGGTTTCAAGAAGTTGGGGTGGACGAAACTATGACAGTGATGATAGCTATGGACGGGGTGGGCGAATCAGTGATGATAGCTATGGATGGGGTGGCCGAGCATCCAGAACTGACAGTAGCTGGTCTCGAAACACTAAGCCACGAAGAGACAGTGAAGATGACTGGCTAATTGGTGGAAGAAGATCTAGTCGGACACCCTCATTTGGCAACCGAGAAAGGTATTGCCCATCCACTACATGACCATCAGATTTGCAGGGAATTTATTGCTGATATGGTCAACTAAAACACTAAATTTGCAACCAGTGTGATAAGATTTTCTATTTTGAGAAGGTCGTCTAAATTTTGGTCTAAAGGTGCATCGGTATTTCTCTTCTCATGTTAGCATTTTTAACTTTATCTCTTTAATGCCTGGGTTGTCCAAACTTTGGTCTGAGTTGGGGCATCCAGTTCCCTGGTACAGATGAGAGTATCTTCCGCTCACTGTTTTCCTCATTTTGTGTTGGTTTTTGAGGTAGAGAGAATTCTTTGTCACAAACATAGGTCAATTAAGGTAAACAAGAATTCATTAGGGTCGATTACTTGGATGGTTAATAAAGACACAATTGCATATGTCAAGGGTTCTCATTGATTTATTTTGAAATTTATAGGTATGTTGAATAACTTAGCTAATTGCATCCATAACTTATTGTAGAATTTATTATTGCGAAGCAATACCGTTTTCTTCTATTCTTCCTAGTAAATTGTTCACCATACTTCCTACAAATCCGGTCTGACCTTGTTTTTGCTTTAAGTAGAACATTATCATTGCAAACAACGAAATACAAGAACTTTCATTTGTACAAAATTCTGATATTTATGTTTGAATTCTTCGCAGAGGATTTGCAGGGGCTTGCTTTAACTGTGGCCGGTCTGGCCACCGTGCATCAGAATGTCCAAACAATAAGTAGCAACTTATGCATACATTCTCACCAGATCCGATCCTCCAGCTCTTAGATGTCTTCAAGATCCAATGGCTGACTGCATAGAAGTAACTAACGTCATCATGCGCCATTGCTGCATCACATTGCAGCTACACCATGCAGAGGTGAGGATGTGGTAACCCTAATTGGGAGATAGTGAGTTCTAGCTGATACTGAAAGTGAAGTTCTTGATCCTAGATTAGCTCCACACTGTATTTTATCTTCAATCATATAATGGGAGGATCTTCAAAATGTTGTTTTCCTTTTTTTTTTTTTAATTATCTGAAATTGTGATCAATCTAAACTACTGTCTGATAGTGCATTGGAGTGCAGGCAGTGCGTTCTCTTGTTGTTCTTATTGGACATATAAATATATGAGTTGTATCTGCTTTTAGCAGAGTAGCTTTTTATCGTCATTTTTGTTGGATTTTCCAGTTTATCTACAGTTGTGGTACACTGTTCTTGATGTGTAGTTTGATAGTTAGTTTGATAAGAATTTGCTTATATTTGTTTAATATATATAAGTTTAATTAAATAAAAGCTTGAAGAGTTGAATATATATATTTAATTTGTTAATGTTTTTGGGTGGTGTTGTAATAGGTTATGACTGGTCACCTGATCTCATGATTTTCCTCGAGGGATAATTTTGAGGGGCCCTCGGATGAGGTTGTTACAATTTTGAGAATGAATAAATAAATTTTCTTATATCAAATTTGTAAATCAATCAAATAACTATAAAAAATAAGAAAAATGATATGCACAAGGAAAAAAATTCAATGAAAATTTCAAGATAGACACATAAAGTAATGGAGTCCACAAAAAGTGAAATGGTGGGCCATGACTTTATGTGTCTATCCTTGAGATTTTCATTGAGTTTTTTTCCTTGTGCATATCATTGCTCAAAAAATAAATGAGTCAATCAAATAAAAATTAAGTCATTTGGTTCATTTTAAACTTCATTTAGTTTCAGTTAACTTATCAAATAAACTTAAATAATACAAAATTTAATTCAGCTTTGCCCGTTTAACGTCCTAGATATCATATTAGAAATAAATCGTTGAGCATGCTAAATTCCCCCTCCAGATGGTAACAAACAATCGCAAAATACTACAAGTTCAATTAAAAACTCATATATTAATTTTATTTTATACTTAATTAAATTTTAATTGAGTGTTAAAAAATATATTATGTAATTATAAATATATATATAAAGATTCTAAAATACTTTTTAAAAAAAAAAAACTCAAATTTAAGGGAATGGATGAGGCTATTTTCAGGAATATGAAGCACGTAATTATTTTAAACAATAGGTGTTTTCAGAAAAAAGTAAACAGCAATGGCTTTTTTTAGCAATCGCTCATTTTCTTTTATGCCCCTCCTTTCCTCGGCCTGCGTTTCGATTCCGATCGGACACCGCTCCTCCACCGTGCTGCGGCTGTCCGACCGGCGCCCCAGTGCAGCCTCACGCCAGAAAGGGGAATTCGATCACTTGTCGTATAGACGCCTCCGGCCTCACGTGAGAAAGGGGGAACGTTGTCCCCACCCGCGGCGTCACTTCTCCGACGCAGCATAGACGAGATTGACCCTGGCCGATCACCGCCGCCCGCCGCAGCCTTTCACACTGCCTACGGACTCGGTCTCCGGCGCATCCCAGGTCAGTGACAATCTCTTTCCTCGATCTCTCCTGGTTCGGCACAAGGATCTAAGCAAGCGCCTGCGGTCTCCTCCCTGCTGATCACCGACGCTTCTGCTCACCACGGTCGGCACACTGCCGCCTGGATCTACTTCCGGGATCTTCCCTGTTTTGTACAAGGATAGCGCCTGCGGTCTCCTCCCCTCTCGGGTTGAGCAGAAGCCACATCGATCTACGGCCTCCTCTTGTCTTGGGCTGATCAAAGGTCGAAGCATCACCGTAGGCCTCCTCTCCATTCGGGTTGAGCAGAAGCCCAGCAAGCAGCGTTTCTCCTGCGAACCGCTTCCAGCCGTTGATGAGCAGGTAGAGATTAGGTGGTATAAGGTTATGTGATGGCTAAGAGTAGGGACAGAACCGAAGATTTTAGGGAAGCTACCCGTGCGACAGCTCTCTCTTTTGGCTACGACGAGGTTGGTTATTGGATTGAAACTATCTTAATTTTCTTTTTCCTATTGACGTGTTAGTGTTCCTTGCATTCATTTGAATATTCATGGGAGTTTTTCTTCTTGCTTCACTCTGGGCTATGCATATCTTAAATTGTAATTGCTATTTCTCAACAGTAAAGAATTCCAAGTTTGTTCTGTTTCAGAGTTTTACAGTTTGTGAGTTTGTTTCAATTGAGAACAATTCAACATACGCTAGAAACTGCTACAATGATACATGTAATTCATAAGATTTTAATGGCACCATGTTATAACAGTACATTTTTTTGGCTTGTCATTGTCTTTGACAGGCCAAATTGGCTGCGCTCTTGGCATCCTTCATTTTGCGCAAACCCTTGGAGAAACCTCCATTTGAAAAAGCTGCAATTAAGACGGTACATCAGCTGCAGAGTCTCTTGCTTTGATATTCTCTGGATACGTGATATCTCTATCATATTTGATAAATGTTTTGACAATTTTCTTATTTTTAGCTTGAAAGTATTTCAGAATTGGAACACTTCATCACTAAGCATCGGAAAGATTATGTGGATCTGCATCGAATCACTGAACAGGAGAGGGACAACATTGAACATGAAGTGAGTTAGCCTAAGCTTAATCTTTTATCAATATTTTCTTTATTTGTGCACTATGTATTACCGTTTTGAACTTTTCCATTTCTGCAAATGCATATTTTATCCTAGCGTTTTTTTAATTAAAAAAAGAATGAGAGTGAGAGATACATCGTGTGGTTCACTCATTGCATATTGAATGAAACCTGGGCGTATGTTGAAATCTAGGACTCTCTCTATATTTATACATAATACACGCAACTAACTAAAAAGAACCACACCATCTTTTTATTTCTGTTTCCGAGAGGTTTTAGGTGATACCCATTTGACTTTTTTCCCTGTAGACTAGCTTTTATGTTTATTTACTGGCCATATACTCATATTCAATGCTTTGATGTGTTTATTTGGTTGTTTTATGAATATAATTTTTTATATTCAGGTAGGTGTTTTCATAAAAGTTTGCAAGGACCAGATTGATATCCTTCAGAACATGATATACAATGAAGAAAAGAATGGAAGTTCAAAATCATGGCTTAACCTGAGGGATGATAAACCCAATGCAGATGTGGTTGCCCACAAGCATGGCGTGGTATGGATTTAATTTAGTGGGACTTTTTATTTTTAATTTTAAATTAATTATTAATTTAGATTTGGACTGTGAGAGCAATCAATAAGCCCTATGAGTAGTTTGGTTCTTGTGGTATGGTTTATTTTCTCTATCCACTAACTACCCAAAAAAAATCATGTTTATTTCCTTGTTACTCACTGCTGGTTCATTACAAGAGGGATTTAGGTTGAGATTAAATGTTTTCATATATAATAGGGGGTCATAAGAATGCCAGGGTTGCTGCTATTTTGCTTTCAAATTATTTAGCAGAATAAGACTCCATTTTGATCCAAAAATAGGCACTTCCATTTTTATACCTTTGCCTGTGTGTTTCTCCATTGAATTTTATGAAACAGAGAATTATTAGTTTGGCAAGGATCTCTATGATAGCTTTTCTTCTAAACAATTTTTCAGTAATACATCAAATCTATGCATTTAAAATGTGCATTTCTTTCGTTTTAACATGATCTTTATACTGGTTCCCATCCTTGCTATAGGTTTTAATTCTCAGTGAGCGGCTCCATTCAGTCAGTGCTCAGTTTGACCGGCTCAGATCTGTACGCTTCCAGGATGCTATAAACAGAGCCATGCCAAGAAGGAAGGTTAATAGAGTTCTCCACTCAGCACCTTCTGAGCAACCTTCTGGCTTTGACCTGCCGAATCTTGGAGGACAAGAGCTAACCACAACGCCTTTGAGAGTCCAAGATCAAATTCTAGATGATGAGACACGAGCTCTTCAAGTAGTTTTTTTTTGAAAGCAACATTCATTTTTCACTCTTTAATTCCAGTAAACAACGTAGTTGTGTGTATTTAACATTAATTTGCGTTTGTTAGGTGGAACTGAGCAACCTCCTTGATGCTGTTCAAGAAACAGAAACTAAGATGGTAGAGATGTCAGCACTGAATCACCTCATGTCAACTCATGTTCTACAGCAGGCACAGCAGATTGAACATTTATACGATCAGGTACCTGTTCTTTATTTGCTTTGGAGATGATGAGTAAAGGATGACTACTTCCGTTCTTTTGTCAGTTTTACGATGACTCCAAAAACCAATAGGCCATCCTTGCTAGGTTAATATTATGAACATCTTCATAACTTTGAATAGTCTTGGAAAGGTACATTTCCAGGTTTAATTTGGTTTCCAAAAGGAATTCGTGACAATTTAGCATGCAACATCATTTATCTTATATATTTGAGTTCCTTTTTAAAACACCATTTTTCCATAGGACACTTTCAGATTGTTACAGTACCAATAAATAAAGTTGAATGCTAACTTGAACAGTTGAACAAACCCCTGCCAAATGAAATAAAGGGTGTTTTTGCTGTACTCTGGATTTATCCGGTAGACGAACCAGGAGGAAGGCCATCTACCTATTATCAAGAAAAAAAGAAAAAAAGAGGTGTTTCTACTTCTTGAGGTTCCTGCCAGCTTGATGAGGCCTGGCTAGGGTAGTTGCAGACAAACTTTTGTCTGCCAAGTTGCAGTGGGGCAATAGTCTCATACCAAGTCTTGTCTTCAATACACCACGTAAAACAAATTATAAAGAATAATTGATTATTACTAACACAATACACTGTAAATTAGTAAATTAGGTTATATTATTAATAACCCAACAAAATGTAACTGATTATTTAATCATAATCTTCAAATTATAACTTAGTACACTGATATTAATTACACTAATTAACTCTATTACTAACTTAAACTATATCGTCCAAGGAATTATTTAATATTGTTAACAATAATTGTAACTTGAGTTATATTTAGTATAGTTAGTAGATTAGTTTCAGGTATATTAGATATTATAAGCCACGTGCTAAACCTATTATGTGAGAGTAGATTTCTTGTGTTTGTGTTTAATATCCTAAATTTATCACTATTTGGAAAAATAATGTGGTCGGTGTCTAGCTACATATTTCTGTGTTGTAAAATAAGTCATATGAGATATGACTTTTCTGAACCATGGATCATCGGGCCAGTTTATACGGTTAATGTGCATGGAAACAAATAGTTTTTGAGTTTTGGTGCTGTTCACTATATTTAAATTCCAAAACACTTGAGCTTCAGAAGAATTTGGTTCTATTCACCCAGTAATGCCTTAGCAAGTTATAAATATTTATCTTTTGGACTATTGTTCAAACTCTAATGTTCAAAAAAATGCAATTGACTCATCACAGATTCAGGTTAACTTTGTTTATCCTTTCAGCTGCTGCAATTGCACAATTGTCTTGATTATTTTGTGCCTTCCGATGTCAATGCTAACCCATTTCTCTTGGTGGATTGTAGGCAGTTGAAGCTACTAAGAACGTGGAGCTGGGTAACAAAGAGCTGTCTCAGGCCATCAAACGCAATAGCAGCAGCAGAACTTTTCTCCTCCTCTTCTTGTTTGTCCTCACTTTCTCCATCCTCTTTCTTGACTGGTACAACTGAGTTTTAAAGTTTAATTTTTCCCCCCTTATACAAACTTCCCAAACATGTTAAAGTGGGATATGCTGGTTTAGATCAAACTGAAATCGTAATTATCTTGGTTAAACGTTCATTTTAGTCGCACTGGGGCATACTGTATTTTCGACAAAATCTAGAGTGTCAAAGTAGAAATACTCGTGAAAGTTGATATATTGTGAAGGATATAGGAATTATGCCAAGCAATTGCAGAGTTTAGCAATTAACATACATGTCTGACGACCATGCATTTTGATTTTCGGTGGAGATGCCAACGTAAACTTAAACCTGGGTAAAATAATTTGCATCTGCCAGTATTTTTCTCCATTTTCAAATACCCTTCTGTGTGGTTTCACTTTCATCCTTGTCTAAATGCCGTGAAGTTTATCTTCTGCCGGTGTCATGTGTTTTATCACTGCGTATGCTTCGAACATAAACTACTAGTGTGGGTTTTAAACTTGAAATTATGAAATATTGAGGATAGAAGCAATTTCATATGTTATGCAAGCACAGAAAATGATTTACTGGAAACAGTCTTAGTAGATGTATCTTTAGGTATATTAAAATTTTACAAGGGGAGAAGAAAAATATCTGAGGCTAGACTTCACAATCGACTCATATCATTAGTGACATCTCATCCATTGGGTTACAACATTCAATATATTCCCATAAAGTGTTTTTATTCTGTTTTGTGTTTAAAAATTGTAAGAACCACCTTAATAAACGTCAATATTGGTCTTGACGTGCTCCTCGTGGATTGGCGTATAGATACTTATTCTAATAGATTTTAAAATCAATTTTTAATGAATACAAAATCAATTTTATTCTGTTTTATGTTTGGTGAATGTTTGACCTTTCTCATATACATTAAAACAAAATGTCCCTACGATTTATTTGTGAGATGCCTACAAAGATACAGGTTCAATTACATCATCAAATTACAAATGCAAGAAACTATAGATAACTAAATCACAAGGATGAAGATGGGCCTCACATCATCACCAACTCAATAACAAGACCAAATAAACCATCAGGTTCTTGGCACTTTCATCTAACCATAGTCAAGTGTTCATCGAGAACAAGTAATGCAACACGATTTCAGTTTACACTTGAAAGTGTTTCAATAGGCATCACTTAGTCGTGAAATTCTAACTAACAGCACAGCTGTGCTAGTAAAATTAAGTAATAGCGTTGACATTTATTATGCAAGAGTTGAACCTAAACAAATCAAAGTCACGGTGCATATTTGAACAAGAAACATATGTCGCCAAATTAAGCACGATCTGAACTTCCTCGATGATAATGCAGATGAGAGAATGATTTTCCCTTATCGAGGACTTCTAGAGATCAGGCATGCCAATTCCAGCTTTAGCATCGTATGTCTTTTCGAGTACTAGTTCAACTGGTGTATCCTTGGGACCAACTGCATAAGATAGTTGAAGTATGATAATAATTCAGATTCATTACAAACAGCTGCAAAAGCTATGGATATGGGCAGACATCAGGTACGTGGGTCTAGCTCCACATTAGGTATTTGAGTTCTGTAGGGTGTTATAGTTGTCATATAAATATGAAATAACAATTCAATGTTTTATTCCTCTCAATTGATATGACAATCGATTAACGCAACCAATGGGTAATAAACAACTGAATTTAAGAAAGCAACTTTAGCAATCAAGTAAAACTGAATGTACCAAAGCTAGGTCTTGGTTTTCGCCTTTCTTTTAGTATTTCAGGACAAGGAATTACAGCTCCAGATGCAGCAAGTCCTCTAGAGACCCGTACTTTAGTTCCGTCTTCCAGATATTTATACCCGGTCTTACATGGCTTCCTGCACGATAACAATTTTACTTATAAAGAGTAACCAAATTAGGGAATTTAACACAAAATCAAGCTGATGAGGCAATGTTGAAGAGATTGTACCCAGTAACTGGGTCAAGAACCTAGACATTGGAAACATGAAGGGGGGCTTCAATTGAAAAGATTCCACCCTCATGTCCTTGCCCTTGTTTGATGTGTTTCTTCACCTGAAATGAGAACAACACAATCTGATAACAGATAGCAAAGGGTACTAGTACGAAAGATCAAAATTCGTGAACCCATCATACTACCACATGGAACTATGATGATCATAAATAACATTACTTGTACACAATAGCACTGGAAAGGTAAAACATGCAGAAGATTACACTAGGCTATGTAGCTTGTTAATTCTCAAAGGTGACCTTAGAATATTAATAGCTTTTAGAATAGTGTAAATAACATGTTAACAAGAAACAAACTTTCAAATGGAAATGTAAATTGATATGGAAATTATGGAAGCCATATGGGAAATGAATCCTACTCCTGTATGAAAAGTACAAGCAATAACCTTGAACAAGCCTTCAGATGATTATGTCAAATTATGGAGACCAATGCACGATTTGGAAAAACTAATACAAACAAGAGAATACCATATTTCACTTTTCCACTTCACTAAATCATTATAAAGTATAAAATGATTATGCAGAACTCCAGATTGTTCTAGATAGAAACTTCAACTATCAACAACCTATGCGGAATGAATGAAAAGTAGAATAAAATGTCAGTTTAGCTGAATCATGAAGAACTTCTAAATTTCTGAAGAAATGTGTACCGATTCAACATCTCATATAGATTTTTCAGTAGATTAATGTAATCTCTGACAACTGATCTCAACTAAATAAATAACAAACACTTCAATTTAAGAACCAGTGCATTGATTCAATGCTTGATACAGCCCTGATGAGGTGATCGGTCTTAGATTCATGATCTAACTACTGCACCAATACAGTCCATATATGGAATCTTTTAGGCAAAAATCACTTCAATTTAGCAAAATAAGTGGTGTATAAAGTCAGAGAACAGACCAAATTTTTCCCTTCAACAATGACTCTGTTCTGAGATCTAATGACACGTTTGATGATACCTGTCTCACCCTTATCCTTGCCTCTTATGATCATGACCTACAAAACATTAGCAAAAGATAAAATCATAACTTCAACCAAGGTAAACAATGATACGTGAAAAAGAAAGAATTGAAGATTACGTTGTCGCCTCTGAGGATCTTCCAGTGCCTGAATAACTTCTCAGCTGCCTTCCACCCCATCCTTCCTTGTGTTGACTGGGCTCTGCCTGTTTAACCCTTTTCCCACCTAAGGTTTAGGTGCAGGAGATGGCTCGCGCCGACCTCTGCTAGGGCTCGCGGCAGGAGATGGCGAGGAGAGGGAGAGGATCGCGGCAGGAGATCGCGAAGAGAGGGAGAGGGAGAGGGAGAGGGAGAGGGAGAGCTCGCGACTTCTCGCGAGCTAGGGCCGGCTGAGGGAGAGGGAGAGCTCGCGAAGAGAGGGAGAGGGAGAGGGTTATCATCTTTTTAGATTAGTAAAATATTGTTGAACCATGGAGACGAAACCTACGAGAATAAGAGAAATTTTCAAGCCAAAATGAATTTTAAAAAGGATTTTTAGTGTTTTTAAAAACATTTGGATGGTCAATTTTCTATTAAAAGACTTCTTTTAAAAAATAAAAAATATTCTAATTGAAACTATCAGAAAGACACTAGTACAATTGTTTAGCTAAAACAATTTCTTACTTGCATCTGTTAAAAAAATAATGAAATGAGACTTTTTTTTTCACTCTATATATTCCAAAAAGAAATATATATTTCCATTTCTACTATATGGATACAATACTAATTGTTGATTAAAATATTTTTACTAAAATATCTTAATAATCTTCCATTTGTTAAAAAATGTAATAAAATCATTTTTTTTTTACTATTTGGAGTCTTAAAAAGTTTATATTTATTTTCTTTTCTATCGTATAATTATATAAAATTATTAAAGTGATTTAATTATAGAAACACCAGCTTCACTAAAACCCATGCCTCTTGAGTTATGAATAGGAAGAATTTTGTTACTACGATTTGACAAAATAAAATTCTGGCTTCTATTCCTCTCTTGATATTCTAATGGAAGATATATTGAATTGAGTACAAATTATACAAACTATGATAGATTGTAGAAAATACTTCTAATCTAACATTCAAAAAGTTGACAAAAAAAAAACAACTATTACTTTTAGTAAGATCACAATTGATTAATATGTAAAGAATTGGCTATGCACATACGAAGATTGTGCTAGGATTAATTATGAATGTAAAACTTGAAAGGCAAATTTTGAACGAAAATTTACATATAATGTATGTTATATTCTTTAGGACTATATTCTTGTTCTACCTGACCAATTCCACCTAAATGATTTGAGACTTAATATTAGGTCACTTCATTTTACTTTCCATATGCTTGTGTTAAGTAGATGTGAAACTTTTTTATATTGATAGGTTTTGGATGTTGTTTAAATAGACATGAAAGCAATTTGAAACAAGGTATGCACATTTAGAAGCCGACCTCTAGGAAATATTCTTAGATTTTGGATGGATGGAATCCGATACCATGTACCGATGCCATTGAGTGACTAAATTTACCTTCCATACTTCACAAAAGTTAGCTCCAAGACTTGGTTGAACATATAGAATTTGATGTTAAATTGGTTATCCTTTGCTTGGGAATAGTTGTGAACCTTTCCCCATTTCACCACCATTTTTTTTTTTTACCATTTTAAGTTCATTCACACCAGACAAGATATGATTTAGGGATCAACATCAGTTTACTTCATTTGATTAAATGAGACTTGAAAGAGATACAAGCTAAAGTTCAACATAGAAATACAAACTGGAACAAACTCATGTAGAATTAAACACTAACATAATTGACATTAATTCCAACATGTTGCGTTCTTATAATTCTAAATCTCAAGATCTTCTATATGCATGGTGAAAAATTCTTGAAAATAGTGAGTTTTTCGCACTCACAATTAATGCGTATATACCGTAACAAGGGATGTGGAGAAGTCCCAAGCATAAATACCTGCAATTTTAGTGTAGCTGTAAGAATCTTGTGCCAACAAAATGGTGGAGAAAACAAGATTCTAATACTAACCAAAGAGGAGCCCATGAAGTTGAGAGCTCAAGAAAAGGGTAGGGCCACCTGAGAAACTTATGTTAGCCATCAACTTAAATAAGAAAGCAATAGGTTACATCTTTCTTTGACGAAAAATTAGCTCGAGGACAACAATAAAAAGTAATATTTAGGATCGGTTACATGGACTAAACTATGCTATCCTCAATTCTTTGACATAGATTGATTATAGCTGCCAATTCCAACCATTCATTTTTCAAGACACTAACGTTGATTGTGTGTGGCAAAATGCAAGAATGAAGGTCGAATGCAAGTGAATAAGTTCTTGTGTGCAGTAAAGCAGTGGAGATATTTGTGTATTATATAACTACAACTATTACTGTAAAAATGTCACCATTTTAGTTGTTGCATTGATCCGTAAATGTTGGTGCATGGTAGCAAAATTTAGAAAACAATACACCCACCATGAAAATCCACAAGCGTGCAGAATCCACTGGAAGATTACATAGATACAACTCCAAAGGACAAAATATGCCATTCGAAACCATGGAAAAGGCTGTAGAACACACAGATTACTTTGTCATGTATTGAATACGTAATATCACACTTTTAGGTGAATAAATCTAGTGAGCAGGAAACTTACAAGACTGTTTAGAGTAGTATCAAGGAGAAGAAAGATAAAGTTTAGTGTATGCATGCACCCCGTAAGCTGGCAAGAAAAATATGCATAACAAATCTTAGCAACATAAGGACAAACAAAGCTTTAAAAATACGAGAAACCGGAAGAGCAATATTTTAATACTCAAGAAAAGCAATAAGAATATGATCGTTACTACAAGGAAATTTTCATTCTACTTTTAAAGTATAGTTCTACTCTAATCATCAGCAGGCAATTATCTGGTTCTTAACTCTAACTTTGTTTTTGTGTGCGTGTGCTTATTTATTTGAATAGGGTTGATTTGTGACCAAATTCACAATGTTAAACTTATTCAAAATATAGATTTAATCTTAAATCTGGAGTCCGTGTAAAGAAATATCAGGAGATTAAATGTATGAACATGGAGCAATTGGATGACAATGTTTTTCAAATTCATCACTTTAAAGATCTGGTATATTGATACAATAAATTCTCTGAAAAAAATACATTAGAAAATTTGTACTTTTAAGCTAAAAAAAAAAGGACAACCCGGTGCACGAAGCTTCCGCTATGCGGGGTCCCAGGGAAGGATCCATTGTATGCAGGCTTACCCTGCCTTTTGCAAGAGGTTATTTCCAGAATTCGAACCCATGACCTTTTGGTCACAAAGCAACAACTTTACCGTTGCAACAACTTTTAAGCTAAATATTACAAAAATAATAAACAAGTTATGAAATGATTAAAGTAATACTTTTTATGCATTCAGGAATCAGAAGCTATTATAATGCCAACATATCATCGCAAAATGAAACAAGATAAAACATAAATGGCTGAAGTCTAGTTTAACAAGTAAAGAGAACCCACCAAATCTAGTTTGAAATGTTCATCAGTGAGAAATGGTACTAGAAGGCCCCAAAACACAATGTCTGTCAACACAACAGCACCTGCACTAGTCTGTTCAAGTGAATGGAACAACATCATTTATAAAATTCAAGAAGATAACTGACATAATTAACCTATCTAGCAGTTCTCATGTATGGTTAGACTATGAAGAATGAAACAAATTCATAAAAGGAACACAACAAAATAGTTTGAAATGCCAAAATGGAGATGGAGATAGAAAAAACATTAAATCGAAGTTTTACAATTCTTTGTTATAGGGTCAAGCTATTGAGAAATTTACCTGATAAGCAATTAGCATAAGGTAACCCCAAAATCCAGCTTTTTGTTGACAATAACCATGCTCATAGTTGCTACGTGATTTGCTAGCATTTTTGTTTCTATTTGTTGCATTCAAAGTTACAGGTATATCTACTACAACATCTTCTTTAAGGAATGCATTTGCCTCGTCATTTTCAGTGGCACATTTTCCATACATCCAACAACCATAAGCAGATATCACACTAGCAATCTGTAAGCATGTAAAATTGCACATACATAAGCAAGTCATATAACAAAACAAAGCATATGCCCAACCATATCCATGTTCAAAAACCCCATAAGAAATATTAATGATATGAGCAAAATGCATCCAACTATACTGAGTTAGCAAATATTGCATATAGAATATAATCACAGATAGATGGGAAAAGAAGTTAGGAAATAAAACAAAAGTCCAAAAAAAAAAAGGAGCCGGAACATACCAGGAAATAGATGATCACTAACAAAAATGTCCACCTGCAGGCACCAAATTTAAATAGTCAGTAGCTGGCTTGGAAGCTAATAGTCAGTAGCTGGCTTGGAAGCTAACAACAAAAATATAGAGTTGTCATGAATTTCTTTCACAAGAACCATTTAGTTACCAAGTGAAATGATAAATTTAGAAACCTCTTTCCACAGTTGATGTTCTAGCTTGAACTAGTTAGATACATTGTCGTAATGGGAAGCAATTCATACAAGGAGAAACTTAACGAAATACTACATATATTTCGACGCACTCAATCAGCTCATGACCAGACACCTGAACCAGAATCAGAAAGAGGGAACCTATGAGCACATCCGCAGGAACCATAGAATCGAATTTTATTCTTGAAGAAATTTCCCCGAAATCCTAATAAAACATTTTCTGTTCGATCGAAGCAAAAAAGAAACGAGAAAAAACATGATTTTTGAGCAAACATTCGACCACACGATGCAAACAATTCAACTAAAAAGGGCTTACTGAGTATAGAAATAGAAGGCGAAGACGCGGTCAAGGAGAAGCACCTGCCACAACAAAAAGCACAAGATCGATAGAGAAACAACTCGAAATCCTAGAAGCCAAAAGCGGCTGGCCTTCTTCCAGCACGAGAGCCAGAGATCGGAGGATCTGAGGGGGTCAGCCCTGCCCGACGAGATCACGGACACCGACACGGCGGCAGGGACAGCCAGAACCACGAGGCATACAGCCACTTGCCACCGCAGCCAGTAGGCTAGGCCTTGCTCCGCCTCGCCGACCGCCATGAGCGCAGGTGCGACGAGGGAGATCGAGACCGCAGATACGACTGACCCGTTGACGGACCTTAAGTAGACTGAGTTCACGTGTCCCATCCATTTCCACCAATCGTGCGTCCCACCCATTTGTTCGCTGAAGTTGCCTTCGTTCCGGGTGGGTTATTCTTCGGTCCGAATGACGTGGATACCATTTTTTATTTTTTTGGAAAACCAAAAAATAGGTGGCAAAATTGCTTTATAAAAGGGACATTTTTTTAAAAAATTTATTTATTTATTTAAAGTTGAAATTATGTTATGTAACTAGGCATGAGCTGAACGAACTGAAGTTATTTTTCCTTTCCTTCTCACCAAAAAAAAAAAAAAAAAAAAATTAGCTCGGCTACCTACTCGGTGTAATACAGCATGATGCTCCAGTCGTAAGTGCGCAGATCCCAGATGAAAACCCCGATCATGGCGGCGGCCGCGGCCAGCCTCACCCCGAGGAGGGCAGCGGGGTGCACCGGCCGCCACCGGCTTATCCACAGTTCGCATCCCAATACTTCACCTGCCTCTTCTCCGCCGCCGCCGCCTCCGTCTTCGTCCCTGGACAGCAACCTACGGTATATGGAACTAGCTCGAGCTTTGCAGCTGCGCTCGCCGGCGAGGATGCAGGAGAGGGAGGCCGCGAGGGCGGCGGCGACGAGCGCGAAGCAGAGCAGATCGTACCAGTGGACGGAGTAGGCCATGGATTTTCTTGCGATCGGAACTTCTCTTCTCTCTGATTCATATCGGTGTGTGGGAGGAGGATGGGAAAACTGGTAGCTCGGACTGTGTGGTTTGCTAAGGCAGTTGACGTCAGCACGCGTTCCACGTGCAGGTTTGAAATTCAAGTTGACGTCGGCACGTCCGAAATTCAAGTTCTTCAAGAACATGTTCCACTTTGCAGAAAACATAAAAAAGAAGACAACGGAAGCTATGAAGCCTGAACAAATCTCGATTGAGAGCCTCAAGCAACGATAAACGAGTACAAATTGAAATGTTCTTTTATCAAAAGTTTATAAATTATTCCAAAAATAAATAAATAAAAAAATCCAAAGATCATAATGTGGCAAGTAGCAAGTACTCATATGTGAATAGGCTTGTCGTATGTAGCCATGGCAGCTTCCTTCACAGCCTCACTCATAGTCGGGTGCGCATGACATGTTCTAGCAATGTCTTCACTCGAGGCTCCATATTGGAGAGCCAGAACAGCTTCGTGGACGAGCTCCCCGGCATTGGGTGACATTATGTGGACGCCGAGGATCTTGTCAGTCTCTTTCTCAGCTAATATCTTCACTAACCCCTCCGCGTCGTCAATAGCCTTGGCGCGGCTGTTGGCCAAGAATGGGAACTTGCCAACTCTGTATGCCAACCCCAGGGACTTCACTTGCTCCTCCGTCTTGCCAACTGAAGCCACCTCAGGGTGTGTGTACACCACTCCTGGGACCATATCATAGTCGACATGACCTTCCTTACCTGCGATGAACTCTACGCATGCAACTCCATCTTCTTCTGCCTTGTGGGCAAGCATAGGCCCTGGTATCACATCGCCAATGGCATATACTCCCGAAACATTGGTCTTGAAGTGCTTGTCAACTGTGATCCTTCCTGCCTTATCGGTTTGTACTCCGATCTTCTCTAGTCCAAGACCTGCCGTATAAGGGATGCGACCGGCAGATACAAGAACAACATCTGCCTCAAGCGTGCTCTGTTCGCCTCCAGCTGCGGGTTCAACTGTCAACTTAACCCCATCCGCTGAAGTGTCAACCGCAACAACCTTTGTCTTGAGCATGAATTTCATTTTCTGCTTCTCAAGCATGCGCTGAAACTGCTTCCTTACCTCATCATCCATGGAAGGAACAATATCAGGTGCAAACTCAACAACAGTGACCTCAGCACCGAGCCGTCCCCAAACTGATCCCATCTCCAAACCAATGTAGCCTGCACCAATCACCACCAATTTCTTTGGGACGGTGGACAAAGATAGAGCTCCAGTGGACGAAACAATTTTGTTCTCGTCTATAGTAATTCCAGGGAGAGATTTCACATCAGAGCCGGTGGCAATGATGATGTTTTTGCCTTTGACAACTGTGTTTCCTCCATCAAGGGTGTCTACAGAAACTTCTGATGGTGAAATGAATTTGCCAGAACCTTTGACATAGTTTACTTTATTCTTCTTGAACAAGCCTTCAATACCTCGAGTGAGACCAGAAACAGCTTTATCTTTCTGTGCCAACATGGCAGGTAGGTCAATTTCAAGCTGAGTGAACTTAACACCATGACTTGGGAATGCATGCTTAGCTTCATGGTACATATGAGAGGAATGAAGGAGAGCCTGCAAACAAGAAAAACACATTAAAGCCTAACAAAGCTTCTGAGAATGATAATCCAGTATATGTAAAAACATCCTAAAGTTTATAACAAATCAAGAAAGAAGCAGCCTTTTATATGAATCCTCAATTCCTATACATGATTGTTGCCATAAAGACATTAGAATCATCATACTTATCAGTCAGTCAAGCTGTCGCAAAAGAATTTCAGTACAAGAAGTACCATAAGAATATGATAACAGTTACCGCATGCATATATAGCTTCCTGAGGGTTTAGCTAGGCATGCCCAGAATATAATTACATTTGCACAATAATATTGATTTTGCAACACAGCACTGACATGTGCTAGAAGAAACATCTCTGATAAGTGATTCACTAATCCAAAGTAAAGATGAAAGTTCCCAATCCAAAAACTAAATTTAGTAAGAGAGACTACTGCAAAGAAAATCATGAAACATGAACAAAAATAAACATCACAATAAGTCTATTACTAAGCTTCACTCTATATAGGTATTATCAAAACGCTAATACATGTCTAGAGCACAGAATTCTATCTTGAATAGTATATTTGGATCACAATATGGAATTGACAAAAAATAAAATAGCCATTCTTGTGGAATAAAACTGTAGGAAAATGTATCATTGGTTTGGTTCATGGAAGAGAGTAGATATTCATTGTCATTCTAACAAAGATCTATATATTTAGAACTAGACAACCAAAAATGGAGGAAATGACTCGAGGCATTTCTCAGCAGCATATTATTTTGGATTAATTACTTATAAGGCACCTTAAATTTTAAACAAATGTATTATATTTCGACTTAACAAAATAATGATACCATTTTTATAACAAAATTCTCAAACATAATGGTTTAATACATACCAACAATACCTAAACTTTGATGTAAGTTGAATAATTTTTTAATCCATAAAAAATAAATATGCCACACATTCAAGCATTAGAGAATCTAATGAGGTTTCAAAATGACATATAATCCCATGTGAGAATAATTTTATGAAGAATTAATTAAAAATTGATTTGTTGTTGTTATTGGTTATTACAGACTTGAAAGTATATGATATCCTTAAGAAGTGAAAGTTCGTGATAAATTTGTTTTAATCTTAAAAGTTCATGATAGATTTAGTGATTAACTCTATTATTTTCAGCTCCTAGTCTTATATCTTGGCCGTAGAGATTCATAAAATTATGATTAAAAAGTATATAGGGAATGCCGGAATCTATGAACTCAAAAACAAAGAGAAGAACGCATCCAAATCATTTGCTACTACTAATCCATAGACTACCCAAGCATCGGCAGTACCAACACCCATCGATCAAATCAAGAAGGCAATCAAACACGATAGATCCAACATAAAGCCAAAAAAAAAAAAGAGGGACAGGATAAGAGAAAAAAGGGGATAAGTTTACCTTGGAAGGGATGCAGCCAACGTTGAGGCAGGTGCCTCCGAGGGTTCCCCTCTTCTCGATGCACGTCGTCTTAAGACCTAACTGCGCGGCCTTGATCGCCGCCACGTACCCCCCAGGGCCGCCGCCGATCACCACCACGTCGTTCTCGTCGCCCACTGCCGCCGCGAAGCCCCTGAAGAACACGGAGGACCGCCGCATTGCCTCCGTCCGGAAGAGATCCCCGGCCCTTCGCCTCGCGAAGCTCGCCATCGCCATCGCTTCTTCTCTCGCACCCTGACGCCGTATAGAAGAGAAAGAAAAGAAGCAATTTTGTTGCTTTATAAATAGTAGGAGATTAAATATCATATAAATAGGAGCGCGAGTCCAGAGGCGAAGGGATGACTCAGTCGATCAAAACAGAGAACGACCGCCCGATAAAGATCGTACGGTTGATGGGATACATATACAAATTTTGCACATAAGTACTTGCATAGTTTAAAAATTGCAGAACGTAAATTTCTATCTGGCTTCTCTTTCTTGTTATTTGATCTGCTCCACTGCTTTACAGATAAAGCCACATCATCTGTTGATTAGGTTTCTCCACCAATTGTAAGAAGTATCATATTCCACAATAATCCACATTTTTAATTTGATCTCACGATAGAGATATCACATTAAGTTCCAGGATTTTTTTTTTCAAATTTAATGGAAACATGAGAAACCTCTAACTGAGCAAAAGTTTGTCCTTGCTAACAGAATGAAAAAGCTGCTCCAGTTTTAATGTTCATCAACTGTTTAAATAATATGCTCTCAGATCTTCACACCATGGTTTGGAGTGGCCTACTGCTGAAAAGAGATGGAATGGGCACCGGTTTTTGGATCTTTAACAGCTTTGAAGTTGTCCAGACTCATCCCAAAACGACCCAGCAAAGAATTTCCCATCTCTTTCAACTTTCCTGCAACAAATTGATGAAAAACAAAGAAAGGAACCATTGATATTTGGAACAGTTTGACCAGTAATGCGAGGGATGAAAATGTTAAAATGAATATGTAGCATTATTAGATAAAATAACAATTATTGTCCATAGCAATTAGATTTAGATCCGATATAAGATGAAGAAAAATGATATGCACAAGGAAAAAAACTCAATGAAAACCTCAAGGATAGACACATAAAGTGATGGGGCCCACAAAAAGTGAAATGGTGGGCCATGACTTTATGTGTCTATCCTTGAGGTTTTCATTGAGGTTTTTTCCTTGTGCATATCATTGCTCTAAGATGAAATAAGTGCAAAAAGATTGAAATTGCAAAATTATAATCAAAGACGATCAATAGATTCTATGGGTAAGATAAACTGGACCTGTTAGATTTCACCGTACGAAGGATAAAGGAAGACCAAAAATAAGTGAACTTGATACCCCTACATAGCATTCAATGGAGGATAATATCCATACACTTAATACTAAATAATTGAGATTAACACAACTCGATCATGATGATGATGATGATGATGTAGGATGGTTTGAATCTAGATGCCCGTCAAAATTCAATGAACATTTAATATGCCTGAAATCACAAATTTGAAACATAACTGAAAGTCTATATATATCTATAAGTACGACTAGTGGAAATGAACCAGGCTCACCTATCATTTCTTCTTTCATTTTCTCCCTTTTCTCTGCAGCAATTGGTTCTAACCGCCTTATACTATTTCTAGCTTGGTTATTTGTAGGATCCAATTCACATACCTTTTTCAAATCTGCAGAAACATTTTAGAGCAAACTTAAACAAAAATTGTCAAAGAAAAAAAAAATAGTAAGTAGGCCACGAGAGAGACAGCATATCAATTTCAGCGAATTGGTACATAAAGTAGTTTAGCAAAAAAATCTCAAGTCACCACACATTTCATGAGACAACCTACCAGCAATGGCCTCCTCATAGTTTTCGAGTTTTTCATGAGCCTCTGATCTTCTAACTAGTGCCTTTACATATGATGGATCCAGTTCAAGTGCCTTTGTGCACTCTGTTACAGCATCCTTGTATCGGTTCTGGGAAAAAAAAAGCAAAATGAAGTATCGACAAACAGGCTAAAATAACTAATATCTTAGGTAGAATATTTCTTCAATATAATCCTTGCTAGCTTACTAACTCTCAGGTAGGAAGAGACTAAGCTTATTATCATCAATTAGGTTTGGCTTAAATTAATAGCAAAATTGTCAATCCAAGCTTGAATTGAACTACTGCTAGCATGTTTTGGCAGGGCAATTGTGCGTGGACATAAATAGAATGTATCTTAACCATATTGTAAAAAATGCCACAATAAACAATAACAATGATTATAACAGGAAAATATTGTGACTAATGTGTTCTCATATTTTATCTTATGATCTGATCCATAAAAAGCAGCAGCATGTACAAATTTCTCCTTTAGGGAACCCTTAAGTGCCAAATTGATAGGTAAGCATAACATGAACATGCTTCTCCATAAAAATCATATTAGTTCCACAACATTTTCATCTTTAATTCCAAAAGAAACAAAAAAGTTGAATTTAGATTCATTTTGTCCTTTTAATTTTTCTAACAATTTTAGAATGATCATTATTCAGTTATTATGCAGAAGAGTAAGTCTCTCAATGACCAATATAAAAAAAGAAAGGAAGATCAATTCCCATGAAGTGTATAATTTGACTCTCAAAGTGTATAATTTCAGAAGAAAAGGGATCAACTTTTGATGACATATTCCGGCTAATTCTTAACCAAGAAAAATACATAAAAATGTCTCATTATATCAAATAACAAAACAGCCAATACTATACACAAAACACTGTCTCTTTTACAACCCGAAAGTAACAAAGTAGTTGTAATTTCCAAATAAATAGCCACCAATGTTTGTAAAATAAATAATAACATGAAGATAGTGTTTACAAAGACATATGCATTGAAGGTAGCAGAAGTTCAGCAAATTTAAGATTAACTAAGTTCTACTCTCAATGTTTGTCAACAATATTTGCCCGGGGTTAGTCTCCTAACAGTTCCTATCAAGGGATTACTGTTGGCTAGAAATAAGAAGAGCTAGGTACCAATATTATTGGCATAAATTTCAAATATGAAATGACTTACCAATTTCATGAAACATGCTGCTCGGTTTCCATGAGACATAGAGCAAACATCTGCAGATGAAGGTAGCTCAGAAGCAATTTGCAAAGCAATCTCATACTGCAAGAGTGCATCCTCATATTGCCCAACCCTAAAGAGTTTGTTCCCTTCTTCCTTTGCATCATTTGCTTGCTTAAGAGCTTTCTGCAACACAAAGGAAACTTTTAACTCAGTTGCAGACTAACACCATGGTAAGGTGTAAGTCAGTTTGAATCAGATAAGGTTTTTTTTTTAGTGTTCTATTTCGGTACAGAATAGGGATATTCTTTTTATTTGTAAGCTGTTATTCATTATTAAATTAATTGATCATTATTAGTTAGTATAAATAAAAAAAAAAGGGCAGCTCGATGCACGAAGTTTACCATTGCGCCAAGACTCCCCTTCTATTAGTTAGTATAAATAGTAATGAATAATTGTAGTTAGTAAAACTAGTCTACCTATAACGAGAGAAGAATTTTTTTGTTTAATTATTCAAATTTTTGTGTGTTAGCATGAACATTCTAGAATATTGTAAATGTCCAATTTACTAATGTTGAAGCATAAAAGCAGCTTGTTAATTGTTGCATTTCCTGGAAAATTAAATTTGAAAGTGTGATTAGGTGTTTTAGAATAGTAAATTCAGGACTCCTACCTCTAGAAACAAGCTGCTTTTACAAGTCATATCTGTACACAACCTTCAATCGAGAGTATCTAATTGCTTACAATTGACGTGGACTTAGATTTAAAATGGTAATTGAGTTATGATAAAAAAGCACTGATATATTTGTTTTAATAACCAAATTCAAAACAAGCTTCTTTATGCCTACCGGCCACTCATGTGTTTGGCATCCATTGGATGTATACTAAATGCAATAAATAGTAAGGTAACAAAATTCATGTCCTAAATAAAGAAAGATAATTTTTGGCTCTTGTGAAATTTATGAATAAAATGTTAAGGATTGATAGGACAATACCCAAAAATTTTATTTGCAAGTTCACAGAACCCAAAAGGATGGCCGGTATCATTCAGACAATCAATCAAACAAAAATCTGAACACCGATTATGCAATGTTCCTAATTCACCGCACTGTCCTAATCAACTTGGTTCGACATGGAATTTAGTGGAACTAAAACTCTAATAATCAAATCTTTTCACAACAATTTGAAGCTTCAGCTTATCAGAGAAAGCCCAGGAGGGAAACCCCACTTTTATTCAGTTTATAACGTGAACAAAAAAAAAAAAAAACTGAAAGATAATAAGACGATCAGTGTTCATCGTAGAAAAAGGAGATCAAATCCCGAAGACGATAGTGCAGAACTCGAATCCGAGGTCAAACTGCATTAAAAGAGGAGATCAAAATGTCGCACCTCCCTCAACTGCTCATCCGTAAGGGCGTCCTCAAAGGACTCCTCATCGCTGCCGTTTTCCCCTTGCGCCGGATCCTCGCCAGGCGAGGCGTTGGCAGGGACTTTCTGGGTCTCAGATTCTTGCTCGATCACAACCATGTTTCCTCCCGCTGGGCAAATAGGAACCGAATCGATGATTTGAAACGGGTTCTGCCGATGCGATCACCGATCAGGAGACGAGGATCAAGAGGAGGAGACTTCAACGATTTTGTAGACGCTTCGAGAAAAAGCTCAGGAATTCTAATAAATTTAAAACCACCTCTTTCTTCCATTAAAACAAATAAAAAACAAAAAAATTGTATAAAAATCTTAATTATAATTAATCTAATATAAAAATAAAAATAATGATGTGTAAAATTCTAAATTTCTAACAAAGTGCTATAACCGCTTGTAGTAAATATTAAAATACGAGAAAGTAATATAAAAGTACATTTTAAATAATATTTATTGTCAAAAATAAAATTGAATACGTATAATTATTTAGAAGAGCGTCCGTGGTTGAATTTGAATTTAAATAGCAACAAAATCGACCGAGCAAGATAATAACGGTTATAACGTCCATATTAAATCTTAAATTTGTCCCCTCGAGACGATACGATGATTAAGACATGGGGTGTTATCACATGAGGTCTTGGGATCGAAACTTGACATGACCGAACATAACTTCCTCCATGTCTTAACCATTTATACTAATGGCTAATAACCACCCGTAATTTACCTTTTCCGTATTGGTCTAAAAACGGATTGACGAAGATATTGGGGACGACCGAATCATCTTTTACCACATATTAAATCTTAAAATTTTAAAATAGTAACTTTTAAGTCAGATTAAATAATATCATTTATATCTTTGTAAGAGGCTTTGAAAAATTTTAATATTAAAAACATTTCATATTGTAGCAAAATTATAGCTTCTACTACTGTAGCAGCTCAATTATGTCAGCTATAAAATCATAGATGCTAAAACTATATATAACAATTATGATTTCATAATTACTGTAACAATCATAGATACTAAAATTATATATAATAATTATATATAATAATTATGATTTCGTAATTACTGTAACATTTCCAATTAGATAGGAGATAGAATAATCACGTGAACAACACTCTAAAAATTATCATTTTACAAAGGGTGGGATGCTGCCTACCTTTGACGATTCGTTAAAAAAAAAAAAAAAAAAAATCCCATGCAGTGACAAAATTGTTTATGAACACGAAACTAAATCCAATAAACCACATCAAACATTCTCACAATGAATGTCTTAGCTGGACATCGACGAATCAGTCATTTGTTCGTGCGGAGTAAAGACGCAGATATGATGCATAAATAGTGCTGGTTCTGGAAGCTAATGCAAAACTTTAGGATTTGGATTCTTTTACCGCTTGTTTAATTCTTCTCTGATGAACATCCCAATTATAGACTCGAGCAACTGTTACCTGGGCAAGATCACAAAGTCGAGAATTAAAAATTTGAATGGATTTGCCACCTTCATTTTTGGTTGTGTTTTTTACACGCAAACTTCGTACCTGAGTTATGGTCACTTGATCCCTTAAGAACTGCAAATCACCAACAAGGACTTCTAGGCTGGCTTTGGCATTTTCCAAGTTCTTTTCTAGGAGCGATTTTGCCTATGAACATTAAAATATATCAGAGCTGGAAGATTCCTAGCATATACGCATATTAATTGAACGAAAAATGCTATAGCTCTGACTAGCCTCTTCTAGGGAATACTCAAGCATGACATTTGCGCCCAACCAAAGGCAAACAGAATCGTTATCCTCAATTTTTGTTCGAGCGTAAATACCTTCAGCCACTTCGAAATCAGTAATTAGTGCCTGAAATTAATTTATTACCCAGAAGGTTATACTAGCATCATATTCCAAGTAATGAATAGATGGAAAAAGGTATAAACTTCAAGAAAGTTAATAGAAAAGGAACTCAATATAATGAAAAAAGTATAACCCAATTTTTTGGGCCAGTATTGAGTGTTATTCTAAAACAAAGATTCTGAAGTTAACTTCGAGTTACCAGTGCTTCATTGAGTATATAACCAAGAGTAAGAGTGGTGCCCAACGAGATGCAAGATTAAAGAAGGATTTTAGGATATGTTAAGGTGTTTTAGTTAATTATACTAGTGATAAAAAAGAGAGAAATTAACAAACAGAAGAGGAAAATATAGATCAGTCAACACATTCATATGGCTGCTTAAAATTTCCTACAATGATTATCAGTAATCTAGAAACTCACCGGAATGAAGCTTTACTTCTACATAAGGTAACATTTTTCACCAAAGCATCCTAGGAATAACCTTATGAAAACTCACCTGGATTATAAAATATAATTATTTGTAGCATTTGATTAATACATGCTTGTCTATGATTTTAAATAATGATAATAATATTTAGGACCTGTCAATGCAGGAGACACATAATCAACTCCATACATGTAACTAAGTGAATAAATATCTCAGATTATAGTCTTCAGCTTATTAAAGCCTTCAATAACAGAAAGGAAAAAAAAAGTTTTAACAACGATTATTCTAAAGCCTCTAGAAACCAAGTCAATAATTGCCTAATTCATAACCTTGAAGCAAGCGACATATGGGAGAAAAGATTGTAAAACAAATTCATAACCACACATGGACATGCTTTTGCCAGTGATCAACTAGTGCATTGCATACAATATTGCGAAACTGTGTATACAAGTCTCCATGATATAAAATAACAGTTTGCATTGTGGATCCTCCTTTCTGATAAAGCATTTTAAATATACTTCACATGTGCCAAGCAAGAAAAACATATAAGAAAACAACTGGTGTTAAATGACATGACAGGAATGCTCCAACCTTCAAGATACGACTGATAAGACAAACATTGCCTAGTAATGGATTCAAGGTCATACTCATCCTGCAAAAAGTAATCATTCAAAGATAAAGAAAATATAGAAAAAGAAAGTTGACAGTGGCCTCAGAGTAGGAAAGCTATGCAGTCAAGTAGAGCTACTCATGGTCCACGTAACTGTCATCCTTCAAACTAATTCAAGGAAAGTTGATGATACTGGAATTGATACTTTGATCGATCTTGAAACATGTGGTCAACAAGAAATAGAAACATTTTAACCTGCATAAATTGCATAGACCATAAAAGATTAATAAACTTCTTGAAACCAACCTCCTCAGCTGCTTTCTTCGTTTCCAACATAGCAACAACATCCAAGCACTTCTCAATATCAGGTATTTTTGCCTACAAAAAACTTAAGTTAGCTTTTACAAAAATCTTTGGGGCCAACTGAGCGAGCAAAGCAATGGCCTATGTTTCACTACATGAAGAAACAAGTTTCTAGAATCCATATTCCTTTCATTTTTTTTAATAACTTTCACAAACATAAGTTTTTTAAAATAGCATGACTACTCTTATAGTTCCAATTGGATAAGTTGTTACTGGTTATGGATATGAAGTGCGACAAAAAATAGAGGTTCAAGATATATTTACTGAAAGGAATTTGCAATGAAGCATTTTTTTTCTTCTAAAAGCTGAAATTGAGACAAGTTTGAGTGATTTCCCCGCTCTTTTGGGTGTTTTTCATTGCAGATTTTAAAGTTGAATGAAATTGAATAACATCAGTAAGTACTTTGTCATTCCAATTCCAATAGCAATATCATACCAGTAAAAATGTCATTCCATTTTTTATCAAGTTGAATATAGGAATTGAAATGTAAAAAATACTTAATGTTCTAATTTGAGCATGCCTGTATAAAGTAGAGATTTCTATGTAATTTTTATTCTAGGAAAAAATTTTATTCAATGAAAGTTTTGGCAATTTGGCTTGAAATATTTTATTATAAAACTGAATTCTAACCCATCACCCAGTGATACAATTAAACAATCTTCTTCGTGTTAGTACCCCAAGGTAGTTTTGATGTGATCAACCAAGTCAGGTTAGTTTTGATATGATCAACCAAATCAGGTTAGGTCATGTTGGTTTCTAACCCCTGTGTCTAAGTGTACAGGAACTTAGGAGCACAGGAAGTCAAGCGAAAGACACAGCTAGCGAGAAAGACGACACGGGAGAGAGCCGACAAGCTCGGTGCGTCTGAGGGACGAGGTGTTGCAGAAAAGTACATGGGCGGACGAGAAGGAGACGAACGGCACTTCCGAGGGACGAGAAGCCGGAGCTGAAAATTGCTCGAGGGCCAGAAATTGGGTTCGGGTGAGCCCTATTCCGGATGGCCGAGATCACCCAAGCGAGCGGAGCCGGAGAGGAAAATCCGGACCAATGCGAGCGGGATCGGAACGAAAGACCCAGACTCCGGGTGGTCCGACCGCCCGGAACCAAAAAGTTAGCCATTTGCGACGTGGCGCGTCCCACTGTATCGGGGATAAACTTTTACCCCATTCTATGGCCTGGAACCCTTCGAGGCGCCCCGAACAAGGCTATAAAAGCAGTTATGCTCCCAGAAGATAAACACAATAAGAAAAAGAGAGAAACAACACTTGTAATTGATACAGTTTCAATTTAGCTTTCTAGTCGTGAGATATAACTGCTGTAAGAGGCTTCTCCGCCCGAAGGAGATATTAGTGCGCTTTCCATTTCCTTGGATTAACAACCTCTCCGGTTGTAACCAAATAATTCGTTGTGCCTCGTCTTTTTTAGTTTCTTAATTATTTTTATGCAAGTGTTAATTTTGTTAAAGCTATAAAGTTTGAGGAAGGTTTTTCGTTTTTTCTTTGAGGGTTATTCACCCCCTTCTAGCCGACTGTCAAGGGTCCAACACTTCAGATAATTCGTCCAACCCAAGAATAGCTATAATGTCCTAAAGTTCTTTGCAATGTTGTGAAGTTTGCTTAACTCTTTGCACAGTTTCCTAATGTTCCTCACCAACGATTCAAGGTTGTAACATAGTTGACATTGAATCTAAAGGATCCACTGCAGGATAAATACCTTTGGCTGCTAACCCTCTTGATGGTACAGTAGCATCTAAATATGCAGATGTGATCATTATATAGTGGAATTTTGCTGAGGTATTTTGGGTATCCAGAAGCACTCTCCTAGTACATAATACATTGACTTCAGTAACTTAAAGGTATTTGCCTTGTCCACATTCTATATAGTGGTCAAATCTAATACCCATTATCTGATCCTCAGCCTATATACCAAATGACAACCAACTCATGCTTTGATATAATCATATTCTGCAGTGTAACAAGACATTATATATAATTTCACCTTCTATCTGTTGATATATACATATTCCACATTCTACCTGCAAAATGATCTCGCTTATTTGATTCCTGAAACTGTTGGTGCAAGTTGCACCAGAATCAAACCTAAGTTTTGATGTTATCAAAGGTTCAAGTTAAGTCTTGTTATGATCTAACAAGTTGACTGAGTGTGTAGGATGTTTACTCAACCGGGAAAGACCTAGTTGAAGGCTAGGCAGGAGAAATCTTAGCAGATCGTGGAGCCCAGGTGTAAGTCCAAGTAGGTCGAGGAGATCTGAAGCTTAGCAGTGTGATCGAGAGGTCTGGAGGACCGAAGATTAAGAGAAAAGTCCTGAGGAGCCGATCAAGGCTGAGTGAAAAGTCCAAACTAGATCTGAAGGATCAAAGTTTGGCAGGTAGGTTGAGGTAAACAAACTGGACGAACGACAGTGAGGTCGGGTTGCCGAAGGGAATAACCTTAGGTCGCTAATCCAACTGAAGAAATCGGGAAGGTTTCCAAGTTGAGATCAAGACAGTTCTACTGTCTTTCATATTACTCTTGCTTTATAATATTATTGTTCTAACATCTGTTTTGCAGGAGATGTTTTTGTCTTAATACTGTTTTGCAGGTCTGGCTAGATCGGCCGACCGAACAGTAGTATCGGTCGACCGAACCAAGCAAAATCAGAACATCATTCAGATTAGACCAGAACAGATCAGAGTCCGATCAAAGTTTGATCGGTCAACCGAACAGTAAGATCGGTCAACCGATCCATGGTGACTCAGCACTGAACAGCTCATTAACACCGATCAGCAGAAAAAGGAAAAAGCATGATCGGTCGACCGAACCGGAGGACCGGTCGACCGATCCAATCAGCATTAAATACAGCATTAAAAGAAGATCTCAGCTAATTGTGACGAACAGGGAAAAGATCTTGTTCCGTCGACCGAAAGGCATGATCGGTCGATCAAACCCTTAAAGAGCATTGATTGCCGGAGATCGAGCCAGCATCAGAATCCAGCCAGGAAGGAAGGGAGCGGGTTCGGTCGACCGAACAGAGGGATCGGTCGACCGAACGCCCAAGGCACCTATAAAATGAGGCTCGAAGTCTGAGGCCAGAACAACTCTTCTGATCATCTAAAAAACTCTTCTTCACGTACGGATTGTGCTACACATCTTCAACAGCTCAGCAAGTCATTCCGTCCGGAAGTACCGACCAAGCTACATCCTACGTATACGATTGTCGGTATATTTATTTTCATATTGCACTTAAATTAAAATAAGATAGTAGGAGTGTTACTATCTTATTTCATTGTGCTTGTACGATCTGCTTCTTTCCGAAGATTTTGGAAAGAAGGGTTTTAGTGCTTTGTCCATCGGTGCGGTCGAGAACCGCGGGCCTTCGAGTAGGAGTCGAGCTAGGCTCCGAACGAAGTAAACGACTTTGTCTCTTTTCTTATTTCCGCTGCAAAATTCTGATTTAAAAAGTAAAAGAAAAGTTTTAAAAGAAGCGATATTCAACCCCCCCCCCCCTCTATCGCTCGCATCCGATCTATCAATTGATATCAGAGCCTCGTTAGCTCTGAAATAACTTAACCGTTTTTCAAAGCATTTTTTTTAAAACTTTCTCTTTTCTTTAATTTAGAATATTTTCTGTTTTTCTTAAGCACTGCTAATCCCAAGACGAAAAGTCTTGGAAATACTTTTCTTTTAATTTTTGTCTTGCAAGAATATCGAACTCGTATCAAGAAGGATATAGTACTATCCGACCTCCACTATTCAAAGGAGAAAATTTCAGTTATTGGAAGAAATAGAATGGAGTGCTATTTGAAGTCCGACATCGAGCTCTGGTTCACAATCTTGAAAGGCTACACTCCCCCCGACGAAAGATGGAACGCTTCTTGAACCTGAAGATTGGACTCCCCCAATGATCAAGAAGACGCAACTGAACTATAAGGCAATCAACACCATTCAGTGCGGGCTTACAATGGAAGAATTGAATCAAGTCGGCCCCTACGACAATGCTAAAGAATTGTGGGACTCTCTAGTCAAACTACACGAAGGAACTGACGACTCGAAGGTAACTAAACGGGACTTACTTTTAAATAATTTATTTAATATAAAAATGTTTCCCAGAGAGACGGTCTCGCAACTACACGCTCGACTGAAGGACATACTTAATGGCCTCCACCTGATCAGACACAACTTGGAAAACCACGACACGATAAGGTACGCCTTAAATGTCTTTCCGAGGAATGCTTTGTGGCCATCAATTGTAGATGCGCACAAAGTCTCCAAGGATTTTTCAATTCTTAAGTTAGACGAGTTATTCTGTGAATTGGAATTACACGAACAATCTAATATAAGCCATGTTGAGAAAGGTGTAGCTCTGTATGCAGGTCCAAGCAAGGAGACAAAATCAAAAACCAAGATCGAGTCTGAAGGCGAGTCAGACTCTGACTCAACAAATGAAGAAGAGTTGGTCAACATGGTGCGGAGACTTCTGACGAAGAAGAAGTTCAGAAGAAATGTCAAGAAGACTCCGCTCAACCAGACCCAAAACAAATCAGAAGTGATTTGTTATGGGTGTAACAAAAAGGGACATTTCAAAATCGATTGCCCGAACCGGAAGGAAGAAAAGCCCAAATCGACAAGATGAAAGAAGGCTCTTCAAGCAACTTGGGACGAGACTTCTTCCGACGAATCCGACACGGAGCAAACGAAGCACTTGAGCCATCTTGCATTTATGGCAAGAAACGAAGATTCCGATTCCGAGTCCGATGAAGAGTACGAGTCCGAGATTGACCGTGATTCCGAGAGAAGCCCAGATCGGAAGATCCAAATATGGTAACGATTTAATCTAATTTGCTTAAAGTAGTTAAGTGTTTGTTTAAAAAATTATCAAAATCGGAAAAACAAAATGACTTGTTTCTTAAGGAAATAGACCACCTTAAGCAACAAGTTAACTTGAGTGACTCGACTAATCAAGTTTAAGTCGGAACTTCAACTCAAGTTGAAAAACTTGAGGAAGAAAATTCCGACTTGAAAGGACAAGTCGAGCGACTCAAGAAAACGTTGGAAAGGTTCGAACTGGGATCCAAGTGTCTAAATATGGTACTTGGATCGCAACGAGCCGTGTACAACAAATCAGGACTTGGCTACAACCCTAAGCAAACAAACAAATCATATTTGTCTTTAATTAGTCAAAAAGTTATAAGTCAAGTCCAAGCATGGGTCAAAACAAAACATTTAATCAAATCAATTAAACCAAACCTCTACTTGGTCCCTAAGAGTCAAATTCATTACTTAGATAGACCTTATCTAAGCTATGACTCAGGGGAAGCAATTAGAAAAACAATTCAACCAACTTGATTAACCAAACTCATACACTTAGGATTAGGTTTACTTTCTGCTTAGAATGGTTAGATGAAAAAGGTTTACCAAACCCTACAACATAGCATCGGAATAGATTGGGATGATAGTACGTCAAGAAAACTTTGTCGAAGGCATGTCTAGGCTGAATATGGAATTCTATCTGGTGCACTAGACTTAGTGGATCTGACCGAAACTACCCAGTCAAACATGGGCTAGTTAGACCAAAATTTAGTATTAAATTTTTTGGACGGGAACAGTTTGAAAAGTCTTCAGCAAATGGTCCACCGTTGATACACAAGAAGGTCATATGCCTCGCCACTGAACTGAAAGCTTATCCTTACGAAGTCTGCTTGATTAACCCAAAGCTAAGTTTGAATCTAACATGGATTCAATAACCTTTTCAAACTTAATTAAATTCTAAACCTAATTAAATTCTAAACCTAATTCTAAACTTAAACCTAATTAAATTCTAACTTAAACCTAATTAAATTCTAAACCAAATTATTTTAAAACTTAATTAAAAATTATTTTAAAACTTAAAAATTATTTTAAAAACTTAAAAATTATTTAACATTTAATTAAAAATTATCTTAACCTTAAAACTTAACTCATTACACCATAAATATTAAATGCAATTCAACTAAATTAAATCCAAAAACTTACCCACTCAATTTAACCAAACTTTGGTTCAAATCCTACGTTTTGTAAGAATCCAAAGCTCTGGATAAATGGATCTTGGACAGCGACTGCTCCAGACACATGACTGGGAATCAGCACAAATTTACCAACATTAAATTCAAAAATTTAGGATCAGTTGCCTTTGGAAACAATGGCAAGCTAAAGGTAATTGGTACAGGAGAAATTCAATTACAATCCAACATTTCAATTAAAAAGGTTTTACTTGTTGAACATTTTAATTATAATTTGCTTAGTATAAGCCAACTCTGTGATTCAGGATTTAGGATTAAATTTTTGTCTTCTGAATGCTTGATAAGCTATAATGATTCAACTAATATATTACTAAATGGCTTTAGAGATAAAAATATATACTCCATTCATCTACCTAAAACAATACCCAAATATTTTCTAACAAATGATGATGAAACTTGGTTATGGCATAGGAGATTAGCTCACACTCACTTTAGAAATTTACTGAAATTAAGCAAAAATGATTTAGTAAAAGGTTTGCCAAAGTTAGGGAATCCTATAAATAAATTTTGTAATTCTTGTCAACAAGGAAAACAAATTAAATCAACTCATAAACTTACCAATCAAAATAGAACAAATAAAATACTTGACCTAATACATTTAGATTTATTTGATTCTCATGGAATAAAATCTTTGAATGGTAATCTTTATTGCTTAGTAATCATTGATGACTACTCTAAATATACTTGGGTTAAATTCTTATCTACTAAAAATGAAACCTTTGAAATATTTAAAAATTTCTGTAAACTAGTAGAAAACGAAAAATAGATTAAGATTAAGAAAATAAGAAGTGATAATGGAGGTGAATTCAAAAATCAAAACTTTAATAATTTTTGTTTAGAAAATGGTTATCACCATGAGTTTTCGTGCCATAAAACTCCGCAACAAAATGGCTTAGTAGAACGTAAGAATAGAACCTTACAAGAAGCTGCACGAACAATGTTAAATGAATATGATATACCAAAATATTTTTAGACTGAAGCTGTTAATACAGCTTGTTATGTCCAAAATCGAATTATAATTAATAAAGATCAAAATAAAACATCTTATGAAATTTATTTTAACAAAATTCCTAACATAAAATATTTTAAAGTATTTGGTTGTAATGTTCACATTTTAAATCTTAAAGATCACTTAGGCAAATTTACTTCAAAAACTAACCAAGGAATCTTTCTTGGATATTCATCTACAAGTAGGGCCTTTAGAGTTTACAATAAATCTACTTTGAAAATTGAGGAAACCACTAATGTAACCTTTAATGAAAATGATCATATTTCTATTACTCAAAATGATTCTAATCATCCAGTTAATCTAGAAGAAGAAGATGACTTAATACAACCTAAAGAATATGAGAATTCTAATTCAAGAATAGTAAAATCTAACCCTATTCATCCAGTTAACCAAATCATAAGAAATCCTGAATTAAGGGTTCAAACAAGATCGGCCTTTAAAAATTTAAGTCAAATAGCATTAATATCTAAAATTGAACCTAAACGCATAAGTGATGCATTAACAAAACCTGACTGGATAATTGCAATGCAAGAAGAGTTAAATCAATTCGAAAGAAACCAAGTTTGGGATTTAGTACCTCCACCAAAAGGTAAGACAATTATAGACACCAAATGGGTATTTAGGAACAAATTAGATGATCAAGGTGAAATCCTAAGGAATAAAGCTCGTCTAGTAGCAAAGGGGTTTAGTCAAGTCGAAGGACTAGATTACGACGAGACTTATGCCCCGGTAGCCAGACTTGAATCAATTAGAATGCTACTTGCCTATGCAGCATTCAAAGGTTTCAAATTATATCAAATGGATATGTTAAATCCGCTTTTTTAAATGGATATATTAAGGAAGAAGTCTATGTGAGTCAACCACTTGGTTTTGAGGATACAAAATACCCTACATATGTTTTTAAGCTAAAAAAGACATTATATGGACTAAAACAAGCACCTAGGGCTTGGTATGAAAGACTGTCTAGTTTTTTAAAATCTAAAGGGTTTAAAGAAGGACAAATTGATCCTACACTTTTTATTAAAATCTTTAATTCAGACATTTTCATAGCTCAAGTTTATGTTGACGATATTGTATTTGGTTCAACCAACTCAAAATTTTTACACGAATTTGTAACTTTAATGGAAAATGAATTTGAAATGAGTCTGGTTGGTGAATTAAACTATTTTTTAGGTCTTCAAATAATACAAACTAAAGATGATAACTATGTACATCAAACAAAATACACAAAAGACCTTATTAAGAAATTTGGTATGGAAAACTCCAAAGAAATTAAAACACCTATGACAAGTAATATAAATCTTGATAGTGACGAAAATGGAAAATATGTTGACTTAAAATTGCACAGAAGCATGATAGGTAGTCTACTTTATCTAACGGCAAGCCGACCCGACATTTTATTTGTCGTTAGTATGTGCGCCCGATACCAAACTTGTGCGAAAGAGTCTCATTTATCATTAGTTAAAAGAATTATTAAATATTTAAAGGGGACTATTAATGTAGGAATATGGTATCCTAGAACTTCACAATTTGACTTGGTCGGATATTCTGATTCTGATTATGCCGGGTGTGGAGGATGTCAATTACTAGGATCATCTTTAATTAGTTGGTTTAGTCGTAAGCAACAATGTGTTGCATTATCAACCACCGAAGCCGAATACATTGCAATGGGCGAATGCGTAGCCCAATTGCTATGGATGTCACATACCTTAAAAGATTTTAATCTAAATTATAAAAATGTAAAAACTTACATTGATAATATTAGCTCTATAAATCTAACTAAAAACTCAGTTCATCACTCTAGAACAAAACATATAGAAGTAAAACATCATTTCATTAGGGATCATGTTTCAAAAGGGGACATTGAACTTAACTATATTGAATCTAAATCTAACCTAGCAGATATCTTCACTAAACCATTACCTGAAGCAGAATTTAGTAACTTAAGAAGACAATTAAGAATATGTTTTATAGAGTAGGTTCTCTTATTTTTAAAAATTATTACTTAGTTTATTTTTCAAAATTATTTTTGTAAAAATCCCTCTTTCAAAATTTTGGCTTTCAAAACTCCTTCAAAATATTTTTGATTTTCTAGAGTAGCCTAGGTTTTACCGTAGAACTGCATGTTCCTATAGTTTTAGGAGCTAGCATCTCACAAGCACAGTAGGATCCCATGTTTGATAACTTAGAATGGGTGAGATGCTTAGAACCTAGCCCTAAATTTCAGATGCTTATGTCAGTGCATCGTTATAAATCTGGGTTTTAAACAACACACATGAATCAATTTGGGTTGACTAGCAAGTAAAAACCTGGTTAGTCCTAAATACTCAAATTGACCAACCTAAGTTTATTGCTACTATCTTATGGTAGTTAGCTTTGTACAAAGGTTGGACAGTTCATCATAAGGACATTTTTCCTTAGTCTTTTTTGTCCATGCTTGAACTTTTAGGTTGTAATCAATTCTAGGGGGAGCCTTGAACTATGCATTTTCACATTTTTATCCTAAATTCAAATTTTTTAAATCCTAATTTTTATTTTTCATAATATTTAGATTTTTACACTTAGTAAAATTCTTTCATATTTTTCGACTTTTAAAAATGTTCAAAATTATTTTTGAAACATCTTTTTATGTTTAAATTTACAAAAAAAAACTTTTTAAATTTTTTTTACAAAATTCTTATTTTTCAGACTTTTAAATTTTTTATCTTTGCAAAATTCAGGTAAAATATTTTTCAGAAAACTTTTTAAGATGTTAATATTTTCAAACATTTGAACCAAAATGTTTTACTTACTTATTTGCTTTTAGAAATTCTAACTTAGTAAAATTTTTGCTATTTTTCAAATTACATGTTTAACTTAGGAAAATTATTCTTTTCAAAATTATTTTAACTTAGTAAAAATTTTCCATTTTTTTAGCTTTTTAACTTAGTTAAAAATATTTTTGAATATCATAATTATTTTTTTCATTTCAAGTAATTTTTGAACACTTAGTTAAAATTGTTATACATTTCAACCCTTCTGGTATGTTGGTCTTCCCCTATTTTTGATGTGTGTCAAAGGGGGAGAGATAGTGAATTCAGGGGGAGTTGTTTAACTCAGGGGGAGTATTAAAAGTTAAAAGTTAAATTGCTTGTTTATTTAATTGTTGATTGTGTTGGAACCCCAAGGTTGTTTTGGTGTGATCAACAAGTTAAGTTAGGTCCTGTTTGTTTCTAACCTTGTGTCTAAGTGTGCAGGAGCTTAGGAGCACAGGTACTCGAGCGGAAGACGCAGCTAGCGAGAAGGACGGCACGCGGTGCGTCCGAGGGACGAGGCGCTGCGGAAGAGTACACCGGCGGACGAGAAGGAAGTGTGCGCGATGGTTCCGAGGTACGAAAGCCGGAGCGGAAGATTGCTCGGGGAGCAAGAGACGCAGCTAGCGCGAAGGTCGGCACGGGGTGCGATCGAGGGACGAAGTCTGCGGATGAGTACGCTGGTGGACGAGAAGGGACACGCGGCAATTCCGAGGGACGAGAAGCCGGAGGGAAGCACGCTCGAGAAGACCGGAAGATGGGTTCGGGTGAGCCCTTTTCCGGAAGGCAGAGATCACCCAAACGAGCGGATCCGGAGCGGAAGAACCGGACCGAGGCGGGACTGAACCAGAGAAGCGGTCCCGGATAAAAAAGTCAACTGTGTTGACTTTCGGGGTCCGGGGCGCCCAGAACCCTTCCGGGCGCCCGGAACAGTAATTTTGACCAGATCGAGAATTATCTCGATCTGAACGTTGGGGGATAAATTTTATCCCCCCCCCAGGGCGCCCGGAACCCTTCCAGGCGCCCCGACCAAGGCTATAAATATAGCCTTGGTCCAGAAGCTTTCAATCAGTTCAGAAATTGTAAACAACACTTGTGTGCTTCCACTGTTTTGATTAGCTTCCTTCTTTTTGTGCCGACACTGCTGTAAACGAGGCTTCTCCGCCTGAAGGAGTTCTTAGTGCAATCATCTTCCTTGGATTAACAACCTCCCCGGTTGTAACCAAGTCAAATCCGGTGCCTTGTTTTTATGCTTTATTTTCTGCTTAATCTATTTTTCAAGTGTTAGCTTAATTGTTCGAGAAAGGGTTGTGTTTAATTCAGGGCTATTCAACCCCCCTTCTAGCCGGCCCAACGGTCCTACAAGTGGTATCAGAGCCGAGGCGCTTCAGGAGGACTAACCGCCGAACGAAGCAACGAAATGGCCGGACCAAGCATCCACCCGCCGAAATACGAAGGGGATTTCACCGCATGGAAAAAACTGATGCAGGTATTTCTTAAAACCGATATTGAACTATTTTTAACGATGAAATTTGGCTTTGAAGCTCCAGAGGACAAGGAAATAGATAAATGGACAAAAAAGGAGCAGGCTGACTTCGTGGCGAACGGCAAAGCAGAGTACCATCTGCTAAGCGTACTTCCGCCTCAAGAAGTCAACAGGATCGGTAAATACAACTCGGCAAAGGAACTTTGGGAAAAGTTCCTCGAGCTGCACGAAGGGACGTCCGAAGCCAAGCTCGCCAGAAGAGATCTGCTTCGGAATCAGCTCACAAACCTGCGACTTGGGGAAGACGAGACAGTCGCACATCTGCACTCCAGAATTAAAGAAATAATCACCGGACTCACGAATCTCGGAGAAGAGGTAAGTAACCGAGATTCGCTCAGGTACGCGTTAAATTCATTTCCGAGAAATTCAAAATGGGCATCACTAGTAGATGCTTTTTACATTTCTAAGGACTTAGAAAAATTTCATTAGAAGAATTTTTCAACATTTGAAGTCCATGAGTCAAGATGTGCAGGATGAAGGAGCCCAAGAACAACGTCGCCCTCAAAGCTTCGAGAGACGAACCTGAGTCGGAATCCTCTCTCGACGACGAGGAAATGGTAATGATGGTAAGAAGATTCAAGAAACTTTGTAAATCTAGATCTGCTAACCATCCGCAGGGGAAGAAGAAAAGGATGATCCGCTGCTACCACTGCGACGAAGAAGGGCACGTCGCAAGGACAAAGTCAAGAACAAAGACAAGGAGAAGGGTAAGAAGCCTATCCAGAAACGAAAGGCCCTGAAAGCGACGTGGGACGATACGTCGTCCGAATCGGAAGTCGAAGCATTCTCCGGACTCGCACTGATGGCGAGCCATCAAGACGACGACTGCGATTCAAGCTCTTCCGAAATGAGCATCGAGAGCATCGATGAAGGGGGAGACACGTCGGAAGAAAGCAGCAGCTCAGGGGGAGAAACGGACAACGAGATCAACAAGGTAAGTCAGGTACGATCTCTTCCTCCCGATAAAATGTTTAAGTTCGTTAAACTTTTAACAAAAGACTGCTGCAAATTAGAAAGTGAAAATAAAAATTTAAAAGTAATTCTAACTAAGTCTTGTCTCTTAGAAGAATTAGATAAATTAAAATTGAAAAATGAAAAATTGGAATTAGAAAATCAAAATTTGAAAATTCAAATAGATAACTTACAGAACTATGCATGTTCATCTAAAACCAATGTTAGAAGATTTAATAATTTAAATTAGTACTTTAAATATCACCCGGGACAAATCAGGAACATCTCAAGAAAACATGTCCCTAAAAACCTTTTAGTTAATCCAGTAGGTTGGAACCTGTATTGGGTTCCTAAATCATGCTTAAATTAATTTTAAAATTAAAATTAGCGCTTTAAGTGAGAGAATTAAATAAATAATTTCTTTATGAGGCCTTGTCTAAGGAAGTGGTTGTTGCTCCAATAACCAAGAAGGCCTAGTGCCTCGCCACGACCTGGAAGCCAAAATATTGAAATAAATGTTTAATTAACTTACTAATGAAGCATTAATACAAGAATTAATTAATGCTTGAAAAAGGTTATTCAAAACATTTTATTTCAAATTAGAAATTTACTTAGAATTTTTTATATTCGCAAAAATCATTTTGTAAGTTAAGAATCTTTCTAAACAAGAAATCTCAGCTTAAATGACTTCGAAAAATTTTCTAAATTTCTTAAAAACTTAGAAATTTTTTTTACTTTTTCTAAGTATTTAACCCTTAGATTGTTTTTATTGGAACCCCATTTTTTGTGATCAAAGGGGGAGAAGGGAAAGTATAAGTCTAGGGGGAGGTAGATAGATTTAATTTGATTTTTATCTTTTCTCTATCTTTTTGCACTTAAATTAAAAATTAAGTGAATTTACTTAATGTTATTTAATGTCTATTTTTAGCCCTAGCTTAACTTGTCACACCAAAAGGGGAGATCATTGGAACCCCAAGGTTGTTTGGTGTGATCAACAAGTTAAGTTAGGTCATGTTTGTTTCTAACCTTGTCAAGTGTGCAGGAGCTAGAGCACAGTACTCGAGCCAAGAGCGAGAAGGATCAAGACGCTGCGTCCGAGGGACGAGGTGAAGAGTACACCGCCGGACGAGAAGGAAGTGCGCGATGGTTCCGAGGGACGAAAGCCGGAGCGGAAGATCGCTCGGGAGCAAGAGACGCTAGCCAAGGCTCAAGACGGGTGCGATCGAGGGACAAGTCTGCGGATGAGTACCGGTGGACGAGAAGGGCACGCACCCGAGGGAGAAGCCGGGAGGAAGCACGCCGAGAAGATCGGAAGATGGGTTGGGTGAGCCCTTTCCCAAGGCGAGATCACCCAAACGAGCGGATCCGAGCGGAAGAACCGGACCGAGGCGGATCGAACCGGAGCGGTCCCGGATAAAAAGTCAACTGTGTTGACTTTGGGTCCCGGGGTGCCCGGAACAGTAATTTTGACCGGATCGAGAATTATCTCGATCTGAACGTTGTGGGATAAATTTTATCCCCCCAGGGCGCCCGGAACCCTTCCAGGCGCCCCGACCAAGGCTATAAATATAGCCTTGGTCCAGAAGCTTTCAATCAGTTCAGAAATTGTAAACAACACTTGTGTGCTTCCACTGTTTTGATTAGCTTCCTTCTTTTTGTGCCGACACTGCTGTAAACGAGGCTTCTCCGCCTGAAGGAGTTCTTAGTGCAATCATCTTCCTTGGATTAACAACCTCCCCGGTTGTAACCAAGTCAAATCCGGTGCCTTGTTTTTATGCTTTATTTTTTTTGCTTAATCTATTTTTCAAGTGTTAGCTTAATTGTTCGAGAAAGGGTTGTGTTTAATTCAGGGCTATTCAACCCCCCCCTTCTAGCCGGCCCAACGGTCTTACAGATTGTTGTATATTTTTAAACTTAACTTCGAACCTTGGTTGCCAAACATCAAAAAGGGGGAGATCGTTGGTGCAAGTTGCACCAGAATCAAACTTAAGTTTTGATGTTGTCAAAGGTTCAAGTTAAGTCTTGTTATGATCTAACAAGTTGACTGAGTGTGCAGGATGTTTACTCAACCGGGAAAGACCTAGTTGGAGGCTAGGCAGGAGAAATCTTAGCAGATCGTGGAACCCAGGTGCAAATCCAAGTAGGTCGAGAAGACCCGAAGCTTGGCAGTGTGATTGAGAGGTCTGGAGGACCGAAGATCAAGAGAAAAGTCCTGGGGACCGAAGATCAAGAGAAAAGATCTGGAGGATCAAAGTTTGGCAGGTAGGTTGAGGTAAACAAACTGGAGGAGCGACAATGAGGTCGGGTTCCCGAAGGGAACAACCTTAGGTCGCTGATCCAACTGAAGAAACCGGGAAGGTTTCCAAGTTGAGATCAAGACAGTTCTAACGTCTTTCATATTATCTTGCTTTATAATATTATTGTTCTAACATCTGTTTTGCAGGAGATGTTTTTGTCTTAATACTGTTTTGCCAGTCGACCGAACAGTAGTATCGGTCAACCGATCCATGGTGACTCAGCACTGGACAGCTCATTAGCACCAATCAGCAGGAAAAGGAAAAAGCCTGATCGGTCGACCGAACCGGAGGACCGGTCGACCGATCCAATCAGCATTAAATACAACATTAAAAGAAGATCTCAGCTAATTGTGACGAACAGGGAAAAGATCCTGTTCGGTCTACCGAAAGGCATGATCGGTCGACCGAACCCTTAAAGAGCATTGATTGTCGGAGATCGAGCCAGTATCAGAATCCAACCAGGAAGGAAGGGAGCGGGTTCGGTTGACCGAACAGAGGGATCGGTCGACCGAACAGAGGGATCGGTCGACCGAACGCCCAAGGCACCTATAAAATGAGGCTCGAAGTCTGAGGCTAAAACAACTCTTCTGATCATCTAAAAAGCTCTTCTTCACGTACGGATTGTGCTACACATCTTCAACAGCTCAGCAAGTCACTCCGTCCGGAAGTACCGACCAAGCTACATCCTACGTATACAATTGTCGGAATATTTATTTTCATATTGCACTAAAATTAAAATAAGATAGTAGGAGTGTTACTATCTTATTTCATTGTACTTGTACGATCTGCTTCTTTCCGAAGATTTCGGAAAAAAGGGTTTGAGTGCTTTGCCCATCGGTGCGGTCGAGGACCGCGGGCCTTCGAGTAGGAGTCGAGCTAGGCTCCGAACGAAGTAAGCGACTTTGTCTCTTTTCTTATTTCCGCTGCAAAATTCTGATTTAAAAAGTAAAAGAAAAGTTTAAAAAAAAACGATATTCAACCCCCCCCCCCCCCCCTTCTATTGCTCACATCCGATCTATCAGAAACCATAGTGCATGATCAACTTTATGGTTGATTAAATTTCCTATACAATACATAAACACCTCTCATTAAATTTGTGACATTTAATGTTTCAGGCATTACATTGATTCATTTGGTGTCCAAAGAAGCATTGGCTTAGTCTATTAGGTTCATCCATCTCCGCGTCTTCTTATGGTGATTTTAAACTTGCCATCAAGTTCAAAGGTCAAAAAGTGATATAATAGACTAGCTTGAGGTCAGACTAATGTTTGGTATTAATAGTGATTTTGTGAAACCACTAGGTGGTTTGCAGCAAAATATACTGCCATGAATATGGCATTCACAACTTCAAAGTAAGGCATTTGTTGAAAATGATTTTTTTTAGTTTAGTCATTATAAATCAAAGTATTATTCTTGCAATTTTTTCATTTTATAACATAGATAATTTGTTTTAACTCATTCCTTTTTTGATTCAGATAGCATGATTAGCAAGCATAGAAACCACCAACTGCAGCATAGCACAGGTGATCACACTAGTAGAATTTATTGATTATCATTAGATAATTACAACTGCTATTTTCCCCCATTTTATATCTATTCGAGATACACCTAACTATTGTTGGATAATAGTATTTTTTATTTACTCTTTTCTTGCAATCTCATATATCCATCTTAGCATTCTAGTGTATTGGTCTTTCGTAACTGTCAATGCTCTGACACAAAGTAACATTCATCATGCCATTACTGTAACACAAGTCAAGTGAATCCCAACTATTTGAGGTATGCTACAAGAATGTTATCTCCCCACTATATTCTATATTGGTTGTACCATAACTTATAATCCATTTTTAGCCTAAGCGGCACTTGGCAATCACAAGAAACTTTAGAAGTTCCTCATTATGTTAACCACACTATTTATCCATCTATTTATATCTTCATCAATATTTATTCCTATTGAATAATAAATCAAAAATATTTAAAACCCTTAACTGCAGAAATTTCGACCATCCAATTTAACAAATATCCCAAATATCCCACTTTTCCATTTTCATGTTGTTCAAACTACATTTCATATACTTTGTTCAACTTCTTCTTACTAAGCTTTTAGTTCTGGAAGCTTATTTTTATTTAAGCTTCAAATTTTTTATATTTAGACTCACATCAATAGCACAAGCATATGCCAAATATCACTAGCAAATTTATTTTTCAATATGAGAAAAAGATAATGACTTGAAACTAACCCTTAATATAAACCTACATTTATAGAATCATGCCATACTCCTAGAAACTTTAATACCATCCTGTAATCATGGACTAAGTCAATCATGCCATACTAAGTCAATCCTGCAATCATGGACTAACTTTGCAATAGCCCACAACACAGAAGAATTCTTTATTACCTGTCCAAGGCAACTTTTGGAGATTGACTAGACCATCCTCAAATCAGAGTCTGAATGATAAATGGTATCTAACATCACTTAAGTAACGACTTCTCCTTAGTCCTTGGAACAAATATGGTTCAAATTCATGATCATCATATTGTTTATAGTTTCATGCTCTTTGTCAAAGCTTAATGCCCCTTCATCTTTTTCATCCATGCTTAGGTGAGGGCATTAACCATTACCGGTGGTGCCATCATTTATCAAAAGTTCTCTCCCCAACAATTCAATGAAAAAAAAAATCTTCTATCATTTTAAAGTTTAGCGAGGTAGAATATATATTAGAAACATCAAATCAGACAGATGGCTTTGTTGAGTCAAACAATAACATAACAGCAACTTAAAAAAAAAAGGAAGAAACAAAGAAGTGTAACAAACCTGAAGATCCCGTTGCTGAGCCAAAAGTTTCATCTCCACAATTTTGTACTGTTGAAGCCTGAGATGGACAGTAGATCGCTTGTTTACGAAACCAGCAATCGTACAGAAGATATCAAATTATTAAAAGCTCGCTTTGTTGAAGAAACAGAAGGTCATCCATACTAGGTGTTTACGAGAAACAATAAAAGGAAAATAAAGCCTATCAGAGTGGCAGTCTCGATAGGATCCGCCGCCGTGTAGAAGCAAACCATCAGATGGGGACAGAAAAGGGGGGAAGCACGGAGAGATTCAAAAAGAAGATACCTTTCTTGGAGGAAACCTAGAGAGGAGTTGACATCAAGGCCGGATTGCTTGAGATAAGCTTCAACGTCCTCCACGAAGGAAGCTGCGGGGATGCCCCTCCTCTCAGTGACAGCGGCGGTAGAAGCAGAGGCCGACACGTCCATCGGCGAGGAGACAGGGAAGAAGGTAGGACTCCGGTTCCAGTAATCGTCGATCCGGGAGCTCGTCCTACTATGGTCTTCGTTGATCTCGAATCCCTAATCGGCTTCATGGGTAGCTAAGCTGGATCTCTTCAAGTATCTCTAGGGTTCGGGTACATTTCGTTCAGCACCAATTAAAATAAAAATTTTAAAATATAATATAAAAATTACACTAAATTAATTAATTAATTCAGGAAGAAATTTGATTAAGACCCCCGACTAGGTGTGAGCAGTTAACCCGCCAAACCGACCAACTCGCTTATACCGACCCGAACCGAATCGAAAAAAAATAATCCGCCGGATATAGGGTCGGATGTAGGGTCATAATATTGCATTATCTGATCTAGTAGGGGCGGATAGTTTTTTATCCCAATAACTGAACCAACCCGATCCGTGATCACCCCTACTTGTAGCAACTAATGTTGATAAGTTGTTACACGTTGTAGTAACTACTGCCGATAAGCTGCTACACGTTGTAATAACTATTTCTGATTAGCTGCTATAACGTGTAATGAGTAATGTCTATTATCATTTTAAAAAATTTTTTTTTTTATATTTATATTTATATTTTATATTTCATTGGATATAGAGTCGTATATCTAAATAACTGACAACCCGTCGGATATCTGATACATAAGAACCGCCGGATATAGGGCCGGATGTAGGTCCCGATTTTGCATTATCTGATCTAGTAGGGTCGGATAATTTTTTACCTCAATAACCGAACTAACCCGATCCGTGATCACCCATAGCCCCGACCATGGGGTGATGTAATTAATAAAATTTGTAATATAATATAAGTATATTATATTATTATGTTCGATCAAACAGTTGTATGGAGTCTTTGATTGCAAAGATGATTATATTTTTTCATTTGGTATTTATTATTCGTCATCACTTTCTCCCCCTTCTCGTTCATGCATCGACCAACTCCTCTACTATTCTTCCTTTGCTACAGTCGCTGCAGTATGACCTTTCCTCCTCAGGCCCTTCTCCCCCAATCCCCAGTACTTGTCTCCCTGCTTCCCCACTCCATTCACAATCCTCCTCTTCTTCCCCCTTTAGCCCCACCTCTGCCATGGTCACCGTCACCGTAATTAACTCTACCTTAAACTCATAGAAGGTGAACCAATGTGGTGTAAGTACCTCGAGATAGTTTTGATATGCTCAACCAAATTAAGTTGGGTCCTGTATATGTTTTGATGTCTTATGTCTAAGTGCACAGGAACTCAGGAGTACAGGAAGTCGAGCGAAAGACGCAGCTAGCGAAAAGGATGACATAGGAGAGAGTCGACAGGCTCGGTGTGTCAGAGGGAGAGGTGTTGTGGAAGAGTATGCTGGTGAATGAGAAGGAAGCGCAGTGTTTCTGGGGGATGAGAAGCCGGAGTGGAAAGTTGCTCAAGGAAAAAGCCTGAAAATGGGTTCAGGTGAGTCATATTCCGGATGATCGAAAGTATCCACGCGAACGGACCCGGAACAGAGGAGAAACGAACAAAGGTTGACTGCTCCAAGCGCGGGAGCAATTCCAAGCACCCGGATGCTCTGGGCACTCAAAGGTACTCTGAGCACCTGAACCCCCTTGGACAGCCCTAGGGCGCCTCCTTGGTGAGCTTCGAACGGGTCGCGTTAGCACGGTCCAAGTGCCCAAAGGTGCTTCGGGCGCTCAGACCAGATAAGTTTTATCTTGATCGAGCCATTGCGACATGGATAAGTTTTATCCACACCCAGGTGCCCGGAGTCTTTCCAGGCGTTCGGAACTGCAATGTCAACAAACTGTCAGATTCGATCAGCATGATATAAATAGAGTTTTGGTCTCAGTAGTTCAGACAATCACTTGTACACGAGTTTATTTTCTATTCTACTACTTTAATTGTGAGTTGTCAATGTTATAAGAGGCTACTTCGTCCAAAGGAGAATTCTAAGTGAGTTTTTCACAGTCTTAGATTAGCAATCTTCTGATTGCAAACCAAGCAAATTTCTGTGTCTTTTCTTTTATTAATTAGTTTATTATTTCTTTTTATATAAATGTTTTGTCTAAATTATTTCGAAAGCTCAAGAAAAGTCTGTTTGTTTTTTCAGGACAATTTACACCCTCTTACTGGCCGACCGAGGACCAACATATGGAAGGCGAAGGCATCATCCACAAGCAAGTGGAGGCCAACAGAATCCATATTCATCCGACGGAGAAGGGGGAGTTTTCGTCGCGCTGCTGCTCCACGACTTCTTGGAGCTCTAGTACACGTGGCGGCACCATATGCCACCTGCAGGTTCCGCACACTCACCCCATACCTCTGCGGCTATGACGACTCCTTTGTGCCACCCAATATCGCCTCCTACTTCGGCTTCCATGTTGTGGGCAACCTCGTCGCCCTCCTCGACACTCTCACCTTGCCTCAAGTTTTCTGATCTCCCTACATCTCACGAGAAATCTACTTTCTTTAAATCGGCTTCGTTGTTCCAAAGTTCAAAATTGATTGCTTTGATTGATTAAAGCACAATGCCAGTGACGGAACTAATCATCCGAGAGAAAATTTGATTAAGAGATCAATGGGAAGGGAGGCGACGGCGAAGTGGATCCGTCGTGGATTCATTCTTCGTCTAATTGATTGATTAAAATTAGAGATTTGATATTTAAACCTCACTTACTTTGCTTTCGAGTTCAGTTTTCCTCTAGGGTTTGAGCTGTAGTCCTAAATCCATTGTATTTGCCCCTTGACATGATCTTGCTACATATTGGCAAAGTTCTTAATTTTATAAGGTTCTATTTAAGGCAATGATAGCTCTTGCTTTAGCCGAGGAAGCTGATTGGAATGCGATGAGAATGTGGCGAGTTATTGTGGCCTTAATTGATGTTGGTTTCAGTTTTATCTGAGCTAATTGTACACAATTTTCCCTTGTAAGTAGGTATGATCATTCACTCATTATTTGCATTCCATATCGAAAATGTACGAAAACGTTCAAAACTAAATGCATTCATTTTGCCACAAGAATTGAGGTCCTCACCTATCTTCAATATCGATATGCAACTCATTTACACATGTAGATTCTTCCTATGGAGAACCCTGAGCGATGAGAAGAACCTTGTGTAATAACAACTATAATGGAAATGGTAAATTGCTTAGTTGGTTTGCAATCAGATACCCCTGTTTAATTGCATTTCCTAAATAAACTTGAATGTAAAGTGGCTAAACGTAGGAAAGCTTATTTTAGGAGAGGAAATTCTGAAATCTGAATGTCGAGTGAAGCAAAGAAATTTGTTTAAACTTTGTTCCTTTCTAGATAGAAGCGGTGGGAGTGCGATGAATCATGAGTATAAATAGTTTGATCGAGAATTTCAATGGATTAAAGATGTCAAGTTGACACTGGGTAGAATAACGATTATCCTATGAGCTAACAAGAACGAATGTTTGAGGAAAAGGTAAGAAGAGAAGTCGTAGAAAATAAAAAAAAATCCGTTTTTCTCTAGATTTTATCAAAAAAAAGAAACTTTATTAGGAATATAGAATAATTCCTTAAACAGCTAAATATATATTTATATAGACTTTATCCCATCATGCGCCTATGGTCTGTGTACTTGCATGAACCTCCCTCTATATCCGTGGGACCGACACTAGGGGAGCTGCTAAGATAGCGAATCTACCTTCTTTTTTTTAAATCCTAAGACTCAAAGAAATAAAAAAATTCCTAATATATAGATCTTAATTCTTATATTGTAAATAAAGGAAAGAAATACTATCAGAAAAAGAAAACTCAGAATAGAAATCCTAATAGGAAGAAATTACTAGAACATGTGGCAAAAGGCGATTCGCTCGCCCCTAGCGCCCCCGTCAACCCGTCCCTAGGTCAACACGGAGAAGGTAAATCACGGGTGACTACTAGCCATTAGTGCAAATGGCCAAGACATGGGGGAGGTTATGCTCGGTCATGCCGAGTTTCGACCCCAAGACCTCATGTGACAATACCCCATATCTTAACCATCGCACCGCCCCGAGGGGACAAGAAATTACTAGAACATGCTACTTATATAGATAAACTTTACCCCATAAATACTCAACATATAATGAGTGTTATTCATGCATACTTTTTAGTACTATTTTTCACATGTTTTGTGTGATTTCATGAGTATGTCTTGCATTCATATATCTTCTTGTTGTTGCTTTTTATACTTTTAGTTCGGGGAACTGCTCCTTGTATGTATATGCATATTTTTGATTGATAAGACGCGATTGTAGAGCAAAAATAAAGTGAAAAGCCTTGAAATAGGAAGCTATAGAAAGGAATATGCTCTGGTCATGCTCTATGACACATGTGTGTTCCCTGAGATGGATTCAGAGGCAAAAAACAGAGAAAAAGAGGTCTGCTTCAGCTGATACGGTCGTGTAGGCGCAGGTAAACCAGCAAGAGAGGAGGTGAATTGTCTGTCAAATAAAAATAACCTTTCTTAATCTTTTAATTTAGATTAGTAGTACAATTAGATTAAAGTAATTGAACAACTAATAAAAAAATAGAAAATTATTTGGTTACAACATAGGTGGTTGTTAATCCAAAGTAAATAAAAAACACTAGAAAATCTTTTTCGTTGAAGACGGAGAAGCCTCTTACATTCGTTGGATGCTCAGAAATAAACTAGGAAATCAATATAGGAGTTGTTCTTCAATTTGTTGATTATTTCTTAGCTCCAGGGATCTTTTTATAGCCCCTGGAAAACTCTATGCGAGGCTGGAAGGCACCTTTCATCAGATAAGTTTTATCCGTCGAAGATAAAACTCTATCTTCGCTAACAATCACTGGAAAGCACCTTTTATGAGTTGAAAGGCGCCTTCACACTGCTCATCGAATGGAAGGCGCCTTCCATAAGGCAGATCAACTCCTTAGTTGATCTCTTCGTGTAGGTGATTCTCCGGCTAACCGGAGTTGAGCTCACCCGAACCCAATTCCTACCTTATCCTCGAGCAGACTTCCTATCCGGATTCTCATCCCTTAAATGTCGCACACATTGTCACGCCCCAGGTAGTCCCTGTCCGAAGAAATTTCGGCAGCATCTCCCCTGTACGGCGGACAATATGAATCTCAGTATACATATATCTATACCTCGGCCACACTCGGCCGGAACAATACAGTACAAATAAGAAACAAACCACGCAGTTTATATCAATATTCCACACAGCTCAACATATACTCAATCCACGCAGTTTAATAAGGTAGAACGATATAAAACCAACAAAGATATACGTACACATCATACTCCACTACAACGAAGAAAACAAATCCACGAAGTAGTGTGAAAATCTGCAGCGGAAGACAAAAGCAGCAAACCCAAAGGTTCGACATAAAGTCCACAATACAAACCCACAATACCAGTATATAAGACGCAAAAGCAGAATAAATCCGACAAAGAAAATCCTCGCGCTAATGGGGCTAGCGACTGGAATATCTCCCAACGGCCTCAACCTGAAAAATAGTAACAACGGGGTGAGTTCAAAGAACTCAGCTGGTAAACCAATAGACATGTACAGCAATATATAACTACCAGTAATGTCCTAAGGTACAGTCTCCTAAACCATAGGATCTATAGTACAGTTTCCTAACAGTACCAATCTATATAGTACAGTCTCCTAAGTATAACAGGTATGCAAGACTAAATAAACTGCAGTAACCAACAATAAGCATGAAATACAATCTACTGCAAGAATATAAGAAGTGCATAACTGAAATAAACTATACTCACCTGCGAGGCTCGGGCGAATGACTGTGAGCATACACAGATAAAAATAGTCAGAGCAAAATCATATAACCTGTATGCATGTCAATCATATGCAATCACCAAAATGCATCAATCATAAATAATGCAATCTGTGCATATGATGCAAATGACATGTCCTGGTCACCCCTACTGCCATGCTCAGCCGTCTCACACACAATGGTGAGACCGAGTGGGTAGGGCTGTGACAACCGTGCACTCTGCCGTCACTACCCCTGATGAGTGACCGAGTGGACGGGATGCTGTCGGAGTACACCTATCCTCCTGCCTCAAACATAGTGAGGGAGCGTAACGCTCTCATCTCCCGGTACGCAGTGACGGGGAGGGACCCCGGTGTGCTACCACGCTCCTGTCACGCTACCCATGAGCGTCCTAGCGGAGCACTACCGGGCAATCTACCCTACACACCCTGAGTGCTGTGCCACTACCCATGCAGTGAACACGTTGTGTGCGGGTCCATGTAGCCGGCCGACGAGCTCAACAATAATGGAGTCGTCAATCGCCCAGCATGCAATCATGCAATATGGTGCATGCGGCTACAGTATGTCATACCTGAACATAGCCTCCTCCATATATGTGTGTGCCCAAAAGGTAAACGCATATATATAACCATGATATAAAACAGCATAAATCCAAAGACCTCACATATAACAAGGATATAAGTATCATGAATCCAAGAGCATGTATCACACATGTACAACAACTAATCAGTAGAGTAGAGCACTATAGATATACATCTCTATGAACATATACACATGGCAAGCGGTAACAGTATCCAATCCTAAAGTAAAGCAACTAGCAGATGAAGCATGTGATAGGTATCAACTATCTAAGACCAAGGGGGAGAATAATCTACTATCTACCACTAGTAAATATATATAAGCTACACATATCATAAGACATTATCAAAAGATAAGTCAGAGGGTACCCGCCTCAAATAAAAGGTACAACCAAGCGATCGAGACGCCCGTCTCGAATCAGAGTCCTGTGTCAACAAACAATATATATATATTTTATTTAGCTAAATCCAAATGAATAGCTAAATAAAATCCCTAAACCTAAATTAGGGCAAAGCCCTAATCACAACCTCAATCTACATAATTAAATCTAATGGTTAATTAGGATTAGTTACCTAATCCCTAATCACCAATTAGATTAGAAATCCAATCTTAGATTAAATCCAATAGTTGATTAGGGTTAATTGTCTTAACCCTAATCATTCCATTAGTTTAATCTAAGCAATTAAATCTAATCACAATCAACATAACCCTAATTCATCCACAACAGGCATAACCATCTAAAATAACCAAACTACATGATGATCTACTACCCAATCAAAAATCCTACACCATACCTTAATCTCCAAGCTCTACTCTTGATCTGAAGCCAAAGAGATGCTGCTGGAACCAAAACAATCCCACAGCAATAGAACTTCGGATCCACAGAACCTCACAACCCTCATCCATTGATCCACAGCAGTCTGATGCTTCCTTTAATCAAGAACACCTCCACAGAACAACAACATGTTGAATTCCAGTACTCTGTTCGGCTAAAGATGGGATCAAAAAGTGGACAACACAATATCAAGCACAACCTAATTAACAACCTAAGCTTACCTCAATCGGTTGCCTCCAAAAGGTATCATCCAATCTGATCCAATTTGAGGAGACACGGGTCATTCTGTGAACAACTCAAGAAGAAGGAACCGAAGGTCAATCGGCCGGAGACAACCAAAATCAAGCCCTAATCTAGTGGAATCCGGCGATGTAGAAAGACAGGGAGAAGATGATCGGCCATCAATAACCAAAAGAACCTAACGGTGACGAAGCACAAATCAGAGAGTCGAAGGATACCAAAGAATCGACTTAGCTTTAACCCCTTCAAAGCTCCGAGATCCACTCCTTGCCGGCAACACCAAGAGACGGGGAAAGAATCGCCGATCGCCAAGAACTGGTGCGTCGGTGATCTAGGGCAGAGACATGAGAGGGGGAGGGAGGAGAGGATCGAGCCGCCCGGTAGCCAGGGACCCTGACGTTGGTGAGACTCCAGAGAGGAAAACCTCCGCCGGCGGTGAGCTCGCGAAGATCGGCGACAACGCGAGAGAGACTCGGTGGAGAGGAGAAGAGATCGAGAAGAAGGGTCGGGGAAGAGAAGGTGGATCGGCGGTTTTGGGGAAGAAGGAAATAAAGAAAAAGGAAAAGGAATTTATATAATAAACATTTCCTCGCTTAAACAGGTATCTCAAACAGGCTTTATCCGAACCCGCCGACCGATCCCCTCAAAACCCTTCGTACAGGCTCCGAAAAATTCCCAGAAAATTTCTAAAAATTTCGGAAAAATTTTATAAGGCTATTTCTCAAATAACCCTATTAATTAAATTTCCCGAGATCTCACACACATCCCTCCTAGGTCCAGGGGTATAGCCCGTGTAAAATGTTATCTGCAGCTTGAATGTGCCTTCAAAGTGGTCCAAGGTGTTGGTCCCTTTGGAGGCCCACAAGAGGGGAGGGGTAAATTGCCCTGAAAAATAAATGAACCCTTTCTCGACTTATAGCTAAATTAATAATACTTGTAAATAAAAATAATAATAAGACTAATTAAATAGGAAATAGACACAACGGAGTTACTTGGTTTGCAATCAGAAGATTGCTAATCCAAGGAGAATGAAGCGCACTATCTGAAGATCTCCTTCGGGCGAAGTAGCCTCTTACAGTGTTAATAACACACAAAGAGAAATAGAGCAAACAAAAATGGATTACAAGTTGTTGTTCTAACTGTTGAAATCAGTGTTATATTTATAGCACTATTCGGGGCGCCTGGAAGGGTTCCGGGCGCCTGGGGGGATAGAATTCTATCCCCAATGTGTCGGTCAGCATCCACATCATCGCTAATAAAGTTTGGGTTTCGGGCACCCGGAAGGGTTCCGGGCGCCCAGACTCAAATAAGGTCCCGGGTGCCCGGACCACATAAGTCAACTTTGTTGACTTTTTACGGTCCGGTCCCTCTGCTCCGGTTTAGCTCATCTCGGTCCGGATCTTCCGCTCCGGCTCCGCTAGCTTGGGTGATCTCGACCATCCGAAATAGGGCTCACCCGAACCCAAGTTCTGGCCTTCTCCTCGAGCAGCCTTCCTTCCCGGTTTTTCACCCCTCGAACGTCGCGTACGTTCTTCTCGTCCACCGGTGTACTCTTCCGTGGCACCTCGTCCCTCGGACGCACCGAGCCTGTCGGCACTCTCCTCGTGTTGTCATTCTCGCTAGCCGCATCTTTCGCTCAATTTCCTGTGCTCCTAAGCTCCTACACACTTAGACACAAGGGTTAAATCAAACAGGACCTAACTTAACTTACTTGATCACATCAAAACACCTTGGGGTTCCAACAATCTCTCCCTTTTTTATGTGAGCAACCCAAGTTAAGCTAGGGTAAAAGCAAACATAATGTAAAAATAAATAATTTTGCAAATAAGTGCAAATAAGATTTTTCAATGAAAAATGTTGATTATACCTCCCCCTAGACTTAACATTCGTCTCTCCCTTTGATCATATAAAAAAACTGGGGTTTCTTAGCAAGTCTAAGGTTAACTTTTAATAAAAAAAATTTGCAATAAATTCTAAAGTTTTAAGTGTTTTTTTTTTAAATTCTAAGTGAGACAATTTTCAGGCATAAAAATTTCTAAGTAAAAAAATAAGTAAGAAAAATTTAATTTTCTAAGTTAAAAAAAAGTTGCAAACATAAATATTTTTGAAAATTTTCTAAAACAAATTGAGTAACCCTTTAAAGCATTATGTAATTTCAATTTAATGGTTTCAGTTAGTCAATTAAGTTTTTTATTTCAATACTTGGCTTCTAGGCAGTGGCAAGGCACTAGACCTTCTTGGTTATTGGAGAAACAACCACTTTCTAAACAAAGTCTCACAAATAATTTAAAAGTTTAATTTTCTCATTAAAAGTGCTAAGTCTAATTTTACTTTTAAATTAAATAAGTTTTTGGAACCCAATAGAGGTTCCTTCCTACAGGGTTAATCAGATATTTTCTCGGTATATAGGCTTTTGATATTTTTCTGATTTGACTTTTGTGAAACCTATAGTATCAATTTAATCCTCTATAGTTTCTAAAAGCAGAAATATTTAAACAAACAGATCTTTTTAAGTTTTCTACTTCTTCTTTTAATTTAACATTTTCAAGTTTTATTTTATCAAAATCTTCTATCAGACATGATTTTGCTAAAATTCTTTTTATTTCTAAGTTTTCATTTTTTAATTTATTATTTTTACTTTTTAATTTGTACATAGATTTTACCATAGACTTAATTCCAAAATAAAGTTGATAAGGAGGTAAGAAGCATACCTCACTTACCATATCAGACTTGAAACCTGACTCTCCCCTTGATTCGCTGGATTCATCTGAGGTCGCTCTCCCTTCATCGATGCTGGTTTCTGATGTACTTTGCCCTTCATAGCTCGCCATAAGTGCTAGTCCGACATATTCTTATATTTCGGACTCAGATGATGAACTGTAGTCCCAAGTATCTTTTAGATTCTTGTGCTTCATGGGTATCTTGACTTTATCCTTCTTGAGTTCTAGGCAATTCTCTTTTAAGTGTCCTTTCTTTTGACACTGGTAGCAACGAACCCTTCTTCTATTTCTTGGAATTTTCTTATTTTGCATTTCTTTAAATTTGTTAGATCTAAATAATTTTTTGAAATTTCTTACCATATAAGCTTCTTGATCTTCTTCTAAGTATGACTCGGGTTTATCATGTTGGATCGTAAAGAATCGATAGAGGGGGGGGGGTGAATATCGAAAACAAAAAATCTTCGTAAAGAGTTAAGCAGCGGAAAAAGAGTAAGGAAAGGAAGAGCAAGGCTAACACAAGTTCTTTTACTTGGTTCGAAGCCTGTGTCGACTCCTACTCCAAGGCCCGCACACAAAGGTGCTTTCGGTGGGCAATTACTAATAATTCAAAATCAGAGTTACAATGAAATTACAGGAATTATTAGTAAAGAAAATACCGATAATTATGAAAACTAAGACAGGAAGAAATAAAACTTGTCGGTGAGCTTTTGGCAGCGCCGCAGGAGCACTGAAAATCTGATCGTGAGTTGTGTTTTGAGCTTCAGCCTTGACCCTCCTTATATAGGAGGTTCGGGGCGCCTGAACCTTCAAGGCGCCCTGGTGGTGACGTAGCCGAGCCAACCAGTGAGCTCCACGTGCCTCAGTGACGTTGGGGATAAAAGTTCGCCTTTGGACGCCTGGGTACCTCCCGGGCGCCCGGACCATGTTTTTCAGCAGACTCCTTCTGCAAGAAAAACGTTAGTCTGATGCACTCATATATCCTGTAAAATAGATTATTAGCACAGTTTATAATTCAATAAAGAGAGTATGACTTAGATTCCGGCTTTCCGAGACCGGAATCTAGTCACGATCTCGACTTAGAGTTCCGAAATGGTTCTAAGTCAGATCGACGCCTAAGTTCCCTTCCCGGGAACGCGCCCTCACAGTCACTCCCCTCCAGTGACTTACCTTTACTTACCTGCCAGACGTCCGGTCAGTCCTTCGACCCGTCTGGACTTCGCGCCAGCTATCCGATCAGCCCGTCGACCTAGCTGGACTTCGTGCCAAACATCCGGTCAGCCCGTCGACCCGTTTGGACTTCGTGCCAACTATCCGGTCGACACGTCGACCTAGCTGGGCTTCGTGCCAGACATCCGGTCAGCCCGTTGACCTGTCTGGACTTCTCCTGCACACTCGGTCAGAGTGTTAGATCAACAGCAAAACTAACTTAACCTATTTTGTCATTCATCAAAACCTGGGTTCGACCGTTAGTGCTAACCGCACCAACAATCTCCCCCTTTTTGATGGAATGACAACTTGGTTAAGTTAGTGTAAAATGCAAGTGAAACAAGCATTAACAGATTTTTAAGTTAGTTTGTATTTTTGATTTGTTTTGGCTAACTTAATCACCTAACCCTCCTCCTTTGACATTCATCAAAGAATATGGACAATTGCAAAAAATAAGTCAGATTGACTCAAAGGAGTTAAAATAATTAAAGATTTTGTTGTTAAAGAGTATCTGTTAACTTTTTCAAAATAGCTAAGTTATCAAAAATAGCTAATTTTAGAAAAAATAATTCAGTAAGAGGTTTGCATATTTTCAACAGATAATTTAAACAACCATAAATTTATAAAAGCTAATTTTCAAGTTAAAGCTAACTTCAAAAGAGGTCAATTTTTCAAACATAAGTGTATAAGTTTCAATTTAATTTTCAAACTAAGTTTGAACTTGAAACATTTTTCAATCATGAGTTTTATAAAAGTAATTTTATAAAAGTAAGATTTAAAAAAAAAGGTCAGATTTAATATTCAAAATCTAATCCTTCAAAGTTAAGTTTGTGAAAACTAATTTGCAAAACTAAGTTTTTATTTTCTTAAGTTAATTTTCAACATTAAGTTTGAAAAATCGTAATTTCAAACTAGGTTTGTAATATTCGATTTTCAAAACCAGTTTTCAAACCAAGTTTATAACATATATTTTTCAAATCCAAGTTAAAAAAATTTAACATAAAACTTAGTTTTTCAAAGGTTAGGTTTCATAGACACATTTCTAAAACATTTTAGAAGAATATTTTCCAAAACCTAATTTCTAAAATATTTTTAATAAAAAATAGATGTGAAAATAATTATTGCTCCCCTGAACCTGACATTATTAAAATAAAGCTTTTGAAAATATTTGCTAAGAATATTTAATATAAGATTTTCAAAGTAATTATTTTTAAATAAATTGAGGTAGAGTTTTCTAAAGAGATTTTAAAGAGAAAATTAAAAAAACACTTAAGGAGATAATTAAAAAATACATCTCCCCCTGAATTTGATACTCCTTTAATTTAATACACTCCCTTAATTTATTAATCCTCCCTATTTTATTACTCCCCCTTAATATAGTGCTAAGATTTGGGTGTGTTTAATTTCAAAGCCCTAACACATTTTTCTACCTAAGTGTTCTAGGGGATTTTGTAACATTTACATAATTATCTCTGTATCCTTGGTATAATTGTTTATTTGAGTTTAATTAATCAATAATTAATTTAGATTCAGGTGCTTAACTTTAGTTTAAGGTTAAATAAGATAAGATTTTATTAATTCAATAACAATTAATCATTATCAATAATTTATCGATTAAATTGTACTTGATTCAATAATTTAATACTTATTAAAATAATTTAAATTTCGTATTAATTGATTGAGTTGATTTAATGAAAGTTCTAGTTATAATTTTAACTATTCATTTACTTCTTTTTAAGTAGGATTAACTTAGTTTACAGTCAGCATTAATTCGAAGTTAAATTTATTAAAGTTATTAAGCATAGTTAAGGTTCAATTTGAATCAATCGTTAATAATGATAAATTATTCACTTATTAAGTATTTAATTAAGTTTATAATATTAAGTTAATCAAATTTTAATTATTTATTAATAACATCATTAGAGTTTAGTTTAACATATTTTAATGTAATTTGAATTTAATTATTTAATTTAATTTTATTTAACTTTAAGTTAACCTGAAATGCTTTTTTTTTATAAATGATTTTTAAAATAATAATTTTTAAAGTAGTTTTTACACTTTTAAAATTATTTTTAAAAGAGTTTTTTTTAATAATTCATTAAAAGAATTTTTAAAATGATTTTCAAGATGATTTTTAAATGATTTTTAAAAGAATTTTTAAAATGATTTTTTAATAATTTTTAAAAGAAGTTTTAAAAGATTTTTTAAAATGTTTTTTAAAATAATTTTTAAAAGAATTTTAAAAATGATTTTAAAATAATTTTTAATAGAAGTTTTAAAAGATTTTTAAAATGATTTTTTAAATAATTTTTAACAGATTTTTTAAAAGATTTTTAAAAGTTTTTAAAATAATTTTTAAAAGAAATTTGTTTAAAATGATTTTTTAAATAATTTTAAAAAAATTAAAAGATTTTTTAAAAAGAAGTTTTAAATGATTTTTTAATAGTTTTTAAAATATTTTTTTAAAAGGTTTTTAAAGTGATTTTTAAATAATTTTTAAAAGAATTTTTTAAAGGATTTTTAAAATAATTTTTAAAGATTTTTTAAAAAGATTTTAAAATAATTTTCAAAGAAGTTTTAAAATGATTTTTAAAGGATTTTTTAAAAGATTTTTTAAAATGATTTTTGAATAATATTTAAAATAAATTTTAATCGATTTTTTAAAATGATTTTTAAATATTTTTTAAAATGATTTTTTTAAAAGATGGTTAAAATGATTTTTTAAATAATTTTTAAAATGATTTTTGAAAGATTTTTAAAATGGTTTTTAAATAATTTTTAAACGATTTTTTAAATAATTTTTTAACGGATTGTTTAAAAGTTTTTTTAAAATGATTTTAAATAAATTTTTAAAAGATTTTTTAAAATGATTTTTATTTTTTTTTTAAAAAAAAAATTTAAAAGTTTTTTAAATGATTTTGTTAGATCGAGACGTGCTAGAGGGGGGTGAATAGCGCTCGTGGCTATTTCGTTCGATTATCGGAATCGTAAAAACTATCGGAGAACTAACGCAGCGGAAAGTAAACAAACACACAGAAAGACAAGCTATTTACTTCGTTCGGAGTATATCTCGGCTCCTACTCGAAGGCCCGCGGTCGCTGACCGCTTTCGGTGGGCAACAACTATAGTTCGTAAGGACTATTACAAACTAAGTACAATTTAAAGCAGTAATAAGAATATACCGACAACAAAAGACTAAATCTGAAGCTTCGGGTCGTCGGGGTGTTCTTGCAGCACTTAGGGATGGTCGAATTCGCAGCACGTTGCAGAAGATTGCTTGAGAAGGTGTTGTATTGAGCTGTTGGTCGACCACTGATTTTAAACAGTGTTCAAGGCGCCTTAAACAAGCTCCAAGGCGCCTTGAAGCTTGAATTCTATCCCGATCTGCTCGCTGCGATAACCCTTTGACTACCGCGACCTGAAGGTGCCTTCAAACCCTTCAAGGCGCCTCCAAGCTGTCCAAGGCGCCTTCAATCCATCCAAGGCGCCTTAAGTCTGCTTCTCGCGCCAGCTCAGGTTTTGCACCCGAGGCGCCTCCAAGCCCCATGGAGGCGCCTCAGACACTGTTCATCCGAGTTCTTCTTTGTGTTTTTGGTACCTGCAAGTATGTTAATCCAAAAATACCTGCACCACAAAGTTAATACAAAATAATAGTATGAATATGAAGTAATGACAGTCTCCGGACTGCCCGGGTCTGACTTCGGATTTCCAACCGGAAACCCTAGGTCGACCCGACGCCTACTGTTCCCTCTGCGGGGAACGCGTCCTCACCTACTCCACTCAGGAGATTTACCTGATGTCAGTCCGGTCCTCCAGATCGACTGGACTTTCCGCCTAGGGTTACCACCCCCTAGGACCTAGGGTTACCGCCCCCTAGGGTTTTTCTCCACCTAGGGTTACCGCCCCCTAGGACTTAAGGTTGCCGCCCCTTAGGGTTTTCCTCCACCTAGGGTTACCGCCCCCTAGGACCTAAGGTTGCCCCCCTTGGGATTTTCCTTCACCTAGGGTTACCGCCCCCTAGGACCTAAGGTTACCCCCCCTTAAGATTTTCCTTCACTTAGAGTTACCGCCCCTAGGACCTAAGGTTACCCCCCTTAGGATTTTCCCCTGCCTAACCGCAGTTAGGACTTTCCTGAAACCTTATTTAACCACGTTAGATAACAAGGAATCTTAACTTTGAATCCCTTTGCCATTATCAAAACTGAGGTTCGATCGTCGGATGCTTACTGCACCAACAGATTTTTTAAATAATTTTAAAAGATTTTTTGAAAGATTTTTAAAATGATTTTAAAATAATTTTTAAATGATTTTAAAATAATTTTTAAAAAAATTTTAAAATAATTTTTAAAAGATTTTTTAAATGAATTTTTAAATAATTTTAAAAAGTTTTTACAAGATTTTTAAAATGATTGTTTAAATAATTTTTAAAAGATTTTTAAAATGATTTTTGAAATTAATTTTAAAAGTTTTTAAAAGATTTTTAAAATATATTTTTAAATGATTTTAAAAAGAATTTTTAAAGGATTTTAAATAATTTTTAAAGGTTTTTTAAAATGATTTTTTAAATAATTTTTAAAAAAAAATTGAAAGATTTTTTAAAAGAATTTTTTAAAATGATTTTTAAAGTTTTTGAAAGAATTTTTTAAAATGATTTTTAAAATTAATTTTTTAAGTTGAAAATGATTTTTTTCTTTAACGTTAGTTTTTAACATAATTTTTAAGTTTAAAATTAATTTTTAAAGTTTATTTTTTAAGATAAAAAAAAGATATAAGTTTAATTAAAAAATTAATTTAATTTTAATTCAAAATTTAATTTAATTTAATTTGATCCTTTAATCATCTCACCCGATCTAAATTATCAATCAGGGAATCCTATGATTTTGTGAGATGAATTAGATTCAATTATTTGTTTTGGTTTAACTTTGTGTTAGATTCAGGTTTAGGTTTGGGCTCAACAAATAGACATTTTCGGATAAACTTCTGGGCTATGGTGAGTCACTTAGACATCATTAGAGTAACCATACCTTCGAGGTTTTCCAAATAGTCATATCCACGGAACTTAGTACAAAACCTTGGTCTAACTAGTTAGGATCCATAAGGGGTAGCTTCGGCTAGTTCCACTTAACCAAATGCACCAGGTCGAAGTCATATCTTCCTAGACATGCATAGACTAAGCTTCCCTAACGTACTATCATCCAAAACTTCACCAGTACCGTGGGTCAAGTTAAACTCGGTCTCTTTTTAACTAGTCCTAAGTATCCTGCCGGGTAGATTAGTTTGGGTTAACCTTCCGGGTAGGTTAGTTTTGGAGGTGCTAGCTATTCTGGAGCCTCCTCCTGAATTATTGGCCTTTTAAATTAATTTTTAGTTTTATGTTTATGTCTATTTCTTTTATAGTTATACTTTACTTGATGATAGTCTAAGTTTTGGTGAGTTTTAGTATACTTGGGTTTTGAATTTTTTCGTCTAGGTTTGATTGACTTTACATAATATATTTTATCTTTAGGTATGTAATATTGATTAATTCCTACTTGCGTGGTTAAGCACGCTTTCGGAACCTAAGCTTTACTAGTTGATTTGTGTTGGGTTATTAACGATTTAAATGTTTTGTTTGAACTTGACTTATAGCCAAGTCCAGTTTTGTTGTAAGTTGCTTTTTGGTTATTTAAAATTAGATCCAAGTTTTTGGATCTAGTTGTAAATTTTTCTAACATTCCTTTTAAATTGTTAATTTCTATTTTTAATGATGAATTCTCTTCCTCAAGTGTTAGATCTTGAGTTGGATTTTTATTCGTGATTTGTTCCTTGAGATTTTGATTTACTTCAAGGAGCAATTCATTTTTTTTTTTCTAATTTAACTAATTTATTATTCAAACATGAAATAATTTTAAAGAATTTTCGATTTAAGTTGAGATATACCTCTTCGGGACCTTCGAAAACGAGTACGGACTCGTGACTTGATTCGGGTTCGGACCCTTCTTCTGATTCGCCTTCCGATTTAGCTTCGTAGGCCATTAGCGCAAGATGACTCTGGTGCTTCTGATCTTCGGCCTCCGATTCGTCCTAGGAGGTGTCGCCCCACGTCGCTTTGAGGGCATTCTTTTTGGTCGTCTTCGGTTTGTCGTTCTTCAATCTTGGACACTCATTCTTGTAATGACCCTTCTTGTTGCATCCGAAGCACGTCACATTCCTTGATTCTGTTGGAGAATTGATCTTCTGAAGGTCCTTCTTACTGAAACTCTTCTTTCTCCTGGTGAACATCTTCCTTACCAGGTTCACCAGGTGCTCTTCATCGTCAGAGCTTTGGTCAGAATCTTCTTCAGGTTCAGGCTTGTTCTTCTTTTCTTTGGACGAACCTGCAAACAAAGCTATACCTTTCTCGGATCTAGCGTTAGTTTGTTCGTGTAGTTCTAATTCACAGAAGAGTTCGTCTAATTTTAATTTTGACAAGTTTTTATAAATTTTGTAGGCATCCACGATGGATGCCCACAAACTATTGCGTGGAAATGTGTTTAACGCATACCTTATCAAGTCTCTGTTATCCATCTGGTGGTCTATCGCGTTGAGCCCGTTGAGGATGTCCTTGATCCTCGCGTGGAGCTGACTCGCCGTTTCTCCTTCCTGCATTTTTATATTAAATATTTTATTTAATAGTAAATCTCGTTTCGTTACCTTTGCATCACTGGTCCCTTCGTGCAGCTCGATCAACTTGTCTCATAGCTCTTTAGCGTTTTGGTGCAGTCCTACCTGGTTCAGCTCTTCCCTTGTCAATCCACATTGTAACGTGTTGAACGCCTTGTTCTCCGTCGACGCTTTCTTCTTCAAGTCCGAAGTCCACTGTTCCGGGTCTAGCGGAATTCCAGAGTTGTCAACGGGTGTTTTGTAGGCTTTCGTGACGCTGAGCCACTGGCCGAAATCCGTCTTCAAGTAAACCTCCATCATTTTCTTCCAGTACGGAAAGTCGTCCCTGTTGAATAGGGGAGGACGCACCGTGCTGAAACCTTCGATCTGAGACATGATGCCCCTGCACACAATAAAGCAGCAACAAACACAATTCTAAGACTTGGTCTTGGATTAGTAGTGCAGGAAGAATTAAGAATAAAGAGAACCAAATTGGTGTTGCACCAATTTAGATTTAATTGCAAAAAAAAAACTTTCCAAAAGGGTAATAATACCAGTTTGGAATTATGTGAAAAACTGAAAAGCCGAAAGAGAAAAAAAGTTGGAAAGAAATGTCACCCCCTTGTCTGACTGGTGGTTATAAAGAATCGATAGAGGGGGGGGGGGGTGAATATCGAAAACAAAAAATCTTCATAAAGAGTTAAGCAGCGGAAAAAGAGTAAGGAAAGGAAGAGCAATGCTAACACAAGTTCTTTTACTTGGTTCGGAACCTGTGTCGACTCCTACTCCAAGGCCCGTATACAAAGGTGCTTTCGGTGGGCAATTACTAATAATTCGAAATCAGAGTTACAATGAAATTACAGGAATTATTAGTAAAGAAAATACCGACAATTATGAAAACTAAGACAGGAAGAAATAAAACTTGTTGGCGAGCTTTTGGCAACGTCGCAGGAGCACTGAAGATCTGATCGTGAGTTGTGTTTTGAGCTTCAGCCTTGACCCTCCTTATATAGGAGGTTCGGGGCGCCTGGAACCTTCAGGGCGCCCTGGTGGTGACGTAGCCGAGCCAACCAGTGAGCTCCACGTGCCTCAGTGACGTTGGGGATAAAAGTTCGCCTTCGGGCGCCTGGGTACCTCCCGGGCGCCCAGACCATGTTTTTCAGCAGACTCCTTCCTGCAAGAAAAATGTTAGTCCGATGCACTCATATATCCTGCAAAATAGATTATTAGCATAGTTTATAATTCAATAAAAAGAGTATGACTTAGATTCCGTCTTTCTGAGACCGGAATCTAGTCACGATCTAGACTTAGAGTTCCGAAATGGTTCTAAGTCAGATCGGCGCCTAAGTTCCCTTCCCGGGAACGCGCCCTCACAGTCACTCCCCTCCAGTGACTTACCTTTACTTACCTGCCAGACGTCCGGTCAATCCTTCGACCCGGCTGGACTTCGCGCCAGCTATCCGGTCAGCCCGTCAACCTAGTTGGACTTCGTGTCAAACGTCCGGTCAGCCTGTCGACCCGTTTGGACTTCGTGCCAGCTATCCGATCGGTCCGTCGACCTAGCTGGGCTTCATGCCAGACATCCGGTCAGCCCGTCGACCTGTCTGGACTTCTCCTGCACACTCGGTCAGAGTGTTAGATCAACAGCAAAACTAACTTAACCTATTTTGTCATTCATCAAAACCTGGGTTAGACCGTTAGTGCTAACCGCACCAACACATCATTCTTGGTTGTAGTTAGTGCCATAATCTGACTTCATTCTTCTGTTGTCCCTGCACATCTGGTTTCATGTAATTCAAGAGTAGAAAAAAGTTCCTCTAGGATACTTACCTCCAGGTCCTTTGAAATGTAGTAGGCGCCAATTATTGAGGTCCAATCTAGAGTCCTAGGAAAGGCATTGAGGGTGTAGCGTATCGTGTCTCGGTTGGTTACCGCTTCTTCGAGGTTTTTAAGTCTGGTGATTAGTTCTTTTACCTTTGTGTGTAGATCGGCTACCTTCTCACCTTTTTCCAGACGGATGTTTATCAGTTTTTCCGAAGTATATCTCTCCTTACAAGTTTGGCTTAGGATGTGCCTTCGTGGAGTTGTAGGAATTTTTCCCAGAGTTCTTTGGCTGACGAGTAGCTTCCGATGTGGTTGACTTCTTGAGGTGGCAGCACGCTCAACAAGTGATATTCTACCCGGTTATTTGCTACGAAATCGTTTTGTTCTTTCTTCATCCAAAGACTTTCTTCTTTTTCCTTTCCATTTTTATTCGTAGGAGCTACAAACCATATTTTATTATTAAACAAATTTTGAAATATGTTTTCAGAAATACCTCCATACAACGTTTCCAGTGTGTGAAGTCTCCCTCGAATTTTGGTGGAACGATGCTTGGTTCGACCATTGGTTGGTTTGCTTCGGTCAGCGGTTAGTCCTTCTGAAGCGTCCTCGCTCTGATACCACTTGTTGATCCCTTTGGAGGCCGACAAGAGGGGAGGGGTGAATTGCCCTGAAAAATAAATTAACCCTTTCTCGATTTATAGCTAAATTAATAATACTTGTAATTAAAAAAATAACGAGACTAATTAAATAGGAAATAGACATAAAGGAGTTACTTGGTTTGCAATTAGAAGATTGCTAATCCAACGAGAATGAAGCGCACTATCTGAAGATCTCCTTCGGGTGGAATAACCTCTTACAGCGTTAACAGCACACAAAGAGAAATAGAGCAAATAGAAATTGATTACAAGTTGTTGTTCTAACTGTTGAAATCAGTGTTATATTTATAACACCTGGAAGAGTTTCAGGCGCCTGAGGGAGGGATAGAATTCTATCCCCAACGTGTCGGTCAGCGTCCACATCATCGCTGATAAAGTTTGGGTTCCGGGCACCCAGACTCAAATAAGGCCCCGGGCGCTCGAAATGATTCCGGGCGCCCGGATCACATAAGTCAACTTTGTTGAATTTTTGCGGTCCGGTCCCTCTGCTCCGGTTCAGCTCGTCTCGGTCATAGGACTCACCCAAACCCAAGTTTCGACCTTCTCCTCGAGCAGTCTTCCTTCCTGGTTCCTCGTCCCTCGAACGTCGCGTACGTTCTTCTCGTCCACCGATGTACTCTTCCGCGGCACCTCGCCCCTCGGACGCACCGATCCCATCATCTCTCTCTCCATGACGTCCTTCTCACTAGCCACGTCTTTTGCTCGACTTCCTGTGCTCCTGCACACTTAGACACAAGGGTTAAACCAAACAGGACCTAACTTAACTTGTTTGATCATATCAAAACACCTTGGGGTTCCAACACAAGGCGCCTTCCAATCTATCGAATGCGCCTTTTATGAATAGTACTAAAGGTGCCTTCTAAGCCTTTGAAGACGCCTTCACACTGTTCATTCGAAAATGATTAACTTCCTTTGTTAGCTATTTTTCACTCTGCTCGCTTGGATGATGCTCCAACCATCCGGAATTGAGTTCACTTGAACCCGACTCCAGTCTTCTCCTCGAGCAGGCTTCCTCCCTAGCTTCTCATCCCTCGAATGTCGCACACATCCTTCTCGTCCACTGGTGTACTCTTCCATAGTGATCTGGTGGTAAGAGCCCGAGACCCCCTAACGAGGGGTCAAGGCCACGTGGAGGTCAAAGGGCCAGGTGGTCCGTCGAATAGGGTGAGCCGACCGGACGCATGGAAAAAAGGGCAGGCCGATCGGCCTGCCCGTAAACGTTTGATAGGGAAAGACGCCCTGACAGGAGTCAGGGTTCCGACGCTCAATGAAACAGTAAATAATGACCGAGCGAAAGGGCTAAGAGAGGGCAGGACATAATGGGCGCGCCGCTCGGCTGGCGCGGGAAATTAAGGCCATCCGGACGACGCTATTCACGCCGGTCGGCCGGACGGACGTCCCGGCCGGGCGGTGGTTGAAGGATAGGAACATCTTCTGACAGCCGTCAAGTCCTATGGCTAGGCCATACTCTAAGTCTGACAACAAGGTGTTCTGTTGTCCCATCGAAGACATGACTGAACTGTAGCAGTATGGTGTCAGGTAAGTTCTCTGACAGGTACATACCGAGGTATGGGCTGCGGACACTTATACGCCTCGGTGGACGTGCACTAGTTCTCTCACCGCTCTATATAAAGAGCCTCTTCCTTTGCCGGAGGTAGGCATGCTAGGCATTTCGGAGCCACCCTTTTTCTGTCCGCTTACCTGACTTGAGCGTCGGAGGGTCGCCGCCGGGAACCCCTTCCCGGCCCGACTTCTGTCAGGATCGCCGGAGCGTTGGAGGCCTGCGTCAGCGACTAGGAGAGCGCCACGTGCCCAGCGTCCTTTGGTTCGACGATTCGGACAGGATCAATTTGGCGCCGTCTGTGGGAACGTTTCTGTATCCGAGCGGAAACAATGGACGAGGCTGGACGACAACACCTGGTGACGCTTTCGAACGACGAACTCGACGCTCTGATCGAGATAAGGGCCGCCAAGCTTGTGGAGCAAAAACAGAAAGCCACAGCCGAGCGTCCGGAACAACAAGCAACATCAGCGTCTAGTGGCCGAGCGGAAGCACCACCAGTGACAGTACCATTCCATCGGGCCCTCTTCCGCACTCCTGAAGCTGTAGCAACTAATCGAGAACGGGGATCATCTTCGGATGAAATACCAAGACGGGACAACAGAAAAGGGAAAGCCCCCCGAGCGGACGCATCTCCCGAGCGGGTCAATCGCCAATTTTCGGAGGTCATTCTACAAGACCCTCTGCCCAAGCACTACGTGCCTCCGACGATCGGCGAGTATAATGGGACGACCGACCCGGATGATCATCTGGGTAAGTTCGATAACACAGCCACTCTCCATCAGTACACAGATGGAGTAAAATGCCGAGTTTTTCTCACTACTCTCTCGGGATCGGCTCAACGGTGGTTCCGGAGGCTGCCGGACGGATCCATCACAAGCTTTAAGGACTTCCGAACGGCCTTCCTCCATCATTTTGCAAGCAGTCAGCGCTATCAAAAAACGAGCGTGAGCCTGTTCGCCATCAAGCAAGAAGCCCGTGAGTCGCTTCGAGCTTACATCCAGCGGTTCAACCAAGTGGTGATGGACATTCCAACGGCCACCTCGGAAACCATGATGAATGCCTTCACACAAGGCCTAGTGGATGGGGATTTCTTCCGATCGCTCATCCGAAAGCCGCCCCGAGACTATGATCACATGCTACACCGGGCGAACGAATACATTAACGTGGAAGAAGCACAAGCGGCAAGGATAAAGGAAACTCCAGCCGAGCGGGCTCCTCCAGCCGAGCGGAAACAGCAGGCCGCTCATCAGTCGCCTAGAGGACCAAGGGCCGAAGCAATCCGATCCCCCCACGCCAGGTCTCATGTGCAAGAGGTATCTGCCGCCCGGCCCAAGCCGAAGAAGAAATGGACCCCGATGTTCTGCTCCTTCCACCGGACAGATACGCACAACAAAAGGGATTGCCGAAGTCTTCCCTTCATGGCTCATCCCGTACCCCGGAATGCCGGGCGACGGTCTCCATCAGTCGACAGGCGACAGAGACCTAATGAAGCCGACCGGACACGAGTTGATAGGCGACAGCCACAGACGCCCGATCGACGTCGTTCTCCAAGGCAGGAGGATCGCAGAGCGTCCAGAGAACGGTCTCGACCGACTGCTCGGGAAGAGGAAAATAGAAGCAATACTTCCCGAGGCGAGATCAACGTTATTGCTGGCGGGCCGACCGGAGGAGACACCAACCGAGCTAGAAAGGCGAGCGTCCGGCAGCTCCAAATTCATGCCGTTGGCTGCAGCCAAGAACGGGCGAGCGGACCGGAAATCAGTTTCGGGCCAGGGGACTTGGAAGGAGTTGAAGTGCCCCACGACGACGCTCTGCTCATCAAAGCGGTAATAGCGAATTATACTATCCACCGCGTTTTTGTAGATACAGGAAGCTCGGTCAACATCATCTTCAGGAAAGCATTCGATCAGTTGCAAATTGATCGAGCCGAGCTGTTACCCATGACAACTCCGCTCTATGGGTTCACTGGTAACGAAGTTCAGCCGGTCGGACAGATCCGACTGGCCACCTCGTTGGGAGAAGAGCCGCTCAGACGGACAAGGACAACAAATTTTGTGGTGGTCGACTCTCCCTCGTCCTACAATGTCATTCTGGGACGACCAGCGCTCAGCGAATTCCGAGCGGTCGTCTCAACCTTCCATCAAAAGATCAAGTTCCCCGTGGAGGACAAAGTGGGAGAAGTACGAGAAGATCAGCTAGCCGCTAGGCGATGCTACATAGAGATGGTCCGAGCAGAAGCCTGTTCCGCTCGGAAGGCGCCCCGGATCGAGGTAAACACCATCACCGAAAAGTCACCCTCTTTAATTTATGAAGAAAAAGAGGAAGTGCAGATTCACCCAACCCGATCGGAGGCCACAACCTTTATAGCGTCCGATCTGGAAGAGAAGCAGAAAGAAGAGTTGATCCAAAGCCTCCGAAGAAATCATGATGTCTTCGTATGGTCGACACATGAGCTGCCCGGAATTTCACCAAGTATAGCGCAGCATGAACTACATGTTCGACCGGACGCACGACCCGTGAAACAGAGAAAAAGAGATTTCAGCGCTGAGCAGAATGCTATCATCCGAGCGGAGGTGGAGAAACTCTTGGAGGCCGGCCATATCCGCGAGGTACAGTTCCCGAGCTGGTTGGCTAACGTAGTATTGGTCTCCAAGCCGGGCAACAAGTGGAGAGTATGCATAGATTTTCGGGATCTCAACAAAGCTTGCCCGAAAGATTTTTATCCTCTGCCTCGGATAGATCAGCTGGTGGACTCTACGGCCGGATGTGAATTAATCTGTATGCTCGACGCTTACTAGGGCTATCACCAAGTGCCGCTCGCCCTTGAAGATCAAGAAAAAGTCAGCTTTGTGACGGCCGACGGTACTTATTGCTATAATGTAATGCCGTTCGGATTGAAGAATGCGGGGGCCACATATCAGCGCTTGATGAATAAAGTGTTCAGAGAGCAGATCGGACGGAATCTGGAAGTTTATGTGGACGACATTCTCATTAAGTCCATCCGAGCGGCCGATCTCTTCAAGGACATGGAGGAAACCTTCCGAACGCTGCGCAAATATGGGGTCAAGTTGAATCCCCAGAAGTGCCTGTTCGGAGCAAAAGGAGGGCGCTTTCTGGGGTACATAGTGACCGAGCGGGGCATCGAAGCAAATCCCAGCAAGGTGAAAGCTCTACAAGATATGCCGCCTCCAAGAAATACAAGAGAAGTGCAGCGTTTGACCGGTCGGATCACCGCTCTATCCAGGTTCATCTCCAAAACCGCCGACCGGAGCCTTCCGTTTTTCAAGATCTTACGCAAAGCTACAAAATTTTACTGGGATGAAGAATGCGACCGGACGTTCGAAGATTTGAAGGCATTTCTGAACTCTCTCCCGATATTAGCCAAGCCGACTGCGGGTGAGCCACTTCACATGTACTTGTCTTCAACCGAGCATGCAATCGGTTCAGCTTTAGTGAGGTCGAGCGGAGAAGAACCTGTATATTTCCTCATTCATATTTTAAAAGATGCCGAATCTCGCTATACTGGGCTTGAGAAGCTGGCTTTCGCTCTGGTCCTGGCCGCTCGGCGCCTTCGTCCATACTTCCTGGCGCATACGATCATTGTTAAAACCAATAGCCCGCTCGGATGTGTCCTACTAAATCCAGAGGCATCCGGACGGCTCATCAAATGGACGACGGAATTAAGTGAGTTCGATATCCAATACCAGCCCCGCTCGGCGATCAAAGAGCAATCCTTGGCCGATTTCGTGACTGAGGTGCAAAGGTCGGAGCCGGAAGCTATGTGGAGAATATATGTGGATGGGTCGTCCACTCGGCTCGGAAGCGGGATTGGAATATTATTGCTCTCCCCTCAAGAAGAGAAGATGTACTTATCCGTCCGGCTGGATTATAAAGCTACCAACAATGAAGCAGAATATGAGGCCCTCATAGCTGGCTTGCAGGCTGGCCGGCATGTGGGAGCCGGTCGGGTAATGCTTCACTCGGATTCACAGTTGGCCGCTCAGCAGCTCTCTGGTACCTTCGAAATTAATAATGCTCGACTCAAGCTCTACGCTGAAGCCTTCGAAAAGCTCAAAGCCGACTTTAGAGAAGTTATTGTTCAGAAGATACCCAGAGCAGAAAATCAAGCGGCCGATGAGTTAGCCAAGCTCGCTAGCTCAATAACGCCGATCGCCATTCAGCAGCCAATTGAAAAAGTATTGTTGGTGGCGCATGTCGATCGGATGGCAGGCCTCACGATTCCGAGCGACTGGAGAACACCCATCATAGAGTTCCTCCGCTCGGGCGCCACACCATCCAATGAGTATGAAGCTCAGCTGATAAGGAGAAGAGCCGGTCGGTTCACACTCATCGGCGATCAGCTTTACAAAAAGGCTTTCTCACGCCCGTTGTTGAAATGCGTGAGCTCGGAGGACTCGTCTTACATCCTCCAAGAAGTACATCAAGGATCGTGCGGAGGGCATCCGAGTGGACGATCGTTGGCCAAGAAGATCCTCCTGGCACAGTACTTTTGGCCGACTTTACAAGCAGACGCCGCTCGGACCGTGTCGACGTGCCTTTCATGCCAGAAGTACCATAACTTCTACCACCGACCGGCCGAGGAAATGAAGGCATCTACAGTCTCGTGTCCGTTCGACCAGTGGGGAATGGATATCGTTGGTCCATTTCCTATGGCAACCGGACAGCAGAAATTTCTACTAGTGGCGGTAGATTATTTTTCCAAGTGGGTGGAGGCCGAGCCGCTGGCAAAGATCACCGAGCAGATGGTCAAAAAATTCATCTGGCAACACATCATCTGTCGGTTCGGCATCCCTCGCCGATTGGTTTCCGATAATGGGCGGCAGTTCACAGGGAAGGCGCTAGAGGAGTGGTGCAAAAGCTACGGCATCGAGCAACACTTCACATCCGTGGCTTATCCCCAAAGCAACGGTCAAGCCGAAGTAGCCAATCGGGAAATTCTTCGTATTCTGCGCGTTCGGCTCGACCATTTGGGAGGAAGTTGGCCTGATGAAGTGCCGGGCGTCTTGTGGGCCATCCGGATGACTCCGAAGGAAGGGACGGGCATCACGCCATTCCATTTGGTGTATGGTGGCGAGGCAGTTATTCCGGTCGAAGTCGGCGTCGAGTCCGTCCGGATTCAGAGTTATGAGGATGGCAACGCCGAACGGAGGAACATGGAGCTGGATTTGGTCGACGAGGAGCAAGCCAAGGCGTCCGTTCGGCTAATGGCGTACCGACAACGGATGAAGCAAAATTACAACCGCCGCGTAATCCCCAGATCATTCCAGGTCGGCGATCGTGTCTGGAAGAAAGTCAAGCCGGTCGGCGATGTTGGCAAGTTAGAAGCTCCCTGGGCGGGCCCCTTCAAGGTTATTGAGAAGCTCCGATCGGGAGCATATTATTTGGAGGATGAAGACGGGCGGCAGCTGGATCGACCGTGGAGTGCGAATCATCTCCAACCTTATCGAGCGGGGTGAAAGGTGCACGAATGTAAATTATTTTTGTATAGGTTAGTTGCCCGTGTCCTTGTAATACAGGAATCAAAATTAATTCAAAGGATGGCCCATGGGTCCGCCGATCGGCAATATTAAAATTAGCCTTGAGGGCCGTCGAGCTCCGACGTTAAATATCGAGAGACGAGCCGGCGTCTATAAACGTCCGAGCGGAAGGCCGTCGAGCTCCGACGTTAAATATCGAGAGACGAGCCGGCGTCTATAAACGTCCGAGCGGAAGACCGTCGAGCTCCGACGTTAAATATCGAGAGACGAGCCGGCGTCTATAAACGTCCGAGCGGAAGGGCGTCGAGCTCCGACGTTAAATATCGAGAGACGAGCCGGCGTCTATAAACGTCCGAGCGGAAGGCCGTCGAGCTCCGACGTTAAATATCGAGAGACGAGCCGGCGTCTATAAACGTCCGAGCGGAAGGCGGTCGAGCTCCGACGTTAAATATCGAGAGACGAGCCGGCGTCTATAAACGTCCGAGCGGATAGCCAGTCACATGATACAATCAACGATAGCCTGGTTATACGGCTGAGCGGCTCTCTCATTAAAAATGTACGGAAAATCTCTTTGGGGGTAAGGCACAAAGAAAAAGTTGGTCAGTGAAAGTTAGGGATCTTAGCATGAAAATGCCGAGCGGTTACGTTCAAAAGCTTAGCGGCTGCGCGGTCGCATGATAGATGTAATTAAGACGATCGAATTGAGCCGAGCGGAAAGGATATAAAGAACACTTAATCAAACAAGTCATTACAGAAAAAAGTTGGGCCAAACGGCGGGAATACAAAAAAGTTCATGAAAACGCTCCTCACGCATCAAAATTAAAAAGAGCGTCGGGGATGGAGTCCATCACGCTCGCGAGGTCCTCGGGGGGGATGGTCAGCTCGGTAAGCAGGTGGCCTTTGGTGTTCAGATAGCCCACCGCCGCCTTGATCGCCTCCTCGAAAGTGAGGGATATCTTGTCGGTAAACTTCTCTCCGAAGTCTTCCGAGCGGAGGAACGCCTTCCTCCCTTCTTCGGAGCGAGCCGACTCCCCCTCTTGATATTCTTTGAGCGCGGCGTGGGCAGCGTCGTTGGCGGCCTGAAGATCCTTCAAATCTCCATCAAATCTTTGGAGATCGGCCGAGCGGCTCTCTTTCTCGGTGGCTAGCAGGGCATCCAAATCTTTGATCCGTTGTTCCAGCCCCCTGATCTCCACCTTCATGCGATCCATATCCTCGACGGCCTGGAGCTTCCTGGTGGTCGCCGTCTTGATCTCCTTATCTCGTTGCTTGATCATCGCCTCAAGCCGGACGACCTTGCTCGCCAGATCGGAAGCCCTTTTCCGTTCGGCTTCCAGTGATTTCTTGGCCTTCTCCAGAGCGGCCGTCGATTGCTGGTTGTCCCCGGCGGCTTTAAGTTTTCTCAGTTTGTCCTCCAGCTCGGCCAACCGATTGCTAATAGCAATCTGCTCCACCCAGTTCTACGATCAAAGGTGAATAGGTTAAAAACTTAATTCCACTACACGAATAAAGAGGAAGGGCATACCCCGGTGGCCTGTTGGAGGTTGCTGTCGCCGAGCTGCCCAGGAGTCATCTCTTTTATGCGATGCCGAGCGTCCTCCCAAGCTTTTGCAAGGTGGCCCGTCAAGGTGATCTGCTGCTCGGGAACCACGGGCCGATCAGCAGCAGCCATGTATCTCTCTGAGGGGAGGCGCAGAACGGTCTTAATTAAATTCGAGCCGCTCGGCTCGCTCTGAGAGGCATCGACCTTACCGGTGGACGAGGAGGGGAGGTCGCCCAAACGCCTGATACGGCGCAGAGTTCTGGAAGGGCTGGATGGTGGCACCTCAGAGCTGGCCCTCGGAGAGCCATGAGGGGTCAGAGTACTCTCGAGGGAAATCGTCCCGGACAGCATCGTAGCATCCGTGCCCCGCTCGGGCGGTGGCTCATTAAGTGGAGTGGAGGCAGACGCAGATTCTGGCCGGCGGCGCTTCCGAGTGACTAGCGGAACATCGTCCGCCGAGCGGCCCTCTGTTAGAGTGTATACTAAAAACCTAGCTTTTGGTATAAACATTTATCTAGAAATAAGAATCACATTGGTCAAATGTCTACATTTATGATAAATGTAGTTGCTCAATTAATTTATATTGTAGATAACATGGTGTGTGGTGTCACACACAGAAGATCATGTTATCGGTTCCTTATAAATTATAAACAGTAGTTCACGACTAAGATGGAAAGGAACAAACCATTGGAAGGTCGTAGTGTAATTAGGTGTTAGTTTATCTTAACTATATAATTACACTAGTACACTTAGAGTGTATTGAGTAGGACCATATGAGGTCGTTCTTTTTATATTGACTTTATAAAGGAACAAAGACCTCAGTTATTATGGAAGTGTGTGCTCTTAATCCTAATATAATAACAAGCACATATATTTGATATTTATTTCTTTAATTTATCAATGGGTGAGATTTAGTTCGATGAATCAATAAGCCCGATAAGTTGGGAAATGATATCACTTATAGTGTGTGTTGTTGATTATAGAAGGAAATTGTGTCCTAGTGATACTAGGTTGATAATGTCCTCAAGAGGAGCTCATAAGGATTGTCATGTTAAACCCTGCAGGTGGACTTAGTCCGACATGATAATAAGGTTGAGTGGTACTACTCTTGGACTAAGAAATTAATTAAATGAGTTGTCAGTAACTCACTTAATTAGTGGACATTCGATATCTTAAACACAGGGAGACTAACACACTCATAATAAGAAGGAGCCCAAAAATGTAATTTGGGATTGGTGCGGTAGTTCAATAATAATTCTCTAGTGGAATGAATTATTATTGATAAAATTAAGTTGTGTGTTCGGGGCGAACACGGGATGCTTAATTTTATCGGGAGACCAAAATCAATTCCTCCTCTCGGTCCCTATCGTAGCCTCTTATTTATAGAGTTCTATACCCACCTATACCCACCTTCTATACCCACACAATAGGGGCCGGCCAAGTTAGCTTGGGAACAAGCTAGGGCCGGCCTAGGTATAAAATTGGGTGGCCGACCCTAGCTTGAACCTAAGCTAGTGGGGGCCGGCCAAATTAAATTTAAAAGGGATTTTAATTTTAGTTTTTATTATGTGGAAGAAATAATTTATTAAAGAGAATTAAAATTAAAATATCTCTCTTGTAAAAGATCTACAAAAGATTAAAGAAAGAGATTAGATCTCTTTCCTTATTTGTAGATTGGAGAGTTATTTTATTTTCTCTTTAAAAATTATCCACATGTTGATAAAATTAAAATTATAGAAATTTCCTTTTATCAACCATGAAGAGATTTTTAAAGAGAAATTTTATTTTTAAAATTTCCGGAAACAAATTAGGAAGTTTTAATTGTTGATTAAAACTTGTCCAATTTGCTCTCCAATGATGTGGCCGGCCATTGAAGTTTAATTTGGAAAATTTATTTTATTTTTATAAATTAAATCATGTCAAGGAAATTGAGGAAATTTTATTGTAATTAAATTTCCTAATTTGCCTAGGCCAAGGAATATAAAAGAAGGGGTGAGGTGCCTTCATGAGACACAACCTCTATTGTTTCTCTCCCTCTTTTCCTTGGTGTGGGCCTGCCATCATCTCTTCTCTTCTTCCTCTTTGTGGTGGCCGAAACTCTCTATTGCTTGGAGGTCTTGTGGAGGCCGGATACTACTTGGAGAAGAAGAAGAAGAAGGAGAGGAAGCTTGCATCTCTTAGAGCTTGGTTGGTGTTTTTCTTCTTCCTTGGTGGAGCTTTCTTGTTTTGGCCGAACCTAGCTAGGAGGAGAAGAAGGTGCTTGGTGGTTTCTTATCTCGGAAGATCGTTGCCCACACAACGTCCGAGGTTAGAAGAGGAATACGGTAGAAGATCAAGAGGTTTTTCTACAAGGTATAACTAGTAATTTTTCTTTCCGCATCATGCTAGTTATTTATGGAAATAATACCAAATACAAGAGGCTTACGTTCTAGTATTTCGAATATGTTTTTCGAAGTTGTGTTCTTTTGTTTTATTTTTCCCTTGTGATTTGATTGTTCTTTTTGGTTTACCTAAAGTTATTTTAGGAAATTAAATATTAGCTTTCTATAAAAGGTTTTGTCTAGTCGGTGGTGGTTGCTCCCATATCCAAGAAGGCCATGTGCCTCGCCACGTCAGTACTGGGAACCGATTATGGAAATTAATATTTAATGGAATTAATAACTTAAGGTGACTTGGGTCGAACGTGTTAAGTTCCGCAGGAGATCCAAGTCAAAACCTAAAAGAACAAATAGATTAAGTTTTGGATCAAACGTGTTAAGTTCCGCAGGCGATCCAAAAATTTAATTTAAAAGAACACATGGTAGCTAGGAAAAGGTTCAGACCTTTGTACAAAATTTTTGTACAGTGGAACCTCTAGGCTTTCCGAGTAGCAACCAACACCCTCCACCTCGGCTTGGGTAGGAGGTTCTATGTCGCCCGCTGCCTCCTCGTGAGAGGCAGGGGCGTCTGAAGCTTCGGGGACAGTTGGTGTCCCCTCACCTTCTTCACCGGCCGGATCAGCTGGAGAAAGGCCCCGTTCGGCGACCTCCTTGTTCGTCACCGCCTCGATCTGGGCGGCCTTCAATTTGAGCTTCTCGGTAGCTTTGGCGCGCCACATGAATTCAGCTGTAGAAGCAAAAAATAAATCAGTTAGAACAAAACAAACGGGAAGATAAGGGAACTTACTCATGCTGCAGGGCAGGTCGGCTGTGGTAGAGGACAAGCCGAATATGTGCATTACTCCCGGAAGGAGTAGCTTGTCAATATGATAGCGCTGGCCAACTAGCCGTTCGGCTGCATGAAGGTAGGCTGCGTCGCCTCTAAATTTGCCGAGCTCCGGTTGCGTCGGCATCGCCGTCTACCACTTGGTCCGAAAGGTTGGCCGCTCGGGAAAACGTATATAGAAAAAATGCTCCTTCCAATGTTTGTTGGAGCTCGGCATGTTATCGAAGAGTACGAAACCTATCCTAGATTGAAAAACAAAAGTACCCCACTCGGCTTGCTTGGGATAGTAAAAGTAGTGGAAGATTTTTGGATCTAAGGGGATGCCGTTCAGTTTGAACAAAACTATTACTCCGCTCAGCCGCCTAATGGAGTTGGGAACTACCTGGCCGAGCGGAATGCGGAAGTAATTGCAGACTTGCAGGAAAAATTCATGGGGTGGGAAGCGTAGTCCGGCCAGAAATTGGTCTCGGAAGAAAAGAACTGTGCCGATCGGTGGTGCATGAGGCCGATCGGCCGGTGTGGCTAATACTATTTGGTGGTCGGAAGGAATGTCGTAAGTCCTAGCGAGACGCAACGCGTCCTCCTCGTCAAAATGACTTTCCATGGTCGAGTACCATAGACCCGGAGCACCGCCGGTTGACTGCGAAGTACTAGTCATGATCAAAAGACAGGAATGCGGGACAAAAAGGGAAGGTTCAAGCAAGAAATGGAGGAAAATCGCCTGAAGGAAACGATTAATAGCAAGAAGAAAACGTTGGGAACGAGAAAGAGGGTCTTACGAGCAAGAAAGATGATCGACGGGGGCCTGAGGTTGCCGAAGAGTTGAGGGGCAAGGTCGCCGGAGAAAAAAGCGGGCAGAGGAGCGCCGGAGGAGGAGGAACCAATAAGGCGGCGGAGACGGAGACGTGGGCTTTATATCGCCGCTCGGGATCAACCTCCACCGTCCGATCCAGGTCGTTGTTAACGAGGTCATCATCCAGCCGTTCATTTCAAACGGCGGCTGTCCCATCGGAAGTGACGCCACCGCCATACGCTGACAAACGCACGATCGCCACGTGTCAGCAGGATATTGGCCGCATTTAATGGGCTCCCCTTACCGTGCTCAGCGCACGTGATGGATAATAGGGGAGAGCATCGGACATGGATGCTAAGAAAACACAAGGCATGGACAAGATACCGCCGGACGGATGAGCATCCTTACGCCTTGCCGATCGACCCAATGCAGCAATCAATGCTCAGTCAGAGCGGCAGTCCAGTCAGTCGGACTTCGCCTCCTTCGACTAGACTCGAGGGGGAGGCAAGTGATCCGGTGGTAAGAGCCCGAGACCCCCTAACGAGGGGTCAAGGCCATGTGGAGGTCAAAGGGCCAGGTGGTCCGTCGAATAGGGTGAGCCGACCGGACGCATGGAAAAAAGGATAGGCCGATCGGCCTACTCGTAAACGTTTGATAGGGAAAGACGCTCTGACAGGAGTCAAGGTTCCGACGCTCAATGAAACAGTAAATAATGACCGAGCGGAAGGGCTAAGAGAGGGCAGGACATAATGGGCGCGCCGCCCAGCTGGCGCGGGAAATTAAGGCCATCCGGACGACGCTATTCACGCCGGTCGGCCGGACGGACGTCCCGGCCGGGCGGTGGTTGAAGGATAGGAACATCTTCTGACAGCCGTCAAGTCCTATGGCTAGGCCATACTCTAAGTCTGACAACAAGGTGTTCTGTTGTCCCATCGAAGACATGACTGAACTGTAGCAGTATGGTGTCAGGTAAGCTCTCTGACAGGTACATACCGAGGTATGGGCTGCGGACACTTATACGCCTCGGTGGACGTGCACTAGTTCTCTCACCGCTCTATATAAAGAGCCTCTTCCTTTGCCGGAGGTAGGCATTCTAGGCATTTCGGAGCCACCCTTTTTCTGTCCGCTTACCTGACTTGAGCGTCGGAGGGTCGCCGCCGGGAACCCCTTCCCGGCCCGACTTCTGTGCAGGATCGCCGAAGCGTTGGAGGCTTGCGTCAGCGACTAGGAGAGCGCCACGTGCCCAGCGTCCTTTGGTTCGACGATTCGGACAGGATCACATAGCATTTCGTCCCTCGGATGCACCGAACCCGTCGACTCCTTTTTTTCGTGTCATCCTTCTTGCTAGAATTTAGGTTTTCACCGACTCTTTTGTATGATAGTTTAGGATTTAGGAGGTCTGCATGCCCTTTTTTGTGTTACCCTAGTTGGGATTTGCTATTTGGCGAACCCTACTCTCATATTACATTGAATATTATCCATATATACTTTTTTGGGAGCAGAGAATACCTACTGTGATTGACTTCAGGTCTCTATCTTAGGGTACAGGATTATGTCCTGTATAAAGTTCTGACCACTTGCATTTTACCGATCACATCTCGCGATGTTGTGACCCTCCCACTCATTCTTCCTTTATGCACTATGCCAGTGTCTAGACATCAACATTGCATTACATATGTTTTAGAATATCATTCATGCATCCAGTCTTATCACTAGGTGGCAGATCTATATGCCCTACTGTTACATCTTGACTTCCACATTTTCAACCATAGGGGTAGATATGACCCAGGGTATGCCTACTTCCCTTAACGCATATGATGAGATTGGTCAGCGTTAGCTTGTATTAGTGCATATAGATGTTACCTCTCAGAGGGGGCTGACTTGGAGAATAGACCCTCACCCAAACGTTCCAGACAAGGCCGAGGAGGATTTTCCACCTATCATTCCGGCCAAGGGGGAGGAGATGCCAACATTTATGATTGAGGAGCTCTATGGACCTCTTCTGACCCAACCCTCGACCTCGACCCAACCTTCAACTTCGCTATCAATAGAGGACCAACTTGCAAGACTTAAGGAGTCTTCCGCACAGATCTGATAATCAATCTCGGAGTGATTCACCTCTCTCCGAGAGGAGATGACCACCAGATTTACCTCTCTCCGGGAGGAGTTGACCATCGAATTTCGGTAGCTAGATATACAGATGCAGTCAATCCTTCGAGTTACGAGTGATCGATCAACCTTCACCTCCACCTGTCGATGATGATCAGACTTGATTGTATTTAGTGTCCTTATATATATTGTGTATATGCTTGACTTGATCTATCTATTCAACTACTTTTTTATTACTTTATTTGGATAATCTAGGAAAGTCTTTTTTTAGAGTAGGATATGTTTTTCCTCAAAATAGTATTCAAATGGTTTATAAGCAATAAATTCTAGAAAAATTCATTATGTTTTCTAAAAATTCTTATTTTCTGAGTGTTTCAAAATGTGTTTTGGCTTTAGTCTAGATCACACCCATAGAAAGCAAGATCCTATAGATCCAGGTAACGAGAATTTCACAAACACACTAGGTCTACATTGATTGTGCATTTAAAAACTTAGAACGACGTGAGATGAGTAGGACTATTGCTTGGACTTCAAATGCTAATTAGATACATTTACTTAATACTAATTGGACATCATAATCAGGTTAAGTAGGCAATTTTAATCAAATACTAATTAAATACATTTACTTAATTTAACTAACCAAGTGAACATTACTATCTTATTTTTAGTAGTTAGTTAATAACTAATTGTTACACATTTAAGGTAAGATTTTAGATGAATATTATTTTTTAATATATATATATATATATATATATATATATATATATATATATAAAGTTTGTGGGAGAGTATTTGAAATCTATTTTCAAAATGATTTAATTCCTCTCTTACTCCTTTTTGCAAACAAAAGAGAATTTTGAAAGTTACTCATTTTTTTAAAAATGTTTTAAATTTGCTTTGAAAAACCCTTTGTAAACTTTGTTTGAAAAATAGTTAAAAATGCTTTGTAAAAGAAATTGGTTTGAAAAACAAAACTTACTTTGCAAAAATTCTTACACTTTTTTAAATATCAGTTGTGAAAAATCAAATGCAAGTGTCTTGAAAGTTTCTTTAAACATATTTTAAAAAAATACTTTAACGGATATTTTTAAAAACACTTTGAAAAGATTTTGAAAATTTTAAAAATTATCCTTTCACTTTGAAAATTAACTTTGGCAAACCTTTTCAGTTTGTTTAAAAATTATTTTGAAAATATTTTCAAACTTATTTTGCTTAGTCAAATCTCTTTGAAAACACTTTAAAATGTTTTACAATATTTGTGTAATATTTCTTTTAAAAGGTGTTATAAAATCTACCTTGCAAAATGGTTTCTAAACTTCTTTCATACTTTAAGCTTTACAAAATGATTTATTTTAGCAAATTAATTTTTCAAAGTGTTGAAGCCTTTTTGAAAAGTTAGAATTTTTTTTAAAAAAATACTTTAGGAAATTTTTTAACTCCTCCCTCCAATAAACCTATAGATTTTTGTAATTACTTTGAATGTTTTATGCTTACTAAAATTTTATTTTAATTTTCATAATATGGAACATTTATCTGCGTAGTTTTTGATGAATGCCAAAGGAGGAGAGTAGGAAATTCAGTTAGAAAAAATAAATGATTAAGAGAAGAAACAAGATTAAAAATCCAAAACTCTTAGAGTCATACATATCAAGTTATTCCATGCACTATTTTTCTAACTATATTTTTTATGCACTTATTTTTTCTTAACTTTAACTCAGGTTGTCATTACTTAAAAAATAGAGAGATTATTGGTGTAATTTTCACTAACGATCTAACTCGGATTTTGATAAATGACAAGTGAGTTAAGTTAGTTATTATTGTGATCTAATTATTTATCGAGCATGTAGGGATTGACAGGTCTTAGAGACCTGACACCGGGATAAAATCCAACTAGGTTTGAGGACCCAATAGTTGGTGCAAAGCCCAAATTGGTCAAAGGACTGACTTGATATCTGGCAGGAGGTCTGGTTGGATCCGTAGGGCCTGATAGCTGGTCGAAGTCCAATTGGGTCTGCGGACCTGACAATTGGCTAGAAGACCTGATTGGTCGAGAGCCTAGTTGATAGACTGTAAGTTGGTAAATGAAAGTAAGTCACCGAAGGAGACTAACTTAGTGAGAACGCGTCTCAGTTGAGGGGACAATAGACATTGGTCCAATTTAGGTCTATTTCAAAAACTTAAATTGTGACCCTGACTAGATCCTGGCCTGGAGGATAGGTCTAAGTTATAAATTAATCATATTATAAATTGTGCTAACTTTATTTTATAGGTTAAATATTTATGTTGAATTAACACATTTTATAACGTAAAGGAAGTATAAGAGGCCTCAGGTGAACAGTATCTGAGGCGCCTTCCAGGAGATGGAAGATGCCTTGAGTATTGTACATGGAAGGCGCCTTCGAAGGCTTAGAAGGTGTCTTCCATCGGATAAAATTAGACTTCGTCGATGATAAGGATCATATTTTATGCATTGAAGACATCTTTAATGCTATGGAAGGCACCTTCCATACTCCATAAAAGAGCATCTCAAACAACCCTTCAAGATATCTCAATTTACAAGCTTCTACGAGTCTGGTTGGTGTTCTAATTACTCCAGCTTCCTACTGCTACTTTAAAGAAGTGTTTCTACCACCAAGTTACTTTTTCGAGTCATCCGATCATCTCTGGCAGACTGATAGTAACACACAGGCGCACTCTAAACTGTTGGTAACTTTTAATAGTGTTGCAATTTTCATACTATTGTTTTAAAAAGGATGTGTAGGTTGTTACACTATCCCTATCTTTATATTTGATTACCTCTTCTGACAGTTCCAGAAGAGACATTTAGTAAATTATCCATCGATAGGTCCGCAGGACCAAGATCTTGAACTAGGAGTCACTGAAGATTTTGAACCAAGTAAAACTGATTGAATTTTTTTATGCTCTTTTCAGTTTAATCTTTTCACTGTAAATTTACTTTAAATTTATAAAATAACTATATTTTCAAAACCATATGATTCACCCTCCTCTCTCTCGCATATTCATGATCCAACAGCAGGTAGACCGGCTGGAGGGGGTGAATAACCCTGAAAAGAAGTTAGAATAATATCTCTTTTTTTTTTTTTACTTTAGCAATGATGCACAATTAATTAACAAATGAATTAACATAAAATAAAAGAAATAAGTAAGAGGACAAAGGATTTTTACTTGGTTATAACCTACGTGGTTATTAATCCAAGATAGTTGAAAGCTCCACTAAAAATCTTTTTCGTTGAAGGTAAAATAGTCTCTTACAATCTTTGAAAACTCAGAAATAGCTAGGAAAAGTAGTACAATGATTGTTATTGAATTCCTAACTTCATGGGGATTTTTATAGCCTCTTGGAAAAAGTTACCATTGTTTGAAGTCGTCTCCAAAGAGATCCAGGGAGCCTCCAAGAGTATAAAAGATTATCCTCTTCTCAACGGTAGTCTAATGGCTGCTATTCATTGGAGACGCCTTTATAGAAGATCTAGAGCACCTCCAATGGAGGTGCAAGGGCACCTCCAAGGGAGGCACGAGGGTGCCTCTAAGCTCCATGAGAGTACCTCTATCAAGAGGTGCGAGGGCGCCTCTAAGCTCCTTCAGGGCGCCTCCAGGCTCCTTTTGGGTGCCTCCAAGCTCCTTTAAAGCTTAACCTTGCGTTTTTTTGGGTGATGCTCCAAATGTCCGAAATTGAACTCACATGAACCCAACTATGACTTTCTCCTCGAGCAGGCTTCCTCTCCAGCTTCTCGTCCCTCAAAAGCACCGTGCACGTCCTTCTCATCCACCGGTGTACTCTTCTATAACTTCTTGTCCCTTGAATGCACTGAGCCCATCGACTCGCTCGACTTCTTGTATTTCTAACTTTCTACACACTCAAGCACAAGACATCAAAACTGCATGACCTAACGTAACTCAGTTGACCACGTGAAAACTAATCTGGGGCACTTACAATATTCCTTTTTTGATGTGCATCAACTCGAGTTAAGTTAAGATAAACAAACAATAACCAATTTATATTTTAAATTTAGCAATAAGTACAAGAAATAATTTTACTATAAGTACAAGTAAAATATATCAAAATTTTGTAATTACTACCTCCCCTTAACTTTCCTAAAATGAACCTTGCTCTGATACCAATTATAGATCCAGGTAGGTCGGCTAAAGGGGATGAATAACCCTAAAAAAATAATTAACAAGGATGCACAATTAATTAACAAAATTAATTAACATAAAATAAAAGAAATAAGTAAGAGGACAAAGGATTTTTACTTGGTTACAACCTAAGTGGTTGTTAATTCAAAGTAGTTGAAAGCTTCACTAAAAATCTCCTTCGTTGAAGGTGGAGTAGCCTTTTACAATCTTTGAAAGCTTAAAAATAGCTAGGAAAAATAATATAATGATTGTTATTGAATTCCTAACTTTAGGGCCAGAGGTTTGTCTATAGCCTCCTAGAAAAGGTTACTATTTCTTGGAGGCACCTCCAAAGGGGTCTAAGGTACCTCTAAGAGAATAGAAGAGTATTATTTTCTCAATGGTAGCCTAACAACTACTATTCATTGGAGGCGCCTTTATGGAAGCTCTAGGGAACCTCCAATAGAGGCGCGAGGACGTCTCCAAGCTCCATGAGGGCACCTCCAAGCTCTATGAAGATGCCTCCATCAAGAGACACGAGGTGTTGGAGTGTATACTTAAAAGTTTAGCTTTTGTACACATTTATTTTGAAATAAAGAATCACATTGGTCAAATGTTTACATTTATTTGTTAAATGTAATTGTTCAATTAATTTATATAGTAGATAACATGGAGTGCGGAGTCACACTTAGAAGATCATGTTGTCGGTTCTCTATAAATTATAAATAGTTGCTCACAACTAAGATGGAAAGGAACAAACCATTAGAATAGACGTAGTGTAATTAAGTATTAGTTTACCTTGACTAATAAATTACACTGATACACTTTAAGTGTATTAAGTAGGATCATTTAGGTAAGTTCTTTTTGTACTGACTTAGTAAAAGAACTAGACCTTAGTTATTATGGAAGTGTGTGCTCTTAATCCTAATATAATAACAAGCATGTATATTTAATATTTATTTCTTTGACTTATCAAAGGGTGAGGTTTAGCTCGATAAATCAATATGCCCGATAAGTTGGGAAATGATATTACTTATAGTATGTGTTGTTGATTATAGAAGGAATCTGTGTCCTAGTTATCTAGGTTGAGAATGTCCCCAAGAGGAGCTCATAAGGATTGCCATGTTAAACCCTGTAGGTGGACCTAATCCAACATGACAATAAAATTGGGTGGTACTACTCTTGGAGCTAGATATTAATTAAATGAGTTGTCAGTAACTCACTTAATTAGTGGACATTCGTAATCTTAAACACAGGGAGACTAACACACTCATGATAAGAAGGAGCCCATAATGTAATTTGGGATTAGTGCGGTAGTGTGGTAATAACTCTCTAGTGGAATGAGTTATTATTGATGAACTTGAGTTGTGTGTTCGGGGCGAGCACGGGATACTCAAGCTCATCGGAAGGTCAAAACCAATTTCTCCTCTAGGTTCCTGTTGTAGCCTCAATAAAGCCTCAAGTCCATCCAAAGCAAAGCCTATCTTGGTGTCCAAGAAGGGGTCGGTTCATTGCTTGGTGACCAAGCAATGACCGGCCACATATTCTCTAGAAGTGGTCGACCCTTGCCTTGGGTAAGGGAGCCGACCGCAATATTTAAATTAGGAAGGTTGTTTTTGAATTTTTAAATTTCCTCAGATATTTACAATTTGTAAAAAGAGAGATTTTAAAAATTTATAAAATTTTCCTAATTTAAATTAGGCCACAAAGTTTTAAAAGAGAGTTGTAAAATTTATAAAACTTTCTTTTAAAAAGAAATATTATTAGAGATGTTTTAAATTTTAAAACTTGGTTTTAAAATTTAAAACTTTCCTTTTAATATCCACATTGAAAAAAAAGAGTTTGTAAAATTTTATTAGAAGTTTTCTTCTTTTAAATTTTATAAAAAAAATTTCTTTCTTTCCCTTTTAATAAGTGGTCGGCCACCTTGCTTGGTGCCCAAGCAAGGGGCCAGTCAAATAATTAAACATCAACAAATAGTTGTTTAATTAATAAATCAATCTATGATTGATTAATTAAAATGAAAGAAAAAGAAAAAAAATAAAAGGAAATAGGAATGAGTCTAATTTTTTATAAAACTCTTTCCATAATTTTCCGTTGGGAAACTAGTATAAAAAGGGGGGGGGGAGGGAAGGGGAGGCCTTGAAAAACATAACAATTGATATTGTGTTGTCGGAGATCATCAAGTGGTCGGCCCCTCTCCCTCTCTTCCCTTTGCTCTCTTTTGCTCCTTTGTGGTGGTGGTGGCCGAATTCTAGAGAAGGAGGAGAAGCTTTCCGGGTGGTGTTCGTCTTGGAGGATCGTCGCCCACATGACGTCTAAGAGGAGGTGAGGGATACGACAGAAGATCTCGAGGTTTTTAGCATACAAGGAAGAGGTATAACTAGTATTTAATTTTCGCATCATACTAGTTAATTTTTCTTTGTATAAATACCAAATACAAGAGACATTCGATTCTTGTTTTTCGAATTTAATTTCGATGTTGTGTTCTTTTTCTTTTTTCCTTGTGATTTGATTGTTCCTTTTGGTTAACCTAGAGTTATATAAGGAAATTAAATATTAACTTTCTTTAAAAGACTTTGTCTAGTCGGTGGTGGTTGCTCCCATATCCAAGAAGGTCAAGTGCCTCGCCATGCAGTACTGGAAGCCAATTTTGGAAACTAATATTTAATTGAATTTATAACCTAGGTGATTTGGATCAAACGTGTTAAGTTCCGCAGGAGATCCAAATCTAAACCTAAAAGAACATATAAGTTAAACTTGGAATCAAACGTGTTAAGTTCCGCAGGAGATACAAGTTTAACTTAAAAGAACACATGGTAGCCAGGAAAGGTTCAGATCACGTACAAAATTTTTATACAGTGGAGCCATTGGGTTTTCCGAGTAGCAACCAACAATTGGTATCAGAGCTAGGGTTTTGCCTCTGTGTATTTGGTATTAGTTTAATTATGCACATGTCATACATAATTTAGGCAGGTTAATAGTAGGATGTGCTAACTTTGTGAATGCAGGATCCAACTATTATGACTTATAGTTATTATGTGTGTGATTGGACCCTTGGACATGTCAAGGGCATTTATTATGTGTGCATGATTGTATTATAAAATACAGCAGGAGCTGTATTTAGTTTTATTAGGATTTTATTTTTTGATCTAGATACATGTACATTCCTTTTATGGAATATAGGATCGATGGATGTAAATTTTATTTTATGTTCGATCTAGTTTACATGTACATTCCTTCGAGGAATATAGGATCAAAAAAATATAAAATTCTATTTATGTCGCGGATCGAATCTTGCAAGGCGTGGAACCTTTTGAGGATCAGAGTGGCGCAGCGGAACAAGGAGCAAGATGGATGCGACAACTAGACCCGGTGGCAGTGGCCAAAGATGGCAGCAGCGAGGGATGACGACACACGGAGGACAACAATAGATAAAAGCCATAATAGTTGAAAATTAGTTTTTCTATTTATTGCTCTTGTATTGTGCTGTGTGTGAATGTTAGTGTACATGTTTAGTAGGCTAGCATTATCAAAATTCCTCACTTTAAATAACTAAGTGGGAAAGGAATTTATTTTAGTGAATTCCACGGTCTCCATTACTGGTTTGTAAGTGATGCAAACAAACTTACGCATTGGCTCTGAGTGCCTTCCTCCATATCGGATGAGTTTGTTTGCGGATCACTAGACCAAACTTCCATTTCGGATGACTATAGGAAATTAATTAAGAGCGTGTGATCTTCCCCATCGGAAGAGGCACAATATTATTAATGGACTTAGTGTCAAGTAATGGTATACACTTAGGCACGTCTAATAGTATCCTCCCCATCGGAGTCACTGCTATTATTTGTGTGACCGAAGGAAATCAACTATTAATTTTATTTGTCAAAAAGTTAGGTTGACAAGATAATAAAATTAATGGGATAAACCCTCCTTTTACAAATGTTGAATTTGTATACGTCCACACTATCGTGGCATACAAAATTCACGATGTTTTAAGGTGTTGGTTAATTTAAACTAGTATTGTTTGAGGAATTAATATTATTCTAAATTTAGAGTTCTGACCAAAATTTATTTTGTGAGTCTTAGGATGACTTTCAACCCACTGGCCATTATTCTAAAAGAAAACAGACTTACTGGTCCCAACTATATAGATTGGAAAAGAAACCTGGACATTGTTTTAATTGTTGAGGGCTATAAGTTTGTACTGTCAGAGGAATGGCCAGAAACACCTAGCAATGATTCTACCCCAGAGGAGATTCAACATCATAGTAAATGGGTAAAAGCTGATGAGATGGTGCGGTGTTACATCTTGGCTTCGATGTCAAATGTATTGCAACATCAGCATCAGGACTTACTAACAACCTATGATATAATGGACAATCTCAAGGAACTCTTCGGACATCAGAATCGGGCTGCTAGGCAAGAGGCAATGAGAAAACTGATGACAGCCACCATGACTGAGGGGACTCTCGTGAGGGATCATATTCTCAAGATGATGACTTACTTAAACGAAATACAAGTTCTTGGAGGGGAAATTGATGGGGAAACCCAGGTCGATATCATCCTCCAAACGCTGCCCAGAAGTTTTGAGCATATATGAATAAAAGGATATATTCATTGGCGGAACTTCTGACAGAACTTCAGGCAGCCGAAGGGTTGTTTCGTCAGCATTCTCAAATTCACTATGCTGAAAATGGTTCTACTTCTAAGCCGAAAGGCAAGAAGAAGAAGAAACAAAATGGCTCAGCAAAGAAGGTGAATACACCTCAAGGTGGAGGACAAAAAGCTGGAATAAAGAAGCCGAAGGGCAAGTGCTTTATTTGCAAGCAGACTGGACATTGGAAGGCGGACTATCCTCGTAGGAAACAGAACAATAAAGGTATATCTCATACTATAGTAGTTGAAACATGTTTAGCGGTGTTATCTACCAGGACCTGGTGTGTAGATACGGGAGGCACTGATCATGTCTGCAATTCTTTGCAGGGGTTCCAGGAAACCCGGCGACTATTTGATAGAGAGATAACTGTCTACTTGGGCAATGCTACTAAGGTGGCTACATTGCAGTGGGAGACGCCTACTTATCATTTGATAGGAATAGGAAATTGGTTTTAAGGAATTGTCTTTATGTACCCAGTTTTAGAAAGAATTTAATTTCAGTTTCTAAACTGTATTTGGATGGATATTCAGTTTCCTTTAGTAACAATGTGGTTATAAAGAGAAATAAAGTGATTATCTGTTCTGGTGCATTGGTTGGCAATTTATATACTTTAAATCCAATTTTTCTCACAAAGCAAAATATGAAAATTAATAACACATCTTCTAACTCTAATAAGAGAAAAGAACCTTCGGAAATGAACAAACACATCTTTGGCATCTAAGGCTTGGTCATATTAACTTAAGTAGGATTCAAAGGCTTGTAGCCGATGGACTCTTGGGTCCATTAGAGTTGGAAGACTTTCCAACGTGTGAATCCTGCTTGGAAGGTAAGATGACCAAGAGACCTTTTAAGGCCAAGGGGTATAGAGCCAAAGAAGTGTTAGAATTGGTTCATTCTGATTTGTGTGGTCCTATGTCTATCTAGACTAGAGGTGGCTTTAAATATTTTGTCTCTTTTATAGACGATTATTCAAGATATGGATACATTTACCTAATGCGCCGCAAGTCTGAGTGCTTTGATAAGTTCAAAGAGTACAAGGCTGATGTGGAGAAACGTCTAGGTAAAAGTATCAAGACACTACGGTCTGATCGTGGTGGCGAATACCTCTTAGGAGAGTTTAGGAATTACTTATCAGAGGCCGGGATTCAATCCCAATTATCCGCACCTGGAACACCCCAACAGAATGGTGTGGCAGAACGAAGGAATAGGACTCTTATGGAGATGGTTAGATTGATGATGAGTTATTCAGAATTACCAAATTCATTTTGGGTATACGCTCTGGAAACAGCAGTGCACATTCTGAACTTAGTACCTTCTAAATTAGTATCTTCTACTCCCACAGAATTATGGAATGGGCGGAAGCCCAGTCTAAGACATATTCAGATTTGGGGTAGTCCAATACATGTGCTGAAACAAGATGCTGATAAGTTAGAATCTCGTACAGAAGTTCGTATGTTTGTGGGGTATCCCAGAGGAACGAAAGACGGTTTATTTTATAGTCCTAAAGACCAGAAGGTCATTGTTAGCACTAATGCCCAGTTTTTAGAAGAAGACTATATAATGGATCACAAGCCCAGTAGTAAAATTGTTCTAGAAGAACTTAGAGAGGACACGTCTACTTCAGTACCAACAGTACAAGATGAAGTACCACAAGAGACTGCAACACGTGTCACACATGAGACAGTGCCTCGTCGTAGTGGGAGGGTTGTAAGACAGCCCAAGAGATTCATGTTTTTGGGTGAGTCTTCGGACTTGATCCCAGGCAAACATGAACCAGATCCCCGGACATATGATGAAACACTCCAAGATATAGATGTAGTATCTTGGCAAAAGGTAATGAATTCTGAAATAGAATCTATGTATTCTAATAAGGTCTGGGAGCTTGTAGAACCACCTGATGGTGTAAAAGTCATTGGATGCAAGTGGATCTATAAAAGGAAAAGAGGGACAGATGGGAAGGTAGAAACCTTCAAAGCAAGACTTGTTGCGAAGGGGTACACTCAGAAAGAGGGAATCGATTATGAGGAGACCTTTTCGCCGGTAGCTATGCTTAAGTCTATCCGGATACTCTTATCCATTGCCGCTCATATAGATTAAGAGATTTAGAAAATGGATGTCAAGACAACTTTCCTTAATGGAAGTCTTGAAGAAAACATCCATATGAAGTAACCAGAAGGGTTCATTGAAAAGGGCAAAGAGCATCTAGTGTGCAAGCTTAATCAGTTCATTTATGGACTGAAGCAAGCTTCAAGATTTTGAAACATCCAGTTTAATGAAGTAATCCAGTCATATGGATTTATTCAGTGTCCGGATGAGTCTTGTGTATACAAGAAGTGTAACATAAATATGGTGGTATTTCTTGTACTATACGTAGATGATATTTTGTTAATTGGCAACAATGTCAAGGTATTATCAGATGTAAGGGTATGGTTATCCAAACAATTTGATATGAAGGACTTAGGAGAATGTGCACACATCCTTGGGATCAAAGTTATAAGGGATCGCAAGAAAAGAATGTTGTGCCTATCCCAAGCTTTATATATAGATACAATTCTTGCTCGTTTTAGCATGCAAAACTCCAAGAAAGGTTTCTTACCTTTTAGGCATGGAGTAGCCTTATCTAAAGAGATGTCTCTAAAAACATCAAAGGAGATTGAGGACATGAAGGCAGTTCCTTATGCTTCGGCTGTAGGAAGCCTTATGTATGCAATGTTGTGTACGATACCTGATATCTGTTTTGCCGTGGGCATGGTTAGCAGATATCAAAGTAATCCTGGACAAGGACATTGGACTGCAGTAAAGCATATATTAAAGTACCTGAGAAGGACTAGAGATTATATGCTAGTTTACCAAGCAGACGATTTACTCCCTGTGGGTTACACGGATTCGGACTTCCAATCAGATAGGGACAATAGTAAGTCTACATCAGGCTATGTGTTTACTTTAGGAGGTGGAGCCATTGCATGGAGGAGTGTTAAACAGAAATGCGTCTTAGACTCAACCATGGAAGTTGAGTATGTGGCAGCCTCTGAGGCAGCCAAAGAACCTGTATGGCTCAGGAACTTTCTAATGGACTTAGATGTGATTCCTGGTTTGCCCAAGATCGTCACAATTTATTGTGATAAAAGTGGAGCAGTTGCAAACTCGAAGGAACCACGAGCCCATAAGGCAAGTAAACATATAGAGCGCAAGTACCACCTGATACGAGACATCGTCAAGCAAGAAGAAGTTGTCGTCGCCAAGATAGCATCAGCAGAAAACCTGGCAGATCCTTTCACTAAGGCCCTTCCGGCGAAAGCTTTTGATCAGCATGTGGAGGGGATGGGAATCAGATATATGGCAACAGATATGGAGCTTAGACTTTTAGTATAAGTGGGAGATTGTTGGAGTGTATACTTAAAAGTTTAGCTTTTGTACACATTTATTTTGAAATAAAGAATCACATTGGTCAAATGTTTACATTTATTTGTTAAATGTAATTGTTCAATTAATTTATATAGTAGATAACATGGAGTGCGGAGTCACACTTAGAAGATCATGTTGTCGGTTCTCTATAAATTATAAACAGTTACTCACGACTAAGATGGAAAGGAACAAACCATCAGAATAGACGTAGTGTAATTAAGTATTAGTTTACCTTGACTAATAAATTACACTGATACACTTTAAGTGTATTGAGTAGGATCATTTAGGTAAGTTCTTTTTGTACTGACTTAGTAAAAGAACTAGACCTCAGTTATTATGGAAGTGTGTGCTCTTAATCCTAATATAATAACAAGCATGTATATTTAATATTTATTTATTTGACTTATCAAAGGGTGAGGTTTAGCTCGATAAATCAATATGCCCGATAAGTTGGGAAATGATATTACTTATAGTACGTGTTGTTGATTATAGAACGAATCTGTGTTCTAGTTATCTAGGTTGAGAATGTCCCCAAGAGGAGCTCATAAGGATTGCCATGTTAAACCCTGCAGGTGGACCTAGTCCAACATGACAATAAAGTTGGGTGGTACTACTCTTGGAGCTAGATATTAATTAAATGAGTTGTCAGTAACTTACTTAATTAGTGGGCATTCGTAATCTTAAACACAGGGAGACTAACACACTCATGATAAGAAGGAGCCCATAATGTAATTTGAGATTGGTGCGGTAGTGCGGTAATAACTCTCTAGTGGAATGAGTTATTATCGATGAACTTGAGTTGTGTGTTCGGGGCAAGCACGGGATACTCAAGCTCATCGGAAGGTCAAAACCAATTTCTCCTCTAGGTCCCTGTTGTAGCCTCAAAGAAGCCTCAAGTCCATCCAAAGAAAAGCATATTTTGGTGTCCAAGAAAGGGTCGGTTCATTGCTTGGTGACCCAGCAATGGCCGGCCACATATTCTCTAGAAGTGGCCGACCCTTGCCTTGGGCAAGGGGGTCGGCCGCAATATTTAAATTAGGAAGGTTGTTTTTGAATTTTTAAATTTCCTCAGATATTTACAATTTGTAAAAGAGAGATTTTAAAAATTTATAAAATTTTCCTAATTTAAATTAGGCCACAAGGTTTTAAAAGAGAGTTGTAAAATTTATAAAACTTTCTTTTAAAAAGAAATATTATTAGATATGTTTTAAATTTTAAAACTTGGTTTTGTTGGTGCAGCGGAGGCCGGCAAGAGGGGGGTGAATTGCTGAAAACACAAAATAAAAATACCTTACTCGGATTTCAACTCAGAAAAGCAATAGTAAAATAATAACAATTAAATTAACAGAAGTAAAAAGAAACTCAGCAATTAACCTGGTTACAACCAAGGTGGTTGTTAATCCAGGGCGATGAAAAAGCGCACTAGAAGAATCTCCTTTGGTGAAGGCGGAGAAGCCTTTTACACACTAACGACTCAGAACTATTGCTAGGAATTAAGTACAGTTGATTGTCAAAGTTGTTGGTGAATTCCTAGCTCCAGGGGCCTTTATATAGCTCCTGGAAAGTCTATTCCGAGGGTCCAAGGCACCTCCAACAAGGTTCAAGGCGCCTTCATCTCGGTCAGCAGATAAAACTTTATCCGCAACGCAAACGGTCAAATATGACCTGTTGAAGGCGCCTTCAACAGGGTTGAAGGCGCCTTCATGATGGAGGCGCCTCCAAGCTGGCAGCTCCATTTTTCAGCTTGGTTTCTTCAGCTTCCGATGCTCCGTTCTTTTGGGTGATTGCGGCCAACCGGAATAGGGCTCACCCGAACCCAATTCCCGGCCTTCTCCTCGAGCAGCCTTCCGTCCGGCTTAACGTCCCTCGAACGCCGCGCATGCTCTTCACGCCCACCGGAGTACTCTTCCGCAGCTCTCTCGTCCTTCGGACGCACCGAGCCCGTCGGCTCCCTTCCCGTGGCGTCCTTCTCGCTAGTTGCGTCTTCCGCTCGACTTCCTGTGCTCCTAAGCTCCTGCACACTCAGACACAGGGATCAAACACAGCAGGACCTAACCAACTTGGTTGATCACATCAAAACTACCACGGGGTCCAACAATCTCCCCCTTTTTGATGTGCATCAACCCAAGTTCAAGTTAGGGTTAAAAATAGACATAAAAAGTAATTTTAAAGAAAAATTACTAAACTAATAAGTTAAGTATAATTTTTGCAATTAGTAAAATTGCAACAAAAAAATAGAAAAAGAAATTTAAATTTTAAATTTTTTCTAACTCCCTCTAAACTTGTACTTTTCTCTCCCCCTTTGATCACAAAAAAAACGGGGTTAATAAAAATAGAGAGAATTATCCAACAATATGTTAGGTAAAATAAATGGTTCAAAAATATTCCAAGTAAGAATGAAATTTTGAAAAATTTTCTAGGTAAAATTTTGCAAGTCAAAAAGTTTCGAAAAAAAATTTTCAAGTTAAAAAATTTTCCAAAAAATTTTAGTAAAATGAATTTTTGAATTTTTGAGAAGAATATTTAAAAAAATTCTAAGTTAAATTACTTTTTAGAATTATAGAAAAGGCTTTTAACTTAGGCGAAAATAATAATTTTTTTTATTATTATTAAAACAAAATTCATTCTCAAGTTATTGCCATTTCTCTAACCTTATTATGATATCTAAATTTCCATTTTAGTTTATCATAATTTTTTAGATTTAAGGAAAACAATATTAAGTATGCGAAAAATTGTTTTGACAAAATAATTGATAAAAGATCTTTTGATAATTCGTTCGACAAATTATTTTGTAACTCACAATAATCTTTTGGCAATGTTTTTAGTTTAAGAAATTCTTTCAACAAAATAGTTGGTAAAAAATATTTCGACGGTGTTTTTAATTGGAAAGATTCGTTCGACAAAATTTTTTCTAATCCAGAAAATTCTTTCGAAGATTTAATTTTTATTTTGCAAAAATTTTCAAGTACCTTCTCGATTAATGTAATTAATTGTTCAGAAGGTGGAGACCATACCTGACTTACCTTGTCAGCTGTTGATTCTCCCCCTGTCGAGTTGCTTTCTTCCGAAGTCTCTTCCCCTTCATCGATGCTCATCTGAGATGAGCTTTCTATGGCTTCAGGATGGAATTCGGCTGTTGGGGCTGTTGCGACATTTACCTTGGATTCGGACTCTTCATAGATCTTTAAGAACTTTTCCCAAAGTTCTTTTGCGCTATTGTACTCTTTGACTTTGTCGAGATCTTCATTTGGTATTGTGGTTAGAAGATGAAATTCAGCTCGTGCATTTGCCATAAACTCGTTACGTTGCTTCTCGTTCCAGAGGTATTTCTCGAGCTCTTCTCCGTTTGCTTTCTTTGGTGCTTCATAACCAGATTTCATTATTAAATAAATAGAAAAATCAGAGTTAAGGTATACCTCTATCTTTTGCCTCCATGAAGCAAACTCCCCCTTGAATGTAGGTGGGTAGTCACTGTCTTCGGCCATCGTTTTGATCGTTGTGCGTTAGTTGGCGGTTAGTCCTTCTGAGCAACCTTGCTCTGATACCACTTGTTGGTGCAGCGGAGGCCGGCAAGAGGGGGGTGAATTGCTGAAAACACAAAATAAAAATACCCTCCTCGGATTTCAACTCAGAAAAGCAATAGTAAAATAATAACAATTAAATTAACAGAAGTAAAAAGAAACTCAGCAATTAACCTGGTTACAACCAAGGAGGTTGTTAATCCAGGGCGATGAAAAAGCGCACTAGAAGAATCTCCTTTGTTGAAGGCGGAGAAGCCTTTTACACACTAACGGCTCAGAACTATTGCTAGGAATTAAGTACAAAGTTGATTGTCAAAGTTGTTGGTGAATTCCTAGCTCTAGGGGCCTTTATATAGCTCCTGGAAAGTCTATCCCGATGGTCCAAGGCGCCTCCAACAAGGTTCAAGGCGCCTCCAGCTTGGTCAGTGGATAAAACTTTATCCGCAACGCAAACGGTCAAATATGACATGTTGAAGGAGCCTTCAACAGGGTTGAAGGCGCCTTCATGATGGAGGCGCCTCCAAGCTGGCAGCTCCATTTTTCAGCTTGGTTTCTTCAGCTTCCGATGCTCCGTTCTTTTGGGTGATTGCGACCAACCGGAATAGGGCTCACTCGAACCCAATTCCCGGCCTTCTCCTCGAGCAGCCTTCCGTCCGGCTTAACGTCCCTCGAACGCCGCGCACGCTCTTCACGCCCACCGGAGTACTCTTCCGCAGCTCTCTCGTCCTTCGGACGCACCGAGCCCGTCGGCTCCCTTCCCGTGCCGTCCTTCTCGCTAGCTGCGTCTTCCGCTCGACTTCCTGTGCTCCTAAGCTCCTGCACACTCAGACACAGGGATTAAACACAGCAGGACCTAACCAACTTGGTTGATCACATCAAAACTATCACGGGGTCCAACAGGTTTTAAATTTTAAAACTTTCCTTTTAATATCCACATTGAAAAAAAAAGAGTTTGTAAAATTTTATTAGAAGTTTTCTTCTTTTAAATTTTATAAAAAAATTTTCTTTCTTTCCCTTTTAATAAGTGGTCGGCCACCTTGCTTGGTGCCCAAGCAAGGGGTCGGTCAAATAATTAAATATCAACAAATAGTTGTTTAATTAATAAATCAATCTAGGATTGATTAATTAAAAGGAAAGAAAAAGAAAAAAAATTAAAAGGAAATAGGAATGAGTCTAATTTTTTATAAAACTCTTTCCATAATTTTCCGTTGGGAAACTAGTATAAAAAGGGGGGAAGGGGAGGCCTTGAAAAACATAACAATTGATATTATATTGTCGGAGATCATCAAGTGGCCGGCCCCTCTCCCTCTCTTCCCTTTGCTCTCTTTTGCTCCTTTGTGGTGGTGGTGGCCGAATTCTAGAGAAGGAGGAGAAGCTTTCCGGGTGGTGTTCGTCTTGGAGGATCGTCGCCCACACGACGTCTAAGAGGAGATGAGGGATACGACAGAAGATCTCGAGGTTTTTAGCATACAAGGAAGAGGTATAACTAGTATTTAATTTCCGCATCATACTAGTTAATTTTTCTTTGTATAAATACCAAATACAAGAGGCATTCGATTCTTATTTTTCGAATTTAATTTCGATGTTGTGTTCTTTTTCTTTTTTCCTTGTGATTTGATTATTCCTTTTGGTTAACCTAGAGTTATATAAGGAAATTAAATATTAACTTTCCTTAAAAGGCTTTGTCTAGTCGGTGGTGGTTGCTCCCATATCCAAGAAGGCCAAGTGCCTCGCCATGCAGTACTGGAAGCAAATTTTGGAAACTAATATTTAATTGAATTTATAACCTAGGTGATTTGGATCAAACGTGTTAAGTTCCGCAGGAGATCCAAATCTAAACCTAAAAGAACATATAAGTTAAACTTGGAATCAAACGTGTTAAGTTCCGCAAGAGATACAAGTTTAACTTAAAAGAACGCATGATAGCTAGGAAAGGTTCAGATCACGTACAAAATTTTTGTACAGTGGAGCCATTGGGTTTTCCGAGTAGCAACCAACACGAGGACACCTCCATCAAGAGGTGTGAGGGGGCCTCCATGCTCCTTCAGGGTGCCTTCAAGCTCCTTTTGGTGCCTCCAAGCTCCTTTAGAGCTTAACCTTGCGCTTCTTTGGTTGATGCTCCAACTATTCGAAATTAAACTCATCCGAACCCAACTTTGTCTTCTCCTCAAGTAGACTTCCTCCCTCACTTCTCATCCCTCAGAAGTATTGTGTGCATCTTTTTCGTCCACTAGTATACTCTTTCAGAACTTCTTGTTCCTTGGATGCACCGACCCCGTCAACTCGCTACCCTTGCCATTCTTCTTGTTGGTTATGTCTTCCGCTCGACTTCTTGTGTTCCTATGTTCCTGCACACTCAGACACAAGATATCAAAATCACAGGACCTAACTTAACTCGGTTGATCACATTAAAATTAACATGGGTACTTATATAAACAATGTCTCCCTGCTCCATTATATCAAAGAATATGAATATAGAAAGTAGATTAGCAGTTTTGGCTACCAGAATTGGAGTGGTCTTTTCTCATTACGGCACCAAAACAATCTTCTTTTCCTTTATATGATGTGTAAAAATTCTTTTATCCATCATGGATAACGCTGCGATCATACTACCAAGGGCATCCCAACTGTAAGTATCTCGTGGTAGTTTTAATGTGATCATCTAAGTTAAGTTAGGTCATATTATGTTTTGATGTCCTGTGTCTAAGTGTGCAAAAACTTAAGAGCACAAAAAGTCGAACAAAATACAAAGCTAGCAGAAGGACGGTACGAGAGAGAGTCAACGGGCTCAATGAGTTTGAGGGATGAGGCGTTGTGGAAGAGTACGTTGGCGGACGAGAAGGAAGCGTGCGACGATCCCGAGGGACGAGAAGCCAGAGTGGAAGGTTACTCGAGAAGGCCAGAAAATGGGTTCGGGTGAGCCCTATTCTGGATGGCCGAAATCACCCGAAGCGAAGCTGGAGCGAAAGACCTAATCAGGAAGTCAACTCTGAGTTGACCCTGGTTCAGGCACTCGGACCAGAAAACTTATCGAAACACGCATTGTCACGATCCGATGCGACGTGGATAAATACAGGGCTATAAATACAATCCTAATGCCAAAAGCTAAACACGACACTTGTAATCAATTCTTTTCTTATTTAGCTTTGTAATTCAGTGTTTCAACTGCTGTAAGAGGTTTCTCTGCCTGAAGGAGACTTTAGTGAGCTTTCAACATCTTGGATTATCAATCTCCTGATTGCAAACCAAGCAAACCTCGATACCTCTTTCTCTCTTTAATTAGTTGTTTAAATTCTGTTTGTTAGTTTTAATCAAGCTATAAAGATCGAGAAGGGTGTTCATTTTTTGTACAGGGCAATTCATCCCCTCTTGCCGGCCTCCAAGGGACCAACACCAACAATACATGATATACATCCATGGCCACCACATCACACCAAGCACTATCAAAATATTTTCTACCAATTAAAAAAGGTACAAGGAATCACTTGCCTATTATTACCTCGCTATCTTTATTTAGTCACGACAACTTATATGACTTAGGATGACAGTCTATATTCAATTGTAATTTCCTGATAGCCTCCTCGGATACTACTTTCTCACAACTGTCGCTGTCGATGATTATCTTGCAAACTTTATCCACGATGGTGCAAGTAATGTAAAAAATATTGATTCTAAACCACTAATCCCTTGAATCACCTTTGGGAGTCAGCAAACTCTTTCGCACAACCAAAGTCTCATAGTTATCATCGTAAAGCATGTCGTTAGCTTCATACAATGGTTTGTCAATTATTGTTATCTCTTCTTTCACATCTTCCTCCCTCGATTAGTAAATTTTTGCCTTTCAAATTAGCAGCAGGAGTAGGTTTCTAGAATTGGTTCGTCTTAATGTTCACCAGAATGATAACACTTATCGCCTTAGAATTAACCTGTGATGGTTGCTGTTGTGAAAGCCGAGAACCCTGAGGGTGAATTGGTCGGCTATTTTGGTCATCTCTAGCCATTGTTTTCTAATTCTGTTGTTTTCATCAACAGTGCATGCTGATAGGCCTCGGAAATTGTCCACAACGAATGAAGGCTAAGGACATCTTGCAAGGAATATCACAACCCTCTACAGATTGAGCTACCATATGCTCCTCATCTCGGATAAGTCATTCTGGGTTACCAACTAGAAGAACTCATCGATATATTTGTTGATTGATCTCGTGCCCTATCTCAACGCGTGAAGTTGCTGAAACAAGACTTGGGTGTAGGTGAAAGAAAGGAAGTGTTCCCTCATTTTTTTCTTCATCTCCCAGTCATATATTTAGGGTTTGCACTGTCTATCTCATAAGCACCACAACTGCTCCTACCACACTGATGCTTAACCCTGAGTCTGATGGCAATTAGTTTCACCTTTATTTAATCTAGAACTTATAGTCGAAGATCCTCTCCATACCAGAAAATTCAAGAAAATCAATACGAAAACCAAGGTCTCTATAGGGTTCCTCTTGACCACGACGTTTCTGGTATGTAGCCCACTGGTGATAAGGGTCCTCGAAGAAAGACTGAGATTCCCAAACCTCAAGATTTCGCACAGCCTTTGCTAGGTGTTGGGTTAAATATGCAACTTTCCTCTGTAAATACTCAATCGACATTATGTCATGAATGATATGATTATGATGCTCGGCTTCCTCAATCGAAACCTGCCTATTGCTGTGACCGTAATCACAACCACGACCACGATGACCTTCCATTGAATCTGATCGACTCTGATACCAACCAACTAACATTAGGCAGGATAGTAATTGTCCTGTAGGTTAATGAGAAGGGAGATTTGAGGAGAAGATAAGAAGAGAAATCGCAGAAAATAAAGAGAAACTTGTCATTCTCTAGGTTCTACTAAAAAAAGGAAATTGTATTAAGAATAGAGAATAATTTTTCAAATAGTTAAACAAGTGCTTATATAGATTTGGACTCTAAAACTCTAAAAAAAGAAAATAAATCCTAATATATATAGAAATGTTTAATATACCAAAATTACCTTAAATATCATAAAAATATAAATTACTAAAAATAGAAAAAGAATATTCAGATGTTTGACAATTTTGAGTTTCCCGATAACAAATGTAAATCTTTAAATTCTGTATGCGTAAATACAAATAGAGCATGATTTTAGGTCTCGAATAAAAAATTATGAACATTGAAGATGGGTACTCATGTATTTGTCCTACATTATTGTTGAGAGCATTTGTTTCTATTATGGTTCGTCGCATGAAGAAAGGACAAGTTGAACAGATAAACACCATTTGTAAGTGTGTTTCAGGGTTTGTTGGATCCTCACATTTCAATGCCTACATTATTTCCAACTACAGTAGATGACCCTACTGATAGGAAGGAGATGACTAAGATAACATGACAATCAAAAGTCAGGAGGAGGTGATGGCCCAGGCAGCTCACTCCTCTAATCTCAGCCAACTTCGTCGGTCGGATCCCAAGGCTCGGTCCTCTCACTTCTCATGAATAAGGTTCCCAATCTAATCTCGGCCGGATTTATGCTAATCGGACCCCTAGGGCTCAATCCCCTCACTTCTCCAGAGTACTATTGTTGGAAAATTAGTTTGGTGACCAATAGGGATAAGATGACTATTTTGAGAGTAGACCATCATAAACCAATTTCTCAGGTGAATGAGAAATTAATATCTAATAAAAGGTTGGTCCAATATGATCGGACGAAAATTTGATTCATATACGAGTGGGATTCATGGATGAACACTAACTCGAGTATGTGGAATCATTGAGGGATATGAAATTATAATTAATTTCATTGATTAATTTATTAATCGATTAAAAGATTAATTATTGTTAATCCAGTCCGAAAGTCGATGAGATGAATGCTGGGGATGTGGCACTCCCGATGACCTCTTGTGGACTTCGCTTCGACCTGCAACACATCTGACGTCAGTGTCGAGCCAAGGAAGGGGTTCCCGGTGATGGCCTTCCGACGCTCAAGTCAGTCTCCAGCGAAGAAGAATAAGCAAAGAAGCAGAGCAACAAGAAGACTGTAGCGCAACAATAAATATCGCATGTAATGCATACCTCTGCCGATACTTGGACCCCCCTTTATATAGAGCTTTGGTAGCGTGTGTGCACTCTTCCCAAGGTGGACACACATCTCAAAGCTTTCCTTGAAAAGACATGTTAGTAAAGTGTCCCTGACACAGTACCTTAACGAGCCGAGCATATCTCTGAAGTGACAGTAGAAACTTCCGTCATACGATCCTCTGTTTGACCATGCCGCCTGTCAGCAGTACTAGTTCCCAAAAGGATGTCGAAAGATAGACTGCTGTGCCTTCTGCTTGGTCAAGCGGAATAGCCGCTCGGCCATAATTCTATCGTCCGTGTGTTATTTGCTGTCTGGCCGAGCGGGATAGTCGCTCGCCCGGAAGTACACTGTCCCAGTATTGTTTATTGTCGGGCCGAGAGGGATAGACGCTCGGCCGAAAGTCCACTGTCCACATGCTCGGCTGATGTCAAGTTTGCTGCTAGGCAGAGCGAAGAAGTCGCTCGGCCGAAGTTGAACTCTGTCGATGCCATGCTGTTAGAGTGTATACTAAAAGCCTAGCTTTTGGTATAAACATTTATCTAGAAATAAGAATCACATTGGTCAAATGTCTACATTTATGATAAATGTAGTTGTTCAATTAATTTATATTGTAGATAACATGGTGTGTGGTGTCACACACAGAGGATCATGTTATCAGTATCTTATAAATTATAAACAGTAGCTCACGACCATAATGGAAAGGAACAAACCATTGGAAGGTCGTAGTGTAATTAGGTATCAGTTTATCTTGATTGTATAATTACACTAGTACACTCAGAGTGTATTGAGTAGGACCATTTGAGGTCGTTTCTTTTATACTGACTTTATAAAGAAACAAAGACCTCGGTTATTATGGAAGTGTGTGCTCTTAATCCTAATATAATAACAAGCACATATATTTGATATTTATTTCTTTAATTTATCAATGGGTGAGATTTAGTTCGATAAATCAATAAGCCCGATAAGTTGGGAAATGGTATCACTTATAGTGTGTGTTGTTGATTATAGAAGAAAACTGTGTCCTAGAGATACTAGGTTGATAATGTCCTCAAGAGGAGCTCATAAAGATTGTCATGTTAAACCCTGCAGGTGGACTTAGTCCGACATGATAATAAGGTTGAGTGGTACTACTCTTGGACTTAGATATTAATTAAATGAGTTGTCAGTAACTCACTTAATTAGTGGACATTCGATATCTTAAACACAGGGAGACTAACATGCTCATAATAAGAAGGAGCCCAAAAATATAATTTGGGATTGGTGCGGTAGTTCAATAATAGTTCTCTAGTGGAATGAATTATTATTGATAAAATTAAGTTGTGTGTTCGGGGCGAACACGGGATGCTTAATTTTATCGGGAGACCAAAACCAATTCCTCCTCTCGGTCCCTATCGTAGCCTCTTATTTATAGAGTTCTATACCCACCTATACCCACCTTCTATACCCACCTATAAGGGGCCGACCAAGCTAGCTTGGGAACCAAGCTAGGGCCGGCCTAGGTATAAAATTGGGTGGCCGGCCCTAGCTTGAACCCAAGCTAGTGGGGGCCGGCCAAATTAAATTAAAAAGGGATTTTAATTTTAATTTTTATTATGTGGAATAAATAATTTATTAAAGAGAATTAAAATAAAAATATCTCTCTTGTAAAAGATCTACAAAAGATTAAAGAAAGAGATTAAATCTCTTTCCTTATTTGTAGATTGGTGAGATATTTTATTTTCTCTTTAAAATTATCCACATGTTGATAAAATTAAAATTATAGAAATTTCCTTTTATCAACCATGAAGAGATTTTTAAAGAGAAATTTTATTTTTAAAATTTCCGGAAACAAATTAGGAAGTTTTAATTTGTTGATTAAAACTTGTCTAATTTATTTCCTCTTGATGTGGCCGGCCATTAGAGATTAATTGGGGAAATATTATTTTATTTTTCTCAATTAAATCATGTCAAGGGAATTAAGGAAATTTTATTGTAATTAAATTTCCTAATTTGCCGCTCATTAAACAATACACATCGCTGATGTCATCCATATTTCTTGGAAATCATGTAAACCCTCGCTCATTAAGACTGAGCATGTTCCCACACCTTCATTAATTGTCGACCTGTGGCGAGGCGCCATGTGTCATGCTTGATGTCGCCGCATGCCTTACGTGACAGACATGATGTGACATTTGGTGGTTCAAATTCGACGGTGAGATCTTGGCCTGGGTTTTTGCGACCTAGATCGAACGGCCTCGGTCGGCCAAGCCCGAGGCTTATCAGCTTGCGGCGACGTCTTCTTCTCTACCTTTCGCCTTCGTCGAGTGCTTCTGGTGGCCTTTCTGCTCCTACGCTTCCTTCATTCTCCGGCGACGCTCCACCTGTGCCCTTGCTACGCTCCTCCTTTCCTGCTTCCTCGATGACCTTTCTCCCATAAGCCTCGTCCCAATCGCGTCTGCCTTCGATCTTTTTCAGCATTTCTTTTTGTTCCGACAACATTGTCGTAGCCTTCTTTTCGCCTTTCTCGGTTTTTGCAATGGCAAGTTCTTCGTAGCCGTCTGCCTTTATCCCTGGACCTTGGTACACATCCATGGAGTCTAGGTTCGATGGAGGTGATGCTGAGAGCTTGAGAGATGTATTCGAAATTCCTTCTGATCATCAGATCATTTTACCTTCTTCGTCCGATCGGTTGAATTCTTCGTTGACCACCTGTATCTGCTTCTTCAGGGATCAGCTTATCGCCGGTCTGTGGCTTCCCCTTTATCCCTTCATTCCTGTAGTTTGTAAATATTTTTGCATTTCTCTTTATCAACTTGTGCTAAACTCCTTCCGATTGTTGTGCGGTGTCATTGTTTTGTTTCATCTGCACAATATTCCTTGTTTGTGCAGCGGAACCGGCAAGAGGGGAGGGGTGAATTGTCTGCAAATAAAACAAAACCCTCCTTGTTCTTTCAACTTAAGAATAACAACAATAATAAAATAAAACAGAAATAAAAGTATAGAGAAGAGAAGACTCAGGGTTTTACTTGGTTGCAATCTAGATGGTTGTTAATCTAAGACAGTTGAAAAAGTGCACTACAAATATCCTTCACTGTAAGAGGAGAAGCTTTTTTGCACATTAAGAAAGCTCACAAGTTGCTAGAAATTGATTACAGAGTTGATTGCTTAATTCCTAGCTCTAGGGGCCTTTATATAGCTCTTGGAAACTCTATATCGAGTCTTGAGGGCGCCTCCAACCGAGGCATCGGATAAAACTTTATCCAAAGTTGAAACGGTCAAGTAGACTGGGTCGAAGGCGCCTTCAATGACATTGAGGGCGCCTTCAATGTTGAGGGTGTCCTCGATACTGTTGAGGGTGCCTTCAATGTTGAGGGTGCCTTCAACCTACATGGTATAAATAGCTTCCAGCTTCTCTTTTTCTTCTTCTTCCGAAGCTCCGATTGCTTGGGTGATTTCAGCCAACCGAAATAGGGCTCACCCGAACTCAATTTCTGGCCTTCTCCTCGAGCAGGCTTCCATCCCGGCTTCTCGTCCCTCGAACGTCACGCACGTTCTTCTCATCCACCGGAGTACTCTTCCGTAGCTCTTTCGTCCTTCGGACGCACCGAGCCCGTCGTCTCCCTTTCATTGTCGTCCTTCTCGCTAGCTGCGTCTTTCGCTCGACTTCCTGCGCTCCTAAGCTCCTGCACACTTAGACATAGGGATCAAAAACCAAACAAGACCTAACCTAACTTGGTTGATCACATCAAAACAACCACGGGGTCCAACAATCTCCCCCTTTTTGATGTGCATCAACTAAAGTTCAAGTTAGGGAAAAAAATAGACAAGTAGTAATTTAAAAAAATTACAAAACTAACATTTCAAGCATAAAGTTTGCAATTAAAAATAAATTACAATACTAAGTATAGAATGAATTTATCTATCAAAATTTAGAAAAATAACAAAAAAATTTACCTCCCTCTGAACCCTTGAACTTGTACTACTAACTCTCCCCCTTTGACCACATCAAAAAAAATAGGGGGCTAATTTCCAAGTTAATGAAGTAAAGAAACTGTCTAAGTTAAAGCAAACTTTTAACACTATTTTTAAGTTTTAAAAAAAATTCAAATAATTGACACGAATTTTAAAAGCATTAACCAATATTTTATTCTTTATCAGATTGTCAATTAAATATTTAATTCGATAATCGGCTTCCAAGCTATGGCGAGGCACTAGGCCTTTGTGGTTATTGGATCATCAACCACTTCTAGACAAAGCCTTTTAAGGAATTTCAATATTTAATTTCTTCTGAAAGCCTTGATTAACAGAAGTTTTACTCTAGATATGATTTTAGAACCCAATAGAGGTTCCTTCCTACCGCATTAGTTAAAAACTTAGGGGGTATATATCCTTTAGGTATTTTTCTAAGTTGACCTTGGTGATGTTTGATATACCAATTTAATTTACCATAAATTCTAACTTTTGATTTTTGAAATTTATTTAAGCATGCATAACTATTTTTCAATTTCAATTCTCAATTTTTGATTTTCTGAGTTCATATTATCTAATAGTATTTTTAAATCAGCAATTTCTTTTTTTGATTTGACTAAGTCTTTAGTAAGTACTTTGATAAAGCGAAAAGACTGTTTAGGGGTTAGCGCACGTACTTGACTTACCTCTATTTCTGATGTTCCCCCTTCATCGCAGCTTTCTTCTTCTGATGATCCTCCCCCTTCATCTATGCTCATTTCTGAGCTGGTCTCATCTTCTTCTACTTGATGGTTGGCCATCAGTGTTAATCCCGAGAAGGCTTCGACTTCAGATTCGGAGGATGATGATTCATCCCATGTAGCCTTCAGACTCTTGCGTTTAGTGGACGTCGATCTTTGGGACTTCTCCTTGTCCCTTTTCTTCAACTTTAGACGGTCATTCTTGATGTGCCCTTCCTCGTTGCAGTTATAGCATCGGACCGTCCTTTTATTGCGTTGATGTTTTCTCGTCTACGTTCTAAATTTATTAGTTTTGATAAACTTATTTAACTTTCTTACCAATAGCGCCACTTCAGTTTCATCGATTGACGCTTCGGAGTCAGGATCGTCCATCTCAGCTTGTAAGGAAAAATTGAGGTTTAACTTCACTATTTGTTTCGGTTCTGCAATTCGAGACTCGTGAAGTTCGAAAGTAGAAAACAAGTTTTCTGGCGTACTTACCCCAAAGTCCTTAGAGATGTAGTAAGCATCTACTAAGGACGCCCTGTCACGCCCCAGGTAGTCCCTGTCCGAAGAAATTTCGGCAGCATCTCCCCTGTACGGCGGACAATATGAAGCTCAGTATACATACATCTCCATACCTCGGCCACACACGGCCGGAATAATACAATACAAAAGAACAAGCCACGCAGTTTATATCAACATTCCACACAGATATAATATATGATCAATCCACACAGTTCAATAAGGAAAGACGATATAGAACCTCGAAGATATATGCAAACAGCCTACTCCACTACAACGAAGAAAACAAATCCACGAAGTAATGACAATACAACCGCAGCGGAAAACAAAAGTAGCAAACCCGAATGTTCAATGTGAAGTCCACAATACAAACCCACAATACAAGTATATAAGATGCAAAAGTAAAATATAATCCGACAAAGAAAATCCTCGCGATAACGGGGCTAGGATCTCTCCCGACGGCCTCAACACGAAAAGTAGTAATAACGGGTGAGTTCAAAGAACTCATTGGTAATCAATAGATATGTACAACAACATATAACTACCAGAATATCCTAAGGTACAGCCTCCTAAACCATAGGACCTTACAGTCTCCTAACAATATAACAGGTATGAGTTAAGAAGCATGTAATACAGTTTACAGCAAGAATAATAAGAAATGCATAACTGAAATAAACTGTACTCACCTGCGAGGCTTGGGCGAATGACTGTGGACATACACAGACAAAGATAGTCAGAACAAATACGCATGTATCCTGTATGCATGTCAATCATATGCAGTCACCCAAGTGCATCATCCAATATGCAACAATCACAATAAATGCAATCTGTGCATATGATGCGATATGACATGGTCACCCCTGACGCTAGTCAGCCGTCTCACACGCGATGGCGAGACCGAGTAGGTAGGGCTATGACACCGTGCACTCTGTCGTCACTACCCCTGATGAGTGACCGAGTGGATGGGATGCTGTCGGAGTACACCTATCCTCCTACCTCAAACATAGTGAGGGAGCGTAACGCTCTCAACTCCCGGTACGCAATGACGGGGAGGGATCCCTGTCCGCTACCACGCTGCAGTCACACTACCCATGAGCGGACCAGCGGAGCACTACAGAGCAACTGCCATACACACCCTGGGTGCTGTGCCACTACCCATGCAGTGGTCACGTTGTGTGCAGGCCTATGTAGCCGGCCGACGAGCTCAACAATAATGGAGTCGTCAATCGCCCAGCATGCAATCATGCAGGATGGTGCATGATGCTACAGTATGTCATACCTGAACATAGCCTCCTCCATATATGTGTGTGCCCAAAAGGTAAACGCATATATATAACCATGATATAACAGCATAAATCCAAAGACATCACATATAACAATGATGTAAGTGTAAGACCGTTGGATTCGATAGAGGGGGGGTGAATATCGATTCGAAAATCTCGATTTAAAACGCAGCGGAAATGTAAGGAAGTAAAGAGATGAACACTGTTGATTTTTACTTCGTTCGGAGCCTGTGACGACTCCTACTCGAAGGCCCGTACTCCTTGAGTACTTTCGTTGGGCAATTCACTAGCAATTCGGATAATTACAATTTACGTACAAATATTGCTAATGAAAAGAAGGAAAACAAAGCTAACCGACAAACAATAAATTAAGAAGGAGAGCCGGAGTGAGTCGTCGGAGCTTTGTGAGCGTCGTTGGAGCGCAGAGCAGCAGAGTGATTGGATTCAGAGTTCTCGAAGGCGATGTTTTGAAGCTCTGCACAGGCTTCTTTTATATCGCCCGGGTGCTGGATCCCTTCCGGCGCACGGAATGTGACGAACACTCCCAACCAAAGCATTCTCCAAGTGTCAACGTCGTCACGGATAAAACTTGCCTCGGGCGCCGGATCCCTTCGGCGCCGGACTCCGCCCGGACCCTCTTCTCCGAAAGTCCTTCTCCTGCAAGAAAAGGTTAGTCCGAGGCAAATGTACCCTGCAAAGAATGTTAGCACAGTTTTATCGATAAGCAAAGTATGACTTAGATTCCGTCTTTCCGAGGAATCTAGTCACGATCTCGACTTAGATATCCGAAATGGATCTAAGCCGGATCGACGCCTAATGTCCCCTTCCGGGGAACGCGTCCTCACAGTCACTCCCTCCAGTGACTTACCTCACTTATCCGGTCAGCCCGTCGACCTAGTTGGACTTCTCGCCAAGCGTCCGGTCAGCCCGTCGACCCGCTTGGACTTCTCGCCAGCTATCCGGTCAGCCCGTCGACCTAGCTGGACTTTTCCTGCACACTTGATCAAAGTGTCAGACAACAACACAACTAACTTAACTTATTTGTCATTCATCAAAACCTGGGTTAGACCGTTTGTGCTACCCGCACCAACAGTAAGTATCATGAATCCAAGAGCATGTATCACACATGTAAAGCAACTAATCCAGTAGAGTAGAGCACTATAGATATGCATCTCTATGAACATATATATACATGGCAAGAGGTAAATATCCAATCCTGAAGTAAAGCAACTAACAGATGAAGCATGTGATAGGTATCAACTAGCTAAGACCAGGGAAGAAAATAATCTACTATCTGCCACTAGTAAATATATATAAGCTACACATATCATAAGACATTATCAAAAGATAAGTCAGAGGGTACCCGCCTCCAATAGAAGGTACAGTCAATCCAAATCCGAAGTCGAGACGCCCGTCTCGAATCAGCGTCCTGTGTCAAACACGTATAAATATTTTATTTAGCTAAATCCAAATGAATAGCTAAATAAAATCCCTAATACCAAATTAGGGCAAAACCCTAATCAACACAATAACACATTACCTAGTTAAATCTAACGGTCAATTAGGATTAGTTACCTAACCTCTAATCACCAATTAGATTAGAAATCTAAACTTAGATTAAATCCAATAGTTGACTAGGGTTAATTGTCTTAACCCTAATCATTCCATTAGTTTAATCTAAGTAAATAAATCTAATCACAATCAACAACTAGTAATCCAAAAATACCTAATTCAACATGATCATAACCCTAGTTCATCCACACTAAGATCAATCATCTAAAACAAAGAACAAAACCTACACATCATATATCAATTATCTGCTTCTTACCTCAATCTCAGCTACTGGATGCTGGAATCAAGTAAGAACCTCCATTAACAGCCATTGTTGATTGGAGAAACCAGGAGAGCTACTGTTTGGGGTGCTGCCGGACCAAGACAACCCTACAGCAACAACACAGAACCTCACTGATTCCACAGAACATAATCCTCCTGAAATCCTTCCCTACTCAATTGGGTTCAAGTGAGATCAAGAACACCACAGCACCCAATTCCAAATCACAGATTACAACACCTGCTGGAAATCTTTCCCACTTCAACCGACACCTCATTCACAGTGAAGAAGAGAAAGTCCAAGTACTCGATCGGTTGCCTCCAGCAGGTGTCACCTGATCCAATCCGTGACCTAACAGCCGCAAAGAAGAATGAGGATCAAGATCTGATAGGGTAAACAACAATCCAGCACCAATTATCCGCAGAGCAAAGCACTGATGATGGATCTAGGGCACGGATTGCAACAAGAACACAACCACAACGAGGAAAAGTTCGATTGCTTACCCTTGAAGCCCTAATTGTCCCCTCACGCCGGCGATCGAGTCCCAATCCAGTGGCATCAGTGATCGACGAAAGAAAGGATCGGTAGAACCGAGAGGAAAGCTCGAGGAATACGTATGAGGGAGTCGATAGGTTGGAAGACGAAGCGAATCTCGTTCCTCACCGTGCCCTAGCCATCAAGGGGTTGTCGTTCGGTTGCAAGCACCACCGGACAGAGACCCCTCTGCTGAAGATAGCCTGGACTTCCTTGGCACCGTCGAGATCCGACGACGAGCTCCTCAGGATCGGCGGCGAAGGTGAGAGAAACCGGGAGAGATCAGAGTGAGAGGAGAGAAGAAGGAAGAACTCGGCGTCGGGGGAGGAAGAAAGGTCGGGATCACAAGGGTTCGGGTGAGGAGAGGGTTGGGGTCGCCGTTGAGTTGGGGAAAGAAAAATAAAAGGAAAATGTTTTATAAATAAAACATTTCCTCAATTAAACGGGTATCCCAAATAGGTTTAATCCGAACCCAAAATTGATCCCCTCAAAACTCGTCGTACGAGCTCCGAAAAATTCCCAGAAAATTCCTAAAAATTCCGAAAAAATTCTATAAGGCCATTTCTCAAATAACCCTATTAATTAAATTTTCCGAGATCTCACATCCTCCCCTACTAATAAAAATTTGGTCCCCAAATTTCGCTATAACCAACAACCAACAGTATAATATAACCAAACAGTATAAATGCTGAAAGAAACTCTAACCCACATACCTCAAGTAAAGAGATGAGGGTATCGGGCTCGAATCGTATCCTCCAGCTCCCAAGTAGCCTCCTCGTCAGAATGATGCTGCCATCCGACTTTAACCAGTCGGACAGTCTTGTTCCGCAGCTGATGCTCTCTATGGTCCAGAATCCGCACCGGAACCTCCTCGTACGTAACGTCAGGCTGAACGGGAACTGATATATCTGATAGTACATGTGCTGGATCGGATACGTATCTCCTCAGCATAGATACATGGAATACATCTTGAATGCCAGCTAGAGATGGTGGTAGCGCCAGACGGTAAGCTACTGCTCCAATCCTCTCCAAGATCTGGAATGGTCCAATATATCGGGGAGCTAGCTTACCTCGGAGACCAAATCTCTTCACCCCTTTCGTAGGTGAAACTCTAAGAAATACATGATCACCAATGGAGAACTCCAGGGGTCTCCGCCGCTGATCAGCATAACTCTTCTGACGGTCCCGAGCCTCTGACATCCTCCGCCTAATAGTGCAAACTAACTCTGCATCCTGCTGAGCTCTCTGAGGTCCTATCAGCTGGGCCTCCCCAACCTCTCCCCAGAGGATGGGTGTCCGACAAGGCCTACCATACAACGCCTCAAACGGTACCATCTGGATAGCCGAATGATAGCTGTTGTTGTAGGCGAACTCCACTAATGGCAGGTGGTCCTCCCAACTGCCTCCGAAATCCATAACGCAAGACCTCAGCAAGTCCTCTAAAGTCTGAATAGTCCGCTCTGACTGCCCATCTGTCTGCGGATGGAATGCCGTACCGAAACAAAGCTGTGTGCCCAAGGCCTGCTGCAGACTCTGCCAGAATCGGGACGTGAACCGTGGGTCTCTATCAGATATAATGCTCAACGGAACTCCATGCAATCTGATAATCTCTCGACAGTATAACTCAGCTAATCGATCCAGAGAATCAGTCTTCCGGATCGCTAAAAAGTGTGCGGATTTAGTTAATCGGTCAACGATTACCCAAATCGCACCATGGCCTCGACGAGTCCTAGGCAACCCAACCACGAAATCCATAGTAATGTGCTCCCACTTCCACTCGGGAATAGGGATCCTCTGAAGTAATCCAGCAGGTCTCTGGTGCTCAGCCTTCACCTGCTGACAGACAAGACATCTGGCTACAAACTCCGCGATGTCTTTCTTCATACCGTTCCACCAATAGGAACGCCTCAAATCACGATACATACGGGTCCCACCTGGGTGGATAGCAAATCTAGAACGATGAGCCTCCTGAAGTAACTCCTCCATGACCGGGTGAGACTGAGGTACACATAATCTACCTCAGAAATAAACAATCCCCTCATCATCTCGTGTAAACTCGGTCTGCTGTCCGGAAGCTATCTGGCTGCTAATGAACTGTAAATGCTGATCTCCGGCCTGGGCCTCTCGAATCCTCATCCTGATCGACGACTGAGCAACCATGGTAACAAGAATACCCTGCTCTGTCCGTCCCTGCTCCTCAAGGCCCAACTCGGCGAATCCCTGAATCAAGTCCGTGACTGTAACTCGATGACAAGGTAAAGTCCCTCTGGACTTCCTGCTCAGTGCATCAGCAACCACATTAGCTTTACCCGGATGGTAGCTAATAGTACAATTATAATCCTTCAGGAACTCCATCCATCTCCTCTGTCGGAGATTGAGTTCCTCCTGTGTGAAAATATATTTGAGACTCTTATGATTAGTAAGAATCTCAAAAGTAATACCATAAAGATGATGTCGCCAAATCTTCAAAGCAAAGATAATAGCGGCTAGCTCTAAATCATGTACTGGGTAGTTCTTCTCATGCTCCTTCAACTGACGAGAAGCATAGGAGACCACCCTACCGTGTTGCATCAAAACAGCGCCCAAGCCCTGAAGAGATGCATCTGTGTAAAGTACGAATCCGTCATCACCAGAAGGAAAAACCAAAACTGGTGCCGATACTAATCTCCGCTTCAGCTCTTGGAAGCTAGTCTCGCAAGCCTCTGACCACGTGAACTTCACGCCTTTCCTAGTCAGACGTGTCAACGGCATAGCAATGCTGGAGAAACCCTCAACGAATCGTCTGTAATATCCAGCCAGTCCTAAGAAACTACGGATCTCCTGGACTGGCTGCTCCCAGCTAGTGATAGCCTCGATCTTCTGAGGATCCACAGAAATACCTCGGCTAGACACCACGTGTCCTAGAAAACCAACTGAGGGAAGCCAAAATGTACACTTGCTGAACTTCGCATACAGATGATGTCGTCGAAGAGTCTCCAAGACTATACGAAGATGCTGCGCGTGCTCCTCCTCGGAACGCGAATAGATCAATATATCATCGATAAACACAATAACAAACTGATCTAGGTACTCCAGAAAGATACGGTTCATCAGATCCATAAATACTGCAGGAGCATTGGTAAGCCCAAATGGCATTACCAAAAACTCATAATGTCCGTATCTGGTGCGGAATGCTGTCTTCTGAATATCAGAATCTCTGACTCTCAGCTGATGATATCCAGACCGCAGATCAATCTTGGAATACACCGATGTATCTCTAAGCTGATCAAATAAATCCTCAATCCGTGGCAAGAGGTACTTATTTCTGATAGTCACTGCATTTAGTTGCCTATAATCGATGCACAACCTCGGAGTACTATCCTTCTTCTTGACGAATAGTATAGGAGAACACTAAAGCGGAATACTGTGGGGTTCTCCACAAGGACACCGGACTGCTCCTGCCCATGCATGCCATATGCAGCTGCAGGGGGAGCTGTCCTCTGCTAACGATGCGAAGATTGGGCTTTCGGCCCGCCTCGCTGAGTCCCAGACTGACCAAACTGTCCTCCCGGAACAGAAATCCCGGAAGCTACATGCTGAGCCTTCAGCGAACAGTCTCGGCTCAAGTGCTCAGGCAGTTTACAATAATAGCAAACTGACTGTCCCAAGGTGCATGCACAGGTGATGTGATCTCGGGATCCGCATCGGGTGCAGTGTCACCGGTGGGTTGTTTCCGGTTCTGTTTAGAAGACCGGGAACGTCCAGATGAAGATCGTCCTGACTTCCGGGGTCGTCCAGTTGACCCAGAAGTACCCTGACCTATCTGAGTGCGACTGCTCTGCTGTTGTCCCGAAATCTGTGGCTGCTGGGTTTGTCCGGAAGTCCGATCAGTCTGCTTCCTTTTCTTGTCCGCATTTACTCTCTGATGAGCTAACTCAATCATAAGAGTTTTATCAGTGCCTCTATGTATGATGAACTACCAAAACCGGCAATCTTCACCTGAAGATGCCCGTCTAGTCCCTGGACAAACTGAAGCATACGAGATCTATCCTCGACAACTAACTCAGGACAGAATCTGGCCAACCGATTAAATTCGACATTATACTCCATCACTGAGCGATTATTCTGCCGAAGACTCAGAAAATCCTACCGTCGTGTCATCTGATACACCCGGGGAAAACACTAACTCTCGAATGCCTCTCTAAATCTCGTATATATAACATGCTGCTCGCCTATGATCGAGCGCTGTGTGTCCCACCAGATCTCTGCCCCATCTCGTAAGTGGTAAGCAGCCAGCTCAGCCTTCTCCCACTCGGAGCAGGCCATGTAAAAGAATGTCCGCTCCATAGACTCTATCCGAGATTGAGCCACGCTCGGATCAGTCTCCCCGCGAAATAGCGTGAATTGGCTTTTCACCAACTCCGCCAAGGCTGGGATCCACGCTCGTGCCACAACCATATCCGTAGATATCGCTGCGGTACTGGGCAGAATCACTGGAGTTGATCTTGTGGGTGGTACTGATGGATAGGTTGGAAGAGGTACCACTGGTGCTGCCACATAAACAGGGTAGGAACCACTAGTGGAACTACAGAGTAGGCATAAGTAGGGACGACTAAAGGTACGATGGGCGGTACCGGGTAAGATGTAACCGGTACTGCTGGTGCAGGTACCGAGTATGTAGTAACCAGCGCAGGTAGAGGGGCTGCCGAGTACCCTGTAGGTACTACTGGCGGTACAGGCGAGGTAAGTACCTCTGAAGTCGGAACCGTCAGGATCTGACAGTCTAACGTGGTCGCAATACCCTGAGGAGTCTATCCCTGACGGACAGGCTCAACCCTAACAGAACTCTCTGGAGACTCTGTCTCTAGAGAATCGATCGCCCTCATACATGTGCGACCACGTTTAAGTACTAGAACACGTATCATATATGTAAAAAAATGTTATACAGATATCACTACAGGTATGAAAACTATAAAATTACCTGATTTACCTATTGCCGTCTGGAGATATCCTGTCGCTGCTTAGCCCCAAATAGAACCAATAAAACCTCGTCAAAATACCTCGAAATTCCGAAACGAGTAAGTCGACGAAAATCCATACAAATCCAAGATACCGAGAAATGCTCACGAAAGTAAGCCTCGTAAATCCGAAACCCGACAAGTAGGTATCGCAAAACTTTGCTCTGATACCAAAAATTGTCACGCCCCAGGTAGTCCCTGTCCGAAGAAATTTCGGCAGCATCTCCCCTGTACGGCGGACAATATGAAGCTCAGTATACATACATCTCCATACCTCGGCCACACACGGCCGGAATAATACAATACAAAAGAACAAGCCACGCAGTTTATATCAACATTCCACACAGATATAATATATGATCAATCCACACAGTTCAATAAGGAAAGACGATATAGAACCTCGAAGATATATGCAAACAGCCTACTCCACTACAACGAAGAAAACAAATCCACGAAGTAATGACAATACAACCGCAGCGGAAAACAAAAGTAGCAAACCCGAATGTTCAATGTGAAGTCCACAATACAAACCCACAATACAAGTATATAAGATGCAAAAGCAAAATATAATCCGACAAAGAAAATCCTCGCGATAACGGGGCTAGCGATCGAGATCTCTCGGCCTCAACACGAAAAGTAGTAACAACGGGTGAGTTCAAAGAACTCATGGTAATCCAATAGATATATGAACATATAACTACAAGTAATATCCTAAGGTACAGTCTCTAAACCATAGGACCTACAGCAGTCTCCTAACAATATAATGTATTGAATAAGCATAATGAGTAACGAAGCATGTCTGTTCTGACAAGAAGAATAATAAAATGCATAATCGAAATAAACTGTACTCACTGCGAGGCTTGGGCGAATGGTGTGGACATACAGACAAAGATAGTCGAACAAATACGCATGTATCAGATGCATGTCAATCATATCGATCACCCAAGTGCATCATCCAATATGCAACAATCACAATAAATGCAATGCATATGATGCGATATGACATGGTCACCCCGACGCTAGTCGTCTCACACGCGATGGCGAGACCGAGTAGGTAGGGCTATGACACCGTGCACTCTGTCGTCACTACCCACGATGAGTGACCGAGTGGACGAGATGCTGTCTGAGTACACCTATCCTCCTACCTCAAACATAGTGAGGGCGCGCAACTCCCACTACACGATGATGGGGAGGGATCCCGTCTGCTACCACGCTGCGGTCACACTACCCATGAGCGGACCGGCGGAGCACTGACAGAGCGCCATACACACCCTGGTGCCGTGCCACTACCCATGCGGTGGTCACGTTGTGCGCAGGTAGCCAGCCGACGAGCTCAACAATAATGGAGTCGTCAATCGCCCAGCATGCAATCATGCAGGATGGTGCATGATGCTACAGTATGTCATACCTGAACATAGCCTCCTCCATATATGTGTGTGCCCAAAAGGTAAACGCATATATATAACCATGATATAACAGCATAAATCCAAAGACATAACATATAACAATGATGTAAGTATCATGAATCCAAGAGCATGTATCACACATGTAAAGCAACTAATCCAGTAGAGTAGAGCACTATAGATATGCATCTCTATGAACATATATATACATGGCAAGAGGTAAATATCCAATCCTGAAGTAAAGCAACTAACAGATGAAGCATGTGATAGGTATCAACTAGCTAAGACCAGGGAAGAAAATAATCTACTATCTGCCACTAGTAAATATATATAAGCTACACATATCATAAGACATTATCAAAAGATAAGTCAGAGGGTACCCGCCTCCAATAGAAGGTACAGTCAATCCAAATCCGAAGTCGAGACGCCCGTCTCGAATCAGCCTCCTGTGTCAAACACGTATAAATATTTTATTTAGCTAAATCCAAATGAATAGCTAAATAAAATCCCTAATACCAAATTAGGGCAAAACCCTAATCAACACAATAACACATTACCTAGTTAAATCTAACGGTCAATTAGGATTAGTTACCTAACCTCTAATCACCAATTAGATTAGAAATCTAAACTTAGATTAAATCCAATAGTTGACTAGGGTTAATTGTCTTAACCCTAATCATTCCATTAGTTTAATCTAAGTAAATAAATCTAATCACAATCAACAACTAGTAATCCAAAAATACCTAATTCAACATGATCATAACCCTAGTTCATCCACACTAAGATCAATCATCTAAAACAAAGAACAAAACCTACACATCATATATCAATTATCTGTTTCTTACCTCAATCTCAGCTACTGGATGCTGGAATCAAGTAAGAACCTCCATTAACAGCCATTGTTGATTGGAGAAACCAGGAGAGCTACTGTTTGGGGTGCTGCCGGACCAAGACAACCCTACAACAACAACACAGAACCTCACTGATTCCACAGAACATAATCCTCCTGAAATCCTTCCCTACTCAATTGGGTTCAAGTGAGATCAAGAACACCACAGCACCCAATTCCAAATCACAGATTACAACACCTGCTGGAAATCTTTCCCACTTCAACCGACACCTCATTCACAGTGAAGAAGAGAAAGTCCAAGTACTCGATCGGTTGCCTCCAGTAGGTGTCACCTGATCCAATCCGTGACCTAACAGCCGCAAAGAAGAATGAGGATCAAGATCTGATAGGGTAGACAACAATCCAGCACCAATTATCCGCAGAGCAAAGCACTGATGATGGATCTAGGGCACGGATTGCAACAAGAACACAACCACAGCGAGGAAAAGTTCGATTGCTTACCCTTGAAGCCCTAATTGTCCCCTCACGCCGGCGATCGAGTCCCAATCCAGTGGCATCAGTGATCGACGAAAGAAAGGATCGGTAGAACCGAGAGGAAAGCTCGAGGAATACGTATGAGGGAGTCGATAGGTTGGAAGACGAAGCGAATCTCGTTCCTCACCGTGCCCTAGCCATCAAGGGGTTGTCGTTCGGTTGCAAGCACCACCGGACAGAGACCCCTCTGCTGAAGATAGCCTGGACTTCCTTGGCACCGTCGAGATCCGACGACGAGCTCCTCAGGATCGGCGGCGAAGGTGAGAGAAACCGGGAGAGATCAGAGTGAGAGGAGAGAAGAAGGAAGAACTCGGCGTCGGGGGAGGAAGAAAGGTCGGGATCACAAGGGTTCGGGTGAGGAGAGGGTTGGGGTCGCCGTTGAGTTGGGGAAAGAAAAATAAAAGGAAAATGTTTTATAAATAAAACATTTCCTCAATTAAACGGGTATCCCAAATAGGTTTAATCCGAACCCAAAATTGATCCCCTCAAAACTCGTCGTACGAGCTCCGAAAAATTCCCAGAAAATTCCTAAAAATTCCGGAAAAATTCTATAAGGCTATTTCTCAAATAACCCTATTAATTAAATTTTCCGAGATCTCACACGCCCACTCTGGAGTTCTTGGGAAGGCGTTGAGAGCATACCGGATAGAATCTTGGTTCATTACTGATTCTCCGAGATTGGTCAGTTGAGTTATCAGCTCCTTAATTCTCGCTTGGAGTTGCGTCACCTTTTCGCCATTGTTCATCCGGAGATTTGTCAGATGAGCCCGGAGGATGTCACACCTTGCTAATTTCGCTTCTGAGGTGCCTTCGTGGAGCTCTAGGAATTTTTCCCAGAGGTCTTTGGCGGAGTCGTAGCTTCCGATCCGGCTTACCTCCTGGGGATGCAGGACGCTGAGCAGATGGAATTCTGCCTTTCCGTTAGCCACGAAATTGGCTTGCTCCTTCTTTGTCCACTGGAATTCTTCCTTATCTTTTGGGGCTGAAAAATCATATTTTATAGTTAATAAAATATCGAAATCTGTTTTGAAGAATACCTCCATTTGGTGCTTCTATGTCGCGAAGTCTCCGTCGAATTTCGGAGGATAAATACTTGTTCCGACCATCATCTTAATCTTTGTTGCTTCAGATGGCGATTAGTCCTTTTGAGGCGGTCTTGCTCTGATACCACTTGTTGGTGTAGCGGAACCGACAAGAGGGGAGGGGTGAATTGCCTGTAAATAAAACAAAACCCTCCTCGTTCTTTCAACTCAAGAATACCAACAATAATAAAATAAAACAGAAATAAAAGTAAAGCAGAGAAGAGAAAACTCAGGATTTTACTTGGTTACAACCTAGATGGTTGTTAATCCAAGATAGTTGAAAAAGCGCATTACGAATCTCGTTCGCTGTAGGCAGAGAAGCCTTTTTACACACTAAGAAAGCTCACAAGTTGCTAGAAATTGATTACAGAGTTGATTTCTTAATTCCTAGCTCCAGGGGCCTTTATATAGCTCCTGGAAACTCTATCTCGAGTCTTGAGGGCGCCTCCAAAGGGGTTGAGGGTGCCTCCAGCTGAGACATCGGATAAAACTTTATCCAAAGTCAAAACGGTCAAGTAGACTGGGTCGAAGGCGTCTTCAATGACATTGAGGGTGCCTTCAATGTTGAGGGCGCCTTCAACCTGCATGGTATAAATAGCTTCCGGCTTCTCTTTTTCTTCTTCTTTCGAAGCTCCTATCGCTTGTGTGATTTCGGCCAACCGAAATAGGGTTCACCCAAACTCAGTTTCCGACTTTCTCCTCGAGCAGGCTTCCGTCCCGGCTTCTCGTCCCTCGAACGTCGTGCACGTTCTTTTCATCCACCGAAGTACTCTTCCGCAGCTCTTTCGTCCTTCAGATGCACCGAGCCCGTTGGCTCCCTTCCCGTGTCGTCCTTCTCGCTAGCTGCATCTTCCGCTCGACTTCCTGCGCTCCTAAGCTCCTGCACACTTAGACACAGAGATCAAAAACCAAACAGAACCTAACTTTACTTAGTTGATCACATCAAACTGTCTGATTCGGGGACTTTCCTCTTCCAGTCTCGAGTTGGTTTAGTATTCTTTGACAAGATGCTAACCTCTAACAAGCACTAGAAAGAATACTTTTTTTTCATACGCCTTTCCGAGCGACCAGACTTGCCGATCCACTGGCAGCTCGAAGTGTCACCTTGGCCTCCCCTGAAAAGCTACAAGAGTTGATTGGACTACTTGAACGCAGCCTCCATGTTGGCCGGTCAGAAGTACGACATCCATAAGCTACTGTCAGAGGGTGTCCTATATATCTTCGGCCTGAATCCGATCCGCACCCGGCTGTCGACCAGCCGAGGCCAAATCCTCTGGTCCAAAATTTTCTGGACCAGAAGAGGCCCTGTCCATTCATTGGTTGGATGAACTGGACCCCATCTGTTAAACAGGTGGGATCTAATTCATCTAACCAATGAATGAACAGGGGACCAAGGATGGTCCAGGGATCCTGGACCAGAGGATCCCTGCCCCGACCAGCCTAGGTATGAAGCTTCTTTAATTTTTCCTTTGATGCTAACTGATTTCTCTTTCTCTTTTGCAGCTGAAGTCATGATGCGAGCACGTCTGGCCGACAGGGCGAAGCTCAAGGACGCCGCGATCAACGCGGCAGTTGCTGAAGAACTAGCGAGCCGCGGCCTGCAATCGGTTGGCTCACATGAAGAGCCCCAGGATGAGAGTGACACGACGCCCATCGTGGTGAGCGGAGGCGAGGCCAACCACGCGCCGAGCACAGAAGCGGTAGCGGGCTCATAGCCTCCATTTGAGCGGCGTCCGATCATCCCAGTGTAGGATCCATCGGGCTCAGCCTCCTCCGACATACCATTGAATAGGTGCAAGAGGTGCCGAGCAAAGCCCTCATTGTGCTCCGCTACCTCAAGTGCATAGTCTGCCGAGCGGGACAAAACTTCGACCTCGACTCCGATTCGAGAAACGACGGCCTCCATGTCGTCCGATCGAACGCCCTCCTTGGCTGATCTGCCGCAGGAGATTCTCGTCATGCCGCTAGTGGCCTTCATGCCACCACCTTCGAAGCCCCGGAAGGTAAAAAAGTATGGCATCCGTCCGACGTCCTCCGTGCGACCGTACGACCGAGCGACCTCGGCTCAATCGGCCCCAAGCCGCCAGCGCCACATCACGACGATCCTCCACCTGCCCACCAAAGAATATAGCGAGCCGAGCGTCGAGTCTCGAGGCCTCGAGCACGAAATCATCATCCAGACGCCTCTCGCTAAGATCTAGGAGGGCACTCAAGCTCGAGCGGCGATGATGCCGTCGGGCGCGCTCGCAAACAGCCACACCCAGATATCCACTGGGGTAAGTGTTCCCTTTATTGTATCTTCTTATATTACCTCCGATCGGTGCTGACCTCCTCTTGCTTGTCCGTGTTGGACCCCGTGGTTATTTTGAAGTGATCAACCAAGTTGGTTGGGTTCTGCTTTGTGTTTGATCCCTGTGTCTGAGTGTACAGGAGCTTAGGAGCGCAGAAAGTCGAGCAGAAGACGCAGCTAGCGAGAAGGACGACACTGGAAGGGAGCTGACGGGCTCGGTGCGTCCGAAAGATGAGAGAGCTGCGGAAGAGTACACTGGTGTGCGAGAAGAACGTGCACGACGTTCGAGGGATGTTAAGCAGGGGAGGAAGGCTGCTCGAGGAGAAGGCCGGAAATTGGGTTCGAGTGAGCCCTATTTCGGTTGGCCGGAATCACCCAAAAAAACGGAGCTTCGGAAGTCAAAGCGAAGGAAAATGTGAGCTGGAATCCAAGCTCAAGGCACCTTCATCAAAGCTTGAAGGCGCCTTCAATGCTTGTTTGAGGCGCCTCGGACCTGGCCAAAGTGGTCGTTGAGCTTTCGGATAAAGTTTTATCCGCCCACTCGATGGAGGCGCCTTGGACCTCTATTGGAGGCGCCTTGAACATCCAAGATAGAATTTCCAGAGGCTATATAAAGGCCCCTGGAGCTAGGAATTATAAATCAATTGTTCAATCAACTCTGTATTCATTCCTAGCAATAGTTATGAGCTGTTAGAGTGTAAAATGCTTCTTCGCCTTCAGTAAAGGAGACTTTTTCTAGTGCGCTTTTCATCGCCCTGGATTAACAACCTTCTTGGTTGTAACCAGGTTAACTGCTGAGTTTCTGTTTTATTTCTGTTTCTTTATTTCAGTTATTTTATTATTGCTATTGCATTTTGAGTTGAAAGCACGAGGAGGGTATAGTTTTTTTTCCAGGTAATTCACCCCCCTCTTGTCGGCCTCCGCTGCACCCACAATTTGTATCAGAGCCCGATAGCCTCAGAAAGACTAACCGCCGACTGAAGCACAAAAGATCGAGATAATGGCCGACACGAACATTCATCCCCTGAAGTTCGACGGAGACTTCGCCACATGGAAATGAAAAATGGAGGTATTTTTTAAAACTGAATTTGATATACTTTTAATAATGAAGTACGGATATGCAACGCCAAAAGACAAAGAAGAATGCAACTGGACAAAGAAGGAGCAGGTCGATTGCGTAGCCAACGGAAAGGCAGAATTTCATCTGCTCAGTGTTTTGCCGCCCCAGGAGGTAAGTCGGATCGGAAACTACGACTCCTCCAAATCCCTCTGGATAAATTCCTGGACCTCCATGAAGGCACCTCAGAAGCAAAGCTAGCAAGGCGCGACGTTCTCCCGACACAACTAACAAATCTTCAAATGAACAATGGCGAGAAGGTTGCGCAACTCCAAGCGATGATCAAGGAGCTGATAACGCAACTAACAAATCTCGACGAAACGGTAACAAACCGAGATTCCATCCAGTATGCGCTCAATGTCTTCCCAAGAACTCCAGAGTGGGCGTCCTTAGTAGATGCTTACTACATCTCTAAGGACTTTGAGGTAAGTAGTTTAGAAAGTTTATTTTCTACCTTCGAACTTCACGAGTCTCGAGTTGCAGAGCCCAATGAAGTGGAGAAAACAAGTCAGAACATTGCCTTAAAGGCAAGAACAAACGATTCTGACTCCGAAGCCTCGATCGACCAATCAGAAGCGGCAGTGGTAAAGCGTTTCAATAATTTTTTTAATTTTAATAAATTTAGATCGCAGACAAAGAGGCATGAGCGAAAGAGAAGAACGGTTCGTTGCTACAACTGCAACGAAGAAGGACACATCAAAGATGACTGCCCAAACTTAAAGAAAAAGGAAAAAGTAAAGGAAAAGCGACAATCTTTCTCCAAACACAAGAACCTGAAAGCCACATGGTCAGACTCATCCTCCGAATCAGACGTCAAAGAATTCTCGGGGTTAGCGCTAATGGCTAACCATCAGCTGGAAGAAGAGTCAAGCTCAGAAATAAGCATAGATGAAGGGGGAGGAACATCAGAAGAGGAAAGCTGCAGTGAAGGGGGAGCATCATGACCAAGTCAGGTAAGTCAGGTGCGTAATTTTATCCCTACTCAGTCCTTTCGCTTTATTAAAGCCCTTTCTAAAGAGTTAGATAAATTAGAAAAGGAAAATGAACATTTGAAATTAGAAAATGCAAAATTGAAAAATGAAATTGAAAAAACGAAGATTGATGCATGTTTTAAAACAAATATTTTTCAAAAGTCAAAACTTAAGATTTATGGAAAATTAAACTGGTATGTTAAACATCATCAAGGTCAACTTAGGAAAATTCCCAAGAATTATATACCCCATAAGTTTTTGATTAATCCAGTAAGAAGGAACCTTTATTGGGTTCCAAAAGCCTTATTAGAATAAAATTCCTTTTATTATTAAAACTACCAGCAAGAAAATTAAACGTTAAAATTTCTTTATAAGGCTTTGTCTAAGGAAGTAGTTGTTGCTCCAATAATCAAGAAGGTCTAGTACATCACCACGACCTGGAAGTTGAAATATTGAAATAAAATGTTTAATTTTTGAAAAAGTATTAAAACTAGAATTAAATAATGCTTTGAAAGTTTTTCAAATACTTTCTTGGAAAACTCTAAAAATTCATTTTTGCTTAGAAATTTTTTTTTGGAAAATTCAAAAAATTCATTTTAATTTAGAATTTTTTTTTGGAAAAATTCTAAAAAATTCAGTTCACCTAGAAATTTTTTGTAATATTCTAAAAATTCATATTCTCTTATTATAACCCCGTTTTTGCTGTGATCAAAGGGGGAGAGATAGGTACAAGTTTAGGGGGAGAGAGAGTTTAAACTCTGAGTTTAAATATTTTTGAACAATTCTGTTTAACTCTTAATTAAATAGTTACAATTTTATTTATTATAAATTTATGCTTAACATGTTACTTAATTACTTTTTGTCTATTTTTACCCTAACTTAAACTTGGATTGATGCACATCAAAAAGGGGGAGATTGTTGGACCCCGTGGTTGTTTTTGATGTGATCAACCAAGTTGGTTGGGTCCTGCTTTGTGTTTGATCCCTGTGTCTGAGTGTGCAGGAGCTTAGGAGCGTAGGAAGTCGAGCGAAAGACGCAACTAGCGAGAAGGACGGCATGGGAAGGGAGCCAATGGGCTCGGTGCGTCCAAAGGACGAGAGAGCTGCGGAAGAGTACACCGGTGGGCGAGAAGAACGTGTGCGACATTCGAGGGACGTTAAGCCGGGGAGGAAGGCTGCTCGAGGAGAAGGCCGAAAATTAGGTTCGGGTGAGCCCTATTTCGGTTGGCCGGAATCACCCAAAAGAATGGAGCTTCGGAAGTCAAAGCGAAGGAAAAAGTGAGCTGGAATCTAAGCTCAAGGCGCCTTCATCAAATCTTGAAGGTGCCTTCAATGCTTGTTTGAGGCGCCTCGGACTTGGCCAAAGTGGCCATCGAGGTTTCGTATAAAGTTTTATCTGCCCACTCGATGGAGGCGCCTTGGACCTCTATTGGAGGCACCTTGAACATTCGAGATAGAATTTCCAGAGGCTATATAAAGGCCCCTGGAGCTAGGAATTATAAATCAATTGTTCAATCAACTCTGTATTCATTCCTAGCAATAGTTCTGAGCTGTTAGAGTGTAAAAGGCTTCTCCGACTTTAGTAAAGGAGACTTTTTCTAGTGCGCTTTTCATCGCCCTGGATTAACAACCTTCTTGATTGTAATCAGGTTAACTGCTGAGTCTCTGTTTTATTTCTGTTTCTTTATTTCAGTTATTTTATTATTGCTATTGTATTTTTGAGTTGAAAGCACTAAGAGGGTATAGTTTTTTTTCAGACAATTCACCCCCCTCTTGTCAGGCGCTGCACCCACAGTTCGCAGTACTGGGTGGAGAGCCTGACCATGTGCCACATGCTCATATTTTTGACAGAGGAGGTAAAGCAATTAAAGGCATTGAGCGGCCAATCCTCCGTCGCACAGGAACATACAGACGCCGAGGTGGTCAGGCTTCAAGCCGCTCTGGAGAAGAGCGACAAATTGCTTGAGGTCGAACGGGCCAAGAGCACTAGGCAGGCCACTATGCTAAAGCGGTTCAATAAACAAGTCGCCACTTTTAATAATAAAATTGATTCAGCCAATGAGCGGAAGAACCGGGCCATCGCCGACCTCGATGAGAAGAATAAAGAGGCCCGGGCCCTCGCCCAAAAGCTCAAGGAGGCCGAAGACTTCCTGATTGCCAAGCGGAACAGCCGCTCGTCCGAAGAAACGGTCCTTCGCAACCAAATTACCTCTAGAGATACAGCGCTGGCCGCCGTCAAGGATGAGTTGGAGGCCTCCTGAGTGGCCTTGAAGACCTATCAGGAGGCCGAGTAGAGTAGGTTTGAGCTCAGGAAGCAAACCTACATCCGCTCGGATGCATTCTGCGACAAAGTCGTCGACGGGCCCTTCGACTATTTGACTTAGCAATCGACGGGACGATCGATCAGCTCTGCGAGGGAGGCCATCTACTGGTCGATTTGACTAGTAATGTCATAAGTCGGGACAAGGTCACTGCCGCTCTGCCTGACGATGCCCTGAACTATTTTGAGTGAGACCGAGCGTTCCTGAGTGAGGTTGAGTGTTCCTGTAAGATAAATTTTTTTTGAAGTTTAAATGCATGCTCGTCCATTCAGACGAGCATTACCTCATATGTTTTTCGACTCCTTTTGATTATTTGCAAGAGCTCGTGGCCTTGTTCATAATTATTCTATCAGCCGACCAACCACTCTAGTATTCGGAGTCCATGATTCCTTGATCTCCAGCTTGACCCTGGGAGTATTTTAAAGAATATCGTCGAACGATCACTATATTTTGAAGACTTCGAGCTTTTGAGTAGCCCGGGTTCGCGATCGACTATTTATTGATACTCGCTCGCTCACTGATCTTTCGAAGACTGCTCGACCTCGCATGGGGGAGACAAAGAATCCCGTATACTAGTTCGAGACCAAGGAAGACCACTCTACCCCTAACGGGGGAGATAGATGTTCTGATAAGGTGGTCTGTGACCAGTGAAGATCGCTCAATCCCAATTGGTCAACACGAGAGTTTCTAACGCTGAGCCCACAACTCAAATAAAACTCAAACCAGGCTGATCGACATGGGAGTCTCTGACTCAAGGGTTTATAGTCGCCGCTCGACTTTTAGAACCCGTGGCTTTAATATAACTCAAACCCGACCGATCGGCATGGGAGTCTCAGACTATAACTCAAGGGTTAATAGTCACTGCTCGACTATTGATGAAGACCCAGGTTTTAGGTCGTTGCTCAACCATTGATGAAGAATATATGAAGACTCGAGTTTAAGGTCGCCGCTCGGCCGTTGGTAGAGACAAGAGTTTAACGTCGTCGCTCGACGATTTGATGTAGACTCGGGTTTAAGGTCGCCACTCGACCGCCGATGGAGACAAGGGTTTAAGGTCGTTGTTTGACCGTTGGTGGAGATATGCATTTAACGTCGTCGTTCAATGATTTGACGAAGACAAGGGTTTAAGGTTGCCACTCGACCGCCGATGGAGACAAGGGTTTAAGGTTGCCACTCGACCGCCGATGGAGACAAGGGTTTAACGTCACCACTCGACGATTTGATGCAGACCCGCGTTTAACGTCGCCGCTCGATGATTTGAGGTAGACCTGCGTTTAACGTCGCTGCTCGACGTTTGAGGTAGACCCGCGTTTAACATGGACGCTTAACGATTTACATGATCTCGGGTTTAAGATCGCCGCTCGACCGTTGAGAAAGATGTACTTCAAGAGGCCTCTATTTTTTTTATTCAAATTTTGCCTTGCGCTCGAGAGACACACAAGAAATGTAGTACATAGTATTCACTCGTGCACCTCTCATCCAGCCCTGTAGGGTTGAAGATGGTTCACACTCCATGGTCTCTCGAGCTGCCTAGACACACAAGAAATGTAGTACATAGTATTCATTCGTGCACCTCTCATCCAACCCTGTAGGGTTGAAGATGGTTCACAATCCATGGTCTCTCAAGCTGCCTTCCCTCTTCGTCCTCCAGATAGTAGGTGCCCGAACGAAGGTTCTGCATGACCTTGAATGTTCCTGCCCATGGTGCCTCGAGCTTGGCGACGTCGTCGACCGGCCTCACTTTCTTCCAAACGAGATCGCCGACCTAGAAGGATCTCAGGATCACTCGCTGGTTGTAGTTCTGTTTCATTTGCTGCTGGTACGCCGTTAGCCAAACTGCTGCTTTTACCCTCATTTCATCCACCAAGTCAAGCTCCATCAGCTTCCATTCGGCGTTCCCTTAATCGTAGAGCTGCACCCGATCGGATTCCATTCCGACCTCCACGGGGACAACTGCTTCGCTGTCATACACCAACTAAAATGGGGTTACGCCGGCCACCTCCTTTGGAGTCGTGTGGAGCGCCCATAGCACACTAGGGAGATCGTCGACCCAGCTGCCTCCCATATGGTTGAGCCGAACGCGTAAGACTCTTATGATGTTCTGATTGGCAATTTCGGCTTGCCCATTGCCCTGAGGGTAGGCCACCGAGGTGAAGTCTTGTTGGATGTCATATCCTTCACACCATTCTCTAAGCTCCCAGCCGACGAACTGTCTTCCGTTGTCGGATACGAGTCGACGTGGGATTCCGAACAGGCAAATAATGTTTTGCCAAATAAATTTGATGACCATCTGCTCGGTGATTCTTGCAAGCGGCTCGGCTTCTACCCACTTCGAGAAGTAGTCCACCGCAACGAACAAAAACTTTCACTGATCAGTCACCATGGGGAAAGACCTGACGATGTTCATGCCCCACTGGTCGAATGGACATGATACCGTGGACGCTTTCATTTTCTCGGTTGGTCGGTGTGGCATGTTGTGATATTTCTGGCAGGACAAGCAAGTGGCCACCGTCCGAGCGGCGTCTTCTTGGAGGGTCAGCCAAAAGTATCCGGCTAGGAGTATCTTTCGGGCTAATGCGCGGCCGCCCAGATGACCTCCGCAAGACCCTTGGTGCACCTCCTTCAGGATGTACTCGTCGTCTTCCGATCCGACGCACTTGAGGAGGGGTCTGGAGAAGGCTCTCTTGTAAAGCAGGTCCCCGATCAAAGTGAACCGTCCGACCCTCTTCTTCAGCAAGCGGGCTTCTTCCGAATCGGCAAGTGTAGCTCCTGACTGTAGGAACTCTGTCAGGGTCATCCTCCAATCATTTGAGAAGGTTATTCCCTCCATCCGATCAATGTGCGCCACAAGTGAGACTTGCTCGATCGGCTGACCTATGACGATCGACATCAACGAACTGGCTAGTTTCGCTAACTCATCCGCTGTCTGGTTCTCCGATTGCAGGATCTTCTGTATAACGACCTCCTAGAAGTTGGTCTTCAGCTTCTCGAAATCCTCTACATAAAGCATTAGCCGAGCGTTGCTTATCTCAAATGTCCAGGATAGCCGCTGGGCGGTGAGCTGGGAGTTCGAGTGGATGAGAACTTTAACTGGTCCCACGTGTCGAGCTGCCTGTAGGCCGGCTATCAGTACCTCATATTTTGTTTCGTTATTAGTGGCTCGATAGTCCAGTCGAACGGATAGCTGCATCTGATCCTCCCACGGTGAGATAAGCAATATACTGATTCTGATGCCCTACCGAGAGGACAAGTTGTCCACATATATCTTCCATGTTGTTGTCGACTCGTCACTCTGGACTTCTATGACGAAATCCGCCAAGGCTTGAGCCTTGATCGCCGCTTGGGGTTAAACCTGGATAGCGATGTGATCCGACCGGTCAGCCTCTGAGGTTCCTTCAAGTTCTGAGGTGGAGGCATGTCTTGCAAAGCTTGGACCTTGCTTGGATTGGCTTTGATGCCCCGCTCGGTGGCTATGTAGTCCAGGAAGCAGCCACTTTTCACACCAAACAGACACTTGCTCGGATTCAACTTTATTCCATATGTCATTAGTGTCTGGCAAGTCTCGTTGATATCTGCACATAGGTCAGCAGCTCGAAGGGATTTAATTAATATGTCGTCGACGTATACCCCCATATTACGGTCGATCTGCCGTCGGAACACCTTGTTCATCAGCTTTTGGTAGATGGCTCCGACATTCTTCAGTCCGAACGGCATAACGTTATAGCAATATGTTTTGTCGACCGTAATGATGTTAACCTTTTCCTGGTCCTTATGGGCGAGCGATAGTTAATGGTATTCCTTGATATGCGTCGAGCATGCAGATTAGCTCACAGGCCGCCATTGAGTCTACCATTTGGTCTATCCTAGGCAGCGGATAGAAGTCCTTCGGGCATGCTTGTTTAAATCATGGAAGTTGATGCAGACCCATCATTTGTTGCCCAGCTTGGAGACTAGCACAACATTGACTAGCCAGCTCGGGAATTGGACTTCCCTGATGTGGTCGGCTTCTAGTAGCTTCTCTATCTCCGCCCGGATGACCATGTTTTGCTCCGCGCTGAAATTCCTTTTCCTTTGCTTTATCGGTCGAGCGTCCGGTCGGACATGAAGCTCGTGTTGAGCCACGCTCGAGGAGATGCTAGGAAGCTCATGGGTCGACCAGGTGAATATGTCGTGGTTTTGTTTAAGGGAGACGACTAGCTCTGCCTTCTTCTCCTCCTCCAGGTCGGCGGTGATGAAGGTTGTTGCCTCCGCTCGGTTGGGGTGGATTTGAACCTCCTCATTTTCTTTGTATACCAAGGTAGGGGTTTTCCAATGATCGTGTTTACCTCCAGTCATGAAGTCTTCTAAGCGGCCATTGCCTCGATCTTGACCATCTCCACATAGCAGCGCCGAGTGACCAATTGGTCGTGTTTGACCTCGCCCATTTGATCGTCCACTGGGAATTTTATCTTCTGACAATAAGTTGACACCACTGCCCAGAACTCATTGAGGGTTGGTCATCCCAAGATGACGTTGTAGGCCGATGGTATGTCTACCACCATGAAGTTGGTTGTCTAGGTCCTCCTCAACGACTCTTCTCCCAGCGAGATAGCTAACCTTTGTTGGTCGATCGGCAAAACTTCGTTGCCTGGTTGGAGTCGCTGTCGGTCGACCCCCCGGCAATTATGTCTATCTCTCCTCGGGAAGCATTGTTTCTATTTTCTTCTTCCCGAGCGGATGACCTATTTCGCTGATGTTGTTGATGGCGCTCTGGCTCCCTTCTTTCTTCCTCTCGCCGCTCGATCGATCGATGCATGTGTCGTCGATCGGGCGAGAGAGATCAGCGACGATATCCTCTTGGGGTCGGTCGGCTGACGATTGGTATCAATCCTCGACAGTCTCGTATGTTGTGTGTCGCCGACTGGTGGAATGAACAAAACATAAAAGTCCATACATTGCCCTTCGACACCTTAGGCCGACCGGACGCACATGCTGTACGACATGTGCCCTGGTCTCCTGGTGCGGTCGTGCTCCTTCAACCCTCGCCCCCTTGGGTGGCTGATGGCTGTTTGACGGTCGACGTTCGGTCGGTGTCATATGCTCAGTCGGCGCCTCCTTTCTTCTGGCCGCCTGGGCTTCTTCTACATTGATATACTCGTTGGCTTTCTTGAGCATGTGATCGAAGTCCCTGAGCGGCTTCCTGATGAGTGATCGGAAAAAATCTCCCTCGACGAGCCCCTAGGTGAAGGCATTCATCATCGTCTCGGATGAGACCGAGGGGATGTCCATGGACACTTGATTGAAGCGCTAAATGTACACTCGGAGCGCTTCCTTGGGCCCCCTGCTTCAAGTCAAAGAGGTTGACACTTGTCTTCTGGTAGCGTCGACTACTGGCGAAGTGATGCTGGAACGCGGCTCAAAAATCCTTGAAACTTTGTATAGAGCTGTCCGGCAGTCTTTTGAACTAGCGATGCGCCGATCTAGAGAGAGTCATGAGGAAGACATGACACTTCACTCCGTCTGTGTATTGGTGCAGCGTGGCTTCGTTATCGAACCGATCCAGATGATCATCTGGGTCAGTCGACCCGTTGTACGTCCCAATCCCCAACGAGGTGTAGTGTCGGGACAGAGGGTCTTGTAAGATCTTCTCTGAGAACTTCCTGTTGAACCATTTGGGAGACGTGTTGTTTCGAGGCACTTTGCCTTTCCGTGCATCCCGAACGGGAGCATCGTCTGAAGATAATCTCCGCTCCTTATGCCCTTGGGCTATCTCCGAGGGGGTCTGGAATAAAGTTAGATGGAAGGGGATCAGTGCGGGCGGCGCTTCCCCCTGTGTGTCAATCGACCTTCGGTTCTGTCCCCATACGAAGAGTTGCTCCGCTCGGTCTTCTTGCCCCGCTCGCCTATCGGCTGTCGATGTTGCAGGCTGCGACGCTAGTCGATCAGCTAGCATTTGTTGTTGTTGTTGCTCAATCATTTTTGCTGCTCAGGCTTGAACGAGCATCTCCATCTTCTCCTCAGTGAGTGTCACGATGGTGAGTCGTCCAGCGTCTTCCATCTTCTCATCTCGGATAGTGCTCCTATTTCGAGATGTAAGTCGTTGTATATTGGGAGACGATTGCTAATGAACCGTAAACACATGGGTGGGGCCTTGTCCTTAGGGATTGGATAAGTTTACCCAAAAGGGTTGTGTCGATGTCCGAAAGGATAACTCGACAACCGACGAGATTAGGTCGGTAACAACGATACCAAGAAGGGTATGCCTCTTATCCAAAGGGTACTTCGATAATCGAAAGGGATAAGGTCCACATCATCATACCAAACTCCACCAGTTAGAGTTATCAATCATCGTCGAGATGACTAATCAGGCCCAAATGTTGGATCTCAACACCAAAGATCCATATACTCGTATATAAAAATATCTAACAACACTATCCCAGCCTTGTTCTCGGTCGACCTCTCAGTCGATCGAACCTCCTGAAAGACTACATTGTCAGTAGAGGTGTAAATGAACTAAACTGCTCATGAGCTATTCGAAACTTAATTCGATAAAAACTCACTTGAGCTCGTTTAATGAGACTCATTAAGATAAACAAACTAAGTTCAAGTTTCATAATATTCGGTTCGTTAGCTCGTGAACATGTTCGTTAAGTTGATGAATCAACTTTTAAATAAAAAATAATAGTTTTGATATTTAATTTATAGATTTTATACTCTATTTATGAAACATATAGACAAATATATTAAATTTATTTATTAGAATAAAATTATAAATTTTTATAAGAATATTATAATTTTTCATAAATATATAATTTAGTTTTTAATGAATATTTAAATTTATAATTTATATTTATTAAACTTGTTTAGGCTTAATAAAATTTCAAATAAGCTTGTGAGTCATGAATATATTCGTTAAATAAAGTCTGAGCTTAACTCGATTATAAACGAGTTAAACTCAAACATTCAAAAGTTCGGCTTGCTCGGCTCGATTACACCCGTAGCTGTCAGAGAAACGCAACAACTTGTTAGAAAATAGCAGATATTCGTCAAGGAATATTTCAATACTTTACCATATACAAATCGTAGAACCTTCCTCTACCAAATAGAAGTCCGTCGTATATTTTTTTCACCCAACACCCCTTGAGATTGCAGAGACTATAAGAGACGGTATAAAAAGGGAGGTTCTTTCCGTTTGTTAGGTACACGCTAGATAATAGTTTTACTTACGCGTACACATTTATTGTTCTTTATCTTTTTTTTTTTTTGCTCGGTTTCTCTTCTAACTTGAGTGTCAGAAGGCCTGCATCAGAGACCTTTTTCCTAGTTCTCGCTCTAACGCTTCGGATGCTTGGTTGGTTGTGCTTGCAGGATCATGGGTAATATTGGTGATCCTCTCCCCCAGCCCTAGATTCTTCTCTTCGTCAACGTTCTTACCATCATCACCGATACCCTATCTAACTCAACTTCCTGACGAGATCAATGACTTTAAAACTTATTTTGAATTAGAAAAAGCTTCTTCTTGGATACGATTCTTTCACTCTCGCGATGAATCAATCTTAATCCGACGGAGAATTTCAAATCGTTTGCCTTGATTGTCTTGCATTCGCAGTTTTTACGCTCACCGAACACACAAGTTAAAGAATTTGTGAGGTACCCTCGTATTCAAGATCAAGATCAAGAAATCTGGAGGATGCTGAGGTATATATATACCTGTGCATGGGAGTTCTGTTTCCATGCTGCCGAATTTGTTCTTGCCCTTTTGGGCGAAATATAATCTTCTCGTGGGGAGAAAGAATTAGCTGCCGTGAAGATCGATCAATCCTATCGATGTAGACATCATCGCAAATGAACTCGATCGAGGTGAATATACTCGATCACTTTCTCTAGTTGACAATCGGGAGTAAAGGTAATCTCACTCTTCCAAAATGGCTATGATATGCAGTTGGGCAAGAAGATTACTGAAAGAACAGTGTGCTTTGGAAGGACAACCTATGGCTTTGCATCTGGCACTCGGTTCAAATGGAGTTAAACTAAATTTATTGATTTCTGAACGTGCATAGATTGTGTTTTAGATTTATCATATAGACGAACTACTTTAAGATTAACATACAAAATTAACATAACATTTATGTTTAAACAATAAAGGAATATTCACGGCTAGTACCGATGTGGATGTTTCACGCAACATTGTTTCTTTGTCCCATGAGTTATTCGCCATCTAACAAAACTAATTAAAGTATATTCAAGAAAATATTTTTAAAAAAAATTAAATCATACATATTTTGACAAAAAAAAAAACACATCATAATTCATAAATAGAGCCTTTAGTTAATCAATTATTAGGCATCAACAAAGTGAAACTATTAAAGAGACAACACTCACATGCATGTTGGACACTAATGAGTCCTTTTTACAACACGTCATTTTCTCAATATTAATATTTGTTTTAAAAAAAGTATATCATGCCAATAATTAAGGTTGTAAATGAATCAAGCGTTTATGAACAAACTTGATATTTTTGGCTTGATAAAAACTTATTTATGTTCGTTCATTATACATAAGATTAATTAAACAAACAAGCTTGAACAGCTCGTTAAGCTAAACAAACAAGTTTGAACACATATGTGTCCAGCTCGTTAACGTTCGTGAACAATGTTCATGAACAACGTTCGTGAACAATGTTCATGAACAACGTTCGTGAACAATGTTCATGAACAACGTTCGTGAACCATATTTATTAATAAAACTTTTTCCAATATGTTAAATAAATAATAAAATAAAATAAAATAAATAAATAAATTTAAATTATCAATCTTAATAACTAATCAAACAACTAAAAGTTTCAAACAGTCAAACAAGCTTGAATTGAAAGTTTGATAATATCTAAACGAACTAAGCTCATGCCAAGTTCGAACCAAGCTTAAGCCAAGCTTGAATTGAAAGCTTGATAACATCTAAACGAATCAAGCTCAAGCCAAGCTTCAAACAAGCTCAAGCTCAAGCTCATAAAAAATAAACTAAGTCAAGCTTGAACACTCATTTCAAAAGCTTGGTTCATTTTAAGCTTGGCTTGGCTCGACTTGATTATCTTATCAAACAAGCTTAAATACCCCAAAACTCGACTCGACTTGACTCATTTACAACCTATCAATAATCTAAATGGACCGCACATAAAGATTGATGGCCAATAAAAATGGATATATAAAATATTATATAGTTGTGAAATTTAAGCTATCCTTATCCTTATAGGTGGTTAAGGAAGGTCCAAAAGACATTATATAATAGAATATTATAGGGGACATATGGTCCTTTTTCTTATCTTTCTCGCTTGGTTCACTAAAATTATTGCCTCGTTTTTTCTTCTTTTATTTTTGAGAATTAGTAGAGTAAAGGACTTGTAGATTTGATGTGGTAGCTATGATTACATTTTTTTTCAAAGGAAAATAGAAATGAGAAGAAGTATATTTTCCAATTAATGTCATTGTTTGGGACGATAATGGGCCTTAATGATGATTAATGCAAAAAAAAAAAAAAAATTGAGTGTAATAAAATGAGGCATCTTGATGTTAAATCATGTCACTAGTAAAAAGTAATTTATTTTAGCTAATTTTATTTGTATTTTTATCAATAATTATAATGTATGGAAGATCAATTATTAGTGAGGTTGGTTGTGGATGATTTCTTATAAATTATCATATCAAGTTTTAAGAAGTTTTTTATATAAAAACTCTGTGTTAGACTAGGAAGTACTCTGTTAACCTTAGATGGATTCTTGCACTACTTCTTAAATTATACGTGATTCTATCTGAAAATGTGAAGTTGGAAAGTTGAAGATGTGATGACTCTATTGATTGGATGAAGTCAGAGAAGGAGTCTCTAGCATTGGTCATTCGACGCTCAAATTAGAAACAATAGTAAAGAAGAGAAATCGAGAGTAATAAAGACAGAGATCAATGTTACTTTCTTCATACTTAGCATATTCTTTTATACCTTTCTCAGTGACCCTCCATCTGTCCTTATTTAATGACATTAATTACCGACAGAAGACTTCTTTATCTTAGCTTCTCACATTCATGAAACTAGTATTAATCATCGGCAGAAGACTATTTCGTCTTGATTTTTTTGGATTCAATGATAGATAGAAGGTTCTCTTTTATTTTCTCTTCCCTTTATTAAATATTTTTATTATTTTATTGGTTCATTATTAATACGTGCAATGTCATACCTCGAATCGGACGGGTGACTCGCTCGGCCCTTGCTTCTACCAACTGAGTTGACTGGACACTAGTTCATCTAGTCAATCGATCGGACAATGATTCATCCGATCGGTCGATGTAGTCACCTTCCGTTCAGGTTATGCGGGCGAGCCTTACTTAAGCTCTGACATTGATCGTCCTGAGTTCGACCTATACCGTGACAATTGTCTCATTTCAAGTGAACTATTCCTTATCGCCGTATCAATATGCTTGTAGATTCAAAATAGACGTCTCTAAATTACAAAATAATTTGGTCGACGATACGAACTCGCTCACGAGGAGATCTTTTAGGTATCTTTAGTCGTAGATGACTAATAGATATAGAATTTTGCCTAGCACTCATAGCACTGAACATTCTCTAAATTTTTGAGTTTGATATAGATCTATTGTCCCTCCTGCGATCGATCCTTTTGGCTCTTGTTGTTCCTCACGCTCTCGAGTCACTTGTGAACTTTCTACTCGAATAGGAAAGATCTCAGTTTTGACCTTCTCAGTTTCCCCATCCTCTCTCCGTTTTGCTCTAATTAATTCACATTGAAGTAAATAGCTCCATCCACCGCTATTATTGGTGGAATATTCGGCCCTGTGGGTCTAAGCTCCATAATTATGTATTTAATCAGCATTATTACTGATAGGTGAAATTGTTGGATGCATCATAATTAAGCATCACATCCTTTTAAATAAATATTCAAATATATATAAAATAAAAACTATAAATTCTAAATTTTAATATATGACGTCATCCGGACATGCACTCAGCCGTCCATGAATGTTGCACTCAGTGTGCAGGGTACCTAAAACGGCGTATATCTATAACGGAATGCCTCCTCTCTTCCCTCCCATTCCCGTCGCCGCATCTCACATCGCCACCGTCCATCCAACAAGCCCTCCTTCGCTATTTATAGTATACACCTCAGTAGCCTTCACCGCCACTCCTCATCCACGCTTCCTCCGATGGCGATCTCCCCCTCCTCCCTCTTTCCCTCTCTCCTCCTCGCCGTCGCCCTCGCCGCGTCCGCCCTAGTCGGTGGCGGATCGGCTGCCTTCGCCTGCGGGCGCGGCAGCCCCGCGGCGGGGCTGCCGTTCTGCCAGCCGGGGCTCCCGATCCGGGCGCGGGCTCGCGACCTGATCGGGCGGCTCACGGTGGCGGAGAAGGTGGCGATGCTGGTGAGCAGGCCGGCGGGGGTGCCGCGGCTCGGCATCCCCAGCTACCAGTGGTGGTCGGAGGCGCTCCACGGCGTGGCCAAAGTCGGAGATGGAGTCCACTTCGGCGGCGAGTACCCTGCCGCCACCAGCTTTCCCCAGGTCATCTCCTCCGCCGCCTCCTTCAATGCCTCCCTCTGGGAGCTCATGGGCAAGGTACGGGCCGTCGATGGCAAATGTTCTGTTTCTTGCGCTTCTTTTCCTTCTCCAGAGGAACATCCTTTTCGATTAGTCGAATTCGCTGAGAGAATGCACTCCAAGCGAGCAATGCCATGACAAGGAGACAACCCCCATGACTGATTCAACCAGTAGCAATTTGGTAGTAAACAGATCTCAGAGAGAATCGATCTACCAAAATCATTCTGATTTTCTGCTCTTAGCCGATTATTTTATATTTCATCTAAACGAACAGGTAGGAGCATTGTCGTGTAATGTTCATACTGTGATTCCACAGCTGGTCCAGATTTAAAAACACTGCGATTGGGTAGCTCCGCCCACTTCATCGATTGGAGGAACGTGTAGATGTTGGTTAAATGTTAATGTTGGAAATGAGTCTTGTGAATTCGAGTGGTGGAAAGGTGTTTCACTGCGCATGCAGGGTTAGGTTAAAAGTGCTGGGTAGAGTTGCGGCTTGCATTCTTCCTCTTTTAACTCAATTTTTATATATATATATTTAGCAAAGAGTTTGAATTCCCTCACACTAAGCTGTTCGTTTTCTGATTTTTTATGGAAAGAATTGACAAGAAAATTCCAGATGGGGAAGTGCAGATGTTTTAGAAGGAAGTAGCAGTAAACAAATTTTCGTCTATCGTTTCTGTTGTATCAGGTGGTGTCGGATGAGGCGCGGGTGTTGTACAACGGCTTGCGCGCAGGGCTCACGTATTGGAGCCCCAATGTGAACATCTACCGGGACCCGCGGTGGGGCCGCGGTCAGGAAACCCCCGGCGAGGACCCTGCCGTCTCCGCCCGTTATGCCGTCGCCTACGTCCGCGGCCTGCAACAGCCCTCCAGCGGCGGCCGCGGCTTCTCCCGCCTCAAGGTCGCTGCCTGCTGTAAGCACTACACCGCCTACGACCTCGATAACTGGAACGGCTACGATCGGTTCCACTTTAACGCCAAGGTAGTTCATCAACTGGAACAGCTCTATCCGGTACTTCAGTTTCGGCTTTCCCGATTCTAATTTGGAGGTTTGTAATCAAGGTGAGCAAGCAGGATCTGGAGGACACATACAATGTGCCCTTCAAGGCGTGCGTGGTCGACGGCAAAGTGGCGAGCGTTATGTGCTCCTACAACCAAGTCAATGGCGTGCCTAGCTGCGCGGACCCCAACCTCCGCAGGATCGTCCGCGGCCAGTGGAGGCTCAACGGCTACATCGTTTCCGACTGCGACTCAGTCAGCGTCTTCTACAACGAGCAACACTACGGCTCCCGACCCGAAGACGCCGCCGCCTACGCGCTTAAAGCCGGTATTTTTAGGTCGCCCACTACGCGTTCGACAAAATGCCGCCGGATAAGTATATTACGGTTTGTTCTCAGGAATGGACTTGGAATGTGGTGGGTTTCTGGGGCAGTATGCAGAGAGAGCGCTGAGGCAGGGCAAAGTGAGCGAGGCAGACATCGACTTCGCGGTGACGCACACGGTGGCCGTGCAGATGAGGCTCGGCATGTTCGAAGGAGACAACCAGCCGTTCCGTGATCTCGGTCCGCGCGATCTCTGCTCCGGTGCGCACCAGAGTCTCGCCCTCGAGGCCGCACGCCAAGCCATTGTCCTGCTTAAGAATCGCGCGGGGGCGCTTCCGCTATCGCCCTCCCGCCTACGCACCGTCGCCGTCATCGGCCCGAATTCGGACGCCACCACCACCATGATAGGAAACTACGCCGGTAAGTAACAGAAGCTATTGCAACCAAAAGAGAACTCAATTCGCAACATTACTTACTGTGTCTAATGATTGCTTGATGAAATAGGCATCCCTTGTGCGTACACGAGCCCGTTGAAAGGAATCAGTAGCTATGTAAAGACGGTCCACGCCGTGGGATGCACGGGCGTGGCCTGCGCTAGGGAGCAGCCCATCGATGCGGCGGTGGAGGCGGCAAGGCATGCCGACGCCGTCGTTCTGGTCGTGGGGCTAGACCAGTCAATTGAGGCCGAGGGGCGGGACCGTTTGGACCTCCTCCTCCCCGGCCGACAGCAGGAGCTGGTCACGGCGGTAGCCAAGGCCTCACCAGGCCCCACCGTGCTCGTCATCATGAGCGGCAGCCCCGTCGACGTATCATTTGCCGAGGTCGATCCCAACATCGCTGCCATCCTCTGGGTCGGCTACCCCGGTCAGGCCGGCGGCGCTGCGATCGCCGATGTCATTTTTGGCGCGTATAATCCCGGTATTTAGCACTAACCTCTCAGCCGCTAACGCTAATGATTTTGGCTGCTTATTTATTGTTTTGTTACTGCTTAGGCGGTAAACTACCAGTGACGTGGTACCCCCAATCCTACGTTGACCGAGTCCCAATGACGAACATGGCCATGAGGCCCGACCCGTCTACGGGTTACCCGGGACGGACCTACCGCTTCTACACCGGGCCAGTGGTGTACCCCTTCGGCCACGGCCTGAGCTACAGCAAATTCACCCACACGCTGGCCCTCGCCCCGTCCCAGCTATCGGTTCAGCTGGTTGGATCCAGAACCGAGCAGCTCAACTCCACCCTCAATCGGGCGGTACGAGTCAACCACGCCAGGTGCGACGGCCTCGCCGTCCCCGTCAACGTCGACGTGGCCAACGCCGGCGATCGCGACGGCGCTCACACGGTGCTCGTTTACTGGCGCCCGCCTTCGGGGCACGCGGCCGCCACCAGGCAACTAGTGGCGTTCGAAAAGGTGCACGTGCCCGCTGGGAACCGTGTGAGTGTGGCCCTGGTTCTCGACGTATGCACGCATCTCACCGTGGCGGATGCCTACGGGATCCGACGAATTCCCATGGGCGAGCACAGCTTGGAGATCGGTGAGTTGACGCACACCTTCTTGTTGGAGGCCGACACATTGCCGAGGTACAAGTGACGATCTGCCCCTGAGCAGGACCAGCTTATCAATTCTTGTTGATTGATTAATGTCGATTGCAGAAATAAGAACTTGGCAACGCAAGATTGTTTGCTGATCTAGTTTCATATTCAATCTCGAAGCAGTGAAATTCTCTTACTTTTGCTCAAATTGCCCATTTAAATCTCTGCGACGACAAGGCTCTGTCCCGGTGATTTCTCCACGCTCTTCCCCTTCATGAGCAGCCTCACCTTCTCCGCCTCCTCCCACTTACCCATTTCCGACAAAAGATTACCCAACAAGACGTAATTCCCCGAATTCCAAGGCTCCAGCTCTATCAGCTCCTTCACTGCCACCTCCGCCATGCCAAGCTCCCCGAAGCTCCGGCAAGCGCTCAGTAACGCGCCCCAAATGGCCGCGTTCGCCCTCATAGGCATGCTCCTCACCAAGCCATACGCCTCCACCACCTTCCCTCTCCTCCCCAGCAGGTCCACCATGCAGCCGTAATGCTCCATCCCTGGCCGGACTCCGTGCTCCAAGGCCATCGACTGAAAAATCTCCTGGCCCCTCTCCACCCGGCCCTCGTGAGTACAGCAGCCGAGCACGCTGACGAAGGTCCCGCCGTTGGGCCTCTCTCTACGCCTCAGCATTTCGTCGAACAGGTCGAGGCCCTCCTGGCCACGGCCGTTGAATGACATCCCCCCGATCATGGCGTTCCAGGAGACCACTGTCCTCTGCGGCATTTCGTCGAACAAGGCCTTGGCGCTCGCCAAGTCACCGCATTTGCAGTACATGTCGATGATGGAGTTGGCGACGTGCAGGGCGTCGTTGAGCAGGCCTTTGCGCTCAGCGTAGCGGTGGATCCGAATGCCGAGATCGAGTTCGCCCAGTCGAGCGCACACCGGAAGCACTGCCACCACGGTCGCGTCGTCGGGGTCGAAGCCGGAAGTCTCCCACATCTCGTGGAAGATCTGCAACGTGTAAATGTCTTGTCCGCAGCGGGCGAGTCCGGCGATAATCGAGTTCCAAGTGACCACACTCCTCTCGTTCATGCGCCGGAAAAGACCTAACGCGCTCTCCCAATCGCCCTTTTTGCAGTATCCGTTGATCATCAAGTTCCACGCTATGACATCTCGTTGAGGCATCTCGTTGAACACCTTGTGGGCGTCGGACATGTGGCCGCAGGAATTGTAAAGCTCGAGAAGACCGACCGCGACGGGCAAGTGCGACGCAAAGCCGGAGAGGAAAGCGAAGCCGTGGAGGGAGCGAGCGAGGCGGAGGTCGGCGATGTGCGCGGCGGCCTTGAGGAGGGGCGAGATGGTGAGTCGGTCGGGGGAGAGGTAGCGGGAGCGGAGGAGGGCGAAGAGGTGGAAGGCGTCGGGCGCGTAGGCGAGGGAGAGGGAGAGTGCCTTGATGGTGGCGGAGAAGAGGAATAGGGAGGGGGAAGGGTGGTGGCGGAAGAGGCGGAGGGCGAAAGAGGGACGGCGGACTGCCGTGCAGGTGGAGACGAGGTGGGTGGCTACGGGGTCGGATCCGCGAAGGTCGTGACGGAGAACGTGGCCGTAGATAGCGGGGAGGTGGCCGCGGGCGGCGCGGTCGTGGAGGAGGCTGAGAACTCGCCGCTCTGCCGCGCTGTTGTTGGCGCAGCCGCTGCTCATCCCTACGAATCGAGGTGCATAATGAGGCTACTATAAGTAATCGAAGACAAAATTATCCGTCTCATCATGTACGCTGATACAATGATAATGATTGCTCAGAAAAAACCTAGAATCATCGACCAGGCTATGTCGACCAAGCGGACTACACATCATGGTCGAACATGAAGTATCGACCGAACCTCCAAAATGATCATTTTTCAAAACTTATCGACAAAATTCGAGACTAAGTACTAATTTATCCGATTTACTGTCCTATCCAATCGGACCTAAGAACTGACCAAACACATTGCATCTCCCCCCACAACATGAATGGCTGAGTGAAGAATAAATTGGTAACGACATTTTGTAAGGTTGAGCTGGTGATCTCTTAGTCAAGTGATTATTGGTTGGCTTACAGTGAAACTCAGATATCTATCGTATCATACTCTTTTAGAAATTTGTACCGAAAATGACAGCTGAATATTCAGCCTGTAAATCATCCTTTATAAGTTTTTAGTCTGTCAAATCACAGAGATTTGTGAGCTCGTTTAAGAAAATATGTCAGAGGAACTTTATAGCCTATCATTTCTTAGGAAAGTTCTGGAAAATGTATTAATATTTTGAGATGCGTGCATAATCTAACAGTGACACTATAAAAGGAGTCTTCATCTATAAGCGAAGGTATGACATGCTTCTTATTTGCACATGCTCTTTGCTAAAGTTTGTTGCTACTACTTTCTTCTCCTAAATCGATCATTGACTTGAGCATCGGGGACCCCTTCTCTGGCCTAACACTAGTGCTCCCTGTGTTGCATGACAGCATGAAGTCTTCTTCGAGTCAGCAGCAGAGCTACGTCTCCAACTCATCGCCTTCACCGATTTCAGATAGGAACATACGCATTTACTTGAAAGGCGAAAAGCAAAAGAAAATTAAATCAATTTAAGGGATCATATCAACATCTCTTATTTAATTCAGTAGATCCAACCCCACATGTATAGCCAGGTTACTATTTGGATTATGGATTGCCATAACAAAATAGAGATCAAATTGTTGGATCGAGACGCACATTGAGAGGGATCACGTGGTTTTTAAAACTTATCTTTTTCTTCTTTTTAAAAAACAAAGTATGTACAATGAAAAAGACAAAAATAAGAAATCACAAGAACGCAAACAATTTTACTTGATTCGGAGCCTTCGGCGACTCACATTCCAAGGCCCAAGTCCCGAGAACTTATTGATGGATAACCACTAATATCCTTTTTCGAAACTAACGGATGAGGGAAACGAGTACAATTAAAAAGTTAGAACAAGTGTAATACACTACACTTTCCTTGATGCAGAAATAAGTACAATAATAAATGTTTGTTACCTAACACCTTCAAAGATGATTTGGGGGGAGGTGAATATCGCTTGTTTTAAAATTCTTCTTTTACTTTTAAAGCAGAATCGTGTAGCGGAAATAAGAAAAGAGACAAAGTCGTTTACTTCGTTCGGAGCCTAGCTTGACTCCTACTCGAAGGCCCGCGGTCCTTGACCGCTCCGATGGGCAAAACACTATAACCCTTCTTTCCAAAATCCTCGGAAAGAAGTGGATCGTACAAATACAAAGATGTAAGATAATAACACTCCTACTATCTTACATGAAATTAAGTGCAGTATAAAATAAGATATACCGACAGTAGTAGATGAAAGTCGAAACTCGGTCGGTACTATCGGATGAAGTAGCTTGCAGGGATGACGAAGGCTTGTATCACGAGCAGCTTGCAGAAGAGCACTTGAGTCAATCAAAAGTAGTCAGTCATTTATAACCTTAGACTTCGAGCCTCCTTTTTATAAGTGCCAATGGCGTTCGATCGACCGATCCCTCTGTTCGGTCGACCGAACCCGCTTCCTTCCTTCCTGGCTGGAGTCTGACGTTGTCTCGATCTTTTGCATTTATTGATCTTTAAGGGTTCGGTCGACCGATCATGCTTTTCGATCGACCGAACATGCTCCTTCCCTGTTTGTCGAAATTTGCCTTAATCTGCATTTACTGCACCATTAATATTGATTGGTTCGGTCGATCGATCCCTCTGTTCGGTCGACTGATCAGCTCTATTTCCTTTTGCTTCTAATTGATGCTGATGAGCTGGCCTGTGCTGAGTCAACTTGGTTCGGTCGACCGATCCCTATGTTCGGTCGATCGATCCGGCCGAACCTGTAACACGGAATTAAATAAAGTATTCCTGCAACACAAAGATTAGCACAGTAATATATATTATGCATGAGTAATATTAGATAGTAATACTGTCTTGATCTCAACTTGGGAACCTTTCATGTTTCTTCAGTTGAATCAACGACCTTAGGTTATTCCTTTCAGGAACCTGACCTCACTGTCGCTCCTCCAGTTGTTTACCTCAACTTACCTGCCAAACATGGTCCTCCAGACATGTTTGGACTTTGCCTACTCAGTGTCTGATCACCTGATCCACTAAGACCTTTCATGCAATACTATATTAGCCAACAACAATAATAGTAACATAGAATATAAAGGTAAACCTAATCCTAGATTTACCGAGATCCGCTGGTCCGGTCGACCACGCGCAGTCGACCATAAACCATCCGATCAACCTTGCTTGGAGTTCACTCCTCCAAGACTTCTCGTTACCTAAGGTTACCACCCCCTAGGATTTTCTCCACCTGACTTCACTCACCAAGACTCAGTATTCGATTCCCTAGGGATCAGGTCCTCCAAACCTATCCACCTGGCTTCCACGATATACCGAGATTTCCCTTGCCTCAGTATTCAGCTCCCCAGGGATCAGATCCTCCAGACCTATCCACCTGCTTCCATGATATACCAAGATTTCCCTTGCCTAGCCTCCAACTAGGACTTCCCTTGCCTAGTCTACAACTAGGACTTCACTTGCCTAGCCTACAACTAGGACTTCCATAAATCAAGCTCCATTCTTAAACATACTTAAACATATTTGTCTGACATTAAAACCTTGGAGGTCGATTGTACCAACAGAAGGCGCCTTCCTTAACACTAAAGGCACCTTCAATAGCACTAAAGGCACCTTCCATAGGTAAATTTTATCTCGTAGAATCAGTGTGCTATCGTCGCCGAAGTCTTCTGCATTATCTTACTGAAGGTGTCTTCCAAGCTCCCGAAGGCACCTTCCATGAATAGTACTCAAAGAGTCTTCCTTTGCATGGAAGACGCCTCGGGTACTATTCACTCGAGGCAACTTATGTTTCTTTTGTCCTGTAAGTTCATGTTAGCCCAAAACAAATAATAACCTATAAGACAGAGTTAGCACAATAAAAAATAGTATTGATTAATAATTAGATTTTGTCTCTCTGAGACTAGGATCTAGTCAGGGTCTCAATTAGGTTTTTGAAATAAACCTAAATTGGATTGACGTCTATCGTTCACTCAACCGAGACTTGTCCTCACTAAGTGACTCTCCTCGAGTGACTTACCTTCACTTACCAAGTGTCAAGTTAGTTTCTTGACGTCTAATCTGACCCACCAGGTCTTCCTATCATAATCACACATCTAGACTTCGTCAATCTGGAATCGAACATCCCGACCTTCTGTCGGAATCTCACATCCAGACTTCAACCTATCGAGAATCTAACATCCCGACCTCCTGCCAAAATCCCACATCTGGACTTCACTAATCTGGAATCGCACATCCCAACTATCTAATTTTAATCTACACTTATCATTCATTAAAACTCATGATCATTGGTGCCAACTGTACCAACACAAATTCCCATTCAAGAATCTCTTAAAGAATAAAATCTCTTCCACTTAGAGAGATCATTCGGTGATCGTAATTTATTTTCTTCATCTCACTGTGAGATCAACGGTGAGGGATGCTTGGGTTAGTAAGTTACCTTTTGCCACTTGAGTAAATAGATCCACCTCAAGGCTTAGTGGCTGGTATGATGGTAGGTGAAAGAATGAGTTTCTATAGTAACGAGGATTTGATTCTCAAACAACCCCAAATAAATGTCGTATTCGAATCAGTCGGGGGTGCTTAACCATTCCTATAATTTATTTGTACTTATTGGATTGGATTTACCCTAATTTAAAAAAATTATAAAACAAAATCGATCGTCTAAACGAATAAAGGTTAGAAATATCTAAACATCTCAGTTTTTTCTCTTTTTTTAGCAAATAATGAAAGATAGAAATATTAATACACCTAAGTGGTTTCAATAAATAGATCTGTCACGCACTTACCCTGAAGCATATTTGAAATCTTAGAAAAATTAATTACGTTTATAAAAATTTAAAACTATTTAATCCTCTCTAAAATCTAAATCAGACGGAGGTTAGCGGAGATGACATTGGTATTGACGGAGAGGCGACTTCACACACCCTATATACGCACGTCTCCAACGCTAACCCCCACGTGGAACTCCAAACTCTATAGTACGAGAACTAGTAATAAGCGAACTCTGCACACACTCAGACAAACACCCAGAACATTAGAGACCAGAAATTAGGGGGAAAATCTCCGATGTAGGTCCTACGATGTTCAAGTCGGGTCTTTTTTCCCAGAAGAAAAGTGTACTAAAGAAAAAGAACTATTGAAGACGAGTGTGTATGTACGTGTACCTGTTCAAGGGAGAGGACCTCCCTTTTTATATGACTGTGTGTACCTGCTTAAGTCTAACTGATGTCAAGGGATGTCCGGTGTCGGGGCCTGTCGGGTGAGAGAGGATGTACGACGACGTCTCATTGGTAGAAGGAAGGTTCTACTCTCAGGGAGTAGCAGGCCACTGGAATATTCTTTAACGGATGACAGTTATTCTCTCGTAGGAAGTTATGATTCTCTGACACTGTTGTCGCCTAGTCTTGTCTGCCCCTCCCGGGTTTAGCAGAAGGCCGCTCGGGGCTGACCGCTCAGATGTGCTAGCATGGTTGAACCATGATGAAGAGAATGAGTTGTAGTGGGCTACCCGGGTTTTGTCTAAGACTGCGACGAAGAGGCTAGCTTTCACGATCTGACTGCTGGAGAGCCGGTTGGGAGCTATCTTAGCCAAGTACTCCGACCATCTATAAAGCCCAAGCTGAAAAGATATGATCAGTCGGGGGTAGGCCTAGGGCTAGTCCAAACCTTGTCTTATGTCCTAGATTTGAGGGTCTGGCCTGACGGTGACCGACTAGGAATTATGCGACTAGTGACGCAAGGCGGTTTAATTCTCATCCTTTCTTGACTATTGATTGTCACGTCCTCTTTGACTATTGACTGACATGCCCCTTTAATTCTTGACTATCAGGTCCTCTTGACTCCTGATTATCACGTTCTCTTGACTCTTGACTGTCACGTGCTCTTGACTCTTGACTGTCACACCCCCTTGACTCTTGACTGTCACGTACTCTTGACTTCTGACTTTCTAACCCCCTCAGAGGCCCCATTTATACACCGTATCATTATTATTTCTCTTTAAAAAAAATGACAACCAGTTAAATAAGGTAAGATGTAATATAATTTTTTTTAAAAATAATCTCACGTCAATTTAAATAAATTGTGAAAGAGATTAACATAATTGTAAAATTATATTGATCCTAATTTGAGTGAATTTAGATATGCCTAAGAATATTAATGACTTTGGATTAAATAAATTGTGAAAGGGATTAACATAATTGTAAAATTATATTGATCCTAATTTGAGTGAATTTAGATATGTCTAAGAATATTAATGACTTTTGATCAAAATTTATTGATGATGTTCATAGTTTTAATTTTTTTTAATACGGACAAAGTTAATTACGAGTTAAAGTTAAAAGGAGTCCAACAAATATATTGGTAATATTATTGAGTGGATATGATACTTAAGTTCATTAATAAAATTGATCAAAAGTTATTGATAGTTGTATGATGTCCAAAATTTAAAATTTTTTAGTATAGTCAAAGTAAAAAAAAAAATCACAATAATTAGTATTATTATTGAGTGAATATGATAGATTTAAATCTAACAATAAGTTTAGGTCAATTTTATTCAAAATTGTAAGAATCTAAGATTGGCTATATTTTGGATTAAATTCAATAAGCTTAAGTTTATTAGTGAATTTTTATCAGATGAAATTCATATCTAAATTTTGATCCAAACTCATTGATAATTTTAATCTCTTTCAATCCAAGAACAATATATTCTTACAAACACCCTTCAACATTGGATCTATACACTTTTTTTTTTTTTAAATAAATCTTATATTTTTATTATGATGGGCTTAGATTTATAGTATTCATATTCAAAAATGACATTTATGTATCATTCGAAATCTTGTGCGTCTAATCATATTGAAAAAATTTAAATTTGGACTTATATAATCATTAATAAATTTTGAATAAAATTGACTGATAGATCTAATTCTTATGAGATTTAATCTAAATCAAGATGAATATATTTGTAAAAGTCTCTTGACTACAAATAATATTGTCTAATCTTAGTTTTGCACCTTTAATTTTTTTTTCATAGGATATAAATATTAGTTTTAAAATCTGTAAAATATGGACAAATGCAGGTACAAATCGAATATTTTAAGAAAAAGATGTGTAATTTAATAAATATAAAAATATGATGGATGATATGAAGTGAGCGATTACAAAAATAATGACTTTGCACTTCAAAAAAATGAAGACATATTTTATTTTATCTTAATTTTAATGTAAGATATCAATAAGCAAATAAGTATACAAGCTATTGAATAATGAAATAATATCATAATTAGGTTTATAAATTTCAAATAAATTAATTTACAAACTATTCAAGAACAATATTCTTAAACATTTACCTGCTAAGTATATTAATATTTAAATTCATTTGTTTGACAAAAAATCATTCAGAACTTTATCAAGAAACGCACTTAAAGTTTAGAACTATCCAGAAGGTACATTCAAAAGGTGTACCTCTTTGCAATTTTATGTCTGTGAAAGTTAGCCAGAAATTTTTCCCTTTGAAATTAAATTCAATTTTTATCTCTCCTTTATATATCTAAATCAAGATTATAATGGACCTGGTTTGATTCATATTAGATCCAATGTGCATCTGATTTTCCATACATCATGACCACATGTGCATGTAGTTTCACTATAGTGATGAAATAGTCATGAACCTCAGTATCGTTACCTCTGCTAGTGTTTTTTTATTATAATAAATGATGAACAAACATTTTGATTCCTCTCACAATACAAACTATATTGAAACGCACATATTATGCTTATCTGAATCAAATCTAAGTCCGGATGATGTAAATTAACATTATCAAAGAGTTTGGTTTGATTTAGATGATGTCCAACGTGAACGTAATTTCTCAAATGTTAGAATTAGCTCTGAAAAGATCAAAATAAATAATAGAGGACATTTCTCTCATGCCTTGCTACTCAAAGTAATATTTAATTGTGTTCTCGGGATCATAGTATCACAATAGGAGATTTAGATTGTCATTCAGATATTCACGGTTCGAATCCCAACTACGATGTATTTGTAGAAATTTTTCTTCTAAATGAAAGACGTAATCAATTGATGCTGGACTTCTAGATTGATCATCGCGTGTACTTCCCGATTTATTCTGATGATCGATAAAAATTTTTATAAGATCGAACCGATCATCTAAAACATAATCAATGATATTAATTGAAATTATCATTTTTTTTTCAAATAATATTTAATTATTAAAAAAAAACATTTGTAATATTATGGATGTAGATGTGATAGATAAATTATTAAAAACGATATCTAGAATTGGTAAATCCTGTGAGCATAGTGAAATCAGATCGGACGGTCATGTTGTGTCTGGATGAGGTGTCTCAAGCAGTTTTCACCTTTGGATCTACTCACAGTCACCATCTGGATCTACGCTGCTATAAAAGCACTGGCCGCCCCCAATTCTCCCCCTTGCTCACCGACTCCATTAGTAAGATCGGGAGACGGAGGAGGAGGAGAAGACATGGAACGATCTCAGATTTGGTTTGTTCTTGGAGCCATAAACCTAGCTCTTCTATTCGCCTACGCCTTCGCCGACGGCGACGTGCTCGTCCTCACCGAGGACAATTTCGAGAAGGAGATCGGCCAGGATCGTGGCGCCCTCGTCGAGTTCTATGCCCCATGGTACTCCTTTCTCCCTGAAAGTGTTTATTATTTTTTCTGTTTGTTTGGACCTCTGGTTACAACCTCTAAATATGGAAGAATGCTTCAGTCAGATCCCGATGGTCTAAATAGTCTGATCTGGTGTTTACTGATTATCGGGCGGATCTTGTTGTTTGGGGACGTTGACTCGACCTTTGATGGAAAAATTTGGGTCGGAGAAAGATAGAACTTGAAAGTGTCTCATATTCATCTTAGCTTATTGTTTGGGAACAAAAAAACTTAATTGTGTGGTACTTCTTTGCGGTTGGAAATTTTTGTTTACTATTCACGATTGGTTACTACTTGTATGGAAATCGTAACTGGAACTTGTATTTATTTATTTATTTTCTTTTGGAACATACTCGTGAGAGACGCTTATATGGTCGATTGTGATACGTGAATGGAGATTCCATTGAGGAATAGCAAGTTTAAAGAAAAGGAGTTCTTTTTAAATAAAAAATAATGCGAATCTGATTCAAGTTATTAATACGATCTCATCTGCAGGTGCGGGCACTGTAAGAAGCTTGCCCCTGAATATGAAAAGCTTGGATCGAGCTTTAAAAAGGCTAAATCTGTTTTGATTGGGAAGGTTAGCATCATTCTAAATCAGGCGCAAAAACTATCATCTCGTTTGCTAAATGGGACATGTTCTGGTTCATCTTTTTTTTGCTATATCTTTTATCTTTGTTTTGAGTCTAGAATGTCACTCATTACATTGCCGTGGTATATAGTAACTGGTCTTAGTTTTCTTTTGCTTATGTTTAGGTGGACTGCGATGAACATAAGAGCTTATGCAGCAAGTATGGAGTGTCTGGATACCCAACAATTCAGTGGTTTCCTAAAGGGTCCTTGGAACCAAAAAAGTGAGGATGATTCTGTTCTGAAATGTTATGTTTGTTTTGTTTTTATTTGCAGAAAGGCTTTCTTTTTATATGATACATAATGAATATGAATAATCATGCAGATACGAAGGTCCACGAACTGCAGAAGCACTGGTCGAGTTTGTGAATACCGAGGGAGGTACAGTGCAGATTATATTTACTAATTATTCTTAAAATGACATCTTCAAATATGGTTAAAATCTTCCATCATCTGGATTAATTTTTTCTTTCTACCTGTGGGTTTATTGTTGCAGGAACAAATGTGAAGCTGACAACTATTCCTTCTAATGTAGTAGTATTGACTTCAGAGACATTTGACCAAATTGTCTTTGATGTAAATAAGGATGTTCTTGTTGAATTCTACGCACCATGGTTAGTTATTTTATGGAGCTTCATTTCCCTTCCTTTTTCCATTTTATCGTACTCGATGTTTTTTTTCCTTACTATAAGATGCCACAATTTTTTCAATCTGTGGACAGGTGTGGCCACTGCAAGCATCTTGCTCCTGTAAGTATTTTAGTAGAGGCAACCTTAAGCCTTAGATTAACCTTAGGCCACATTTGGCATGCGTTAAATTTGAGAAATTATCAGATCTAACCTGTTTTGTTTTGGTGCAGATATATGAAAAGGTAGCCAATGCATACAAATTGGAAGAGGATGTCGTCATTGCTAACTTGGATGCCGATAAATACAAGGATTTAGCAGAAAAGTAAGTGTATTTCTTTTTTTAGGACGATAACTTTGAAAAGACAAATTTCTAATCTTTTCTTTCAATTCGGGAGAAGGGGTGGTCTAATTTGAATCCCGTCGGGTAGAATGAGAGCATCCCCCACATTTGAGAAATATGCAGTTTTGATATCTTATACTTAAGTTTCATACATGATCACAATCTAGACTGTTTCTCTTTATGCTAACTGACAATTGAGGTTGAAAGTTGATGTATTCATTGATGAGGATTTAGTCAAAGTGTACCTTGGATGCTTTATCAGCTCTGTTAGCTATTTAAATTTTAGAGAAATATCATATGATATGTAAAGTAAATTGAAATTATGATTATTGAATTGTTTGTATTTTGCAACTTGCATATTGATATAGTACTTGTCAAACTGAGAGTCCTGTATTGCTAATCACCTATATAGTAGATTTAGATTTGGTAAGTTGTGGTGTGGTGTTTCCAATTAATATTTTCATGCAGAAACATCTGATTGAGAAGAGGATCAGGTTCACTTACAATCCTTGTTTTATAGGGATTGAATACCTGAATTGCTACATGCTAATTTATATTTTTTGATATTATGTGGATTTAAGCTTGGGCTATAATAATTGAATGTTTGAGAGGAAGTATGGTCCAACAATATACTGAAGTACTTCCAACCTTTCCAGCATTCATCTGGCATGAAAAAAATATTATTTTTGGTTATATTGTGAATGCCTCTTATTATTGAAATGAAATTGTGTGGAAATGTGTATTATGGCCTGTTATATCTTGCGCTTTATGACTATTATTTCTCAAATTGTCATGATGAAGTCCTCTTCAATCAATAATTTTTTGTTTAATTTTTGGTATATCACCATACTATGATATGGCGTTCATAATCATTCAGTCTGGTATAAATGGTTCCATCTAGAAATTCACTATATTAAAGATTATTTAGTCATCTCATATGTGGGAGGACCAGAATCTTAACTTTGTGCTGCTGAGATTAGCTTATTAAGCTGGATTCCCTCTGCATCTCAGGTATGGAGTTAGTGGTTATCCTACCTTGAAGTTTTTCCCCAAGGGAAACAAAGCTGGTGAAGATTATGAGGCTGGACGTGAGTTGGATGATTTTGTAGTATTTATTAATGAGAAATGTGGTACTAACCGTGATGCAAATGGTCAACTTACTTCCCAGGCGAGTGATGAATTGTTAAAGGTCATATTGACAAATTTTGTTCTTCAAACCTATTTTAAAAATTGGCTTGACTAGTGCAGGCTGGTATTGTGGCTAGTTTGGATGCTTTAGTGAAGGAATTTGTGAGTGCTTCCAATGAGGAGCAGAAGGCAATTCTCTCTCGAATGGAAGAGGAGATTGAGAAGCTAACAGGTTCTTCTGCAAGGTAACACATTTTTCAAGTTTTGAGCCATAGCACTCGCTACTAGTTTTCTTCCACAGTTTCTTTGTGACACCATGTTACTTTGTTTTGTTATTCTATGAGAATTTCCTATCATATATAACATAATTGATTTTGCATGATAAGATGTGAACAAAGATTAGGTGTAACCTTGAGATGTTGTACTCGATATTTTTCTAGTTGTTGCATGGTTGCATGGTTTTTGTTTTTTTTATATCTCCTGTTCAACTGTGTTTTGTCGTCTACTTTTTGTTCCTCCATGCTCTCTTTTGGTCCTCAAACCTCCATTATTCCTAAGGAGCATCTGCAACTTGAGCAGAACATCAGAACGGTGTGTCAATTAACTGGTGTCTAACCTTCAGCTCTAGAGGACAAGTCGAAGCTAGATAGTCTAACCTTAGCATTCTTCCTAATTTCTGGTGGCTTTTCTACATAGATACAATTCCCATTTGCCATGTAAATGACCCAAGATTGTGTACAGTATCCACTGAGTCGAAGTTTCCTTGTATTAATTTCAAAATAGTCGATTGTTTGAGGAAGACATGAATTCTCTTCCATTTGCTTCTCATTCTGTTTGTTATCACTACATGTTGCTGCACTGATCCCTAATTTCCCCACTTAATTCCTTTATCTTGCACCATTTCGCATGCCTTTGCCATCCTCTGAAAGAAACATAGATGACCAAGTTAAATAAATAACACAGGCCCATTCCAAATTCAGACATGCTGCTCATAAACATTCGATCATTCAGCTACTGACATCCTACTTTCATGGATTTAAGACTTGTCGATCATTTGGTTTGTGAAACTTCAGGAACGGCAAGACATACCTAAAGGCCGCAAAAAGCACACTGGAGAAAGGCGCAGACTACGCGAAGAAAGAAATTGAACGCTTGCAACGCATCTTGGAGAAGGCGAGTAGACTGCTTCTTTTAAGCTTTGATCTGTCGTAGAGTATGAATCCCTTTCATCTTCAAATCTAATCTTTGCTTTTGCACTGTATCAGTCGGTTAGCGCTGCCAAGGCCGACGAGTTCTTCATCAAGAAGAACATTCTCTCTACTTTTGCTGCTTGAGATGGAGTCATCCAAAAGAACTCCTTTACACCGAGGTTTGATATCAGACAATATGGGAGGGAAATGGAGTTACTGGGACGAATAGTTACAGCAGGAAACCTTTTAGTCTTTTGAGTTAGAGATTATAAATTAAATTTTCTTCACGAAAGATTGTCTTTTTAAGTGTTGAGGACTATGCTTTTATTATGTTTTTGAAGGAGCCTGTTCTTTACTCAAAATAATTTTATTTTCTACTAAAATTATCTTACGGTTCCAAAAAGATAATTTCCATTTTCTTTGAAAAAAAACATCTCGAGTAACGTACCCCTATTTAGAAGAAAATGTAATATTATGATAAATTATTAAATTGCGAATGCATTAAAACTTAGATTTCGTTTTTTTACTCAAAAATAATTTATTTATGAAAAATGTTTGTTTTTAATTTATTAAACGGGAAGTATGGCCATATTTAAAAGAGAGAAGGAATGAAATAGAGTAAAATAAAATAAAAAACAATCCAATTCCTAACTTTGTTTGTCTGTATATACTGTAGTAAAATGATTATGTTTATTTTAGATATCATTTATAGTTCTTGACGGTAAAAAATGAATATGTTCGTCTTCAGTATCTTTGTCAATCTATTTTAAGATAAACATAGAAAAGGTAATCAGTATCTTTGTCAATCTATTTTAAGATAAACATAGAAAAGGTAATCACGGACGGTTATTAATTTTTGGAATAGTGATATAAGAAAGGTATTTATTTTGATTTCGTCGAGATTTAAATTTTAAATTTCATATCAGGTCCAACGTAATATGGAATCAAAACTCATAAGGTTTTGATCAAAAGTGATAATCTTTGAGCTTACCATATTGAGAGATCGAATTTCTCTAACCACATAAAGTTTCTTTATAGATATTTTATAGCTTTTAGTGATTAAATAATTTTGATTTATTTGCATAGTTTTGTTATTTTATTGATACCCACCTACTTTTAACAAGTTGCTCTTATCTAAAATTTGTGCCATTAACCCTTAGTGGACCATGAGTGATTTTATACTGTTTGCTTTGTATAAAATCTGCAATTTCAGCACATACCTGTTACCCACCTACTCACCTTTTCTATGAAATGAAAAATTCCTAAAATAGTTGAGCATTCCTAATAGAGTGAGATCCACATGAGGCCTGATATGGAATCAAATCAGGCCCATGTTGGGCATGGTATGATTCATATCAGGCCTAATGTGGAGGTCTTTTGCTGATTTTTTCTTATTATATTTTAACATCTTATAAAAGTCAAAATAAATAATGGATAGCATATTTGAACTCCTTGCAATATCAGAAATCCACATGAACTGAAATGAGTGCAATCGGAGCTCTCTAGGTCCATCAGTGGATTTTGACCTAGAGAGCTCCGATTGCACCCATTTCAGTTCCTGTAGATTTTTGATATTGCAAGGAGTTCAAATATGCTATCCATTGTTTATTTTGACTTCTATAAGGTGTTAAAATATCATAATAAAAAAATCAGCAAAAGACCTCCACATTAGGCCTGATATGAATCATATCAGGCTCATGTTGGGCCTGATATGATTCCATATCAGGCCCAACGTGAGTTTTGATCAAAAGTGATAATCTTTGAGCTTACCAAATCATATCAGGCCCAATGTGGATTTTGATCAAAAGTGATAATCTTTGAGCTTACCATATTGAAAGATTGAATTTCTCTAACCACATAAGGTTTCTTTATAGATATTTTATAGCTTTTAGTGATTAAATAATTTTGATTTATTTGCATAGTTTTGTTATTTTATTGATACCCACCTACTTTTAACAAGTTGCTCTTATCTAAAATTTGTGCCATTAACCCTTAGTGGACCATGAGTGATTTTATACTGTTTGCTTTGTATAAAATCTGCAATTTCAGCACAAACCTGTTACCCACCTACTCACCTTTTCTATAAAATGAAAAGTTCCTAAAATAGTTGAGCATTCCTAATAGAGTGAGATCCACATGGGGCCTGATATGGAATCATATCAGGCCCATGTTGGGCCTGATATGATTCATATCAGGCCTAATGTAGAGGCCTTTTGCTGATTTTTTCTTATTATATTTTAACACCTTATAAAAGTCAAAATAAATAATGGATAGCATATTTGAACTCCTTACAATATCAGAAATCCACATGAATTGAAATGGGTGCAATCAGAGCTCTCTAGGTCCATCAGTGGATTTTGACCTAGAGAGCTCCGATTGCACCCATTTCAGTTCCTGTGGATTTTTGATATTGCAAGGAGTTCAAATATACTATCCATTGTTTATTTTGACTTCTATAAGGTGTTAAAATATCATAATAAAAAAATCAGCAAAAGACCTCCACATTAGGCCTGATATGAATCATATCAGGCCCATGTTGGGCCTGAATGATTCCATATCAGGCCCAACGTGGGCCTGAATGATTCCATATCAGGCCCAACGTGGGCCTAATATGATTTTATATCAGGCCCAATATGGGTTTTGATCAAAAGTGATAATCTTTGAGCTTACCAAATCATATTAGGTCCAATGTGGATTTTGATCAAAAGTGATAATCTTTGAGCTTACTGTATTGAGAGATCGAATTTCTCTAACCACATAAGGTTTCTTTATAGATATTTTATAGCTTTTAGTGATTAAATAATTTTGATTTATTTGCATAGTTTTGTTATTTTATTGATACCCACCTACTTTTAACAAGTTGCTCTTATCTAAAATTTGTGTCATTAACCCTTAGTGGACCATGAGTGATTCTATACTGTTTGCTTTACATAAAATCTACAATTTCAGCACAAACATGTTAGCTTGGTATTTTAGAGTATTTCGTTGTCAGTTAATTGCCTTTGTTTATCTAATGAAGAACCTTATATTTGCACTTAATCCTTCTATACTTCAAATCATCATGGGTCTTAGTTGGTCCAGATGATAAACTTGTTGGTTTATTTAAGTTTCTTTTCATTGTTGTATCCTCACAGAAGTAAAATAGAATTTTTCATTATTAGGCATTGTACATTAATTTTCTCCAGGTTAGGCCTGATATGATACATATCAGACCCAACATGGAGATTTTTACCAGTTTTACCTTATTATATTTTTAACACCCTTGATAAGCCAAAATAAATAATGAATAGCATATTTAAACTCCTTGTAACCTCAGAAATCCACAGGAATTGAAATGGGTGTAATCTGAGGTCTCTAGATCCATCAGTGGGTTTTGACCAAAACTCACTGATAGACTTAAAGAGCTCTGATTGCACTTATTTCAATTCCTGTGGATTGCTGAGATTACAAGGAGTTCAAATTTGCTATTCATGATTTTTTTTTACTTCTCTAAATGTATTAAAATGTTTTAAAAAGTTAATTAAATCTTATATATCGTTGGACTAAAAAAGAGGAAAGAGAGAAAGGAAAAATAAAAAAATAAAAGAAGCTGCATGCATAGGAGCTAGGAAAGAGAAGATGGAGAAAAGAAAAACGACAAAAAAATATTAGATTTGTTAGAAGAGTGAAAAAAGAAGTGCATTTGAAAAAGTGTATCTTTTGATAAATAACAAAATAATATACATCTTTTGGTCAAGATTTATAGGTACGTGATTTGGTAAATTGTCATTATGAATGCTTTCATTAAAATAAATAAAAATGTTATAGTTTGTGAATGCTTTCACTAAAATAATAAAGCAGCTTATCCAACTATGAAAATACCTAAATAAATAAATAAACAATGTGGTATTCTATGAACAACAATGTCAAACCATTTAGCAAAAAGCAACTCAGCATTTTTTGAATTTACAGTCTTGTGCCTTATTTTGGAAACTGAATATTTATAACCAACTCATTAAAGCCTTCAAATCAAGAAGAATCGAAAGCAAAAACTCAGTAGAAATGAGGAGAAATAATTTCACACTGCTCCAATGCCCACACAATAGATCCATGCCACATGAACACACAGGACTTTTAACAAACAATCAAATTATAATGGGGAGAGTCAGGTCATCACTGACGCTGGGTATCACATATACTTCACCATCAAATTTCTCCCCCTTTCATTTCCCATTAATATATAATTTTATTATGCAAGTTCTCTTCCTGAAAGCATACAGTTCCTGGTACACTAAAAGCTATACCAAATTATGTGGTGTATATCTCTCGAAAACACAGACTAAGTGGTGGAGTAAGAAATGATTGAGAGGTGGAGTAAGAAATGATACTAATGTAATTAAAATGGAGCTAATACTGTCCCAAGGGGGTTCAACACCAAAGGCTTGGTAGATGCATCACTTAATTCTAAGGGGCATTCATGTGTCTCCAAATATCATCTTCTGAATGTGCCGTATCGGGAGATGAAAAAATTGTAGTCTGGATGTTCTACTTGACGAAGGCGAAGCCAATCATCTGCCTTTTGAAGCAGTGAGCTTAATTGATGTTGCTCGTGCTGCCCATCAGACCTCCAAAGGGATCCTCGAAACTTGTACGAAGCAAGTCCAAAGACAGGCAGAGTTAGCTTTGATGGCTTGTCTGATTTCTGGGCACTTCTAACAGAACGAGCTCCAGCATCAGCAGATTGTGGGATGGTTCCATCTGTGGAGGGGAAAAAAAAGTACGTTGGAAAACCAAGAGCGAGTATAATAGAACCCGGTGTTATTTTCATGAATGCAGAATGGTAAAACTTCAAATTGGTCTTTGGTTGTTAGAGGAAATAAATCATATAATATGTCTTGCTCATACAAAACAGTATTGAATAATGATCAGGAGTACCTAAAAATATAACTGAAACTGCAGTTTAAAAATTATTCCGGAATTTAACAACAATGCTTAACTTTTGAGTTCTCAGGTGATCACGTGTTAGACTTATCAAAAGTGTTTTTCCTCATTATGGCCAAAAGATATTGCAATGCAGTAAGAGTTCATCAAGGAGTAAAAAAGTACATGTTGTAGGCACTTTTAAGAGAATGAGATACCACATCAACAGTTCTAAGCACTACTAAGAGAATGAGCTCTTGTATCCAGTTATTGTGAAACAACTCCATCTCTCGAGATACCCGAAGTACATTTAATAAACAAGAGCAATAGCTGTATCCTCCGGATGCTATAGATATTTCACAGCAATAACAAAGTAAATCCTCACAAATTAGCGAGTCCACAAATAGAGGAAGAGACTAATCTTATTTCACACTAGCAACTAGGAATTTGATTATCAATCTTCATTCATTCTTAAGGATACATAATTTCTCTGCCAATGCTACTTAAGAAGTATTTTCAAAATTTAATCGACAATGCCTACATTTTAAATTCTCAATGTGGAAATATTAGACTTGTTTGAAGTGAGTGAGGTCATTGAAGCATTTTAATCACTTCATATTGGAACAAAAATTTAATGAAAGCATCAGCCAGTTCTTCATATTGGAGCAAAACCAAATTTAGTCATAGCGCAAGCTAACAACAAATTCAAGATGCAAGCTTTACTGCCATTGGTTCAGGATGTAAATATCATTAATTACTACAATGAGATAATGGAATTATGGACCAAAAGTCGTGCTTATAATAAGGCAATAGCTGCTTACGTTTAGGAGTTGCCAAATGATGGAATGTCAAAAAACAAGCATCCAAATCCTTTAATGTTGGGCCCGTAGGTATTCTGTATATTGGATACCTGCAATACAAAGAAGATTTCATACTATGAGTGAACCTATCAGAGTACAGAGAGGAACATCCAAGTACATGTAATCTTAACAATTTGGCTGATGAAGAATATATGGTGGTATACTGAAGAAGCATACCATGCAACAGACATCCAACTTGATGAATGTAGATCACAACTTTTGTATGTCTTAAGTCTTGGAAATTTACTTGCAAGGGCATTTACCTGCAATAGATATAAGTAGTGAAAAATACAGCATTATAAGACAAATATATTTGTCAGTATATTCAAGACCAGTCTTGCCTTGTTAGCAAGAGGTTCTCTTCCATATGGTGGGTCTCTCTCTAGGTATTGGAATGCAGGAGTTAGTGGAGTGCCAGCATTGCCATCATCACTAGGGCCTCCTTGTGCATTATGATTGGTAGTTTCCAAGGATGCAAATCTTTGTTGTATTCGATCTACACTTGAACAACTGCCATCACTGCTAGTATCCAGGCAATGATCTCCATCACTTTCGTCATCATCTTGCCTTACCACAAGCAATAGAGTTAACTTGTATGAACATTTGCATTCAGTTATGGTTATAGCACCCCTAAACTTGACATTGATAGCCCAAATGAAAAGATACAGATAAGGAAAAGTGTCCTTAGTTCAGGAGGATGGTGCCCATCTTTGGAGGGGAAGTAACTTTTGAGTACCAATAGTATTTATATTTAGGAATGGAACAATTATCAATCAATCATTGCATGCCATCTTATGGAAGTATCATGGATTAAAGGTAATACTGATGGCATTTTGAGACTATTCATACTTGCAAAGAAAAAACTTCCTGATCATGCTATAATTAGATTTCATGTATAGCAACTAGCAAACCTAATAGTGCAAGAATCCTATTTTAATACCCTACTATTTGTAAAGTTGTAATATTCCTGTTCACACCAAGATTAGCTTAGAACATTTGCAAATATATGTATCATCTTATGATTTGTTTTGATTAATGCTGAAAAGATCTACTTCCGTTAGCCCTCCATCATCAAAATGTTTCAATAGATATCCTTCAGTTGTTCAATACTAAAATAAACCATATAACTAGATGCTTAACGGTCAATGGTTGAAATATATCTTTAGCTCAGATCGTAGAAAAATTAAAGATCATACTTAGACTTAGAATTATCCATCACTAAATTAAAAAAATGTATATCCCATGCACACTCAGTAGGTAATGTTGAAATGAAAAACCTTTTGTGGAGCAAGGCAGACAAGACAACAGACATGTATTAGTGCATTTAACGAACACAGACAGATTGCAATGTCAAGCTTGACAAGAGAAAGACAGTTACTATGTCAAAAATATTTGAAGTCTATGTAGAATGCTAAAAGTTACAAAGGCCAAAAATTCATTATATTATAAATTGAAAATTCATTATGTATGAAGTGAAACTCATATTCTACAAATTAATATAGCTATTCAGCTGTACCCTAAACTTGATCATTATCAGCATTTAACTTGCATGCCTTCTAGTTCAAGAAGCATTTGTGTAAAACAAATGATTTCATAGCTTAGTTGAATTAATGACCACCGGCTAGTTTGACTGGACCTTGATGCCAGAGAGGATAGTGATTATCTTGCGAGCTAACAAGAAAGAGGAATTGAGGAGAAGGCAAGAAGGGAACGTTATTAATAATTGAGGGATGAATATTCATACGACTAAACGTGTTTATATAGACCCTATACGCTAAGACAGAGAAAGGAAAGAAATCCCAATTTATGGAACTCAATTCCAATCTTGTAAAAAAAAAAAATCTTACCAGAAAAGGAAATTCTCGGACAGAAATCAAAATTAATAAAATAGGATGCTAATATAGACAAGCCAGAAATATCAACGAGAGCCTAAAAATCAAAAATACCCTAAAAATCATAAAAACGAAAATTACTAAAAATAGTATTAAAATCTTTGGGAGCTCGACGAGAGCCTAAACATTGCTTTTTGCCCGAAACTTGGCAGTTACGAGTTCCCCCTAATAAATGTAGATCTCTGAATTCTGCACACGTGGTCGTTGACGGAGCCTATTCCAAGTACCAAGTCAAAAGTTACGACCCTTTGAAGTTCAAGGGTATGTTGGGTTGGTCCTGCACCACGCTCCCCTGGTTGAAAAGAACTCGCCCTCGAATTCATAGTAGCCTCATCAGCATCCACCAGTAAGGAGTCAAGTGCTTCACATTGAAGACATCAAATGTCTTCAAATGACTACGAAGGCGCAACAGCATTGTCGTTGATCTTCTACAATATCTCACACAATCCAATCTTCTGATCCTTCAGCTTATTGTACTCGCCAACATGAAAATGATCACTAGTTAAAACAACCCAGACAAAATCTTTGACCTCAAACAGTACACGACGATGATGATCAACCCCAGTTTTTATATTTGGTATTGCTATCCAGAATTGTCAGTTTCACCTGCTCATAAATGTCCCGTGTCATCTCATCTGCTTTATAACTAAATTGTCCTACACGTGGAACAGGGGCCAAGTCCAAAACCCGGATGTGTTCCACCTATAAACAATCTCAAGATGACTCAAACCTATTGTCCTGTTTCTCGATCTATTATAGGCAAACTCTGCTTGAATGCCAAGTCTCACTACTTCGGCACATCTCAAAAGATTGCCCAGACTCCACCTCGGTTTGTCCATTTGTCTGAGGGTGGTAGACATTACTAACGTTCAACCGCGTTCTCCGTAAGCTCTTTCAGAAATGACTGATGAACTTGGTATCTCGATCTAAAGTCATGGATCAAGGAACGTCATATGAATGCACAATCTCCTTAAAGTAAAGATGAACAATCCGGACAACATCCTTAATTTTCTTGCAAGATACGAAATGTGCCAAATCTGTCAACTTTAACAAGAAATGAATCTGAGGTTTGTTGGGTGCATGGTAATCCTAATATAAAATCCGTACTGACATCGAACCAAGGAGCTTCATGAACTGATAAGGAAGTGTATGAGCATATATTGGTGAGAACCCCCTTAAACCGCTAGCATACAAAACATCCGTCCACAAAGTGAGCCACATCACTTGTTAACTTGGGCCAATAAAAATCGACAAAGATGAGGGTTAACATCTTATCAGATCCAAAGTGTCCTTTATTATGAAACTCACTCATGATCTGCTGCCTCTCTAATATGGAACGCACAACTACAATCCACGAAATAGATCACAATTATACAAAAAAAAAATCATGTCCATAACCATCATATACCTCTTCGAATATCCTTCCGAATGATGGATCAGCTATGTACATATCTAGAAAAACCTCAAAGCAAGCAACGCTGGTACTCATGGTGGTGAGTCATGAAGAATGACAACTCAAGGCATCTGTGACACGATTCAGACTTCTAGCTTAATGTCTAAAGGTGAACTCCTGTAAGGCATCCACTTGGCATATCGTCTGTTCAGCTTGTGATGATCATTGATATACTTCAATGCTTCATGATTAGTAAACATGATGATCTACTTCTGCACTAGGTAGTGACGCTAATATTTCAAGTACTGAACAATGACATAGAACTCCAAATCGTAGGCAGAATAATTCCTCTTGGATCCGGACAACTTCTCACAGAAGAAAGCAATTAGACGCCCAAACTGACTTAGAACCAATACTAATGCCATATGCATCTCAGTTGACCTCGAACACTTGGTCAAAATTAGGAAATGCTAGAACTGGTGCCTTGATCATCTTCTGCTTGACCAATTGAAAACTAGCTTCTACTTCTTCAGACCACTTGAATCTCATCCCTTGAGACACTCAATGATCAGAGCAATCAGAGTGCTGAAATTTCTAATGAAGTCAAGTCATGGAAACTCCGGACATCGTGCAAGAACCTTGGCTGAGGCCACTCCAAAAATGCATCTATCTTTACTTGATCTGCATTCACACCATGCCAAGAAAAGTTACCGATGTAGTAAAGAAAGAACACTTTGTATGTTGATAAATTAACATTGTCTTCGGTTTTTCAAAAATAGCACGGAAGTGATTGAAGTGTGATGCCCATGTCAGACTGTAGATGAGAATATCATCAAAGTAAACCACCACAAACTCTTCCATGAAAGGCCACAGGATTTGATGCATAAGCTTCATGAAGGTGTTGGCACATTGGACAATCCAAAAGGCCTGACCATCTACTCACATAGCTCATGTTACGTCCTGAATGTTGTTTTCCATTCATCTCCCGGCCTTATCCTAAACTGGGGGTATCCACTTTTAAGGTCAATTTTTGAGAAGACCCTAGAACAAAATAACTGATCCAACATGTTGTCCAGACAAGGAATTGGAAACCTATACTTCCCTATAATCTTATTGATGGATCTGCTGTCATACGTCATGAACCATCCTTCTTTGGTACTAGTAGGGAAGGAATTGCACATGGACTCATGCTCTCACAAATATAGCCCCTCACAAGTAATTCCACCACTTGTTGCTGCAATTCTTCAGTCTCCTTAGGGCTAAGGTGATATGCTGGTCAGTTAGGCAAAATGGAAATTATTTAAAAAAAAATAGTAATCAAATCTTCGAAGGCTCCGACGAGGGCCTAAACGTTGCTTTTTTGGGCCCGAAATTTGGTGGTTACGATCCAGTAACAAATGTAGATCTTTGAATTCTGCACGTGTGGCTGCCGACAAAGCTCAATTTCGAATCTCGAGTCAAAAGTTATGACCCTTAAGTTCAAGGGGTCAGGTTGGGTTGGTCCTACATCAAACCTAACCATAATCTGGACTAAGAAAACGACTATGTTCCAGAGAAGTCAAACACCAATCAAACAAAGGAAACCAAGTCAAAGCAAATTGATCAGGGAATATCAGCCTAATTTTCCAATCTTTTTGTCATATTATACCATTAAGGTCGAGTCCTAAAATTGATGCAAATAGTCCAATGACTAGTGGTATTGATTTAAAATCAATGATACCAGTCAGGTGGAATCGAGCTGAAATTGATAAACTTTTAAAGGTCACTCTGCAGTTGAATGCCCACTATATTCAAGGTAGTAGTACTAAAATGCACTAAGAGATTTGCTTCCTTTTATTTTTTGCCTAATGTTGTACTACTTTATAAAAAAATAATTAATGTAAATGATCAATAATAGTTCAGCAATCTTGACACATGTATTGCACAAAAGTTTGAGGTGCTTCACAAAACTGAATTGCATATTGAATGATCAGATGTGGTGTAGACCATTTGCATGCACTAACATATAATGATCCTAGCTTAACTTCAAACGAAGGATGTGAGAAAACACAAATGAATTGAGTAAAAGAAGGATGAGATAAGCGGAGTTAAAATAAAATCATTAAGAAAGTTCTTTTCCAACAGGGTAGTCCATACATTGACTAAGCAAACTACCTACCATAGTAAAGATAGGGCAACAAACATACAAACATACAAACACTTGAAATGAAAATGATTGAGCAGTAGATAGCAGTGAATTAACACAATGATTGAGATAAATAGTTCCAGGCAGTTTCTAATCTCATATATTGGACACATGTTTTTTTTTTTAAATTTAGACAATCAAAATTGATGAATATCTCAATAGTTGAAGGTGAAGCATAAAACCCATTCTGAAATCAATCCAATATGCCATTTCAAAGGCTCAAAAGTAAAAAATAAAAATAAAAATGCAGTTATAGGAACACTATTTAACAAGACCACCACATAAGCGCCTTAGTGACCACATCTGTAGCAGGAATCAAATTGAATCCACAATGGCTGCATTAGGATCACGCTGGGTAAACTAAAACTTATTTTACTAAAGCATGTCCAAGTTAATCCTGATTGATTAAGCCAGTTTTACCCAAATAAATGTCTCCCATGGATCATAGGCAGGTCAACATGTAAACTTTCTTTTATGTGAATGGACTAATTGTTTCAGTTTGGTTGGCACACATTGTTAATGTTGTGTTTAGTTAGATATGTACAATATTTTATATGGAATTATGGATAAAATAAGATAATTATTTAATAGGCTGTGTTGTGGGCAAAATACAACTATACTCAACTGGAACAGGGCCCGAGCCTGAGTTTCTTCTTGATCTAGGCAAAAAAGTTGGATTCAGCCAGGGGAAAAGAACTTGGCAACCTGTCAAGCCAATAGGTCTTACTGGTAGTTGGTCTCCCTGGTGCCTTGGATCGGTGCCAAACTGCTATCACACCTACAATAAGAAACAGGGGCTAAAACAATGTGGTAGATTGTTGGACCCTTTAAATTTTGAGGGCCATTTACCTCCTAGTCCAGGTAGGGGGTATTCGTATGCCTGTAGGGGGCGTAAGGCAATGTTTCACCATGAGTTCCCTTCTTTGGGATGTGCATCAAGCTCTCAATGTATGTATTTTTAGTCTGTGTTGCATGTGCATGTGTGTCTGTGCCCACATGATGCGTCATGAACCAAGATTGCTACTAGCAGTCTAGACCAAGCTCTTAGTGAGGGCCCACATTACATGGTCATAGGGGTGATTAACAGCTACATCAATTAATCATATATGTTATTTTTATATTGATTGCTTAGGTTAATTAATCTAATATTATGCAAGAGATGGAAAACTACAAAATCTAGGATGTGCATATGCAATAGCACCAAGCATACACAAATTGCATTTGCCTTTTAAACCCATGGAAATGGAAAAAAGAAAGTGTAAGGTGAGAGTTCAAATTTTTTTTTGTAACAACAATGTTCTTATGCAACCCACAAAAAAAAACATTCGCATTAAGTGGTCATAACATCATCAAAGTCAAGGCTGTAGAACTAAAAGAATGCTTAGGCGGTAGCACCATTTAGTATAATACAAAATGTTCACTAGTACACCAAATTCCAACATTTTTATATCAACAGAACAAGAAATGAGTATACATCATTCATGATCTATTTAAAGTGGTATTCTCATTGTTTATAGGAGAAAGACATATGGAAATTAATGCAGCTAGATGCTAAGACAAATCAGAAGCAACATCAGCTTTGTGCACAATAATATTCACGATGGCTACTTCCAATGTGCTTGTAGATCACAGTTTTGCACCTGACTATATGGCAGGAATGTCGAGATGGCTAACAATAGCTCATCGCAAACTATTAGGATGCTTTTATTTTCATGAATAAAAATAGAATAATCAAAGCATTCAGGGGAGTTGGGCTAAGTTTTAAACTCCTGCAGAGTCCAGCCAAAAGAATATGAGCTTTATTGAACAATATATCAGAAAAAACATAGAAATCGTTAGGCAGCATTTTGACATAGACAATGTCAGACATCCACATGGCATTAAAAGTAAGCATTAATAATTGTAACAGATTGATGAATTCCAGTAGAGAACTAGAAAGCAAAATCACTGAATGAATCAAGCAATCTCCTATGTATACCTTGAGCTCAATCTGGAGTTCGAGGCATCCACAAATATCTGAACAGCAGAAAGATATGGCACATAGTACTGCACGACAGAGTCGACCCCGTTCAGCACCAGCGGCACCCCGGCACCATAAGCGCTCCACTCTTTGAAATTCTCCCACAGATCTCCAAGGCAAAAGCATGGCTGATAATGCAGCGCTGTGCTGCCATTCCTCAAATCTCTCACGCTTGTCTGCGGCAACTCAAAAGGTGAGACCTACACAACATCAATAGAACAATTGCAGAAGACAGGAAATGGAACTCCTTTCTCGTGTTTCATCGAACCTTAGAAGAGTATTGAGCGGGGACGACTGGTGTGATCTCCGCAAGGAGCCGGTCGAGGTTCCCTGCGGTAGGCGGCAGCGTCGGCTGGGGAGACGCAGGCAAGGGCGGGACCGACGGCTTGGACGACGACTCGTCCGATTGGGCCCTGCTCACAGCAACCTCGCGCGACTCTACAGGAGCCGACGCCGCAGGCGGAGATGGCCGTGGTTTAGACCGTGCCGGCCGCTGCATCGGGGGTTGCTGCTGCTGATTCTGGACTTTTTGGCTCTGCTGTTGCTGTTCATTCAGCCTCCTGAGGGCAGGAGGGCTGTAAAAGCGATCGTCACCGTGGAAGCGGGCCGACGACGAGCCACTGGAGGCGACCATATCGGCGGAGGACGGAAGGGAAAATTCGACGAATTAGCAACACTCTAGATCCCCGTATGGATCTATGGAATAGGAGGATTCGCGAAGGCGTCAATGGCGATCGATTTTGCTTCTATTGTTCTTGATTTTAGGGTTTTGGGGAGAACTGCGAGGGGGTCCAGGGGGAGATCTATTGGGCGATTTTGTTGGAGGAGGACGAGTGTGGTTCTCCGCCTCCCTTCGGTTCTTAGGCAAACTTGGAGATTCAGTCACCGCAATCGGTAACCACACCGCACGCTTCCTTCGATTCTGGGCGAGTATAGATTTTCCAACCATCTGCGCAATAAACGGCTAAATATTTTAATAAATTATGTAATAAAAAATATATATTCTAATATGCATATTTTATTCACAAAGTTTATAAGATTTGATATCTTATTACATCTTTATTTTTTTAAAAAAAATTATTTGACTTTTTTTTTTTTTTGTAATGTATGATCGATAAAATGCTGAAAATATTGAAACCATGCAAGATTAATCATGAGAAATTGTGAAAGGTAAAAGAAAATAGTCAAAGAGCCGTGGACTTTTGAGAAAGTATTACGACTTAGTCTTCCGTCATTAACTTTACTCTTTCATTTGATTAATTATAGTAAACTTATTTAGTCAACTCAAGTTTTAAGTTGAATTAAGATTCTATTTTAGTTTGTTTGACCTTCCAACACACATAACATCTATCAAACAACTTTTAACTACCTCAAAGGTTCAACACTCTAAGCCCTAAGTAGACCGTCCATCGCCCGCGTAATCATATATCATATAACCCTAAATCCTAAGTCACTATTCCAAAGACTAGTAGTCATCCGTAATTTACTTCTTCCGTGTTAAGCACTGGGGACGAACATATTCACCTTTTGTCATCATATATCATACAATTTAGATTCTCAAATGTAGCGCGGATGGATCATCGAGCGCATAGGCGACAAGCGGACTCAATCTCCACAGCAACTGTTCATCTTAAGAATAGAAACACTCAAGGAAATTTGTTACAATTCAAAGAGGAAACCCATCAGTCAGTACATACATGTGTGCCCAGAACGGTAAAAAAAAGGGAAACCATGTGCTAAATTGCTGTACACCTAATAACGCATCGACTAATTTACAGATGTTTGTTGTCACAGCACATAAACTTCATCCAAAGATCAAGCAATGCCTTGAATCTGTTCCGCTGCTTATCGTAACCTTATCCGGCAGCCATAGAAAGTACTGACTGACAAGCTTTGGTGATCCACACACAAGAACCAGCCCACATCTTCTGTTGTCCTAAGATGACTATAGAGGCATCAAGATTTGGCTCCTTTCGATGGCTGTTTGAGTAAAATCAGATTACTTCAGTTAATGAGAAGAAGGCGATACTTTTAAGTTCAAGAAAGCTTAAACTTTCAGAAACCATTTATCTTCTCTAAAGAAAAACAAAGGAAAGCAGCCATTATTTCGCTATAAATCATTAGCAAATTGCAAAACATTAAGAAAGAACAAGAATTTGGAGTAAGAATATCACCTTCTTAGGTATCTTAGTGGTTGCGTCGGAGTCGACGGGTGTTGAAGCTTTCAAAATCTGAAACGAACATAACAGTTTCTCGTCTATGCTCAAAAGAGCACCCACATTATCGAATTCACCACAATAGTTTGGTGCTGAAAAAATTGTGACTAATCTTCTGTGAGCAAAAAACTCGTAGCCGTCCTCCACTACCTGTAAAAATCAACAACTTTACCACCATCACCAAGCGATAATAAAGGGAAAAAAAAAATACAATACTCACTTGGTGAGCCCGACAAATAAGATCAAGATCATTTTTCTCCAAAAATTCAACAAGCTTATCAGCACCAAAAGTTACTGAAATTCCACGATCACTCTCACCCCACCCTTTTGCAACAGGATCAGGATCAGACCAAAGCAAGTCACAGAGAAGACCATAATCTGGAATCTCAGTCGGTCTTGGGATATTCCGAATATCATACATGTTTTGCAACTCAGGTGAAAGGCCACCATGCATGCACAAGATTTTTTCATCTATCAGGGCAGAAAATGGCAAGCAGTTGAAGCAATCACAGAATGTTTTCCAGAGCCGAACATTAAATCTCCTTTTGCACTCGTCATAAAAGCCATACACTCTGTTGATTTTAGCATCTTCATGATTTCCTCTTAGAAGGAACACTTTGTCGGGATACTTCACTTTATAAGCTAGAAGCAAGCATATAGTTTCCAAGCTATACTTGCCCCTATCTACATAATCCCCAAGAAACAAATAGGATGAATGAGGGGGGAAGCCACCAGTTTCAAATAACTTCAACAAGTCAATATATTGCCCATGTATATCACCTGCATCAAAAGTAACACTTCAAAAATAAGCTCTTGTGCAGCTTCTCATACAGAATAATCAGGATAGCAAATAAGATGGCTCTAACATAGATTTGAAGTCAACATCACCACATTACAAATTGGGCACACAAGTTTTGTGGAAAACAAACATCTCCTATAACGAAAGAGAAAACTACAAGTCAATGTCGGGACTTCTGAATGATTTTTTTTAGAATAGTAAGTCAATGTTAGAACTAACAGAAGGAAACCATTGCAGATATGCCATATTTCTCATTTACTTATTTTGGGTTCATTACAAGAAGTGTTGAGGCATGATAATGGTGTGTAGATACCTCGAAATTGTCCAACAAAGAAAACACTAAAGACAACAAGAGCTCAAAAGCTTTATCATCTGTGTCAATTGTAGAACATGAATAATCAAAGAGAGCTCCTAGCAAGAAACTCAGTCTTTTGAAAAATGAAAGCTACGGAGAGAAGATAAGAAGATATGAAACAATGATAAATGCAGGAGGTGATGAAACAACTGGATTCACTGCGCCAGCTGAAATCTTGAGAGAGCATTTTATCATACATAACTAAAATGACTGAGGAACACAGAACGCAGAGTGTTTGAATATAATTCATATACAGCTGAGCTCCCCAATAGTAGTCTTTCCTCTTTTCCCTTGACTTCTTAATACAAGCGGTCAACCCTAAACCTTCTTCAGTCCAATCCAATTGGCATAGAATCTCAAACTAAACTATAGGTTCGGATGCAAAAAATATAAGCCAAAATATATGCATCCAAAAAGAAAATTAGCATAATGAATCGGAAACCACAAGATCAACGCGAAGAAGAAGTGTTTACGCTTCCCTATCGGCGAACATCATATAAATCATATTAATTTCTAGTATAAACTCCCCTTTGACCAAAGCAATTTCATTATTCGAAAGTCACAATCGTTCCGTCTTCGAGTAGTTATCCGTAGAGAAAAGAAAAAACTCAACATTCGATTGCACACAGATAGCGGAAGTGGATAACGGGAATTGACCGCAGATCTTGATGGGAGCGCGGAGCTCGAGGAGATTCGGCTGCGAGAGGAGCACTTTCTTCGCCTCCACGCAGAGCTGCCGGATCTCCGCCTCAAAGAGCTGCACCTGCCGTCCGCCGCCGATGAGCAGCCGGCTTATGACGTCGTCGAGCATAGAGCTATCCATGGCCCCAATCGAGGCCCTCGTCATCATCATCTTCGCTACCCTGCCCTCGCTCCGAGTATTCCCAATTCCAAGCAGGCGCCAGGCGACTCCCGTGGGGGGAAAAAAATTAATCAGAGCTTTGAGCACCACCGCTCCGACGCCAAGTCCAGGCTCCAGGCGATAAAAAGGACGCCTTTTTTGTTATTGAGGGGAAGAAAGCGCGTCGCAGCGCCATCACCGTTGGAACAAGATTTGTGAAGCTTGCATCCGTCCGATTAAGCGCGTGGCGCTGCCGCACCCGGCAAACCGAGAGAAAACTCAATCGCGCTCGAAAATGGCACTTGCGTACCGGCACCCATAAATTACCACGACAAAAAAAAGGGTCCTACACACAAAGAAATGAGTGGGTGAGTGGATAATTGTAAAACGAGAACAAAAACTGGGTTGCAGGCCGCAAGATGTGACGTTGCTTGTTCGACCGATATATATATATATATATATATATCCTGTCACATCAGCTGAGTTTCAAAAATCAGTCCGACAATGTTACTGATTATTGGTAAAAAAGGCGAAATCCGCCGTCCCGATGGCTCCCTACGCCTGCCCCATGGTGATGTAGGAGGAGGGTTAATCAGGATGAATGCTGGGTTGACAAGTGGCTGGGGGTTCGAGGCTTTAAGCCGGCAGACGGGGATATTATCCAGCCCCTGGGGGCGACAATGTTACTGATTATTGGTGATGTTGTTACTGGTTAGTGTTTGAAAATTACTAACGTATTATCATTGGTGTTATAGATTTTTAAAAATAGTAACATATTATTGTTAATATTATTAATTTTAAAAAATTAAAAATATTATAATTTGAAAATTAATAATATGGTGTTATTGAAAAATTAGTAATACTATATTATTGGGTTTCAAAAATTAATAACACGGTGTTACTCATTTTTGAAAATTAACAACACCTACGAAAAATTGATCATTTTTAAAAATTAACAATACAGTAAATAAAAGTAGTTCGGAAGATTTTTCATGTTATTGATTTTTAAAAATCAGGAACATCACAAAATTATGTTGTTGATTACCGAAAATCAACAACACAATATTGTTGATTTTTAAAAAATAATAACTTTTAATTAAGATTAAACCACAAGAAGCGCAATATATCTTAGTCAAAAGTTATAGTCCCTTAAAATTTAAGTCACCAACACGTTGTTGCTGGTCTCTCAAAGATCAATAACACATTGTAGTAGCTATAAACTCGTAGCTGCTACAATTATAAGTTATCATCTATTAAAATCGAACTTGTAACGATAACAATTATGATTTCGTAGCTGCTACAATATATATACTAAGTAAATTTTAAGATGTCATAATTTTAGACTCATATTTAACTATGAAAAATAAAAAAAATAGTAAATGTCAGTTAAAGTTATATGCTCTCACAGTGTAAGTCAGCAACAATATTGTTGCTGGTTTCGAAAAATTAGCAACACAAAGACCAGCAACAATGTTATTGTTGACTTAAATTTTGAGAGTCATAAATTTTGACTGAGATTGAATCATGAGATGCATAATATATTAAATCGGAAATCTCTGAATGAGTTTCGATTTGATATATTATGCGTTCCGTGATTTAATCCCAGTCAAAAGTTATAATTTTTTTTAAAAAAATTAGCAATAATATTGCATTGTTGATTTCCGAAAATAAACTTTTCAAAGGTGTTACTAATTTTCGAAAATGGGCAACATGGAAATTCTTCTCAACCACATTTTTGTTTACCTTAGTTGTTGATTTCCGACATCAACAACATATGAAAATCAACACCATCTTCAAAAAGCTAATTTCCAAAAATCAGTAATATTGGGATACTTCGGAGCTAGAAGAGGGGGCGGACAAATAACTTCTCGCGCTTTGATAATGATGATTTACAACGGAATAGACTTGAAGTAAATTCTCAATGCTAACATAAGGATTTACTTGATATCCATCTCAAAAAAAGATAACTAATCAAAGGATCCACACAGTGCACACTCTCCACTATGAACACAAACTCCTTCTCGAAATAACCTGAGATGGAGAAATCTTATACAAGACTCTCACAAGTATATAATTCAAAACAAAAAATAAATACATGATAAATCAAATGAAAATTTTCTTACTTGATCTCTGCTAGCTTATGGATCCCTCTGGACCAATTGGAAAGTACTGGACCAATTGGAAAATACAACAATAAAGTGTATTCTTTCATTACCGTAACGTATAACACCTTATACAATATTGTTATAGTATTATAATAATTATGTAGTCATTGTTACACATTATATTAACTAATTGGATAATGATTTTTATTAATTTAAAATGATTTAAAATAAATAAATAAATTTGACGAAATTAATAAACAATATTTTAATATAATAATATTCTGAGTATAGCTATCATGATTAAAATAAAATAGTCAAAAAAAAAAATGGTAACAGGCTAACATCTGCCGAATAATTTACTACTTTTTGTATAGTTTCACCATATAGATTGTACGCTAGTTGCTCCATGAAACAAGTTAAGATTTCCAGAGAGACCATCTTAAGAAAGAGCTCCCCATTTGTTTTAAAAAGCTAGAACAAATCTCATTTTGTACAATTGAAGAACTAGAATTGACGGTGGCTTTTGTATAACCAAAATAAATCAATTGCAGGAGTAGACAACAAGCATACAGCATCAGTAATACCCGAATAGTGTTCAGTTTCATAATTAATAAAATTTTTCTCAATCTCAACAAGCTTCGATATCACCTTAAATAAAGTAGTTGTGGAAGCAACCTTTCCTCTGCCACTATCCTTCTTTTTGTTCCAGAAAAATGAATGGCTTAAGTTTCTGATACTAGAATAAGTATATTTAACTTTTGATGGGAAAACTCTCATTCCCGGCTCTCCTCTCAACTAGGATATCGAAACATGCAACACCAACCATGGAACTGGAAGGCTTTCTGTCTATGAATTTGATCTCTCTCCTGCTTTCTTTTGTAAGCATCAGTTGAATTGCATTTAGGTCCCTTCTGTGGATTTTGAGAGGGTTGTGCTCTTTATTCCTGCACCAATGAGGCGCCGCTTAAAGATCGGTAGAGCGATGAGCATATTCCTGCACTAATGCTCCAAAGAGAGAGGGATGCTCGACCAAGTTGGATGGTTTGTCAAATTCCTTTGCTAATCCTGATCATATTGGAAGGTCATGTTACTCAGGTTGAACAATACAAAAATTATGTGATGTGAAACATATTTCAGTGATCTCATCTCAAAAATACTACTAAGTTCAATATCACCAGTGTATTACTTCAGACAATTTAATTGATCCAAGTAGCTTAAAGATATATAACCAAGTATAGATCGCCTGAACATATTTACTTATCATGAAGGAATAATAACTTGAGAGGATATTGCTCATACTTGAGTTTACACTAACTAATATATATTAACCATCGCCTCCAATAAGCTCAAGTTAATTACACATGTTATTAATAGCCCACGTTTCCTAGTGAAGTTCTATCTTGTTTCTTTTTTCTATGAAAATACCAAAAAATACAAGTTTTTAGAAGTTGATGGAATATACATAAATTTTTGTTCAATTTACAGGATTTGATAGTTATAAGGAACTTGCAACAGGTTGTAAGAAGAATACCTGCATCAATGACTAAAACTCGATCGCAGTCCATCACTGTGGGTATTCTATGGGCAATGCTGATAATTGTACAAGAAGAAAAGTCTTCTCTGATGATTCTCTGAATAACAGCATCGGTCTGTGAATCAACCGAAGCTGTTGCTTCATCCATAAACAAGATACGGCTGCGCTTCAACATGACCCTCCCTAAGCAGAGAAGCTGCCTTTGCCCGACACTCCAATTCTCCCCATTATCAACCACTAAAATGCGAGCAGGAATAGATTAAAGTGGAGGTATGGTGTTAAGATTTGGAGTCAAGTAAGAACAAAGGATATACATACCTAAAGCATCAAGCTTCTCAGGTTTTGAAGACACTGATTCCTTCAGTTGGCAACGTTCCAGAGCCTGCACAGATCAATCACTACATGAGATACACATGCCTTGAACTATCTATCTTTGCGAGTATATAAGAGGATTTATACCTGCCATATCTCGTCATCAGAGTATAATCCAATTGGGTCGATATTGCTTCGGACTGTACCTTCAAAAAGTACGGGCTCCTGAGGGATAATGCCAAAGCGTGATCTGAGATCATGAAGTCCCAACTTACAAATGTCCACTTCATCTATAATTATCTGCCCCCTTGAAGGCTCTACTATACGAAATAAAGCTTGTATCAATGTCGATTTGCCGCTGCCTGTCCTTCCAACAACACCTATTTTCTCTCCCCCTCTAATGCTGATTGTGATGCCTTTGAGAACTAAAGGAGTGTCTGGACGATATCGGACCTGAATAGACAACATAAGCATTAACTTAATAAGGTCAAAATTAACTACAATCTGATAACAACAAAATGAGACATGAATTGAAGAACTATGAAAAGAAACTACAAAGATTCACATGATTGTTCATTTTTTTTTATAATCCTTTAATTCAGAAATTTAGCATTTCACAAAGATAAAACAGTGAACAAAATACCCAAAGATAAGGCTCCCGTATTAAATAGAAGGATACTCGAGATTTTTCCTTAAAATATTTATGTGAGTGTTACTATGTTTATCTTGATAATTTCAAGAAAGATAAAGAGACTAAGTATTAGCGTAACAATAACCTCTAGAGCTCTTATGTGTATATCTCCATGGGCTGGCCACTGTGGAGTTGGAAGACAATCTTTGATCCTCCAAACTGCCTCTGAGGGAATGTTGGTGAACTGCCTTATCCGTTCGACTGAAACCATGCGATTCTCTATAAAGCAACTGATCCAAATTGTCCAGAACACCACAGCATTCAGGGAGAGACCATAGGAGAGAGAGAGACCAACATATTCTGCATGGTACAAATACATCAATCTCATTCATTACTGACTGGAGGAAAGGGGTAGTTGATCTCTACAATGTTTATAGTAAAGTGAATTGACAGCAATAGTTTTGCAAATTTTACCGGCCCAACTTATGCTTCACCAACAATATTTACATAATATTGAAGCTTCAAAATGGGCAATATGTAAACAACCCTCGAGGAAAACTGAAAACAGACAAAAAAAAAAAAAGATTTCTCTTGAGATTTTTAAGTTTTACCTGGTTTGATGAAATTGCTAGGAAGCATGATCATGAGCAAAGCAGAAACAACAAGGACAAAACTTCCAATCAATTCTAAACGAAAACCAAGCCACTCGTTGGATCCATTGTTGTGAAAATCCATCCGTAAGCTCGAATCAACCCTAACCAAGTTTTCTTGACAAAACTCTCCCTCCTTTCTAAAGCAGCGAATTGTCGTAACTCCAAGAATGGACTCTGAGAAATGATGGATAACTGGTGCCTTTGTAATTGACTCGAGCCGAGTGAGTTCCCGAGATGTTGCCAGATAATAACCCTGTAGATAATGTTAATTGAAAGATTAAACAAAGGCCACTAAGTATCCCTATAGAACATACACTTAGAGGGTAAAGTGGAGTTGAAGCATGGTATACGTACCCTATACCAAATGTTCAGCCACATCAATGGAAGTATGAGAATGACTGTAGGCCATGCAACTTGACATGTTACAATGAGTATGCTAATCAGTGTAATGTACATTGACACAGTAAGCCCCAAAAAGAAGGGGAGGAAGAGATCGATATTAGTCTGGTCAGAAGATGCCTGGATTTTGCAACAGAAAAGTCCAGTGTTAACACCATAAATCAATAACACTAAGATACTATTTGCTTCTCACATTTTTGTCTCAACAATGTTTAACTGTTAACTATATAATATTTTACTACCACTTATCATATGTTAATTGGGTGAAGAATGTAGCCTTTTATTTAGGATAAAAAACAAGGATAATGATCTAAGTGAATGGAAGATAAGTATATACTACATTTAATTTTTCAAGATCAAGCAAGCTTAAGCAGAGTGAAATTAGAGGATAAGTAACCTCACCCGACTGAGAATTCTTCCAGAAGGAGTAGTGTCAAAGAATGACATTGGAGCATGCAGAATACTGTTGAGAATCTGTCTGAAAAATATTTGAGCTGTCTTGAGACCCAAGTATGCAATAAGAAAAGATCTGGCAGCAACAAGTAGCGCAGAAATTAATGCTATGATGACATAGACTTCGATGAATATAGACCCACGAAATGAAGCAGCCCTATCTTCTGATGTTTCATATGCCAACCAATAGTCACTTGACATTAGAGAGGTCTGCCACATTAATGCTATCAGAAGCACCAAAGCTGCTCCCCACCACCCCCAAGCTTGAGTTATGTACACCACATAGACATTCCAACTGACATGGCCAGTCTCACGCTCTTCTTCTTTTATAAGTTTAGAAGTTCCTTTCTTTTTCTCAGTCTTTGGCGAGATTATGGAACCATTTTCACCATTAGATTGCTCACGTTCCGGTGCATGTTGTTGGGTCCCTTGTTCCTCATGGTTTTCCTGTGAAAACCCACTTTTCTCTACAAGCTCCATCGAACTGTCATGAGCAGCAACTAGTGCAGCAAAGTTAGTGCCTGATTTTAGTACCTCATCATACTTTCCAGACTCTACAATTTGTCCATCTCGCATGACCTGTTTTTCAGATTAATATGACAATAGTGAAAAATAAGAAAAAAGGATAATTTATAGGATACAACATTTTCTTAAACAGTGTGTAAAGTGAACTCCTTTAGCTATAAGATAATGGTTCTAACCACTTAAGTTTATAGGATAGTAGCTACCCAATCAAATATATTAAGTCTTAAAGGAAGCCTTTATGGTGATGGTTGCCAGTGAAGCAAGAATATACATTAACATTTTAATCTAGAAAGTGTGTATATGTATGAGTTATGTAACACATAAGTATTTTAGAAGGAAAAGAAAAGGCAACCAAGTGAAATACTAACTGAATAGAAAAGTTTTGCCAAGAACTTTGAAACTGCAAGGAAAATAGCTACATCGAGAACTTATATGGAAATCATCATCTATGTAGAATAGAGCCTGCGAATCACACTTAATGCCAGTTTAGTCAGAGAGAAATAAGAAAGAAATTAGGATTTTAGCAGTATTTGGCTGGAAAAACAAAAAGAACCATCAAGATGCCCACGGGATGTTCCACAGAAAAAGTGCAAGGTCAGGATAAAAGAGTACCAGAATGAGATCAACGTTATGCAAGAAGTCCACTTGGTGGGTCACGAGCACAATAGTCTTGGATTTGAGGACGCCCCTGACACATTCCTGCAACCGCCCAATCATTTAGGGAAAGCGAGCAAAACAGCAAACACCTTGTGATTCGACGCAAGGAGATGATGAATCGATGAGGAAGAAAGGAGGCACCTTGAAGATCTCTGAGCCGGTCTGTGCATCGACGGCGCTGAAGACGTCGTCTAGGAGGTAGACGTCGGCGTCCTGATAGACAGCTCGGGCGAGCTGGATGCGCTGCTTCTGGCCGCCGCTGAGGTTGATGCCGCGCTCGCCGATCTCGGTCTGGTCGCCGAACTCCATCATCTCGAGGTCCTTCTGGAGGCAGCAGACGCGGATGACCTCCTCGTACCTCTTCCCGTCCATCGGCGCTCCGAACAGGATGTTGTCTTGGATGGTGCCGTTCTGGATCCATGACGTCTGCGCCACATACGCCGTGCTCCCGCACACCCTCACCTGCCATTGCCGATTGCATCGCCATAGTCACAAATCTCAAACCCCCGCAATTCCAAAATCAAGAATGTTAAAACAAATTTACTTTCAGTAAAAAACAACAAATAGTTAGATAAATCCAAAAAGTTATTCAGCAAAAAAACAGAAACTTTGGCTTTGATGTGGAGATCGTTTCTTCCGTGCCCACCACGGCGTCTGGCGATCGTTTCAAAGAGGTCTACCGCTCTTATACGCACTCAGTGACGCAAGGGGCATCGATGACGATAATGAATACCTCCCGAACAGAGTTGGTCAGACCAAATTTAAGCCTGTATGTTCTTCTAGAAGACTAGAACTCTTCGCTAAACCGATCATATACCCCAACTCTCTGCCGTTTTCACCTAATTATCTAGGGGACTTGTCAAATCGGCAAGGCCAATCGAGGGGCCACTGCCGTTCAAGCCAGGGACGATATACCTGTTCTAGTCCTTGACTTTAAAGTTTGATTTAACACACATCCATATAAAATTGTCGGCTTAATTATTTAGTAAAGAATGATCGGCGAGTAGAACGTTAAGATTCGTACCTTGCCGGTGATCTTGTTCATCTCGCCGAGGATGCAGGAGAGGAGGGAGGACTTGCCAGAACCGACGGTGCCGACGACGGCGGCCAGTTCGCCGCGTTGAATCCGCAGGTCGATCTGTTTCAGTGCGGCTGCGCTCTCGTCGGAGGCCTCGTCGTCCCACGAGAAAGCTCCGCCGGTGAGCTCGATGGCGACTCCGTCTTCGCTGCCGCAGGTGGCGGAGCGTTCGACTGCGGAGTCGTCGAGCTCGGCGCTGGTCATGAAGCTGTCGAGTCGCTGCAGCGAGATGACTGCCTGCGAGGCCGAGATGAGCGCCTGCGGGAAGTTGCGCATTGGCTCCTGCAGTATGCGGAAGAAGGAAGTGGCGGTGAAGACGAGACCAGCGTCGAGGGTGACGCCGCCGACGATGATGCACGTGGCGAAGACCAGTGCGGAGATGACCACCGGCGCGCTCCACAGTACGATGATGTTGCCGCAAACGGAGTACATGAACTTGGCGAGGAAGCCGTACTCGCCGTCGCGAAACTGGTTGATGCGCCGGTTGAAGTGCTCCTCCCAAGCTTGGAACTTGATGACGCGCATGTAGTTGAGCATCTCGTTGGTGGCCTTCATGCGCTTGTCGCGCATCCCCATTAGCTGAAACTGAAAGCGATTGTTGCGACGGGTGCCGAAGAGGACGAAGACCATGATGAAGGCGAGGCCGACGACGGCGGAGACGACGGAGGCGCCGAAGTAGATGGAGAGGAGGCTGAGCGCGGCGCCTACTTGGAGGGGCATGAGCCAGATGTAGTGGATTTGGAGCATCATGTCGGAGAGCTGCTGCGCGTCGACGGCCATGTAGTTGACGATCATGCCGACGCCATGGGACTGGCGGGCCGAGCAAGAGAGGCGGAGGCCCTTGCGGTAGAGGGAGGTGATGAGGGTGGAGCGGATTAGCATACCCATCTTCTGCGACTGGAAGTTGTATTGGTGTGAGCAGAGCACCTCCACGAACTTGGCCGCTAGAAGAATGGCGCAGAGGTAGTAGCCCTCGTACGGAGAGGAGCCCTGGCCGGAGGTGAAGTCAACGAAACGCTGGATGAGGCTGGGGCCGATGTACATCACGAAGAGGCGGACGATGGAGAGACCGGCGGTGAGGAGCAGGCGCGGCCAAAAGCATCGGAGAAGGGTGGTGCGGACCGGGTTGTCCGACCGGGTCGCGCCGTCCGGCCAATTCGACTTGAACAGTTGGAACATGCGCTCAGCCCGGTGCTCCGGTGACAACGTCGGCACGTCGGAGAGGTTGAGCGCCGAGCGATACCCCTTGTTAATCAACGGGTTCATCCACGCCCATGTCAGCTGGGAGAGAATAGAGGCAGTGGCGTAGGGCGTTACGTTGGTATTCTCCTCCCCTGCTGCCGCCGCCGACGACGACGGTCCCTCCGTCGTTGCAGCATCCTTGACATACACCCCGGTCGACCCTGAGATCGCGAAGACGAGCAGCGGGACGGCGGCCGCCAGAGCAACGAAGGAGACCACGTCGTCGACGGGAATCGCCGCGCCGCCGGCAATCCGTAGTCCGGCGGAAGAAGCGAAAAGAGCGGAGAGGAGGAAGGTCGCGGCCCAGAAGATGCGGAGCGTCGCAGGGTGAGCGGCCGCCCGGAACTTCTTTTCATGGGCAACAAGTGCGGCAGCGGCGAGGTGGGAGAGGAACTGGAGGAGCAGGAAGACCGACTCGGCCGCCAGCCACCGGGACCGCGGAAGAAGCGCGAGCGCGAAGGCGAGAAGCGCGGCGTAGCTGGCGGCGAGGATGACGGAGACGCCGAGGGCGAGTTTGAACCCCCAGCCGGTTTTAACCACCACGCGGTGCGGCTCCTCCGAAAGCAAGGGCTTCCTAGCGTCCTCCTCTCGGCCGCCATCCCCACGTCGCCGGCCGAACCGATACCACAACTTCTGCACCGAAAAAACAACCAAAACGAGGAGGAAGAAGGCGTCGATGGCCCCGCAGAGCACGCGCTGAGGACAAGGCGAGAGGAACACCACCCCGAGCCATCGGAAGAAGTCAGCCGCCGTCGTTGACTGCGATGGCTGAAGCACAAGCGACGACGGCGAGCACGATCGCGAGCCAATCCATGGCGGGATCGCAGAAAACATCGCCGATCGTCCGCGGGATCACGAAAGAACAAGAAAAAGAACCACCGGCGACACCGCCGCCGCTGTTTCCGATCCGAGCTCGTTCGCAGAATCAGAACGTGCGGCAATTACTCTGCTCCTCAGGCTCCTCTTGGCCAATGTCGCCCCATAAAAATACTACGAAAAATTAAATTAATTAAAAATAGTCCATGAAATCTCAGCGCTTCCGCCAGGCGCCAACTAGGACGGTAAATAAGTCAGAGTCTGGTATATTCAAACTTATCAATAAGCTGAATTTTACTTTTGAAGTGAGTATTTAAGTTTAGTTAGTTTTTTTTTTTTTTTTTTTTTTTATTAAAGCTTGAGTTTGTTTGAAGTTTGATTTGAACTTGATTTATTTAATTATTATCAAGCTTTTAATTTAAATTTGGTTTGAGTTTAACTTGAGTTTGACTCTTAATTTAAGTTTATTTGATTGTTTGAAATTTTTAGTTGTTTGATTGATTATTGAGCTTGATCATTTAAATTTATTTATTTTTTTAATTTTATTTTATTATTTATTTAACATATTGAAAAGAGTTTTATTAATGAATATAGTTCGTGAATATTATTCATGAACGTTGTTCGTTCAAGCTTGTTTATTTAGCTTAATGAACTGTTCAAGTTTGTTTGTTTAATTAATTTTATATATATTGAATAAACATAAATAAGCTCTTATCAAATCAAATATCAAATTTATTCACGAACGTTTGATTCATTTACAGTCCTACCGTCAACAGACGAAATTAATATAGAAGAGTTTTTAAAAAAAATAATATTAAAGAAAAAAACAATAAGAATATTTCATTTAATCTAATAATAATTTTTTTAAATCTAATTAAATTCAAAATAATGTGGCTAGTAAAATGGATCATGCTCATCCAAGTTACCTTTCACTTTCGGATTATACTAAAAATAAATTACAAGTTAATTCATAGCCAATGACTAAAAGATCTAAAGAATTTAGAATGGTTCACTTATCTATTATAACCTATCAAAGGAACCTAGCACTTAGGCAACTTAGGCAGCAAGAGAAGCTGGCAATCAATTAATCTCTTAATTGCCCCCTTTTTTTTTTGGTTAGATTATTGTTTAATTAAACCATGGTCAAGCAAGCAACACGTGGTTTGAAAATCTAAACCCCAATCGAGTTGACCAAAATGGAATAATAATAATAATAATAATAGCAAATAATAATTTAAATCCTATTATATGGCACGATCATTTAAACAATGCTAGTCTTGCTCAAGGGGTGTTAAACTTGCAGTAATTATTAAATCGCGCCATAAAAACTATATAAAACTGATTATCTATATTTTAAAAATGAATTTAATTGTCAATTTTTTTAATAAATCTATTCATTTGTATTATCACCGTCCACATATTCAAATAGTGTTAGGTCACTTTCCGTTGTTTAATGTCCGTCAGTTGGTTTAGCCCGATCTGATCGTGTAGTCAAATTATCTCTAGTGTTGCCAACTAGAGTGATGTTTATCTTCATGTTTTGGCCTGACCTATCGAATTGGTTAGATTAGACACGCAACTCCTTGCGAGAGAAGTTAAGGTGAAATTCGGATATTGTGTTGTCAAGTACTCTTTGCTACTTCCTTATCAGCAAGTATATTCCTACTCAAAGTGAACGTCAATACCCACGTCAATTTCCCTAAATACATAATTTACTAAAAAATTTATATCTTATAATAAAAAAATATTTACATTAATTACCCTATATATTTTATAAATTTAAATTTTATAAATAATATTTCTTTAAACTTAACATTGAAATTCATTTCTTAAATATTAAATTATTATTTAATTTGAAAGAAAATAAAAAAACTAGATTGAATAATAAAAAGTAAGTATTAAATAAAGAGAAAGAGAAAATAATAAAAATAATAAAAAAGTGAAAGAGGATAAAATAATTTAAAATATAAAGATAATAAAAATTTTAAGAAAATTGATATAGTGTGTAGTTAAAAATGAATGTCTAAATTTAATAAAGTGGATGATTTATCACAAATATTAGATATATTATAGAGAAATTTGTACGAATACTCTATTTAGAGGACATCGATTTATCCTAATATACCCTTCCAATGTTTAAATAAGACTTCGTGAAAGAGAAAAATATATGTATTCTAGAATGAAAGAGATTGTTAGAGAAAATCATACCTTATCCGTGTATTATCAATTTCTTTTTTTCTCCTCTATATAATAACATTTTTTATATGATATTTATAATTTATTTTAAGACGTTACAATAGTTAAGACATGGAGTGTTGTTATATTAGGTCATATGATCGAAATTTAATGTGTCCGAAAATGTTTTCATAACTTTTGACTTAAGTTGAAATACATGACTTATAATAATTTTCAAAAAATATGTTGACTCGATGTGTACGACAAGATGTTCATGTTTGAAACAAAGTTTTCAATAGCTTCCGTTATATTATTATTTTGTTAGCCTTTAAATTCAATCATCTTGTATCAACAAGGGAATATTTTTAAGATTAAATATGATTATTTTATTATTGTGTTATTAAAAATGTTATTCTCTTTCATTTTTATGATATTAAAATATAAATATTATTGTACTAAAATGGTAGTTAAATTATTAATTAATTTAAATTTATATATATAATAATATTATTTGAGAAATCGGTATGTATATATATAATTATTAATATATTTATATATAATTATTTTTAAAAATAATTATAATTATAGTTATTAATTATATAAGTTTTGGATAGTATGGTACGATTCTACCACTTCTACGCCTTTTGTATTAAAAAAAAACATTGAGTCCAACTAGTGCATGGTTGTATTATCATCGTAATTAAATCTTACTTAGTAATCGGGTGTTTTATCCCCTTCTATTGTATTGACTTTGAAGACGGACTGATGAAACGAGCGAATTATTTTTTTACCACGATTGTATAAACCAAATTGAGAAGGGGGCGATTCAAACCTGGGAACGAGAGCCAGGACGCGCAGGCGCACTAAAACCGGCACACTAATAAATGAGGCAAGGTCAGGCATTATGTGCGTTACTATTGAAGCGATCACAGGTAGATGCCAGCGTTATTTGTGCTCCACTGTTCAAAGCAGGCGAAACGATCATCTTATTTGTGTTGTTCCTGTTAATTTATTTCTAAATTAATATAAAAAACATAAATTATAAATGACTATCCGTTATTAGTACATATAAGTACTAATATCTATACTTGGAAGAACTAAATTTTAATTTTAAAATTTTATATGACAATATCTATGTCTAAGATTGTAAATAAATCAAGCCGAGTTGAATTTTAGGATATTCAAATTTATTTGATAAGATAATCAAGTCGAGCTGAATCGAACTTAAAATGAACCAAATTTTTAAAATGAGTGTTCATGTTTGACTTGATTTATTTTTTATAAGCTTGAAGTTATTTGAAGTTTGACTTGAGCTTGATTCATTTAGATGTTATCAAACTCTCAATTCAAGCTTGGCTTAAGTTTGGTTCAAGCTTGGCTTAAGTTTAGTTCGAGCTTGGTTCGTTTAGATGTTATCAAGTTTTCAATTCAAGATTGTTAGATTGTTTGAAACTTTTTGCTGTTTGATTGATTATTGAATTTAATAATTTAAATTTATTTATTTATTTTATTATTTATTTAGCCTATTGAAAAATATTTTATTAATGAATACGGTTCGTGCGTTCACGAACGTTAACGAGTTGAAGACACATGCGTTCAAGTTTGTTTGTTTAATTATTTTTATGTATATTGAACGAATATAAATAAGTTCTTATCAAGTCGAATACTAAATTTATTCACGAACGCTTGATTCATTTACAGTCCTATCTATGTCTCAATTATTACACCGAAGACCACACAAAGTTAGATAAAATTAAACAGTACATATGGCCTATTTATGCGACCGATAGGCTAATTAAAATTTTCAAAAAAAATAAAAAGAGAAAAGAGATGGTAATTAATTGCCAGGTGCCATGTGTTGCACACCGCTTGCAATAATTTTATTTAAGCCATAGTTTTTAATGATAACTTAGCGGTTTAGATTAATAAATATATTAATATTTATTAAAGGTGCGCATTTAGTTTTTGAGCAATTAATTATTTTTTTATAATATATTGATAACTTTTTAAACATATTCCCCTGAGTATTTGATTGTGGTTACATCATTTGTTGTCCACTGATTCTATTTTTTTATTTTTGAGATATATAGAGTAAAAAAAATTATTAAACAATATTTGATGATTTTATAAACTTCATATATTTATTACATTTTTTTGTAATTCTCTATTATGTATGTATTTATTTTTACTATTTGTTTTTAAACATAAGTACCTAACATAAAAATATAAAAATAAAAAATAGACAAGTTCGGTTTTATTTGATTTGAAGCTTTTCGGTGATCCCTACTCTAAGATCAAGTTTTACGAACTTATTGATGGGTAATCCATTAATGATCTCTTCTAGAACCGCTGGAAGAGGAGATCGAATATAAAAGAATATGAACAAGTGTAACACAAATTAAGTACATAATTTAAACTTGGTTACCCAATACTTTTTGTAGACAGTTAGCTCAAGCTAGGTATTGGATGACTCCTCAATTGGGTGTAGCAAAGTCATAGCAAGGCATCAACAGGATGTTGGAGTAGTCCGAACCTCAATCGGATGCGTAGAAGTTTGTAGAATTGATGATTTCAAAACCTTAGTCGAGATAGTCTTTTATAAGGTGTGGAAGATGTCTTCCATAACCTTGAAGGCACCGTCCATAGGTAAAAATCTATCCCAAAATATCCTACTCTTTATCGTCGACGAAATCTGATTTTATTCGATGGAAGACACCTTCCAAGCTCCCAAAAGCACCTTCCATAAAATAGTGCTGAAGGCACATTCCATCGCTTGGAAGGCGTCTCGGGTACTTTCAACAGAAGTTTTTTTTGCTCCCTTTATCTTGCAACAAGTGTTAGTCTAATATAAAAATATTTAACCTGTAAAACAAGGTTAGCACCATAATAATTATGATTAATTTATGACTTAGATCCTGTCCTTCAAAGCAGGATCTAGTCAGAGTCTCAATTTAGATTTTTGAAATAGACCTAAATCGGACTGACGCCTACTGCCCCTTCAACCATGACGCACCCTCACTTAGTCACTCTTCTCTAGTAACTTACCTTTACTTAACAAGTGTCGAGTTATCTTATCAACGTCCAATCTGACCCATCAGGTCTTCCTACTAGAATAACACATCCGGACTTCCTCCCTGTCGAGCATTGAACATCCCGACCTCTTACTAGAATCCCACAATTGGGAATCACATATTCGACTAGACTTCCGACCTAGTGTCAAGTCCTCTTAACCCGTCAAATTAATCAACTCTTCATACTCGATAACAAGATTAGATCAAACAATATTTATAATTTTAATTTATTTATCAATAATCAAAACTTAAATTTGATCATAAATACCCAATGTACCAATAATTTTGACTCCTGTGTATTTAAAAAACTCACAAGGTTTAGAATGGAAGCAATCGAAGTAATTGATGAATAGATTTTTATAGAAATTTACCTATACACCTGGACTATTTGAATTTTTATGAATTTATAATTACATACCAGAGTAGAGTTGGAAGTAGATAAATTTGATATCAAATTTTAGATATGATTTTAATAGTTAAATTTGTTTTTTTTTTTTTTAAAGAAGAAGTAAATTTGAATCGAATAAATAAGAAATTGGGAGATTTATTTTTTCACGAATAAATAGTGAGACGGGAGAGAAATACTGAGGTTTTAATCGTCATGCATCCCAACAACACAGTAGTTATTTCGGGAGTACGAATGAGATCACGCTGGGTTAAATAGCTTTACAGATCGATAAAACAACAAGTTGGCGTTACATGGAGCCATGGAGGCTTGCAATTAGTTGCCTAAGGCGTGAAAAAAAATTAACTTATGATTGAATCTTTGATTGATTGATTTGATTTTATGAGAAATTTCATCGATCACTAGAGTCAATCAGAAAACACTCGTGACACGTGGCATAGAAATTCAACATCTTAATTAAGTGTCCCGTTAAAAATAAAAAATCTAAAAGTACATCATAATGAGAAATCAAATCATAAATGCCATAATCCCATCGTAACCCAGATCCTAAGGCCACGGGGCCTAAGACCACTGAACGAGATCGCAGTTGGTGAAGAGTTTAAATGTCCTTAGATTCCGTGTTCCCATGTCCTTTTGTCGATCGGATGTCTATGGTAATTGCTTGATATACACTACATTCGCCCGATTAACAAGTGGGATAGAGGAAACACGAGATTCAGGGACAGAAATTTGAGCGGGTTGACGGCAGGGCTCAATAACACGGTAAGCTAATAAATGAGGCATGGTCCCCAGCCATTATGCGGGTTGCCATGCACCGCAAAAAACTTGCGTAAAATTAATTAATTAATTTATTTTTTTAAAAAAAAAGAAGACAGACAAGAGAAGAGATGATAATTAATGTTATTTTGCACAAAACAGTTTAAATTGATTAATATACCGACATTTATTAAAGGGGTCCATTTAGTTTTGAAATTAATATCCTTTTGTTGTTCACTGATTCTATTTATATTCATTTTATTATTATTATTTTGAACCTAATTAGAGTAAAAAAAAAAATTGTTAAACAATATTTGCCGATTCTATAAACTCCATATATTATTACATTTTTGTAATTCTCTGACTGTACATGCATTTATTTTTCTTATTTTATTTTTTTTTAACGTTATTGAGCACTTTTACATCAGTTCGACTGGAAATTTTACTTAAATTATGAATGAAAATTTATAATAAAACAAAAAAAAATCATAATTTATATTTATACAATGTACTGTGTTTGTCGGGTTCAGGCAATATCAATTTTTATAGAAACATTGACCAAAAAAGCGACTGCATACCACGTGAGTACGAAGTTATGACACGTGGTGACCACCCCAGCCTCATTTAAAATGGCAGATCGCCGTAGGTATCATATATATTATTTAATCCAAACTTCTATATATAAAAAAAATTGAATACGGCACAATATTGTATTCGACTTTCCGGTATCAGCATAATATAGATTTATTATTTTTTTAATATTTAAGTATATAAATAAATTCTTTTATAAATCTTATTTTTTTAATTAAGATTTAAAAATTCTGCTGGGATTTTCTTTTTTTTTTTATTTGGAATCGAAGGGGAAATAAATTTTAAAAAACATTTAAGTGTTAAGGTTGACACAGCTGACTAATCTCAAATTGATTCGAACTTGAGTTTCAATATTTGACAATATATGAAAAAGAAGTCAAATAGGTCAAGGGAGGATCGGAAACTTAACTTAGGGAGTCCTAAATAGAGGTTAGGTAAGAGTAAGAAATCTACCGAGTGACTATTCCTAACTAGAAGTTAGGCAAAGGAAGTCATAATTAGAGGTTAGGCAAGAGTGAGAAGTTTATTGAGTGATTAGTTCTAACTGGAGGTTAGGCAAGAGAAGTCCAACCGGAAGATTGGCAAGAAAAAATTCATAATACTTGGTGAGAAAGGTCTAAGTAGGTCGTGGAGAACTGGACACTTAATGATAGAAAAACCAACGAGAAGGTTAGCAAGAGAAAATCCAAATAGATCAAGGAGAACCGGATACTTAATAAAGGAAAAGTTCAAATCGGTCAAGAAGGACCAAACACTTGGTGAGAAAGTCCAAATAGGTTAAAGGTTGACTAGACAGTTGGCAAGGAAGCCCTGGCAAGTTATGGATGACCGAATGTTGGGTAACGGGAAGTCTAAATAGCTCACGAATGACTAGATGTTGAGTAATGAAAGTCTCGGTCAGTTGAAGTCAATCGGATACAAGCAAGATGTGGATTCAACCTTGAAAATATTGAATTAGGGTTAGCAATGGGCAAACTCTAGACTTGAACCTCCAAGTTTTGGTTCTCCAATTGATTGATTAGCGCAAATCGATTGGTGGTCATCAACAATTGATTAGAAGCTTAATTTGTGAAAATAACTGATTGATCAGGGTAATCAATTTCAACATCCCTAATCAATTAGGGCAATCGATTAGTTGATTTTTTCATGAAGCATAGTATAGAGGCTTATGAATCGATTAGCTTAATCAATTTAGAGGTGTCAATCGATGAAACCAATTGATTGGCTGATTTTTTGCATGAGCACAAAATACAGTGGAATTGATTGGGGCAATTGATTCGGACCTCATTATTCGGTTGGGGTAATCGATTATTGGCTCTACGCGAGAGAACAGGAAGCTTATAAATTGATTGGCTTAATCGATTAGAAGCTGTCAATCGATTGGTATGACCCACTAATTGATTGATCGAGCAAAAAAGCGTCGTTCTACAGGTTTGAATGGTCGGATCCTATATGACAATCGATTGGAGGTAAGGTCAATCGATTGAAAAGTGTTTTCCAACCCGAAAGTAACCCTAAAAAAGGGGGCTTAGTAGAATTTATTCTAAGCTGGTTCTTTTGAAGATAGAAGCAAAGTGCTGCTGAATTTCAACCGATAAAGAAATATTTCCAAGCAATAAGAAAATGTTCTAAGCAAGATTTCATTATTATAAAATCGTTTTCGATTTCCTTTGTATTTACTTTTACTTTTCTTATTGTATTCTTGTGTTTGAATTTATACGGGGATTCTTCGCCTCCGGAACATTTCCAAGGAGTCATTCGTAGTGGAATTGTAAGTGTGAGAAGTAGATCCTTAGATTTATCACCTCAAAGAGATAGATACTAAGTAAAAAATCAAAGGAGTTAATATTGTGGAGTATCTTCATTTCAAATTTTCATTGTAAATTAAGTTTGAATAAACAAACTGAGTTATTCACCTCTCTATTTCATATATTTTTGATTAAGTGAAACATTAAAATCTACAATTGAATGATCATGGTATATTATATAATGACCCATAGTATCTGCATGGAAATTTGATAAAAAAAAATCATATATCTCCATATAGTATTATTTACTTTGGACTTAAGCCATCATAGATTTATTTTTAGTTTCTAGCCAAAAAGTCTAATATCAATGGAGATATCTTTCTTTATTTAAACTCATGTTTTTTTTTCATGTATTTTCAATATAGAACTTTGATTGTGTTCTCAACAATCCTCTCTTCAAATGAAGACCACCATTATTTGTATGGTTCGAGCATTCCCTTAAACATCTGATCATTCTTAATCTGCTCCGGGCCTTCCATCAAACATCCAGTCACTCTTGACCTGTTCCAGGTATCATAGCAAGCATCCAATCACTTTTAACTTACTCCGGGCCTCCCCTTAAGTATCCGATTACTCTTGACCTATTTTAGACCTCCCTATTAATATCCGGTCACTCTTGATTTGATCTGAGTTTCTCCTTAAAATATTCAGTCACTTTTGACATGTTTTGTGTCTCCTCTAAACTTCATCCAAAATTATGTCATATGACATCCAGTCTAGACGTTCTGATACAACTTGTTAATCCTCTCAAATATTCAGTTATTTTTTAATTTATTTTTAAGTTATATTCAAAATGATTCATACTAATATAAATATCTTCCGTATAGTATCCTCAATATTTTAAACTTATGATTTTTATTATAAAATTTTAATTATATTCCTAACAATAAAGTCAATTCTCATGTAGGTCCGCTATATCAGGATAAACTATCTCATCACTTTTTATTTTTTTCTTTACTCTGGTGGTATTTTATTTAATTAATTAATTTAATATTTTTATATAATTTTATGTAGATTGATATGGTACACTTTTTCATGACAGTGTAACATAAATTGACTCCCTACCAATACTCTTGCATGTGCTTGACTGTCCCAGGCCCAATAATGTAACAAACTCATAAAGTATTTCTATTTTAATAAATATACTGTAAATTAGAGAATATTTTTTAATCATAATAATAGTTTTATATGTAATTCTCATGTCTAAAAAATTTTATTTTCATTCTTTATGTATAAAATTTTATTTAATTAACTCTCTCATATAAATATCATTATCTAATTATCCTTCAAATTTTTTAGATAAAAAAAAATCTAAAAATGAGTATAATTTTTCTTAAATTCAACACTTTAAAATAGAATCGAGTATATTTTCTATCAAAATTATCCCTAATAGGTACAAAACATCCAAAAATATGTATAATTCCTATTAAATTCAGTATTTTAAATTAGAATCGAGTATATTTTTTTATTAAATTGAGCACGACTTTCTAATTACATTTCAAATTTTTTAGGTATAAAAAAATCTAAAAATGAGTATAATTACTCTTAAATTTAGTACTTTAAACTAAAATAGAGTATATTTTTTTATCAAAATTATTCCTTATATTTTTTAAGTAAAAAAAGTTTTAAAATGGATATAATTTCTGTTAAATTCAGCACTTTAAATTAAAATCGAGTATATTTTCTATCAGCACAATTTTTTTTCTACTTAATATAATTCCTCTTAAATTCAGCATCATTTAAATAAAATCTAGTATATTTTATATACTAGATTCTAGTTTAATATGCTGAATTTAAGAAAAATTATATTTATTTTTAGACTTTTTATACCTAAAAATATCAAGAGTAATTAGATAAATTAATGTCCATTATATTTGATTGGGAATTGAAAATAAAAATTTTTATCAATAGAAATTATATGTAAAATTTTATCCCTTTAATATACCTTGAAAGTATATTTGAAGGTATTTATTTGATGTTTAGTGAGAATTTAGAAATATATTTTTTATTAAGAGATGAATAATGATAAATTTATCTTTCGAGATATTTAGACCAAACAAAGTACTTGTCAATTGAAATAACCATTTGAATCGATGGTAACAGATTAAAAAGGCTAGAGGAGAAGTGGGGAAGAGGATGAATAACATTTGATCTAAAAATGTTTTAAAAGAAATTAAATGTAGTAAATATTATATAATTTGTCAACTTTTTTTTAATAAAATATTACATCTCGATCTACAAAGCAACATATTTTAATTAAAAGTGATGTCAAAGTATTTAATATTTATACTTAATATTATTTTGGTTTAAAATTTAGTCAATTCAAAATATATCAACAACACGTGGATCACATGTTATCTGACACGAGAAAAGAGTAGCTGTAGTGTAAAAGCCTAAAAGTTTGGATCATGTTTGAGTATGATATTAATGGAAAGAAAATTATCTTTTCCTACCTTTTATCTTGCCTATTTTAATTTAACATGCTCACTTCATATTTTTACTATATAATTCATTCATTTATTATTATATATTTTATTTTAAAAATTCAATACTTAATACTTCAAGTCACATATTTACTCAAAAAATGGTACCAATAAATAATTTAGGTGAAGTGTTTTCTAATATATTAATATATGATAATTTTAATTTTCTAATGGAGGGATATGGTTGAATTGGACGGTCAACGTTGCGGTAAGAATTTGATACTTAGTTTTTTTTTTTAATTGCACGGGTGTTGGCATCCGTCCCCATATTGTTGCGTCGATATATAAAAGAATATTATTATAAATAAGTATATATCTTATAAACGACTCAAAACTGATACTCCTGTTCTAATATTTAGGAGAAAGAATTTCTAGAAATATATATATTTTTTAAATCTCATTGAAAAATATAATAACGACGTATACATTATAAAAGGACCATCATTATTGAGGCATTCAATAAAAGTCAAGTCAACGGCTAGACTAAATTCCAAATTATGATTCCACCTTTTATATTTTTTTCTTAATCCAAATTAATTAATTAACTGAGAACATCTCTATTAGTTATCATATTCAATAATTTTATCCTAAATTTTAAATAGAACGATTAATTTTTTTAATTAATTATCCTATCTATTTCCTAAATTAGTATTTATGAATATTATTTTTTTATATTTAGGGAATGAATTTATTTCTTAAATATTATAAAGGAGAGAGAAAAAATAGAGAAGTTGATATATGATATAGTGAAAAATAAATATTAAAATTTAATAAAATAATTTTTTTATTTTATATTATGTATTTTGGATAAAAATAAGTGTGGATACTTTAACATGATTGCAAAGAGGAAGACAAAACATACACCATCATGCATGAGGTGGAATTGGATCAATCAGTTACGTATTTGTAATTAAGTCTAATGCCAAACAACATCCCATCCATGCATTTGGTAATAATAATAATAATAATAATAATAATAATTATTATTATTATTATTATTATTATTATTATTATTATTATTGGTCGATTGAACCAAGAATTTTATGTACTCTAAAAACAAAAGTATAATCCATAACAACATGGAAATATTTCATAGTTATATTCACAAAGAATTTGTCGTTCGCATAATGACAAAGGGGAGAATGAACCTTTGCTTTGTTTGTTTGTATTGTTGGATTTGATTCTCTAATGACACCTCACAACATTGATCTAATTTGTATTTGGTGGAAGGGGGAAGCATAAATTTTTGCATTACCTTTAGAGTGTTTGATTTATGGACCTTCAGAATTTTTTTATATTCTTGTTCTTTTTTGTTTATTTTAATTATCTATGCTTTCTAAACGAATGTTTTTTTCCTTCTTATTTTGATAGAAAGTAAATAAAGATTTAAAATTTGAGGATTTCTTTTAAAATTTGTTGAGATTTTTAAAATAATATCTTAATATCATAATTAATAAAAAAATGGTGTAATCTTTTAGAACAAATCTTTATTATTGAGCCCGTTATTGATGTTGATATACTTAGTCTTTCCGGGAACATAAAAGCATCATGTGTCATCGTGTTTCCATATAATTAGAACTTAAAAGATAGAAAAGGAGAGGTTTTGATGCTCTTAGGCTCTACCTCAACCCCCTTAAAGGAAAAGCACCATCAAAATACTCTTTATTCAAATCGACACTTTAAAGTTCAATGAATACTAGGAGACTCTAACACTCAAAGAAAGTTTAGATGTGGTAAGAGTCTACTTCCCAATCAGTAATCTCTTTGAACTAAAGACACCTAAAGGAATCTTGTGTCAGATAGCGATATTATTCAATGGTCTCATTCAAAAGAGAGAAACATGATACCTAAGTGTTTGGTTCCATTCTAATTCTTTTAAGTACAAAAACTATGCATCCACATTTTTAAGTAAAAAGAAAAAATAAATAAAGAGAGTAAAAATAGACCGAAAAAAAAGCTACTCAAATCCAACAATTCAAAGTCATTTTTAGGTTGTATAAAATTTAAATAATAATAATAATAATAATGTATTTTCATCTAAAATCCTGAAATGAAAGTTTAAAAACACTCAAACTAATTTTAAAATTTTGAAAAAAGATTATTGATATATTGTTTCCATCACAATTATAAAAATTACAAGTATTCATATAAATTTATGAAAAATCTAATATTCTAAATTCTTAATTTTCCAAAATTTAATCAAAGTCACATTAGTTTGTGTTAGAAGATTGTTGGTACAATCATCCTTAGGTTAAGGTTGATTAATTTGACTAAACTCGAGTAGATTCGAGTTTGAATTTCGATGTTTGGATAATATGTTTGGAAAATATCTGAAAGAGGCAAGTAGATCAAGGTTGATCGAATACTTGACGATACATGCATGAGAGGAAAGTCAAGGAGGTTGTGGAGGACCGGATATCTAACTAGCAAAGTTCTAACTCGAGGGTTAAGGAAGGGTAAAGTACTAACTGGAGGTTAGGCAAAACAAAGTTCTAACTCGAGGGTTAGGCAAGGGTGAAGTCTTAACTGAAAGTTAGGCAAGGTAAAATCCTAGTGGGTCAAGGAGGACTGCACGTTGGTAAAAAAAAGTCCTAACTATAGTTAGGTAAAAGGAAGTCCAAGTGAATCAAGGAGGACTGCACGTTGGCAAGACAAAGTCCTAACTTGAGGGTTATGTAAGGTAAAGTCTAAGTGGGTCAAGGAGAACCACACGTTGACAAAGAAAAATCCTAATTACGATTAGGCAAAAGGAAGTCAAAGTGGATCAAGGAGGACTGCATGTTGGTAAAGGGAAGTCTTAATTGCGGTTAACTAAAGGTAAATCCAAGTAGGTCAAGGAGGCCCACACTTGGTGCTTGGAAGTCTAATGGAAAGTTGACAAAATCCAAGTGTAACGACCCGCCTCCTACTGTCTAGGCTGTGAGGCCGATCGTTACATTAGTCTGTGCTAAACTATTCCATGACCGTCATTAAATCTAAGTGCGGAAGCTATACTAATTAATTTTTTTTCTAAACTATTATCATTTCTTGGTTCTACATGTGCTAAGGGGTGTAATCTAAACTATTCATGACATATATTACATCTCCCAATGGTCAAGGAACTTAACTAAGAGTTTCTTGCTGATATCAAGCCTCCCAATCGATCCACGGATCGATTGGAATGGCCGGATCGATCCAGGTAGCTACTGTATACGGAACGTGGGTTGGATCGATCCAGTGATTGATCCAGCACGGTACTGTGCTCGGGCAATATTCTGGATCGATCGGCTGATCGATCCAGACTGGCCAATCGATCCAGTGATCGATCCCAGAGCCTTCTGTCCGTGACAGAACTTGCTGGATTGATCGACCGATCGATCAAGAGGCCTACTGTTCGCGAGACCAGATGCCCAGTCGATCCTTCGATCGATTGGAAACTCTCGAATCAATCAGCTGATCGATTCGAGTTTCTGATTTCGTGCCAAAGGTCTGATTTCAGCACTGCTTCATGCCTCAATCACATTACAAGGTCTAAACTAAATGTCAAACATTCTAACATCACAAAAATAGTGTTCTAAACATGATAGGATGCATGATTAACTAATTCATAACACTTAACATACGAAGGTGCAAAATAACAAAATGCTAAAAGGTTCTAATGCTTAAAAACAAGCTTGCTGAAATTCCCTAAGATCTCTACTCCAAGTTCCATCCACACACATCTTTATCGCATTGCCCTCCAGCCTCCGCTAGTCCATCTTTCCTTTACCTTTATCTGCAGTATAATGAAAAGTATCTGTAAGCTTTCGCTTAGTAAGAAACCATCTACCTCACTAAAACATACATACGATGAAATTCATGATTTTAAAACATGCTATTTGAAGTACAAACTGAATATACTAAACATGGCATGACATACAACACATAGGAAGCTAATTGATCATGGCAATAAAAGCTAATCATAAACTATCATGTTGTATGAACAGAAACTACACTGTTACAAAAGCTGAACTGAGCTAATTCTAGCTAATGCTAAAGCTGTACTGAATTCACCTAACTATCTTATGAGAGTTTGAAAACTTAATACATCTAATAGGTGAAAATACATAATCATGCTGTTGTTTGGGCCCGACAACTGTACTTGCTATGCGCGCATCCCTGACTAGACCCGGGTTTGCAAGTCCCAAATTTAGTAGGGTTTACTAGGTTGTCTGAACCTAGGGACGACTGTGGGAGTCCAACCCAATGGATATCTAATCCAATACAGTGCCACTGAGAAAGTAAAATACTGAACATAAGCTAATAAATTCTTGTCTTGCTTTTACTAGGTTGTCTAAACCCAGAACTAGATTATCTAAACCTAGAGGCGACTGTGGGAGCCCACCCATTGGACATCTAGTCCTGTAAAAGCTGGAGCAAGACTAAATAAGCTATAAAATGCTTCTATTGCATTTATCTAAGTTACTAAAATGCCTAAGTTGCATTTTTCTGTGCTAAACATTTAATCGAACACTTGGTATGCGCTAATTCGCATCCTTTGTGTCAATAGTCTACATATTACTAAACTAAGACATGGAATTCACACGAAAGCTACTTATACTGCAGGTGAGGGGTTTCTTACATCCTGTTCGGATTTTCTTACGATTCCAATCGCTAGATTTCCAGAGGAGACGATCCTTTCGACGATCTTTTCGCGTCTATGCGTTCCTCTCGCGGAGGGGAGCGTCCTCGTGTCAAAGTCGTCGCCTGAAAGTTCCCTTGGGCGGAACCCTAGCCTTCCTTGTGGTTGGCGCCGAGAGAGGAAGAAAAGAGAGGTGGGCGGCGGTGAGGTTTTGAGGAGAGGAAAAATCACGATCCAAATAACCCTTCACTTAATTATTTCTTATTTATATTAAGTGATCTAATTCGCCCCAACTCTAACTTAAATAAAATTGATTCCCTTTCCTTTCAGCACGGCCCTGCTGGGTTCACTTGGTTACTAGAGTCCGCTATAAGTCGTAGGACCCATAGGTCTCGGGTTCAATTCTCGCGTAGGCTATTTTACAGTTCTATTTGTTTTTGCTACTTCCGCTGCTCTAAAAATTCTATTAAAATATCCTAAAATTCCAGAAAAATCGTAGAATATTCCTAAAATAGTTTTGAGAATTTTTGGGCGTTACAATCCCCCATACCTTATAAAAAAGTTCGTCCTCGAACTTAGAATAACTCTGGGTACTTCTGTCTCATACTAGCTTCTGTCTCCCAAGTTGCCTCTTCCGCTGTGTGATTTTGCCAAATGACCTTTACTAATGGTACTTCCTTATTCCGCAATTTCTTAACTGCTCGATCTACTATCTGAGTAGGCCGCCTGTCATAGCTGAGGTCTTCGCGGACTTGTACCTGCTGTGGCTCAATCACCTGGGTGGCATCTGGGATATGCTTCTTCAGCATAGAGACATGAAATACATTGTGGACAGCTGACATTTCCTGGGGTAACTCTAGCTCATATGCTACCTTGCCCACTCTTCTGCTGATAAGGTATGGTCCCACGTATCTGGGACTTAGCTTGCCCTTCTTCCCAAACCGCATTACTCCCTTCATGGGAGCTATTATGAGGAACACTGAATCCCCAACTGAAAACTCTAAAGGTCTACGCCGCGTATCAGCATAGCTTTTCTGACGGCTCTGAGCTGTCTCTATCCTCTGGATCTGTTTGAAGTTCTAGTTCTTTCTGTTCACCACTCTCATACCAGCAGATTGGAGATCTACACCTCCGCCCATAAAGAGTCTCATAAGGTGCCATACCGATAGTGGCCTGATAGCTATTGTTGTATGCAAACTCTGCTAGACTCAGATATTTGCACCAACTTCCCTTGAAGTCTAGGGCACATGCTCGGAGCATATCTTCGAGTACCTGATTTACTCGCTCCGTCTGTTCATCTGTCTGAGGATGGAAGGCTGTGCTGAACTTTAACTTCGTGCCCAACGCTGACTGTACACACTCCTAGAAGTGTGATGTGAATCTGCTATCTCTGTCTGATATAATGGTTCATGGGACTCCATGTAGTCTAACGATCTCCTTGAGATACAACTGTGCTAGCTGTTCCATGGAGTAGGATATCCTGATAGCTAAGAAGTGGGCTGATTTAGTCAACCTGTCGACTATTACCCAGATGACATCAAAACCATTCGTGGTTCTGGGTAGTCCCACTATGAAATCCATAGAAATGTCTTCCCACTTCCATTTTGGAATCTGAATAGGCTGCAAAACTCCTCCTGGTCTCTGATGTTCTGCTTTAACCCTCTGACAAGTTAGGCAGGTGCTGACATATCGAGCGATGTCTCTCTTCATCCCAGGCCACCAAAAACGCTTCTTCAAGTCTTGGTACATTTTGGTGGAGCCTGGACGCATCGCATAGGGAGTCTTGTGAGCCTCATCAAAAATCTTCCTTCTGAGTTCCTCCTGATCTGGAACACATAATCTGTCACCAAAATACAACACCCCGCTAGCGGATACTCTGAATTCTCCACTTTCTGTTTCTGCTAATCCTTGCTTGATTTTCTGAATTTCAGGATCCTGCTCCTGAGCTGTCTGGATGTCACCAAGCAAGGTAGACTCTAATGTCATAGTAGAGAGCTGTCCGACTATGAGTTCGAGACCGAAATCTGTGATCTCTTTCTGTAGGGGCGGTGACATGGCTGCTAAAGTTAATAGGGTAGCACTGGACTTTCTGCTAAGTGCGTCTGCTACCCTATTGGTTTTCCCTGGGTGGTAGAGGATGTCTATATCATAGTCTTTGACCAGCTCTAGCCACCTGCGCTGTCGCATATTCAGATCCTTCTGAGTGAAGAAGTACTTCAGACTCTGATGATCTGTATACACTCTGCACTGAGCTCCATACAAGTAATGTCTCCAAATTTTGAGGGTGAACACGACTGCGGCAAGCTCAAGGTCATGAGTAGGATAGTTCTTCTCATAATCCTTGAGTTGTCTGGAGGCGTAGGCGATTACCTTGCTATCTTGCATCAGCACTGCTCCTAGTCCCAACTTAGAGGCATCACTATATATATCAAAGCTGTCTGTATTTTCCGGTAGAGTCAGGATAGGTGCACTGGTCAATCTTCTTTTTAGCTCACTGAAGCTATCCTCATAGTCCTTTGTCCACTGAAATTTTCTGTTCTTCCTGGTGAGAGCTGTCAGTGGGGAGGCTATCCTGGAGAAGTCCTCTACGAATTTTCTGTAATAGCCTGCTAATCCCAGAAAGCTTCTGATCTCACTAGCGTTCTTGGGTCTTTTCCAGTTACTCACAGCTTCTATTTTACTGGGGTCTACCATAATACCATCCTTTGAGATGATGTGACCCAGGAAGGACACCTGATCTAACCAAAATTCACATTTTGTGAACTTGGCGTACAACTGGTTCTGCTGAAGGGTCTGCAGTACTATTTTCAGGTGCTCTGCGTGTTCTTCCTGAGTCCCTGAATAGATAAGAATGTCATCGATGAATACGATAACGAACTTATCTAAGTATTCTCTGAATACCCTGTTCATGAGGTCCATGAAAGTAGCTGGAGCATTTGTCACGCCAAAGGGCATGACCACGAACTCGTAATGTCTGTATCTAGTCCTGAATGTTGTCTTGGGTATATCCCCTTCCTTGACTTTCACCTGATGATAACCTAATCTGAGGTCTATCTTAGAGAACACTGCTGCTCCCTTTAGCTGGTCGAACAGGTCATCTATTCTGGGAAGAGGATACCTGTTCTTGATCGTGACTTGGTTCAGTGCCCGGTAATCTATACACAGGCGCATGCTCCCGTCCTTCTTCTTCACGAACAATACAGGCGCTCCCCATGGTGAGTGACTAGGGTGTATGAAGCCTTTGCCCAGCAGCTCCTGTAGTTGCTCATGAAGTTCCTTCAGTTCTGCTGGAGCCATGCAATAAGGCACTTTGGAGATAGGATTTGTACTGGGAATGAGTGGAATGAGTTCTATCTCGAATTCAATCTCCCTGTCTGATGCTAGGCCTGGTAACTCTTCAGGGAAGACTGCTGGGTAGTCACATACGACTCGGACCTCTGCTAGCTGTTGGTCCTTGTCCTGACTGGTACTGACTACATGTGCTAAAAATCCCGTACATCCTGAATCCATTAATCTCTGTGCTTTCATAGCTGAAAGAAACCTTTTGGCCTTTTTCTTGGGTTCTCCGATGAACTCGAACTGTACTTCTTCTTCAGGTTGGAATACGACTTTCTGCTTACGACACTCGATGGATGCACCGTATCTGATCAAGAAGTCCATTCCGAAGATGACATCGTAGTCAGTCATATTTAGCACTATCAGATCACAAAAGAGTTCTCTGTCTGCTATAATGACTGGCACTGCTCTGAGCCAGTGCGTGGATGCCATAATTTCTCCTGAAGGTAATGTTGTCAGAAACTGACTACTGAGTACCTCTGGAGGTATCGCTAACTTCTCAGCAAATGCCCTGGATATATATGAATGGGTTGCCCCAGTATCGAATAAGATAGTTGTACTTTGCTGTAAAATACTAATCTGACCTGAAACAACTGTCGAGGCATTTGCTACGTCCTCTCTGGTGAGTGAGTAGATCCTCGCATTGGTTGTAGCTGGAGGGGCTTCTAGTCTGCCCTGGCTGATGTGTGGACCATCTAGAGCGGCCTACATATGATGCAACTGTGCTGGCTTGGCTTCGTACCGGATCGTCTGTGGTGGAGGAAAGCTGGCCTTGTTCGGACACTACTTGGCCATGTGCCATTCTTGTTCACACTCAAAGCATCCTCGTGTGCCCTTACGACAAACTCCAGGGTGGAATTTCCCACAAGTAGCACACTTTGGATAACTGGGTTGTTTGCTAGCTGACCCTCCTTTTGGATAACTCCCTGGTTTGCGCTTGTTGCCTGAGTTCCCTTTCCAGTTGGAGCTGTGACCCTGTTGTTTTTGAGTGCCTGAGCCTCCTTGCCCTTTCGACTCTGAGAGAACTTGCTTCTGCTGCTTGATGCTGTTCTGATAATGCTCAGTGATTAGGGCACTACTCACTAGTTCTTCTGTGGTTTGTGGCCTATGAACGCCACTGGCTACATTCAGTGCTATGTCCGGCCTTAGCATCCTAAGCATCAGTCGGACTCTTTCCTTTTCAGTGCTGACTAACTCGGGACACAGACGAGCCAGCCTGTTGAATTTCTTCACGGCCTCCTCAACTGAAAGGCTGCCCTGGCGAAACTTCGTGAACTCGTCGTAGTGGCGGTTCGTGACCCGCATGTGAAAGAACTCCTCAAAGAATTCCTTCTCGAAGTCAGCCCATGCCATCTGGTTCACTGGGCGCTTCGCTCTAATTCTCTCCCACCACATGCATGCATCTCCTGTCAGACAGAAGGAGGCGCACTTCACCTTCTCATGTTCTGGCCAGTCCAGAAGCTCCATCGTACTTTCCAGTGTTTTGAACCAGGCTTGAGCATCCCATGGTTCGCTGGTGCCTGAGAAATTCTCTGGCTTGACTCTCTGCCACTGGATCAGATAGACTTCTCTCTTTGCCTCTGCTGCTGGGGCTACTGGTGCTGTAGGCTGGACTGGGGGAACCTCTAAGACTACTGGCGTTGCTAAGTTTGGTTCCGGGGTGACTGTGGGAGTATGCTGCTGATTAGGTGGCTGTTCAGCTAGCTGCTGCTGTAACTGAGCCACTAATGCTGTAAGGTTTGGGGGAGGCACTGAACTGCCTGCCTCATGCTGAGGCTCAGTAGCTGGTGCCCTTCTAGCTGGGCGTCCTCGTGCCATTCTAGAGACATAGAGGACATACATAACTAATACAATCATAATTACATAACTATGGTTATCATGTTAGGTACTATCAAACATAAACATGCTTCATTTACTTCTAACATGAAAATAGGAAACATAAATAAGGTGAGAGATGTTCTTACTTGGAAGCTGCAGGTTCAATGCTGATGTGTGTGTAGGAAGTATGGAACCTCGCTCTGATACCACTCTGTAACGCCCCGCTAATTACATAGATCAAGATGTAAATGTGTAGTATGAAAATTACATGTAATATGATCTATACATGTCAATTTTTAATTGCTCCAATTAATGATCCAAAGGGTCCTGATCATATTTGCAAACATTTTATGCTAAGCTGTAAGTAGTAAATCATGATCTAAATTTTATGATTCCAAAATAAATCTATATCATATTTATAATTGTAGCAAACAAAGGTAAAAGGTGATTATACTTATCCCAAACACCCCTCATAGTTCGTTCTCAGGTTGTGTGAAGGGAGGTAAATTATGGGATCAACTTATAGCCGATCGTCAAGTGACTAAGGGGTGGGATACCACTCTTAGTGAGGCCGATCGTTACACTCTGTAACGACCCGCCTCCTACTAGCTCTGATACCACTCTGTAACGACCCGCCTCCTACTGTCTAGGCTGTGAGGCCGATCGCTACATTAGTCTGTGCTAAACTATTCCATGACCGTCATTAAATCTAAGTGCGGAAGCTATACTAATTAAATTTTTTTCTAAACTATTATCATTTCTTGGTTCTACATGTGCTAAGGGGTGTAATCTAAACTATTCATGACATATATTACATCCCCCAATGGTCAAAGAACATAACTAAGAGTTTCTTGCTGATATCAGGCCTCCCAATCGATCCACGGATCGATTGGAATGGCCGGATCGATCCATTGATCGATCCAGGTAGCTACTGTATACGGAACATGGGTTGGATCGATCCAGTGATCGATCCAGCATGGTACTGTGCTCGGGCAATATTCTGGATCGATCGGTTGATCGATCCAGACTGGCCAATAGATCCAGTGATCGATCCCAGAGCCTTCTGTCCGCGACAGAACTTGCTGGATCGATCGACCGATCGATCCAGAGGCCTACTGTTCGTGAGACAAGATGCCCAGTCGATCCTTCGATCGATTGGAAACTCTCGAATCAATCAGCTGATCGATTCGAGTTTCTGATTTCGTGCCAAAGGTCTGATTTCAGCACTGCTTCGTGCCTCAATCACATTACAAGGTCTAAACTAAATGTCAAACATTCTAACATCACAAAAATAGTGTTCTAAACATGATAGGATGCATGATTAACTAATTCATAACACTTAACATACGAAGGTGCAAAATAACAAAATGCTAAATGGTTCTAATGCTTAAAAACAAGCTTGCTGAAATTCCCTAAGATCTCTACTCCAAGTTCCATCCACACACATCTTTATCGCATTGCCCTCCAGCCTCTGCTAGTCCATCTTTCCTTTACCTTTATTTGTAGTATAAGGAAAAGTATCTGTAAGCTTTCGCTTAGTAAGAAACCATCTACCTCACTAAAACATGCATACGATGAAATTCATGATTTTAAAACATGCTATTTGAAGTACAAACTGAATATGCTAAACATGGCATGACATACAACACATAGGAAGCTAACTGATCATGGCAATAAAAGCTAATCATAAACTATCATGTTGTATGAACAGAAACTACACTGTTACAAAAGCTGAACTGAGCTAATTCTAGCTAATGCTAAAGCTGTACTAAATTCACCTAACTATCTTATGAGAGTTTGAAAACTTAATACATCTAATAGGTGAAAATACATAATCATGCTGCTGTTTGGGCCCGGCAACTGTACTTGCTATGCGCGCATCCCTGACTAGACCCGGGTTTGCAAGTCTCGAATTTAGTAGGGTTTACTAGGTTGTCTGAACCTAGGGACGACTGTGGGAGTCCAACCCAATGGATATCTAATCCAATACAGTGCCACTGAGAAAGTAAAATACTGAACATAAGCTAATAAATTCTTGTCTTGCTTTTACTAGGTTGTCTAAACCTAGAACTAGGTTATCTAAACCTAGAGGCGACTGTGGGAGCCCACCCATTGGACATCTAGTCCTGTAAAAGCTGGAGCAAGACTAAATAAGCTATAAAATGCTTCTATTGCATTTATCTAAGTTACTAAAATGCCTAAGTTGCATTTTTCTGTGCTAAACATTTAATCGAATACTTGGTATGCGCTAATTCGCATCCTTGGTGTCAATAGTCTACATATTACTAAACTAAGACATGAAATTCACACGAAAGCTACTTATACTGCAGGTGAGGGGTTTCTTATATCCTGTTCGGATTTTCTTACGATTCCAATCGCTAGATTTCCGGAGGAGACAATCCTTTCGACGATCTTCTAGCGTCTATGCGTTCCTCTCGCGGAGGGGAGCGTCCTCGTGTCAAAGTCATCGCCGGAAAGTGCCCTTGGGCGGAAGCCTAGCCTTCCTTGTGGTTGGCGCCGAGAGAGGAAGAAAAGAGAGGTGGGCGGCGGTGAGGTTTTGAGGAGAGGAAAAATCACGATCCAAATAACCCTTCACTTAATTATTTCTTATTTATATTAAGTGATCTAATTCGCCCCAACTCTAACTTAAATAAAATTGATTCCCTTTCCTTTCAGCACGGTCCTGCTGGGTTCACTTGGTTACTAGAGGCCGCTATAAGTCGTAGGACCCATAGGTCTCGGGTTCAATTCCCGCGTAGACTATTTTACAGTTCTATTTGTTTTTGCTACTTCCGCTGCTCTAAAAATTCTATAAAAATATCCTAAAATTCCAGAAAAATTGTAGAATATTCCTAAAATAGTTTTGAGAATTTTTGTGCATTACACCAAGTGGATCAAAGGTTGATCGAAAACTTGGTGAAAAAGTCTTTGTTAGTGCATTTGACACTAATGGTCAAACCTAAGTTTTGATGAATGATAAGTGGATTAAAATTAAATATGTTGTGTGATCTAACCTTTCTATCAAGTGTGCAAGACTTAACTGGTCTAACACCAAACTGAAATTCAGGTAGGTCTGGAGAACCTGATAGATGGTGTAGAAGTTTAGATAGGTCAAGGAGTAAACTCATATATGGAGGGAAGTCCGGTTGGTCCGCGAGATCTGATAGCTAGCTAAAGTTCAATTGAGTTTACGGACCTGACAACTGGTGGGAAGACCTAGTGGACGAAGGAAGAGTCAAGCGATTCTGCAGGGTAAGTAAGGTAAGTTATTGGAGGAGAGTATGCAGTGAGGAGGAGTCTCATTTGGTGACTTTAAGCATAATTCTAATTTAGGTCCATTTTTAAAACCTAAATTGAGATCATGACTAGATCCTGGTCTCAGATAGACATAATCTAATTCATAAATTGACCATATTTTATAATTGTGCTAACTTTGTTTTGCATATTACATTTTTCTTTTACTAACATGTTTTTTCAGGAGTTAGAAAGCAAAATCAGCCTTGATGAATAATGCTCAAGAAGGCTTCGGTGCTGCTGAAGGCACCTTGAATGCTCAATCGAAGAGTCCGTGTGGGAGGGTGCAAAGGCACCTTCCATGTGAAGGAAGGTGCCTTAGGCAGGCTATGGAAGGCACCTTAGAGAGCCTTAAAGGTGCCTTCGATCGGATAAGACAGAGGGCTTCATCGACAATAAGGAGTAGCTTTATTGGGAGAAAACCTTGAGGATTGAAGACGCCTCCAGTGTTATGGAAGGCATTTTCAAAGCTCTGTAAAACAGAGGTTCGGCCAGTGCTTTATACACATCTTTTCTACAAGCTTTTGTGCAACCGTATGACGCTCTGACCACTCTAACTTCGTGCTGCAACTCTACTATGATGTTGTTGTGCCCAGCTACTGCTGAGGAGTCGTTCAACACTAAGCTCGATCCGACTATCTTCAAAAGTGTTGTGCAACGAAGGTTTATTTTTGTACTTAATTATTGCTTCAAGGAAAGTGTAGCTTGTTACACTTATCCTTATTTTTATTGTACTCAATCCCCTCATCCGGTGGTTCTGGAAGAGGTCATTAGTGGATTACCCATCGATAGGTCCGCAGGACCTGGGTCTTGGAGTAGGAGTCGCATAAAGCTCCGAATCAAGTAACCGATCGAGTTCGTTTGCTTGTTCTATTTTCATGTTTAGTTTTTCCACTGCATACTTATTTTATAAAACGAAAAAGATAAGTTTTCTAAAATCACGTGATTCACCTCCTCCTCTCGCATACAATTGATCCTACAATCTCAATAGGTCATGGTTGACCGTGTTGGGACACTCCGGGAGCTAGAGGGGGGTGAATAGCTCGTTTCACTTCGTCGATGATGATTTGCAGCAAAAAAACATGAAGCGAAGCTCCATCAATGAAAACACAAGGATTTGCTTGGTATTCACCTCAAGTAGAGGTAACTAGTCCAAGGATCCACTCTCAAGCACACTCTCTACTATGTAAACACTCATTCTCAGAAAAATTTGGAGGTGGGGAAACCTCGTGTAACTCAAGAACAAGAAATACAACTCAAAATAAGGAAATAAATATAAACACAAATCAAAAACTATTTAACACTTTGAACCTTGAATCCCTTGAGCTTTTTTTGCTTTGAATGCCTCTTGAAGGTGAGAAATGCAACATCAGTTTGTCTCCCAAAATTTTCAAGAACCGGGTGAGCAAAGCAGAGAAGAGAGGTATGTGTAACGCTACTAAAACAGTGCTTATGTCAACCCTTTTTTGCGAAGAACAACTCTTAAGCGATCAACTTTATTGCTTACCTAGCTTATGCAATTACCCTAATCGCTTAAGCATGCCATAATCGATTACCCTAATCGATTGCGGTCCTCTCTTTTCCCTTCACGATTTCAGCCTCTTAATCACTTAAGCTCTATTTAATCGATTGTTCTAATTGATTAGGCAACCCTAACTCCTAAACCTGAGCCTTAGGGTTCCTTGTCCAATATCAAGTCAATCGTGATCTGTTGGGACTCCTCATTGCTTAGCATCCAGTCAACCGTGATTTGCTAGGACTTCTCCACCAAGTGTCCGGTCAATTTTTTGATCAACTTGGATTTTTCTCCACATGACAAGTGTCCGGCCAACCCTAACTCACTGGGACTTCCATATGCCTGACTTTACTTATCAAGGATTTTCACCACCTAGTTTTACTCACCAGTACTTTTCCCATTGCTTAGCTTCACTTGTTAGTTAGAGCCCTAGAGCCAATCATTTGATGATTGTATGGACTCATGTATATCATATTCTTGTATATATACTAGGCATTTGGTTTTTTTGGTTGTTATGCTTATTTGTATTAGTGCCAGATAAAATAAGTATAGTAACGTCCTTGAGTTGAAGGTTCTTACCTATATCAATCGATTGGTTGAATCGATAGTGAGATGATATAGGGAACACTACTCTAAATCATTCCTAGTCGAGTATTAACATTCAGGGACAATGTTAATACAATAAGACTAGCATGTAGGTCAGCTCGATGACTTGATCTCACAAGTCATGGATATAGAGATATCAAGCTGACACATGGGTATGCATTAGAGAATGTATACTGAATGACCCGCCATGAGAAAATATCATGGATCGTTATATGAGTGTCATATACTTTCTCATGTGGCTATTAGTATGACTATTAGTCCTTTGACCTGAAGTCACCATGGTTCCCTACATAAGGAGTTATGTACTTTGGTTTCGTCAAACGTCACCCGTAACAGGGTGGACTATAAAGGCGATTACTGGGTATGTAATGAATTATGCAGAGGGATGTGAGTGATGTAGATGGGATCTATCCCTCCCATATGACGGGAGCGACATCGGTATTCTTGATAGAGTTAGACCACGAAGTGCATGGCCATGCCCAAATGAGTCAACATTAGATGTTGAGCTCATTTGATCGAGTGAGTCTACTTGGAGTTCAAGATTTAGTTTGATTAGAGGATGACACGGTCTATGCCTCACATTTATCAATCTAGATGTCTAGGATAGAAGGACAATGTCACATATTGTGAGGAGTCACAATTAGTAGTCACAAGGTGATGTTGGATCTCAACATTCTTGTAACTTGGGTAGTAATGATGTATTGCTAGATACCACTCATTACTTATGCTTCTAAATGAGTTTAGGGGCATTGCCAACGTTACAAGAACCTATTGGGTCACACACAAAGAACATGTGGATGGAGATTAGGTTCATATGATGAACCAATTGGATTAGGTTCATATGATGCACCAAAGATTGGATTCAAATTAGACTTATTGAGTTAGACTCAATTAGATTCAATTGTTGAATGAGTCTAATTTAAATTTGATTCATTGAGTCAATTTATATTAATGAATTGAGATTCATTAAATTAAAATTGATTTGAATCAAAGGTTGGATTTAACTCAACAAGGAAGACAATTGGTCAAGTTTGACTTGACCAAGTAGAAGTTGAAACATCAAGTTTGACTTGATGTATTGCCACATCATAAGGATGACTTATCCTTGCCACATCACATGCCACCTCATGGAGGTTACAACACTTCCCATTCCATTTAATGTGGCCGGCCACATTAAATGAGGGAGTTATGTGTGTGGCCGGCCACACTAAAGAGTGAATGGTTTTCATTTAGTGTGTATTGATGTGTGGTAATTGTCTCATCTTCTTCCTTGATTCTTCCTTCTCTTCTCTTGCTGTTGCCGTGACTTCCATGGTGTGGAGAAGGTGGTTCAGTGAATTCCAAGAGCAAAGGAAGAGTGAAGGTCACAAAGAAAGGATACTACTAGTGAGTGTATAAGATTTTCTTTTGTATCTTCTTCTTTTCTTCCTTTCCAATCTCATTCGAGAGCTCTAGAAAGTGCTAGCACACTTTGGGCTCTCTTCTCCATCCTTTGAGTGTGAGAGACACTCCTTGTTCGTGTGGATATCATTAGAGGAGTGTCTACGTTGACACTCTCGAGATCCGGCGTACCGTTGGACGAGCGGGAACGCGAAGGGCTTCGCTACAAGGGTAATGATCTTAACTTTAGTGTAGATCTAAAGTTTTTACAAACTCGTACAAGAAAAAGGTTTTTCGAAAAATTTTGTTTACGAATCTTTGCACGAGATCCATGGCTTTGGGTGACTCGGGGTTTCCGCGACGCGAAAAAGCGGTTTTCGCGGTATCAGAGCCACGTGCAAAGACTTGTACGAGTTCGTTTGTATTTTTATGAAAAATATACCTTCTGTGATTTTCTGTAAAAATTGAGTTTTTAGAGTTTTTATGAGTAATTTTTCCGTAGAAGCGAAGCACAAGTGTCTCGGCACTTGTAGACTTCGGCTACCGGAAAGTTTTCTTTTAAACGGCTTCGTTTTGCCCCAAATCCATTTGGGACAGCGGGGTCGGGTGCCATTAGATCGCAAAGGAGCAACTCACGATGGTTATATCGTGGGTAGGGGCATTGCCCCTAACCCCGCAAGGGAATTTGCTTCGCGATTCCACCCGAAATCGCTAAAAACGAACCCGCCGGGAAGATTTTTCCGAAACGGCAATGTCTCGACCCAAATCGTTTTGGGACGGAGGGTTTAGGCACTGTTGGATCGCATAGGAACCCTCGCGATGGTTAGATCGCGGGTAGGGGCGCTGCCCCTGGGCCCCGCAAGGGGATCCGTTCCGCGATTGCGCCCGAAACCGCTAAACGGGACCGCCGGGAAATTTTACTCATAAAAATTGTAAAAAATATTTTAAAATTACAGAAAAATTATGAAAAATATATAATTTTGAATTATATATTAATTTGTGATAGTCATGGCCCAAAATACCCAATAAGATTGGATTTGTGTTGTAATTCATAATACGGCCTGCGTGCCGTCATATGATTGTGTGTGCTGTATTTTTATTTTTTTTTCCCACGGCTTGCGCGTCGTACCTTTCTCTTATTCTGGTTGTAAATTAGATTTAGACTCGAATGTAACTCGAGTTTCAAATTGTAATGTACAAATTGGAGCGGTGGAGGGTCCACACGAGACGGAGTTCCGAGGCGGGCACGAGCAACACAAGGTGGTCAAAGGGAGGAGCTCGGAGAAGCTGTTGACCCTAGGTTGACCATTCGATCTTCTCATTGGCTTGAGAAGATCGTAGTAGGGCCATGACTAAATCACAAATAGATTAATTAATTAATTGTTATGTATCTGATGCATGTTTAATAATTAATTAATTAATTAGTGCCTTAACGATTAGATTAGATCTAAGTCGTGCACATGATGCACCATTGCGATTAGATTAGATCTAAGTCGTGCACAAGATGCATCCTTCTCGATTAGATTAGATCTAGATCGAACCAACTCTAAATGCCTAACCGTGCCGTGATACCTATCACTACCTCGATCACATGTATTGTTGAATCTGCCAAAGCAGAGCAATACATATTATCTTGGTAGGGTACGGAGGGACAATCTTGGTCCCGCCTATCAACGCATGGGTGAATACAAACTCAATTAGATTGAGTATTCCTAGTTACTCGGTTGGATCGAGTCAACTATAGGCATTCTTCCAATAGTTGGAAAGGTAGGACAAAATCACGTTTATATTAACTCTCGGGCGTATTAGCCAAAGCTAACTCGAGTTTTAATATAAATGCGGATATGGATTCTATAAACAAGAGTTGCATAGAGATGTAATTGGTAATCGTTACCTACCGATCATACTAAGCCTTGGGCGTATTAGCCAAAGCTAACTCAAGGGTTAGTATGATGTGGATCTTGTCCCACAAGAATTATTGTATTCAGTGGGAGCATCATTTAGCTAAAGGCCTAATTAAATGATTTTAAAAGAATATGATATTTATTTCTGCAAATTTTCTGTTGTAGATAACCATGACGTCGAACACGAATTCCTTCTCCCTGCGATCTGTCCTTGAGAAGGACAAGCTCAACGGAGCGAATTTCCTGGACTAGTACAGGAACTTGAGAATAGTTCTCACTCAGGAACGTAAACTGTACGTTCTGGAGCAACCCATTTCGGAGGCTCCTCCTGCCACTGCCACGCGAGCTGACCGGGATGCTTACAAGAAGCATCAAGATGACGCATTAGATGTGTCCTGTCTAATGCTCGCGACCATGAACTCTGAGCTTCAGAAGCAACACGAGTTGATGGGCGCTTACGATATGGTTGAGCATCTTCGCCAACTATATCATGGACAAGCGAGGCATGAGAGATTTGAGATCTCTAAGGCACTGTTTCAGTGCAAGATGTCAGACGGGGCTCCCGTAGGTCCTTATGTACTCAAGATGATTGGGTACATAGAGAACCTACAAAGACTGGGGTTCCCACTTGGCCAAGAGCTTGATCTTGCAGTCCTTGCCGGATAGCTATAGTCAATTCGTTCTGAACTATAACATGAGCGAGATTGACAAGCCACTGCCGAGCTACTTAGTATGTTACGAACCCGAGATTAACCTTAAGAAGGTTAAGCCCATTCGATGGTCCAGAAGCACAAGGGCAAGCCCAAAGGTAGGGAAAGTCCCAAACCAAGGGCAAAGGCAAGACACAAGCCTAAGGAGGGTCGCCAGGATGCTACACTTCCTGCGGTCGGGCCAAGACCTTGGAAGAGGCGCAAGGTATACTTGGAGGATCTTAAGAAGAAGCGAAGTGAGACTTCCACTTCAGGTATATATGTTATAGAAGTCAATCTATCTATTTCTACATCTTGGGTATTAGATACTGGATGTGCTTCTCACATTTGTATTGATGTGCAGGCGCTGAGAAATAGCAGGGCATTGACAAAGGGCTAGGTGGACCTACGAGTAGGCAATGGAGCACGGGTTGCTGCTGTTGCTGTAGGGATTTACTTTCTATCTCTGGCCTCTGGGCTTGTACTAGAGTTAGTCGATTGTTGTTATGTGCCTGCATTAACTAAGAACATAGTTTCAGTTTCTTGTTTAGACAAGAAAGGATACTGTTTTATAATAAAAGACAAATGTTGTTCTGTTTATTTAAAAGATATGTTCTATTGTAGTGCACCTCTGATAAACGGACTCTACATTCTAGACCTTGAGAGCCCTATCTATAACATAAATACCAAGAGGATCAAGTCGACTGACTTGAACCAAACCTATCTCTGGTACTGTCGCTTAGGTCATATAAATGACAAGCGCTTATCCCAGCTCCATAAGGATGGTTTGCTGGACTCATTTGATTTTGAATCATATGAAATATGCGAGTCATGCCTACGAGGCAAGATGACCAAGACTCCCTTTAGTGGGCACATCGAGAGAGCAACTGATTTGTTAGGACTCATACATAGTGATGTATGTGGCCCTTTCAATGTTGCTGCTAGAGGCGGTTATAGATACTTCATCACATTTACTGATGACTTCAGTAGATATAGTTATGTGTACTTGATGACACATAAGTCTGAATCCTTTGAAAAGTTCAAAGAATTCAAGAATGAAGTACAGAACCAGCTTGACAAGAGTATTAAAATACTTCGATCAGATCGAGGTGGTGAATACTTAAGCCATGAGTTTCGTGACTATTTAGCTGAGTGTGAGATTCTATTCCAACTCACTTCTCCTGGAACACCACAGGTGAATGGTGTGTCCGAAAGGAGGAATCGTACCTTATTAGATATGGTACGGTCTATGATGAGTCACACAGATCTTCCGACATACCTCTGGGGTTATGCTCTAGACACAGCAGCTTTAATTCTCAACCGAGTTCCATCCAAGGCCGTGATAAAGACACCATATAGGATATGGACTGGGAGAGATGCCCAGGTGTCTTTCATGAGGATTTGGGGTTGTGAGGCTTACGTACGACGTCAAGTCTCAGACAAATTAGGACCCAAATCCGACAAGTGCTATTTTATCGGATATCCCAAGGAAACTAAGGGATATTACTTCAACATTCCCAGTCAGCACAAGGTAGTTGTGGCAAAGACTGGGATCTTTCTAGAAAGGGACTTTGTTTCTAGAAAGACTAGTGGGAGCGCGTTCGATCTTGAAGAAGTTCAAGATGCGAACAATAGCACTGATGCCTTGGTGGAAGTTGAACTGGAACAACAAAGTGTTGTGGATGATGTTGTTCCACAAAGAGTTGAGGAACAACAACCAGTTCAAGTAGACATACCTCTTCGCAGGTCTGATAGGGTACGTCGTCAGCCTGAGAGATACTCATTTCTCTTGTCTGACCATGATGACATTGTGCTCATAGAGGATGAGTCTACCATCTATCAGGAAGCTGTGATGAGACCAGATTCCGAGAAATGGCTAGAGGCCATTCTCGGAGCTGGAATCTTCGATTCGATGATGCGATCAAACAGTTTGGTTTCATCAAGAACGAAGATGAGCCTTGTGTCTACAAGAAGGTTGTAGAAAACATAGTTGTCTTCCTCATATTGTATGTGGATGACATACTACTCATTGGGAAGGACATCCCTATGCTTCAGTCTGTCAAGACCTGGCTAGGGAGTTGCTTCTCAATGAAGGACTTAGGTGAGGCATCCCGCATTCTTGGGATACAGATCTATAGAGATAGATCTAAGAGATTGCTTGGCCTAAGTCAGAGTACATACATTGATGAGGTACTCCTACGGTTTGCCATGCAGAACTCCAAGAAGGGATTTCTGCCGATGTCACATGGCGTGAGTCTTTCGAAGACTCAAGGTCCCTCTTCTAGAGAGGAGAGAGACCGCATGGATCAGATCCTTTATGCCTCAGCCATAGGATCGATCATGTATGCCATGTTATGTACTCGACCTGATGTCTCGTATGCTTTGAGCATGACTAGCAGATACCAGTCAGATCTAGGTGAAAGTCACTGGATAGCGGTCAAGAATATTCTTAAGTACTTAAGAAGGACTAAAGAATATTTCTTGATATATGGAGGCAATGATAAGCTAGCTGTAAAGGGTTACAGTGATGCTAGCTTCCAGACCGATCAGGATGATTAAAGATCACAGTCGAGGTTCGTGTTTTGCTTGAATGGTAGTGCTATGAGCTGGCAGAGTTCACAGCAGTTCTACAACGTTTTCATCTCATTCAAGAGATTATCGATAGAGGAGATGTGGAGATTTGCAGAGTACCTACAGAGGCTAACATCGCAGATCCCTTGACCAAGGCTTTGGCACAGAGAAAGCATGATGGTCACACTAGGTCATTAGGCCTTAGAGCCTATACTGATTGGCACTAGTGCTAGTGGGAGGTTGTTAGTTAGAGCCCTAGAGCCAATCATTTGATGATTGTATGGACTCATGTATATCATATTCTTGTATATATATTAAGGCATTTGGTTTTTTGGTTATTATGCTTATTTGTATTAGTGCCAGATAAAATAAGTATAGTAACGTCCTTGAGTTGAAGGTTCTTACCTATATCAATCAATTGGTTGAATCGATAGTGAGATGATATAGGGAACACTACTCTAAATCATTCATAGTCGAGTAAATCATAAGTTGTTGGTAAATCTTGATGCTGATGTTGCAATACATTTGACATTGAAGCCAAAATGTAACACCACGCCATCTCATCTGCCTTTACCCATCTTTTATGATATTCAATCTCCTCTTGGGTAGATTCACCAGTGGGTGCATCAGGACAAGGTTCAGTCAGTACAAATTTATAGCTTTCAGCAGTCAGAACAATGTCCAGGTTCCTTTTCCAATCTATGTAATTAGGTCCAGTAAGTCTATTTTGTTGAAGTATGATGGACAGTGGGTTGAAAGTCATCCTAAGAATCACAAATAACTTTTGGTCAGAACTCTAAATTTAGAATAATATTGATTCCTCAAACAATACTATTTTAAATTAACCAACACCTCATCACACCGTGAATTTTGTATGCCACGTTAGTGTGGACGTATACAAATTCAACATTTGTAAAAGGAGGGTTTAACCCATTAATTTTATTATCTTGTCAACCTAACTTTTTGACAAATAAAATTAATAGTTGGTATTATTTGGTCACACAAATAATAATAGTGACTCCGTTGGGAGGATACTATTAGATGTGTCTAAGTGTATACCATTACTTGACACTAAGTCCATTAATAAGATTATGCCCCTTCCGTTGGGGAAGATCACACGCCTTTAAAATTTCAGTCATCCAAAATGGAAGTGAGTAGATGATCATGTGATCCCACACAAGAAACAAAGGAGGGAGAGGCAAGCTTGTTTGCATCACTTACAAACCAGTAATGGAGACCATGGGATTTATTTAAAATCCCTCTCCCACTTAGTTATTTATAAATGAGGAATTTTAACTATGCTAGCCTACTAAACTTGTAAACTAACACGCAAGACAATATAAAAGCAATAAATAGAAAATTTAATTTTCAACTATTATGACTTTTATCTCTTAATTGTCCTCCGTGTGTTGTCATCCCAAGCTGCTGCCATATTTGGCCACCGCCTCCGCGTCTAGCTGTCGCATCCATCTGCTCCGCTGCGCCTCTGGTCCTTAGAAGGTTCCACGCTTTGCAAGATTCGATCCATGACATAAATAGAATTTTACATTTTGATCCTATATTCCATAAAAGGAATGTACATGTATCTAGATCAAAATAAAATCCTAATAAAACTAAATACGACTCCTGCTGTATTTTAATACAATCATGCACACACATATAAATTGCCTTGACATGTCCAAGGGTCCAATCACACACATAATTAACTAAAATCCATAATAGTTGGATCCTGCATCCACAAATTTAGCACATCCTACTATTATCCTGCCTAAATTATGTATGACATGGGCATAATTAAACTAAATACCAACTACACAGAGGCAAAACCCCGGCTCTGATACCAATTGTTGGTTGCTACTCGGAAAACCTAGAGGTTCCATTGTACAAAATTTTGTACAAAGGTCTGAACCTTTTCCTAGCTACCATGTGTTCTTTTAAATTAAATTTTGGATCGCCTGCGGAACTTAACACGTTTGATCCAAAACTTAATCTATTTGTTCTTTTAGGTTTTGACTTGGATCTCCTGCGGAACTTTACACGTTCGACCCAAGTCTCCTTAAGTTATTAATTCCATTAAATATTAATTTCCATAAAAGGTTCCCAGTACTGACGTGGCGAGGCACATGACCTTCTTGGATATGGGAGCAACCACCACCGACTAGACAAAACCTTTAATAGAAAGCTAATATTTAATTTCCTAAAATAACTTTAGGTTAACCAAAGAGAACAATCAAATCACAAGGAAAAGAAAGAAAACAAAAGAACACAACATCGAAAAACATATTCGAAATACTAGAACGTAAGCCTCTTGTATTTGGTATTATTTCCATAAATAACTAGCATGATGCGGAAATAAAAATTACTAGTTATACCTTGTAGAAAAACCTCTTGATCTTCTACCGTATTCCTCTTCTAACCTCGGACGTTGTGTGGGTAACGATCTTCCGAGACGAGAAACCACCAATCACCTTCTTCTCCTCCTAGCTAGGTTCGGCCAACAAAGAGGAAGCTTCACCAAGGAAGAAAATCAAAATACTAACCAAGCTCCAAGAGATGCTAGCTTTCTCTCCTTCTTCTTCTTCTTCTACGAGTAGTATCCGGCCACCACAAGAGCTCCAATGGAAGAGTAGGGTTCGGCCACCACAAGAGGAAGAGAGGGAGAGGTTGGCCGGCCACACCAAGGAACAAAAGAGGGAGAGAAATAATAGATGTTGTGTCTCATGAAGGCACCTCTACCCCTTCTTTTATATTCCTTGGCTTAGGCAAATTAGGAAATTTATTTACAATAAAATTTCCTTAATTTCCTTGACATGATTTATTTGAGAAAAATAAAATAAAATTTCCCAAATAAACTCTAATGGCCGGCCATATCAAGAGGAAGCAAATTGGACAAGTTTCAATCAACAATTAAAACTTTCCTTATTTGTTTCCGAAAATTTTAAAAATAAAATTTCTCTTTAAAAATCTCTTCATGGTTAATAAAAGGAAATTTCTATAATTTTAATTTTATTAACATGTGAATAATTTTAAAGAGAAAATAAAACATCTCTCCAATCTACAAATAAGGAAAGAGATCTAATCTCTTTCTTTAATCTTTTGTAGATCTTTTACAAGAGATATATTTTAATTTTAATTCTCTTTAAATTATATCTTCCACATAATAATAAAAATAAAAATTAAATTTCTTTTTTATTTTAATTTGGCCGGCCCTACTAGCTTGGGTTCAAGCTAGGGTGGCCGGCCCTAGCTTGTTCCCAAGCTAGCTTGGCCGACCCCTATTGGGTGGGTATATAAGGTGGGTATAGGTGGGTATAGAACTCTATAAATAAGAGGCTACGATAGGGACCAAGAGGAGAAATTGGTTTTGGTCTCCCGATAAAATTAAGCATCCTGTGTTCGCCCCGAACACACAACTTAATTTTATCAATGATAATTCATTCCACTAGAGAACTATCATTGAACTACCGCACCAATCCCAAATTACATTTTTGGGCTCCTTCTTATTATGAGTGTGTTAGTCTCCCTGTGTTTAAGATATCGAATGTCCACTAATTAAGTGAGTTACTGACAACTCATTTAATTAATATCTAAGTCCAAGAGTAGTACCACTCAACCTTATCGTCATGTCGGACTAAGTCCACCTGCAGGGTTTAACATGACAATCCTTATGAGCTCCTCTTGAGGACATTATCAACCTAGTATCTCTAGGACACAGTTTCCTTCTATAATCAACAACACACACTATAAGTGATATCATTTCCCAATTTATCGGGCTTGTTGATTTATCGAACTAAATCTCACCCATTGATAAATTAAAGAAATTAATATCAAATATATGTGCTTGTTATTATATTAGGATTAAGAGCACACACTTCCATAATAACCGAGGTCTTTGTTTCTTTATAAAGTCAGTATAAAAGAAACGATCTCAAATGATCCTACTCAATACACTCTGAGTGTACTAGTGTAATTATATAGTCAAGATAAACTGACACCTAATTACACTATGACCTTCTAATGGTTTGTTCCTTTCCATTTTGGTCGTGAGCTACTGTTTATAATTTATAAGGTACTGATAATATCATCTTCTGTATGTGACACCACATACTATATTATCTACAATATAAATTAATTGAACAACTACAACTAAATGTAGAAAATTTGACCAAATGTGATTCTTTATTCATAATGAATGTTTACAAAGCTTAGGCTTTCAGTATACACTCCAACCCCATTCGAGAGCTCTAGAAAGTGCTAGCACACTTGGGGCTCTCTTCTCCATCCTTTGAGTGTGAGAGACACTCCTTGTTCATGTGAGAGACACTCCTTGTTCGTGTGGATATCATTAGAGGAGTGTCTACGTTGACACTCTCGAGATCCGGCGTACCGTTGGACGAGCGGGAACGCGAAGGGCTTCGTTACAAGGGTAATGATCTTAACTTTAGTGTAGATCTAAAGTTTTTACAAACTCGTACAAGAAAAAGGTTTTTCGAAAAATTTTGTTTACGAATCTTTGCACGAGATCCATGGCTTTGGGTGACTCGGGGTTTCCGCGATGCGAAAAAGCGGTTTTCGCGGCCCGACGAACCCAACATCACTCACTAGAGATTTTATCTGACTTCACTCATCGGAACCTTTCTCATTGCCTAGCTTCACTTACTAAGGGGTTTCATCTGATTTCTCTCACCAGGACTTTCTCACACCAAGTGTTTTGTCAACATTGACCCACTTGAATTTTTTTTCTTCTGCCAACCTTCCCGTTAGTTTTACCCTTTCTTAACCTCCAGTTAAGACTTCTCAGTCAAGTATTTGGTCAACCTTGAACTACTTGACTCTTTTACACACCAAACTAGTCAACTCTTGACCAGAGGTGAATTGCATCAACAATCTTCCTAAACAGACAATTGCGCCAGCAATCTCTAAAACACATATCGTCAAATATCCAGTCAGTCGTGACCTATTTGACTACTTCCTCTCATATTGTCAAACATCGAAACCTAAGCTCAGGCCAACTTGAACTTAGTCAACCTGGTCAACATTGACCTAGGGAAATTGCACCAACAGGCCAACTATTGGGTAAGGAAAACCCTAGACTTAGATATAGTGAGTTAGGGTTGGTAATCGATTATATCAATCGATTAAGACAAGAATATTCGATTAGGACAATCAATTAGGGCTTATTCGAATCTATTAGGTTGGCTGCCAAATCGATTAGGGTGTAATTTTCGCAAGAGCATAAACAAGGGTTGAATCGATTGAACCAATCAATTCAACTATTGCTAATTGATTGGGTCAATCGATTAGATAGTGTTTTATTGTGAGAAGGAATAATCAATTAAGAAGTCTTAATCGATTGGGCTAATTGATTAAGACCTTTTCGTTAGTGAACAGAGAGTTGTGAAATAGATTTGGTAATCGATTAAGGCTCTCTGAATCAATTGGGATGACTCACCAATAGATTAGGTTTTGAAAACAAATCATTCTATAGGTTGAACGGGCATCCTACGTGGCAATCGATTAGGAGTGAGCATAATCAATTGAGAGACGTCGAAGAACCCTAGAAAAGAGTTTTCATGGACATTTTGAACCAAATCCTTTACACACACTCTGCCAGTTCTTAAGCAAGTGTTGCTACACTTTCCAAACTTCAAGAGGTATCTACAAGCAATAAGAGATCAAACAAGCAATATTTTCAATGTATTGTGTATTTACTTCCTTATTTTCTTTGTATTCTTGTTGTGAGCTTGTATGAGGTTTCCCTTCCTCCGGTTTATTTCCAAGGAGTGATTTCATAGTGGATAAGATTGTGAGGAGAGCGGACTCTTAGATTAGTCACCTCAAGGAGGTGGATACGAAGTAAAATCCAAGTGTTAGCATTGATGAGTCTTCGCTTTAAGATATCCACTGCAAATCATCATCGACTAAAATATTGAAGCTATTCACCCCACCTCTAGCTCCCGGAGTGTCTTAACAAGTGGTATCGGAGTAAGGTTGCTCTTCATTGGACTAATCGCTAAGAGAGCAAAGAGCTAGAGGAAGAAGAAAATTTTTTGAAGTGAAGCCCTAATTTCAATGGTCAAAGATTCATCATCAAGGAGCTCAACTTCAAATGGATTTTAGAGTTAGATTCAGATACGATATCTGAGCACCTCCACCCAAAGTAATTGGGAGTTTCTACCTTTGGAAATAAAAGGTTGAATTTTTTTTTTATGATAGAGCAATGGTTTGCTCTAATTGAGGGTTTTGAAGCTCCAAAAGATTCAAATGAAAAATTTCTCAAGAAGAATAAATAGAATGAGGAGCAAATCAAAAGATGAGAAGTTAATGAGAAAGAAACTAAATTATTGGTTAATTTATTGTCGAGCACCATCTTGTGCAAGATTGGAGAGTATTAAGATGCCAAGAAGCTATGGAACAAGTTAGCACAACTTCATTAAGATCCAACCTCAGGGTAAAGTGAAGAAAAATCCAAAGAAGGAATTTTTTTGGATAAAGAACAAGAGGTTTCAAAGGTTGAGACGTGCTCAACATCCGAGGATAAAGTTGAAGAGTTATCCACCTCAAGGATTGAGGGAGAGTAAAGCTCATTGATACCGGAACAAGAAGAAGCTTCTATTTCTAGATGAAATGAAGAAAAATGTGTCACCTCTATAAGCAAAGGTATAAAAATTTCAATTTGAAAAAATAAAAATCATATCATTTGCTTTGAGTATAAGAGAATTGACATTACAAAAGAAAGTGTCTAAAGTTGACCAAGAAGAAAGGTCAAGTGACACCCAAGGGTAAGAAGAAGTCAAAGGAGGTCAGCCCCGTGGTACACAATGGCAAGGAGTGTATCATGTATTTTTCTTAACTAAGGTACTATTAGTTAATGGTAATTATCTAAATAATGATAAAACGTATGCTAGAATTTTTGTTTCATTTTAATGTTATTTATCATGAAAATAGAAAACATGAAAAACCTAAAGACAATTACAAGTCATTTCATGCTAGGACTATCATACCTTAGGGTAGGAAAGTAATTAAATAATAGTTTAGGTAAGAAACCATAACAAGTTAGATATGTGCCTAAATAGAAAAATGTTCAAGAAAATAATAGAAAATCAAAATTTGAGGATTTAAGGATAGAAAATCAAGTCTTGAGGTCAAGGCTTGATAAATTAGAGAAGACCCTTAACAAAATGACAATTAGTGTCCCAGGGTCTAAGAGGGAAAACCTACGTTTAGGAAAACAAGAATCATTCAATGGCAAGAGAGGTTTGTGATATAAACCAAAAGCCAAGGAGAATATTCCCTCGTACCATAGAGTTACATATAGTTATGGAACTAATCAAGCCAAAGTTACAAGGAATGTTATCCTTAGAATTGATCTTGAGAAGACTAGCGTGACCAAAACTTGTAAGAATCCTAGAAAGGTCATTAAGAAGGAATTGAAGGAAGTTATCTCTAGTGAATATCTAGAATACCTAAAAAGTATTAATAGATTTTGGGTTCCTAAGAATGTATTTTCTATATCCTATATAAGTTTAGAGAGTGTCAATTTAAATTAGAAGAGTATGGTTAACTTAACTTTTGTAAAGTTAGTACTTAGGACATTTTCAAGATATTATGATATCTTGTAAGTGAAAGGTTAAATCTTTACTCATGAAAAGTAAAAGTGTGTAGAAATTGATGATTAAAATTTAAATACTAATAATAATGCATTTTCATCTAAAATCCGAAATGAAAGTTTAAAAACACTCGAACTAATTTTAAAATTTTGAAAAAAAATTATTGATATATTGTTTCCATCAAAATTATAAAAATTACAAGTCTTCATAAAAATTTATGAAAAATCTAATATCCTAAATTCTTAATCTTTCAAAATTTAATCAAAGTCGCACTAGTTTGAAATCGATATCGTATTTTTTTTAAACAAAATTATTACAACCCATCCCTATTATCAATATGGCGTTTTAAATTTTGAATTTCAAAACAATTATATATATATATATTGTCAAAATTCCTTTCGCCTTAAACTAAGATTTTTTCACATTAAGAATAACGTTTATTTGTATACTTAAATATTTTATTTTAAAAAAAAATCATTATCAGTGATGTTTTATCTTTCTTCTTAGAAAAAAGAATATACAACTTCTATTCAAATGAGCTTGACGAGGGCACAACTTGAAGCATAAGTTTATACAAGCTTCATAAAATGAGAGATCATGGCCTTTGCAATGTGCTCGTAGGCCCCAAACTCGTCACCATTTACAAAGGCAAGATCGGTTCCTCTAGTTACGTCGTGTGGATGGTTGCTCGGACATATCTCTCTTGATAGAAACACAATGGCATTATCTTATTTCCAAGAGAAAACGAGATCGATCACATATCCTTTCATGATTTGGTATACTTATGGACACTTACTGTGATTTAAGCCTTGTTACAATGCCCGCGAGATGAAGATATGAGAGAGGGAAACAGATAAGAGGGAATAAAAAAAATGATATATATATATAACTCTAAACCCTAACTCACTTCTACTGTTCACCCCTCGGTCAATATTGCACCTGAATCTTGCAATAGTGCAACACAAGAACAACACAAGGATTCTAATAGCAAGTTATTGAAATAAACCCTCTCCTCATAAAAACTTAATTTAATATCATAATGGACCAATGGCCTACATATCATATATTAAACTGATAAGAAGATACTATACTTGATTATAACCAAGAGACCGAGAAAGGTATGAATTATATTGTTTCATCCTACCTTTTAAAGATCCAAATAGCACAGGAAGCGCTTAATTCAGCGATGTGGGACTATAGTTCCATGCTCTTCACCCTCTTTAGTATTGTATCACGCCATAATAAGTCAATTAACATAGTACATACAAGAAAAATATGAACAAAAACAACTAAACACTACTAGTCCGACATGACTCAAGGAAAATTGTAACAATTCCTTAATTTTTTCGAACACTTCAAAGAATAAAAGTGAAAACAAAAATAATATCATTTGTTAAATGACATATCTATTTAGTAGATCAACTATTATTAGATATTGATATGAACTGATGAAGAATTTTAAAACCAATAATAGATCATAATCCCTACTATATATATATATTATTTAATTCTATTTGATTAAAATGAATATTTAAAAAGTTAAATAAATAATATTAAATTATATTTTATTTTCATAATTTTAATTATATGATTATTATTTCAACACATATGATTATGTATAATAATTTAAATCAGATTTAATAAATTAGGATGATAATAGTATAAAATACTACTCTAATATTTTTTTTCTTCTTATATAAATGTATTGAGGGATTTTTTTTCTTATATTTATGACAACTTTAGACAAGCTTAAGAGTAAGGTGAGACTAGGAGTGTTAAAAATAAATTTGATTTGATCATTCAATCAGAGTTGATTTGAAAAAAATTAGATTCAGCTTAGAATTTTTTGAGTTTAGGTCATGTTCGGATTGAAGAGTTTTGGGTTGAAAATTTTCTGGTCGAATTCAGATTGGATTCAGGTTGACCTGAATTTGGGGTTTAGTGAATTTGTTGGGAGTTAAATTAAATTTTATTTTAAAAATTAAAATATTTTTATGTATATTAATATTAATGCTAGTATCATAATGAAAAAGTATTGAGATAAAAGTAACAAATTATAAAAAAAATAGCTAAATAAGTCAATTTGAATCATATTTAGGATTATTCAATTCGGGTTCGGATTGATTGGGTTCGAATTTATGATTCAATTCGAATTTTGATTGAATTCGGGTTAATTTTTTTTAAAAAAAAATTGACCTGACCCAAATCTGCTCCACCTAAATTGTCAACCTTAGGCGACAACCGAGAGAGTTTAAGGATTCTAAATATTTGAATTTTGTTAAGAAATGAACTAAAACCTAATTGTAATATTGGTTTTTGTCATTATCAACAACCAAAGCCAGCCCATTTGAGAAGGAAATTCTTGAGTTGGTGTCAGTTTATTGGAAGCACACTTTTCTTTTTCTACTTCAATGATGTACCTTAGAAGGCTCTTGATGGCAGATCTTGATATTTAAATTTCATTTGATCGGGTGCGCCTGATTCTAGCAATAGTGCAACGCAAGAATGACACACGAGGATTCCAATAGCAAGCTATTGAAATGAACCCTCACCCCATAAAAAATTAATTTAATATCACAGTGGGCCAATGACCCACGTATCAGATATTAAACTGATAAGAACAGATACTACACTTGATCTTAGCCAAAAGGCCGAGAAAGGTATGAATTATATTGTTGCATCCTACCTTCTTTTAAAGATCCAAATAGCACATGAGCCACTTAATTCAGCGATGTGGGACTATAGTTCCATGCTCTTCGCCCTCTTTAGTATTGTATCATGCCATAATAAGTTAATTAATACAGTACATAAAAGAAAAATATGAACAAAAATAACTAAACACTACTAGTCCGACTCAAGGAAAATTATACCAAGTCCTTAATCTCTTCAATCACTTCAAAGAATGAAAGTAAAAATAAAATTAATATCATTTGTTTAATGGCATGTCTCTCCAGTAGATCAACTATTATTAGATATTGATATGAACTGATGAAGAATTTTAAAACCAACAATAGATCATATATATATATATATATATAGAGTTTTGATCTCCTGCGCGCTCGCACAGTGCGCGACTGTGCGCGCGCAGGAGATCGGTCAGTTTTTTATTTTTTTTTAATTTTTTAAATATTTTAAATTTCAAAAATCAATTAAAAAATTTAACATTTCCTTATATAAATTTTTAATACCTTAATATATCCCCTTAACATATTACAATACTTAATAAATACTTAAATTAATTTTATTTTAATTTTTTTTTAAAACCAAACACTATAACCTAATTGGAAAGCCTAAACCCCAGAGATAAAATCTAAAAAAAAAAATAGTTTTAACACTATAACCAAAGCCTGAACCCTAAAATAAACTCTTAAAAAAATATTTTTTTATTTTTTTATTTTATAAATTAAAAAAAATAAAAAAAAATAAAAACCGTTGTTATCCTGCGCGGCGTGCACAGTCGCGCACTGTGGCGTCGCGCAGGATAACAAAATTCTATATATATATATATATATATATATATATATATATATATATAATTTAATTCTTCAACACATAGCGAAAATGATTATGTATGATAATTTATATCAGATTTAGTAGATTAGGATGATATGATAGAAGTTATAGTATAAATCCTTACTCTAATATTTTTTCTTCTTCTTATATAAATGTATTGAGGGATTTTTTTTCTTAGATTTCTGATAACTTTAGACAAGCTTAAGAGTAAGGTTCAACGGTAAAGTGAGACTAGGAGTGTTAAAAATAAATTCGATCTGATCATTCAATCTAAGTTGACCTAAAAAAAATTAGATTCAGATTAGAATTTTTTGAGTTCAGGTCATGTTCGAATTGAAGAGTTTTGGGTTGAAAATTTTTGGGTCGAATTCGGATCGATTTCAGGTTGACCTGAATTTGGGGTTAAGTGAATTTGTTGGGAGTTAAATTAAATTTTATTTTAAAAATTAAAATATTTTTATGTATATTAATATTAATGTTAGTATGATAATGAAAAAGTATTGAGATAAAAGTATAAAATTATTATAAAAAATAGCTAAACAAGTCGGGTTTGGATTGGTCGGCTTCAAATTTAGAATTGAATTCGAATTCGGATCTAATTCGGGTTTAGATTTTTTTAAAAAACATCGAGCGAGATGGCAACTGAGAGAGTTTGAGGATTTTAAATATTTGAATTTTTGTGAAGAAATGAACTAAAACCTAATTATATTATTGGTTTTTGTAATCATCAACAACCAAAGTCAGCCAAATTATATTGGTTTTTGCCAATCATCTAGAAGCAAAACCAGCCCATTCAAGAAGGAAATTCCTGAGTTGGCGTGGGAGTATTATTGTGGATAAGGACCATTACTTGGTGTTCAAGCCATAGCATACTACTATGATAATCTCACTTCTTTAAAAAGTTAATTGATGTGAGACTATAATTCCATGCTCTTCACCCTTTGTAGTATAGTCTCATGTCATAACAGGAGTTACTCCATCCCTATTCTCGACTGCTCACCTCCTCTGTTGCTCGCTTCTCCCCTTCTCCACCAAAGCTCTCCATCAATATAACAACTAAGTTTGTTGGGATCACACTTTCCTTTTCTACTTCAATGATATACCTTAGAAGGCTCTTTGTGGCAAAGCTTGATATTTTAGATATTTTAATTACATTTGGTCGGGTGTGCCTAAATCTTGCAATAGTGCAACGCAAGAACAACACACGAGGATTCCAATAGCAAGCTATTGAAATGAACCCTCTCCTTGTAAAAAATTAATTTAATATCACAGTGGACCAATGGCCCACATATCAGATATTAAACTAATAAGAACAGATACTACACTTGATCTTAGCCAAAAGGCCGAGAAAGGTATGAATTATATTGTTGCATCCTACCTTCTTTTAAAGATCCAAATAGCACATGAAGCACTTAATTCAGCGATGTGGGACTATAGTTCCATGCTCTTCGCCCTCTTTAGTATTGTATCATGCCATAATAAGTTAATTAATACAGTACATAAAAGAACAATATGAACAAAAATAACTAAACACTACTAATCCGACACCAACTTAGGGAAAATTATACCAAGTCCTTAATTTCTTCAATCACTTCAAAGAATGAAAGTAAAAATAAAATTAATATCATTTGTTTAATGGCATGTCTCTTCAGTAGATCATTATTAGATATTGATATGAACTGCTAAAGAATTTTAAAACCAACAATAGATCGTGTGTGTGTATATATATATATATATATATATATATATATATATATATATATAATTTAATTCTTCAACACATAACGAAAATGATTATGTATGATAATTTAAATCAGATTTAGTAGATTAGGATGATATGATAGAAGTTATAGTATAAATCCTTACTCTAATATTTTTTCTTCTTCTTATATAAATGTATTGAGGGATTTTTTTTCTTAGATTTCTGATAACTTTAGACAAGCTTAAGAGTAAGGTTCAACGGTAAAGTGAGACTAGGAGTGTTAAAAATAAATTCGATCTGATCATTCAATCTGAGTTGACCTAAAAAAAATTAGATTCAGATTAGAATTTTTTGAGTTCAGGTCATGTTCGAATTGAAGAGTTTTGGGTTGAATATTTTGGGGTCGAATTCGGATCGATTTCAGGTTGACCTGAATTTGGGGTTTAGTGAATTTGTTGAGAGTTAAATTAAATTTTATTTTAAAAATTAAAATATTTTTATGTATATTAATATTAATGTTAGTATGATAATGAAAAAGTATTGAGATAAAAGTATAAAATTATTAAAAAAAAATAGCCAAACAAGTCGGGTTCGGATTGGTCGGCTTCAAATTTAGAATTGAATTCGAATTCGGGTTTAGATTTTTTTAAAAAAAATCGACCGAGATGGCAACTGGGAGAGTTTGAGGATTTTAAATATTTGAAATTTTGTTAAGAAATGAACTAAAACCTAATTATATTATTGGTTTTTGTAATCATCAACAACCAAAGTCAGCCAAATTGTATTGGTTTTTGCAATCATCAAGAAGCAAAACCAACCCATTCGAGAAAGAAATTCCTGAGTTGGCGTGGGAGTATTATTGTGGATAAGGACCATTACTCGGTGTTCAAGCCATAGCATACTACTATGATAATATCACTTCTTTAAAAAGTTAATTGATGTGAGACTATAATTCCATGCTCTTTGTGAGACTATAATTCCATGCTCTTCACCATTTGTAGTATAGTCTCATGTCATAACAGGAGTTACTCCATCCCTATCCTCGACTGCTCACCTCCTCTCCTGCTCGCTTCTCCCCTTCTCCACCAAAGCTCTCCATCAATATAACAACTCAGTTTGTTGGGATCACACTTTCCTTTTCTACTTTAATGATATACCTTAGAAGGGTCTTGGTGGCAAATCTTGATATTTTAATTACATTTGGTCGGGTGCGCCTGAATTTGCAATAGTGCAACGCAAGAACGACACACGAGGATTCCAATAGCAAGCTATTGAAATGAACCCTCTCCTCGTAAAAAATTAATTTAATATCATAGTGGACCAATGACCCACATATCAGATATTAAATTGATAAGAACAGATACTACACTTGATCTTAGCCAAAAGGCCTAGAAAGGTATGAATTATATTGTTGCATCCTACCTTCTTTTAAAGATCTAAATAGCACACGAAGCGCTTAATTCAGCGATGTGAGACTATAGTTCCATGCTCTTCGCCCTCTTTAATATTGTGTCATGCCATAATAAGTCAATTAATACAGTACATAAAAGAAAAATATAGACAAAACAACTAAACACTACTAGTCCGACACCGACTCAAGGAAAATTATACCAAGTTCTTAATTTCTTCAAGCACTTCAAAGAATGAAAGTGAAAACAAAAATAATATCATTTGTTAAATGACATGCCTCTTTAGCAAATCAACTATTATTAGATATTGATATGAACTGATGAAGAATTTTAAAATCAACAATAGATCATAATCCCTGCTATATATATATATATAATTTAATTCTATTTGATTAAAATGAATATTTAAAAAGTTAAATAAATAATATTAAATTATATTTTATTTTCATAATTTTAATTATGTGATTACTATTTCAACACATAACTAAAATGATTATGTATGATAATTTAAATCAGATTTAGTAGATTAGGATGATACGATAGAAGTTATAGTATAAATTCTTACTCTAATATTTTTTTCTTCTTATATAAATGTATTGAGGGATTTTTTTCTTATATTTCTGACAACTTTAGACAAGCTTAAGAGTAAGGTTCAATGGTAAGGTGAGACTAGGATTGTTACAAATAAATTTGATCTGATCATTCAATCTGAGGTGACCTAAAAAAATTAGATTCAGATTAGAAATTTTTGAGTTCAGGCCATGTTCGGATTGAAGAGTTTTGGGTTAAAAATTTTCGGGTTGAATTTGGATCGGATTTAGGTTGACCGGAATTTGGGGTTTAGTGAATTTGTTGGGAGTTAAATTAAATTTTATTTTAAAAATTAAAATATTTTAATATATATTAATATTAATGGTAGTATGATAATGAACAAGTATTGATATAAAAGTAAAAAATTATTTTAAAAAATAGCTAAACAAGTCATTTTGAATCATATTTAGGATTATTCAGTTCGGGTTCGAATTGGTTGAGTTCGAATTTAGGATTAAATTCGAATTCGAATCAAATTCAGGTTAAGATTTTTTTAAAAAAAATCGACCTAACCCAAATCTGGTCCACCTAAATTGTCAACCTTAGGCGAGATGGCAACTGAGAGAGTTTGATGATTCTAAATATTTGAATTTTTGTTAAGAAATGAACTAAAACCTAATTGTATTATTGGTTTTTGTCATCATCAACAACCAAATTAAAGCCATCCAAATTGTATTGATTTTTCTCATCATCAAGAACCAAAACCAGCTCAAAAGGAAATTCCTGACTTGGTGTGGGAGTATTAATGTGGATAAGGACCATTACTCGGTGTCCAAACCATAGCATACTACTATGATAATCTCTCTCCATTAAAAAAAATCGATGTGGGACTATAGTTTCATGCTCTTCACCCTTTGTAGTATAGTCTTATATCATACCAGGAGTTACTCCATCCCTATCCTCGACTGCTCACCTCCTCTCCACCTCGCTTCTCCCCTTCTCCACCAAAGCTCTTCGTCAATATAGCAGCTCAGTTTGTTGGAATTAGACTTTCCTTTTTCTATTTCAATGATGTAACTTAGAAGGCTCTTGGTGGCAAATCTTGATATTTAAATTACATTTGGTTGGGTCCGCCTGAATCTTGCAATAGTGCAACACGACACACGAGAATTCCAATAGCAAGCTATTGAAATGAACCCTCTCCCCATAAAAAAATTAATTTAATATCATAGTGGACCAATGGCCCACGTATCAAATATTAAACTGATAGGAACATATACTATTGAATTAAATTTCTGTCGATAAAATAATGGAAACTATTTATTATAAGGAAAATAACAAGATTTCTGATGGAATCTAATTTCCATCAGAGATTCTCGGCGAAAATGAGATTCTATCGGTAATTCCATAAATAAAATTAGAGCATTGGCCCTTCTCCTCTCGCGCGCTCGTCTTTCTCCTCTCCGGCGATCCCGGGGTGATCTCTCCTCTCCGGTGATCTTTAGGTAAGTTATTGTTGGTTGCTACTCGGAAAACCTATAGGTTCCACTGTACAAAAATTTTGTACAAAGGTCTGAACCTTTTCCTAGCTACCATGTGTTCTTTTAAATTAAATTTTGGATCGCCTGCGGAACTTAACACGTTTGATCCAAAACTTAATCTATTTGTTCTTTTAGGTTTTGACTTGGATCTCCTGCGGAACTTTACACGTTCGACCCAAGTCTCCTTAAGTTATTAATTCCATTAAATATTAATTTCCATAATTGGTTCCCAGTACTGACGTGGCGAGGCACATGACCTTCTTAGATATGGGAGCAATCACCACCGACTAGACAAAACCTTTTATAGAAAGCTAATATTTAATTTCCTAAAATAACTTTAGGTTAACCAAAGAGAACAATCAAATCACAAGGAAAAGAAAAAACAAAAGAACACAGCATCAAAAAAACATATTCGAAATTCTAGAACGTAAGCCTCTTGTATTTGGTATTATTTCCATAAATAACTAGCATGATGCGGAAATAAAAATTACTAGTTATACCTTGTAGAAAAACCTCTTGATCTTCTACCGTATTCCTCTTCTAACCTCGGACGTTGTGTGGGCAACGATCTACCGAGATGAGAAACCACCAACCACCTTCTTCTCCTCCAAGCAAGGTTCGGCCACAAAGGAAGAACTTCACCAAAGAAGAAAACCAAAATACTAACCAAGCTCCAAGAGATGCTAGCTTTCTCTCCTTCTTCTTCTTCTTCTCCAAGTAGTATCCGGCCACCACAAGAGCTCCAAGGAAGGGAGAGAGGTTAGGCCACCACAAGAGGAAGAGAGGGAGAGGATGGCCGGCCACACCAAGGAACAAAAGAGGGAGAGAAAATAAATAGAGGTTGTGTCTTGTGAAGGCACCCTCACCCCTTCTTTTATATTCCTTGGCCTAGGCAAATTAGGAAATTTAATTACAATAAATTTTCCTTAATTTCCTTGACATGATTTAATTGAGAGAAATAAAATAAAATTTCCTCAATTAATTTCAAGTGGCCGGCCACATCAATGAAAACAAATTGGACAAGTTTTAATCAACAATTAAAACTTCCTAATTTGTTTCCGAAATTTTAAAAAATAAAATTTCTCTTCAAATCTCTTCATGGTTGATAAAAGGAAATTTCTATAATTTTAATTTTACAACATGTGAATAATTTTTAAAGAGAAAATAAAATATCTCACCAATCTACAAATAAGGAAAGAGATCTAATCTCTTTCTTTAATCTTTTGTAGATCTTTTACAAGAGAGATATTTTAATTTTAATTCTCTTTAATAAATTATATCTTCCAAATAATAAAAATTAAAATTAAATTTCTTCTTTAATTTAATTTGGCCGGCCCTACTAGCTTGGGTTCAAGCTAGGGCCGGCTACCCAATCCCAAGCTAGCTTGGCCGGCCCCTATTGGGTGGGTATATAAGGTGGGTATAGGTGGGTATAGAACTCTATAAATAAGAGGCTACGATAGGGACCGAAAGGAGGAATTGGTTTTGGTCTCCCGATAAAATTAAGCATCCCGTGTTCGCCCCGAACACACAACTTAATTTTATCAATAATAATTCATTCCACTAGAGAACTATTATTGAACTACCGCACCAATCCCAAATTACATTTTTGGGCTCCTTCTTATTATGAGTGTGTTAGTCTCCCTGTGTTTAAGATATCGAATGTCCACTAATTAAGTGAGTTACTGACAACTCATTTAATTAATATCTTAGTCCAAGAGTAGAACCACTCAACCTTATCGTCATGTCGGACTAAGTCCACCTGCAGGGTTTAACATGACAATCCTTATGAGCTCCTCTTGGGGACATTCTCAACCTAGTATCTCTAGGACACAGTTTCCTTCTATAATCAACAACACACACTATAAGTGATACGATTTCCCAACTTATCGGGCTTATTGATTCATCGAACTAAATCTCACCCATTGATAAATTAAAGAAATAAATATCAAATATATGTGCTTGTTATTATATTAGGATTAAGAGCACATACTTCCATAATAACCGAGGTCTTTGTTTCTTTATAAAATCAGTATAAAAGAAACGACCTCAAATGGTCCTACTCAATACACTCTAAGTGTACTAGTGTAATTATACAGTCAAGATAAACTGATACCTAATTACACTACGACCTTCTAATGACTTGTTCCTTTCCATTTTGGTCGTGAGCTACTGTTTATAATTTATAAGGTACTGATAACATTATCTTCTGCATATGACACCACATGCTATGTTATCTACAATATAAATTAATTGAACAACTACAAACAAATATAGATAATTTGACCAAATGTGATTCTTTATTCAAGACAAATGTTTACAAAAGCTTAGGCTTTCAGTATACACTCCAACAGTTATCTCCTTCCCGAGCAATTTTCTCCCCTTCCCGACCTCCAGCGGTGCCAGCACGCGGCTGACACTTTTGTTGGCCACTAGCTGCATGCTAACGATTGTGTTGGCCGTCAGCAAGCGACCGACGGCTGTGCCGGCCGCTAGCAAGCAGTCGACGACTTTGCTTTGACCCGGAAGGTTTGATCAACAGGTCGTGGTGGATATGCCTGATGTAGTTGGAAGAGTAAGAATATTACAGTTTAGTTAGTAGAAATGCATATCTAATTTTATGAGATTGTTCTTTTGATGTTTGAGATTTTATTTTTTGGATGTTAATATTGATTATCTAACAAACTACATATCTCGATATTCTTTAGGTATTATCGATATTCTTTAGATATTATCAAACTTCAATAATACCATGAAAATAGAGGTTGAATTTATGTAATATTTTGTTAGATACATATAATAGAAGGTGATGTTTTGTCCAACTATATAGTTGTGCCTTCTAGTTCATCTTTCATCCTTCAGGTGTGATCTTGGAGAAGACAATCTTTGTGTGAACCAACACATCCTCCCCTGTATGGGGGCTTACATGGTAGTTAGATGTGGTTATGCAGTTGGTTATGAATTCTAATTTTTGTTACACTAACAAGATAACTAAGTGTTGGGTCACAAGCTTTGTTCAATTGATATGATGTTTTATTGACTCATGAACTAAGTATCAATCAGTTGTTGAACCTCAACTTCAAAATTCTTTATGGTCTCGGTTATTTGATTCCATTTAATTCGTTACCACATCTTTTTATGCATTTATTTGATTTCATTTAATTCGTTACCACATCTTTTGATGTAGCCAAAATCTAAACTAGGTACTAATCCAACATAACATCCAACATAGTTAGCTATAAGCTGACATTATCCTCTGGAATAATTTTAGATTCAAAGTTACCAGATTATTCCGTTGGGAGAAGGATAGGGTGAAAATATTCTTACAAAGATATGAAGGTGAAACAAAGCAAAAGAGAGATGAAGGTAGAACAAAGCGAAAGAAAGATGAAGGTGGAACGAAGCGAAAGAGGCACAACATTGAATATACAACAAATTTTACAGATGTGATAGTAAAGGGCTTATTGTCTGAAATGCATAACCATATTGCTTCACTTACTGAGCTCATTAGTTTCGGTTGCTTGAAGGACTCAAGAAACTCTTCGTCTTCAGGAAACAACTAGAGATTTTTGTTCTTCAATAAGTAGTTCACTGCATCTTCATCAATGTCCAACAAGAAACCAAAACCAATGTGATCTGCAAGTGAACCAATCTAGTCATGCATTTCAGACAATAGGCCCTATGCTATCACCTCTGTAAAATTTGTTGCATATTCAATGTTGTGCCTCTTTCGCTTCGTTCCACCCTCATCTCTCTTTCGCTCTGTCTACAATGGATCAAAGGATGAAGGATCAGTATGTGAGAAATGATGTTGTCTTGAACAAAATGCAAGTAGTCATTGCTTAATGGAGCTAGACACTGTATCGTCTTGAATCACAGGAGACTCAAGACCCACATGACTCTGATTAGGTTTATGCAACTATAACTTACCTTTTTTTGTTTATCAATTATAAAATATGCCAAATATGTTTATTCTATTTTGATATAAATTATAATCTGTTCACCTCTAATTGTATTATATTTTCTCAGGAACAATTCATCACCATAGTAGATATCCAAAATATGATATAGGTATATTTTTTTTGTTGACATGTAAAATTAGTTAAACATTATACCTTTTAGTGCATTGTTCTCACTTACTTTCTTACATATTTGACAAGTGTGTTTGTAACGATTTCTAGAGGAAGTCTTTACTAGAGTTTTGGAGGGATCATCCTTTTGTAAGTACTTCTTCCCACTCAATTTTAATTATTACCATTCTTGTTTGTTTGTTTGAATATTTTTGAGAGATCTAATCATGAAGAGTTGAGGCATGCAACATATTTTTTGTTTGAGATTTCAGCATTTCATTATAACACTATAAAAATATATTTATTCTATTTTGATATTTTAATTTGAACATTTCTAAATATTATATTATTGTATGTTCAAGAGTTTATATTGACATATTGATCTCCATCATCGTCATCATCTACTTATTTCTATTTAGGTATCAAAAAATTATACATAAATCACTACAAAAATTTTATCTTATTCATAAATCTGATTATATTCTATCGCATATTACTTTCTTCAGGATTTTCTATTATATATGGATGTATTATTTGGAGTATTTTCTATCCTAGTATGTATTTAAATATTTAATTCTGTAAATTTGAATTTAGATATAGATATTTGGATATAGCTTGGTTTGTTTCTATTATTATAATTTGTTTAGATTTTATTTGTTTTAGATTATTGTAATTGTTTTTATTTATATTAGTTTATTTGTATGGATATTATAGTTTATTTATGTTTGGATAGACGGTATGAAATATATGTATGAATTATTAGGATGTATGAAATATATTTATAGGTATGAATGTGATTGTTTATATGTGATTATATGCAAGGTTTAAAATCGCGACCCGTGCCGAGGTTTTGGTCCCGAACCAGAACGATACGGTTTCGATATCGTATCGTGCCGATACTATTTTGGTATAATTATTAGATAAATATGTTTATTGTGTATAATTTAAAAATAAGTTGTATATTAATTTTATATAAGTTCTCAATTATTGAACAACTTAATATTGTTAGAAAAAATAATTAAATATAGTGATCCTGTCTGAAAGTCGAAGAGTGTGGCACTCATGCTGACCTCCTGTGGACTCCGTGCGGACCTGCAACACAGACTACGTTAGTGCTGAGGTAGGGAAGAGGTTCCCGGCGTTGACCCTCCGACGCTCAAGTCAGTCACCGACAATGAAGAATGAAGCAGACCAACAAGAAGACTGTAATGCAAACAGTGAATATCGCATACCTCCGCCGATGTTTGGACCCCCTTTTATATAGAGCTCCTGTAGCGCGCGTGCACTCTCCTTGAGGTGAGCACACTTTTTAAAGTTTTTCCTGAAAAGACTTGTCAGTAAAGTGTCTCTAACACAATACCTTAATGGGTCGAGCATATATCTGAAGTGACAGTGGAAGCTTCCGTCGTACGATCTTTTGGCTGCACATGCCCAGTGTCGGCGGTACCAACTCCCAAAAGGACGTCGTTGGATATTAGGAGTGTATTGTTGGGTCGAGTGGGTTGGCCGCTCGGGTGGGATTCCGCCACTCTGGTGCCCCTTTCGGTCGGCCAGAATCTTGCTATTCCTCAGTGTATGTCTGCTCGATCGAAGTTCCACTTTGTCACTGCCGAGGCCTGCTGCCAGGCTGAGCAGAGTAATCGCTCAGTCGAAATCGAACTCTGCCCACATCAAGCTCTGCTGTTTGTCCGACCGGGGTGGCCGCTCGGCTCGGCTTCTGCACATTGTCTCCCTTGAGCGTCGGTTGTTTGATTGCTCCCCGTGTCAATGGCGACAATGGGTCGGAGCCTTCTCCCCGATATGGGCATGCTTTGGTCCACCGGACGATGCCATTTACACGTTAACCGCCTTGACTTTGACCTCCACCATGGCTGCGGGGGTGGGCCCCTCATTCTCACTGCATTACATGCCCCCTCCTCAAGTATAGTCGAAGGAGGCTGCAAGTCCGACTGATTGGACAATTTGTCAGAGCAGTCTTCCACCCGATCGACCTTCAACACTATGTGGTTTCTGATCGGGATGCGACCGCTCCTTGTCGATCGGCCTGTTGAAGCTTGTCGTTTGGTCATAGGTATGCTCCCTCAATCTGATCGGCACAACGAAGGTTTGTACTTGTGAAATCTTTGCTTGGACTATCTTGGGCGAGCGCGAGCCAGGTTTACGCCACCCAGATTTTTGGGAGATCGTGCAAATCTCTGCGCATTAAGGCTGAGCACGCTTCTATGCCTTCATTAAATGCCGACCCATGGTGACGCGCCACGTGTCTTGCCCACTGTCGTCGCACGTCTGACGTGACAGGCGGATATTCGTTGTGATGTGACGTTTGGCGGTTTAAATTCAATAATCAGATCTTGGCCTAGGTTTCCGCAACCTAGATCGGACGGCTCCGGTCGGTCGACCCCGTGGCTTGTAATCCTGTGATCGTCGCCACCTTTGCACACTTCATCTTTGCATTCTTCGGCCACGCTCCGTCTATGCTCCAGCGAAGTTCTTCTCGTGCTCCTCCAGCGACTTTTTTCTTGTAAGCTTCGTTCCGATCGCACCTGTACTTGAGTTTCTTGGATTTTCTTTATGTTCCGGTGATAGTTCAGTAGCCTTTTCTTGATTCTTCTTCTCTGTATCTTTTTTCTAGATTTTTTGCAATGGCCAGTTCTTCACAGCCTCTCGTCGGCATCCCTGGGCTTTGGTACACTTCTATCAGTCCTGGTTTGACGCCGATGATGCTGAGAGTCTGAAAGCCACTTTTGAGCTTCCTCCTGAATATGAAGTTATCATTCCTTCTCCTTCCGATCGGCCAAATTCTTCGCCGCCCGACTGCATCACCTTCTTTCTAGATCATTTTACAGTCGATATGCGATTTCTCATCCACCCTTTTTTCCGCAGTGTGTAAATATTTCCGAGTCTCCCTCCATCAACTAGTGCCAAATTCCTTTCAACTGCTATGCGGGGTGGTGGTTCTTTTTTGCCTGCACGACATTCCTCTTACTCTCCGGCTCTTTCATTACTTTTATTATCCCAAGTCGTCCGAGCCGGGGACTTTTCTTTTCCAAGTCCGAGTGGGCTTGGTTTTATTTGATAAAATGCCGACTTCCAACAAACACTGGAAGGAGTACTTCTTTTTCGTGCGCTTTCCTAAGCTGCCGGACTTCCCAACAAATTGGCAACTCGACGTGGCAGCTCAGCCTCCGTTAAAGAAGTACAAGAGCCAATCGAACTACCTCAATGCAGCCTCAATGTTGGCCGGTCAGAAATATGACATCCACAAGCTGCTGCTGGAGGTTGTTCTCTATATCTTCGGCTTGAGTCTGATCCGCACCCGGCTTCCACTCAGCCTAGGTATGCGACCACTTTACTCCTTTCTTTGATTCTAACTTATTTTTCTTCCTTTCATGCAACCAAAGTCATGCTGCGCACACGTTTGGCCGGCAAGGAGAAGCTCGTGGATGACGCTATCAATGCGACTTCTATGGAAGAACTGGGGAGCCGTGGCCTGCATCCGATCAACTCACAAGAGGAGCCGCAAGACGAGAGCGAAGCGACTCCCGCTTTGGCAAGTGGTGGAGCGACTGGTGGCTCCCAACCTTCTTCTAAACTGCAGCCGATCGTCGAAGTTGAGGGGGCTTCTAGCTCACCCTCCTCAGCCGAGCCACTAATCAGGCGCAAGAGGCGCCGGGCGGAGCCTTCGTCGTGCTCCACTACTTCAGGGGTGCGGTCCGCCGAACGGGTTGGGACGTCGACTGTCGCTCCTGTCCAAGAATCCACTGCCCCCGAATCGTCAGATCAGACCCCCCTCACTATCCAATCTACCTCATGGGACAGTCTGCACACCGCCGATGGCCTTCCTACAACCAAAATCGAAGACCAAGAAGTCGGGCATCCAGCCGGTCTCTTCATCACGGCCGTTCGGGCAGGCAACTTTTGCACAGTCAGCCCCGAGTGGGCAACACCACATTACGACGATTCTGCACCTGTCGACCGAGGAGTGGCTTGAATCCAACTCCGAATCCCTAGCTTCGGAGCACCAAATTATCATCCAAGGGTCACTCGCCCAAATATTGGTCGATGCCCGGGCCTGTGCTGCGATGATGCCTCTAGGGGCGCTCGCGGACAACCATACTCAGATGTCTATTGGGGTAAGTGTTAATGTTCTTTTTAATCCATTTCCGCTCGACGCTAATATTCTCTTTGTTGCTTGTAGTACTGGGTGGAGAGTCTGACCATGTTCCAAAGGCTCGCATTTTTGGAGGAGGAAATGAAAAAAATAAAGGCGTCGAGCAGCCAATCCTCCGCCGCTCAAGAGAAAATAAAAGCCAAGGTGGCCAAAAATTGAGTTGATCTGAGCAACAAACTGCTCGAGGCTGAATGGGAAAAGAGCTCCGGGCATGCCACTCTTCTGGCTCCGCTCAATAAGCAGGTCACCACCTTCGACAATAAAATCGAGTTGGCCAATGCGTGGAAGAATCGAGCCATCGAAGACCTCGAGCTAAAAAATAAGGAGGCCCGGGCCCTTGCCCAAAAACTCAAGGAAGCTAAGAACTTCCTGGTCGCCGAGCGGAACAGTCGGCCGACAGAAGAATCTGCCCTTTGTGGCCAACTCGCCTCTAAGGATACTGCGCTGGCCACCGCCAAGGATGAGCTGGAGGTCTCCCGAGCGGCCTTGAAGACCTACTAAGATGTCGAGCAAAGCCTCTTTGAGGCTATGAAGAAGAATTACCTTCGCTCGGATGCTTTCAACGAGAAGGTCACCGATCGGGCTCTGCGCCTTTTTGATCTGGCCATTGATGGGACGATCGACCAGCTCCGCGAGGGAGGCTACCTGTCGGCCTCTCTGACCAGTAACATTCTAAGCCAGGACAAGCTTACCTCGTCACTACCTGATGACATCTTGGACTACCTTGAGTGAGGTTGAGGGCTCTTGTAAAGTTTTTTTTCAAAGTCTCTTGTAAAATTTTGAAGTCTTAATGAATTCTTGTCCGTTCGGACAAACTTTATCTTCTTGTATGTTTTTCAACTCTTTTGAGCATTGCAAGAACTCGTGGCCTCATCATTCCACTCGTCCATGATTAGTCTATCCAGCCAACTGATCCCTTTTGTATTCAGAGTTCCATTATGATTTTGCGAACCTCCGATCGGCTCTAGGAGTATCTCGAAGAATAGTGTCGAATGATCACTATACTTTGAAGACTTCGTGCTTCTGCGTAGCCCGAGTTCATGGTCGGTTATTCATCAACGCTTGTCCTCTCACTGAGCCAAGGGTTTAAGGTCGCTGCTTGACCGTTGATGTGATCCCGGGTTTAACGTCACCACTCGACCAATGATGTGATCCCGTGTTTAGGGTCGCCGCTCGATCGTTGACGTAATCCCTTGTTTAGGGTCGCCGCTCGACCATTGCCGGAGACAAGCGTTTAAGGTCGCCACTCGACCGTTGATGAACACAAGAGTTTAAGGTCGCCGCTTGACCGCTGATGACTGCTCGAGTTTATGGTCACCACTCGGCCATTGATGGAGACAAGCGTTTAAGGTCACCGCTTGACCATTGATAGAGACAAGCGTTTAAGGTCGCCGCAAGATCATTGATGGAGACAAGCGTTTAAGGTTGTCACTCGATCGTTGATGGAGACAAGTGTTTAAGGTCGCCACTTGACTGTTGGTGGTGACAAGCGTTTAAGGTTGTCGCTCGACCGTTGATGGAGACAAACATTTAAGGTCGCTGCTCGACCGATGGTGGAAATAAGCGTTTAAGGTCGTCTCTCGACCGTTGACGTAAACTCGGGTTTAAGGTCGCCGCTTGACCGTTGAGGGAGACGCATTTCAAGAGGCTTTTGCTTTTTATTCATTATTCGCCCTGCGTTCGGGAAACATACAGAAAATACATGGTATTCACTCACGTACTTCTCATCCAGTCCTATAGAGTTGAAGGTGATTCGCGCTCCATGGCCTCTTCAGCTGCCTTACTTTTTCATCCTCCAGATAATAGGCACCCGAACGGAGCTTCTGCACGATTTTAAAAGGTCCTGCACATGGGGCCTCGAGCTTGGTGACGTCGTCGACCGACTTCACTTTCTTCCAGACATCGACCTGGAAGGACCTCGGGATCACCCTCCGATTGTAGTTCTGTTTCATCCATTGTCGATACGCTGTTAGCCGAACCACTACTTTCGCCCTCGTTTCGTCCACCGAGTCGAGCTCCATGAGCCTTCGTTCGATGTTTCCTTCATCATAGTGCTGCACCCGATCGGATTCTACTCTGACCTCCACGGGGACAACTGTTTCGCCGCTGTATACCAAATGGAAGGGGCTTATGCCGGTCGCCTCCTTTGGGGTCGCGCAGAGGGCCCATAACACACTTGGGAGCTCGTCGACCCAACTGCCTCCAACGTGGTCAAGCCGAGCGCGTAAAACTTTGAGGATCTCCCGATTGGCGACTTCGGCTTTCCCGTTACCCTAAGGATAGGCCACAGAGGTGAAGGCTTGTTGGATGTCATAACCCTCGCACCATTCTTTGAGTTTCTGACCGACGAACTGTCTTCCATTGTCATATACGAGTCGGCGTGGGATGCCGAACCGACAAATGATGTTTTTCCAAATAAATTTAATGACCATCTGCTCGATGATTCTTGCAAGCGGCTCGTCTTCCACCCACTTCGAGAAGTAGTCCAGCGCGACAATTAAAAATTTCCGTTGACCGGTTGTCATGGGGAATGACCCAATGATATCTATGCCCCATTGGTCGAATGGGCAAGATACTGTGGGCGCCTTCATTTCCTCGATCGGTCAGTGCAGCGGGTTGTGATACTTCTGGTAGGACAAGCAGGTGGCCACAGTCCGAGCGACATCTTCTTGGAGGGTCGGCCAAAAATATCCGGCCAGGAGTATCTTTCGGGATAATGCATGGCCGTCCGGATGGCCTCCGCAGGAGCCTTAGTGCACCTCCTTCAGAATATACTCGACGTCTTCCGATCCAACACATTTGAGCAGGGACCTGTTGAAAGCTCTCTTATAAAGCTGGTCCCCAATCAAGGTGAACTATCCGACCCACTTTTTCAGCAGGTGAGCTTCTTCTGGATCGGCAACCGCGGCTCCCGACCGTAAGAACTCTATTAGGATCATCCTCCAGTCGTTCGGGAAGGTTATTCCTTCCATCCAGTCGATGTGTGCCACGAGCGAGACTTGTTCGATCGGCTGCCCTATAACGATCGAGGACAGCGAACTGGCTAATTTTGCCAATTCATCCGCCGCCTGGTTCTTTGATCGGGAGATCTTTTGTATGATGACCTCTTGGAAGTTGGTCTTCAGCTTCTTGAAGGTCTCCGCATAGAGCCTGAGTCAGGCATTACTCATCTCGAATGTTCTAGATAGTTGCTGAGCGGCAAGCTGGGAGTCCGAGTAGATGAGGACTTTAGCTGCTTTCACATTCCAGGCTGCCTGTAGGCCGACTATCAATGCTTCATATTCAACTTTATTATTAGTGGCTCGGTAGTCCAGCCAAATGGAGAGCTACATCTGGTCTTCCCATGGTGAGATAAGCAGTATGCCGATTCCGCTGCCTTGCCGAGTGGATGAGTCATCCACATATATCTTCCATGTTACCTTCGGCTCGTCACTCTGGACTTCTATGACGAAATCCGCCAAGGCCTGAGCCTTGATTGCCGCTTGGGGTTGATATTGAATGTCAAATTCGCTTAGCTCAGTCGTCCATTTGATTAGCCTTCTTGATGCTTCAGGATTTAGAAGGACTCGTCCCAAGGCGCTGTTAGTTAGTACTGAAGGCGCTGGAATTTCGTTCTATTTAAATTTCCCTATACAAAAAATTGTACAAGTACAGAACTCTTTCTAGCAACCCGCATATTCGATTAGACATGTGTTTGATCAATCAAGTAAGTTCTTGACGGATCAAAGCACACCTTGATCGAAATACAAGATTACTGACCTCTTGTGTTAGTATTAAAAAATGATACATAGAAAAACTAAACTAGTTATGCAGCGAAATTAAAGAACTAGTTGCACATTTTCTTTGTAGCTAAAGACCTCTTGATCTTCTGCCGTATTCCTCTCCTCTTCTTGGATGTCGTGTGGGCGATGATCTACCAAGACAACACCACCCTCCTTCTCTTCTTGATTTCCAAACCGCCGGCTACAAAAGGAGGCTCTAGGATGGGGCACCTTCTAATCTTCTTCCTTCTCTTCTTCTTCCTCTTCTCCAATCCGCCGGCCACCAAGTAGGAGGGAGCGCTGACTGCCAAGGAGGAGGGGCGCCGGCCACCAAGGAGGAGGGGCGTCAGCCACCAAGGATAAAGGGGGCGCCGACCCTAGCAAAGGAGAAGGGGAGGGGCGCCAGCCACAAGGAGGAGAAGAGAGAAAATTAGAAATTAGGAAGATTAGGTTTTAGGGGCCACCACCTACTCTTTTTTATAGGCTTGCCATTGGTTACAAAGAAAGAAAATAACATAATTCTGTTAAGAAAAAAATCTCTCTTTCTATAACCAAACCAAAACCAAGTTAAGTTAAACCAAACCAAGTTAAACCAAACCAAGTTAAACCAAGTTAAGTTAAACCAAGTTAAACCAAACTAAGTTAAACCAAATCAAGTTAAACCAAGTTAAGTTAAACCAAACCAAGTTAAAGATGGGTAGATGCGAGACTTTATATATAGGCTACAACAGGGACCTAGAGGAGGAATTGGTTTAGGCCTCCTGTGTTCGGCCCGAATACCCAACCCAAGTCCATCAATAATAACCCATGCCACTAAAGGGTTATTATTGAACTACCGCACCAATCCCATATTACAATATGGCCTCCTTCTTATCATGTGTGTGTTAATCTCCCCATGTTTAAGATATCGTATGTTCATTAATTAAATGAGTTACTGACAACTCAATTAATTAACATCTAATTCCTAGAGTAGTACCACTAAACTCTATTATCATGCCGGACTAAGTTCACCTGCAGGGTTTACATGATAATCCTTATGAGCTCCTCATGGGGACATCATCAACCTAAATAATTAGGACACAGATTCCTTCTATAATCAACAACACACCATATAAATATTACTATTTTCCAACTCATCGGGCCTATTGATTTAACGAATAAATATCACCCATTGATAAGTTAAAGAAATAAATATTAAGTATACATGCTTGTTATTATATAGGGATTAAGAGGACACACATCTATAATAACAGAGGTTCTGTTATTTTATATAGTCAGTATAAATCGAACAACATCAAATGGTCCTGCTCAATACACACATGGTGTACTAGTGTAATTTTACAGTCAAGACAAACTAATACCAAATTACACTACAACCATTCCAATGGTTTGTCCCTATCCATCTTGGTTGTGAGCTACTATTTATAATTTATAAGGAACCAATAACATGATCTTCTGTGTGGTACCACACACCATGTTATGTATAATATAAATTAAATGGACAACTACATTGACATATATATAAATATAAAATGCAGACATTTGACCAAAGTGATTCTCATTTCCAAATATTTCAAAACAGATGTTCATACAAAAGCTAGACTTATAGTATACATCCCAACAAGTACGATGATTGTGTGCGCTAGGAATTACGGATGAAGCCTCCGAGTGACGAGAATTAAAGCATACGCTAATTTTCGAGACCGATGTAGTGAGACTCTGCATCCTTCAATATATGACTCAAAAAGTATATAGGCTGCTGCTCTTGGCTGTTCTGCCTAACTAGAGCCGACCCACCACGTGCTCATTAGATGATAAATAGATCCAGAGCAGCTCACCAACAATTAGCTTGGTCAGTACAGGCAAGGAATTTAGATAATCCTTGAGCTCTTACAATGACCGATCGCACTCGGCGCCCCACTGAAATTTTGTAGCTTGGCGAAGAACTTTGAAGAATGACAGGCTCCAATTGGATGACTTGAATATGAATCTGGACAGCGTCGTGATCAGATTGGTCAGCCGTTGAGCTTCCTTCAAATTTCGAGGCGATGACATGTCTTGCAAAGCTTTGACTTTACTTAGATTTGCTTCAATGCCGCTCTCAGTGATGATGTAGCCCAGGAAGCGACCACTCTTCACACCGAGCATACACTTGCTCGAGTTCAGTTTTATTCCATAGGTCCTCAGCGTTCGACATGTCTCACTGATATCTGCGCATAGGTCAACAGCTCTGAGGGATTTAATTAATATGTCATCGACGTATACCTCCATATTATGGTTGATCAGCTATTGGAACACCTTGTTCATCAACCTCTGGTAAGTGGCTCCGGCATTCTTGAGTCTGAACGACATGACATTGTAGCAGTATGTCCCATCGGCTGCAATGAAGTTGACCTTCTCTTGGTCCTCGCAGGCAAGTGACACTTGATGATACCCTTGGTATGTGTCGAGCATGCAGATCATCTCGTAGCCTGCCATTGAGTCCACCATCTGGTCTATCCTGGGCAGCGGATAGAAGTCCTTTAGGCAAGCCTTGTTCAAATCGTGGAAGTCGATACAGACCCGCTATTTATTGTCTGGCTTGGAGACTAATATGACATTGGCTAGCCAGCTCAGGAATTGAACTTCCCTAATATGGCCAGCCTCCAACAACTTCCCTATCTCCGCCCAGATGATTACATTTTGCTCCGCACTGAAGTCCCTCTTTCTTTGCTTCATCGGCCGAGCGTCCGGTCGGACATGAAGCTCATGCTGGGCCACGCTCGGGGAGATACCGGGAAGCTCGAGTGTCGACCAAGCGAACACATCATGATTTTCTTTAAGGCAGGCGACCAACTCTGTCTTCTTTTCTACCTCCAGGTCGGCGACAATAAAGGTTGTGGCTTCCGATCTGCTGGGGTGGATCTGGACCTCCCCCTTGTCTTTATACACCAAGGTAGGAGGCTTTTCAGTGATCGCGTTCACCTCCAAGCGTGGATTCTTCTGAGCGCTCCTCGTCTCAGACTTGACCATCTCGACGTAGCATCGCCGAGCGGCCAGCTGATCACCCTTGACTTCGGCCACCTAGTCGTCTACTGGGAACTTAATTTTTTTGCAGTAAGTAGACACTACCGCCTGAAACTCATTGAGGGTCGGTCGACCCAGGATGACATTGTAGGCCGACGGCGCTCCACCACGATGAAGTTTGTGGTTCTAGTTCTCCTCAATAGTTCTTCCCCGAGCGAGATAGCAGTCGGACCTGTCCGAACGGCAACACTTCATTGCTGGTGAAGCTGTAGAGAGGGGTCGTCATGGGAAGCAACTCGCTCCGTTCAATTTGTAATTGATCGAACGCCTTCTTGAAGATGATATTCACCGAACTCCCTGTATCAACAAAAGTCCGATGAATAGTGTAATTAGCGATTACCGCCTTGATGATCGGCGCGTCGTCGTGCAGGATCTCTACTCCCTCCAAGTCGCGGGGGCCAAAGCTTATCTCAAGCCCTTCGGCCTTCTCTCTTCTGCATCCCACTACATAGATCTCCAGCCGCCGAGCGTACAACTTCCTGGCTCTGTTAGAGTCACTGCCGGTCGGCTCTTCGGCGATCATTCCTATCTCCCCTCGGGATGCGTTGTCCCTATTTTCTTCTTCCCGAGCAGATGGTATATTTCGCATGGCCGATACTTGGGAGGGGTTAGTGTCATTCCTCTGCTGATGCTGGTGGTGCCGCTCAGGCGCCCTTCTGTCATCCTCTCGTCGCTCAGTAGATCTATGTCTTTGTCGTCGATCAGGAGAAGGAGATTGGCGGCGGTATCCACGTGGAGCTAGTCTGCTAACGATCAGTGTTAAATCGCAGCAATCATGCATGTTGTAGGTCACCAACTGGTGGAAAGAACAAAACATTGGCATCCATACTTTTCCTTTTGACGCCTTCGATCGACCGGACACCACATGTTGTACGGCATGTGCCCTGGTCTCCTGGTGTGGTCGTACTCCTTTGGTCTCGGTCCCTTGGGCGGCTGATGGCTGCTTGATGGTCAGCGCTCGGTCAGCGTCGGGGGTTCGGTCGGCGTTTCTTTGCTTCTGGTCGCTTGGGCTTCTTCCACGTTTATATATTCATTGGCCTTCATGAGCATATGGTCAAAGTCCTTGGGTGGCTTCCTGATGAGCGATCGGAAGAAATCACCCTTGACGAGCCCCTGAGTAAAGGCGTTCATCATCGTCTCGGACAAGACCGAGGGGATGTCCATGGATACTTGGTTGAAACACTATATGTATGCTCGGAGCGCTTCCTTGGGCCCTTGCTTTAGGGCAAAGAGGCTAACGCTCGTCTTCTGATAGCGTTGGCTGCTAGCGAAATGGTGCTGGAACACGACCCGGAAGTCTTTGAAGCTCTGTATTGAGCTGTCCGGCAGTCTTCAGAAACAACACTGCGCCGATCCAGAAGCGTAGTGAGAAAGACTCTGCACTTAACTCTGTCTGTATACTGGTGCAGGATGACCTCATTGTCAAACCGATTCAGATAATCATCTGGATCGACCAATCCATTGTATGTCGCGATCGCCAGCGGGATATAATGTCTGGGCATAGGGTCTTGTAAGATCTCTTCTGAGAACTGTCGGTTGATCTATTTGGGCGACGCGTTATTTTCGGGCGCCTTGCCTTTTCATGCATCCCGAACGGGGGCATCATCCAAAGACGATCCTCGCTCTTGATTCACCTGGGTTATCTCTGAGGGGGTTTGGAATAAGGCGTGATAAAAGGGGATCGACGCGAGCTGCGCTTCCCTCTGTGTACCGGTCGGCCTTCTGTTCTGCCCCCCATACAAAGATTTGCTCCGCTCAGTCTTCCTACCTCGCTCGTCTCCTGGCTGCTGATGTTGCAGGCTACGACGCTTGCCAATCGGCTAACACCTATTGTTGTTGCTGCTCAATCATCTTTGTCGCTCGGGCTTGAACGAGCATCTTAAGGTCCTCCTGGGTGAGCGTCATGGTGGTGAGTCGTCCAGCGTCCTCCATCTTCTTGGCTAGGATGCAGGTTATGTTCCCACAGACGACACCAAATATGATCACGTCCGAAAGTTGAAGAGACGGAGAGATGGGGATGTGGCTCTCACGCTAACCTCTTGTGGACTCCGCACGGACCTACAACATAGACTACGTCAGTGTCGAGCTAGGGAAGTGGTCCCTAGCATTGGCCCTCTAACGCTCAAGTCAGTCACCGACGATGAAGAATGAAGTGGAGCAACAAGAAGACTATAGCGCAAATAGTAAATTTCGGATACCTCCGCCGATGTTTGGACCCTCCTTTATATAGAGTTCCTGTAGCGCAAGTGCATGCTCCCCGAGGCGAGCACGCTTCTCAAAGTTTTCCCAGAAAAGACTTGCCAGTAAAGTGTCCCTGACACAGTTCCTTAATGAGCCGAGCATATCTCTTAAGTGACAGTGAAAACTTCCACCGTACGATCTTCTGGTTGCCCATGCCCATTGTCGATGGCACCAACTCCCAAAAAGATGTCGCTGGATATCAGGGGGAGTGTATTGCTGGGCCGAGCGGGTTGGCCGCTCGGTCGGGATTCCGCCGCTCTGGTGCCCCTTCCGGTCGGTCAGAACCTCGCTATTCCTCAGTGTGTGTTTGCTTGATCGAAGTTCCACTTTGTCACTGCCGAGGCCTGCTGCCAAGCTGAGCGAGGTAGCCGCTCGACCGAAGTCGAACTCTGGCCACATCAAGCTCTGCTGTTTGACCGAGTGGGGTAGCCGCTTGGCTCGGCTTCTGCACATTGTTTCCCTTGAGTGTCGGTTGTTTGATTGCTCTCCGTGTCAATGGCGACGGCGAGTCGGAGCCTTCTCCCCGGTCGGGGCATGCTTCACCCGACCGGACGATGTCATCTACGCGTTGACCACCTTGACTTTGACCTCCACCGTGTCTGCGGGGGTGGGCCCCTCATTATCACCACATGATATAGTTTTCTTTAAAAAAAGTTGATCTATGAATAACTTGAATTAAAATTGATACATTATAATATGTTACCTTATTAATACCAAAAGGAGTGACATGAATCAGATGGAAGTATTGATTCTTGCAACATTCTCCTTAGGTCAACTCCATAGTTCTCCAATGCCCAGATTAAATAATTATCCCAAGACATGCAATATTGATATGGATTTCTCCACATGTCTATCAGCGTGTCTCGATTCATCATTGGATGTTGGATTTGAACTGATACCACTGAAATCGGAACGGGTACAGGTACAGGCATAGGATAATGATAAGGATAAGCATACGTCCCTGAGCTATGGTATGATGGATCACCATATGATGCATTAGAGTTATAATAAGAAGGTTTCGAGTATGATGAACTTCGACCAAAATCAATCTTAGCTAACTGGAGACTTGCTTAAAGTGACATCATGGGGTCCTGGCCCATGACACAGGAGGAGATGGATCGAGATGACTTGGAGTCACTGGAGACTCACAGACACATGTGAGATGCGAGAGTCATGGAGGAGGTGCGGGGCACTTGCTTCCTGGACACAGGACATAGCATTGACAGTGATGATGCAGACACACGAGCAGTTGGACAGAGACTTGCTTAAAGTGACATCATGGGGTCCTGACCCATGACACAGGAGGAGATGGATCGAGATGACTTGGAGTCACTGGAGACTCACAGACATATGGGAGATGCGAGAGTTATGGAGGAGGTGCGGGGCACCTGCTTCCTGGACACAGGACATAGCATTGACAGTGATGATGCAGACACATGAGTAGTTGGACAGAGATAGCAAGCAGTGCTGGATGATACCTCAGCTCAGGATCCGGTACAGAGGACGGGATTGCATCCCGCTTGTGCAGAGGAGACATGGATAGATGGTACACGAGTGAGCACATGTACACGACCATGGTTCCCCTTCCATATCTGAGCAACTTCTGAAATTTGAAACAATTTCCTAAAAATATTAATTCATCTTTCTCAATTTAGAATGATCAAAATTGCACAAGATAAAATATATTAATATTCATGGATTCAAATTTCAAATTAATTCTAAGATAAAAAAATATTATCTATAATAAATATATAAATTAACATAAAAATATTACTTTATATATAATAATTATACAAATTAATTAATTGTAAAAATATAAAATAATAAAAATATCAGAATATAAATTTAATTTATTAGATTTTTTAGAATTTTAATTTTTTTTTTAGAATATTTCAAAATGAAATTTAAAATAATAAAAAATTCTTAGAATTTATATATGAATTTTTATAATTTTTATCTGAATTTTTATATATATATTTTTTGAATTTTTAAATGAAATTTAAAATAATAACAATTTATTAAAATATAAATCAGATTTATTACATTTTTTAATTTTAAAATATAATTTAAAAAATTTAAAAATAATTTTTAGAATATTAATTAAAAATTTAATTTTAATTATATTGTTTTTATATATGTTATTGGGATAGTTTAATTAGGGTTTATAAAAGTCTATTTGTAATACAACACTTCCTTAGGGATTCTTTAAATTAATAATTTTTTTTTTTTTTTTTACAAACTAGGGCATGCTCAGCAGCAGGTAGTGGTGGATCGCGGGGTCCGGTGGCGCCGAAGGCATAACGGGACGCCTTTGACGTCACCTGAGGTATCCGGGGATGATTCCGGCGCCACCGGAGGTGTCCAGCGACTCCTTCGGCAGCACTTGTGACGTATCCGAGTTGGGCATGTGGGTGAATAGGGAAATCATACATTAGGAGTGGTCGTCGCAATTGCTGCTGCCTCGCTGCTACTCGCCTTGCCGATGCTGCTTGCGTCGACTGCTGATCGATCCCGATTTCTAGTGTCTTTTATAGATTTTTTTTTACAACGATCGATTAATCGTGACAGAAGAAATCAAATCGATTCCTTCGGTCACAATTAATCGATCGCACGTGGAATAGATTCCTTATAAAATCGATCGCATGGCAGAAGGAATCGATTCAATTCCTTCTATCGTGATTAATCGATCGCACATGTTGTCACGGATGCATGTGTATCACGTGCCGAAATTATATCTCGTCTGATGTCGGTCTTGGTTGGGTGGCGGAACGGTAAAAACCGCCCGACACGGAACAATATTCATTTCCTTGATTATATATATATATATATATATATATATATATATATATATATATATATATATATATATATATATATACATACATACACTACAGCGCGATCGATGCGTGTTCACATCGCGCAGCATATCAGTTTTTTTAAAAATTTTGAATTAAAAAACTATTAAAATATTATTTTAGATTTTATTTCTAGTGCTAAACTTCTAATTGGGTTCCAATTATAGTTTTTAAGTTAATTTTTTTTTAAAGATTTTACCTTTAGGGTGGGTTTGGTTGGGGGTTATTCTGGATAACTTTGGTTATCCATCCAATGTTATCAACAAAAATCCTATTTGGTTTAGGTAATTGATGTTTCCCGAGTACGTAATATTCCATGTCCGACACGTCAGCAAAAGGGGCATGCAACCAGGAATTAGAAAACCTCAAAAAACTGAGATTTTTCTTGATTCCGGAGTTAACGAATTTTTTTTATCCAAAATACCCTCGGATAAGAGAAAAATATGACAAAAAAGAAAAGTGTCCTGTCCGAGAGCTGAGTCTACAGACGCTGGGGACGTGACACTCTCTGCTGGCTCCGCGTGCACTCCGGGATGAGGTGGACCTCCGGTGAACCTGCAACAAGGCCGAGCCGGGAGGGGTTTCCCGACGACGACTCTCCAACGTTCAAGTCAGGAAGTGAAGAAGAGAGGCAGAGTAATGCTACTGTCGCTACAGTGATGAGAAAATTGCATACCTCCGATGAAGTCTGGGGGTCTTTATATAGGACCCCGGAGAGGCGCGTGCACGCTTTTTGAGGCATTCACGCTTCTCAAAACATACCTCAAACGTGGATGTCAGAAAAGCATGTCTGACGCCATTCCACAATTGTCCGAGCGTATCTCTGGCATGACAGTGGAAGCTCCCACTGTATGATCCTATGTACGGCTCGGCCGCCGACCATGCTGTTTGTCGGCGGCCGGTGTCTCGAGGCTGATATCGTCAGCTACTCCTTTTGTCTCCTTCTGGGTTTTGTCATCTAATGGTCCGGTCGGGACGACCACTCGGTTCTCCTGGCGTACGGGGATGTGAGTGTATCGGACCGACCGGGAAAGTCCATGGTCACATGCTCGGATGAGGTTGCGCCTTCTTGGTCTACGATTCCTCCGAGCGGCCTGGCCACTCGGAACGACAGTTATTTTACCTTGAGCGTCGGAAACCCGACCCGTGGTCGAGCTATCTTCCGTCCGGCCTGGGGGATTTTTCGGCCGGGCGATCGGATGACCTATCCGCTCGGCAGGACTTCAGGGTTGACCCTCCTGACCTTTGACCTCCACGCGTCCTTACCACCGGATCACGTGCCTCCCTCTCAAGTCTAGTCGAAGGAGGCGCTAAGTCTGACTGACTAGACTGTGAGTCTATCCGAGTGACAGTCGATCTGCCACTTTCGATAATGCCCTTCCGCCCGACCTAAATGGAGTCACGTACTGTCGTTCGGCTGACTACTGATGATTATCCTGCCGACCCGCTGGCGGTCAACCTTGACGCCTCTCGAATCTCCTTGGGATGCGTGCAAATCCTTGCCATTAAGGCGGAGCACGCTGCCCCTGCTCCATATTGGGGCTGATTAAATGCGCTCCTGTGACCAGATGCCACGTGGCGCTGCTGCCGTCATCGTACGGAGGCGGCGTCACGTTCGATAAGCCTTCTATCGTGCTTTTCTAGATTTCGGCCGCCTTCTTTTCCGTAAGGATTTCTTGCCTCTTGCTCCTCTGTTCTCGTGTTCCTTCCCGCATTCTTCGCTGTGTTTGTGCTCCGTGGTTACTGTTCTTATCGTCTTTCCGTCGAGCCCCATGCTCTTCCTCTTGCCTTTGCTCTTTCCACTATTCCGGCAATGGCCAGCTCTTCCCAGCCCGCTGATCTCACTCCCGCCCCATGGTATATGACCATGGAGTCACGGTTTGATCGGCGTGACACAGAGAGCTTAATTAACGCCTTCGATCTCCCTTCTGATTTCGAACTAATTTTTCCCTCACCTTCCGCTCGGCCACACAAACCGCCACGCGACACTGTTTGTTTTTTCCACGATCAGTTCACAGCCGGTCTGCGATTTCCTCTCCATCCCTTTATCGTCGAAGTTTGTAATTTCTTCGGTATTCCACTTGGCCAGCTGGTGCCAAACTCCTTCCGCCTTCTATGTGGAGTTGCTGTGTTGTTCAAAATCCACAACATTCCCCTCCGTCCGGAGGTTTTTTACTACTTCTATTACCCCAAGCAATCCGAGCTGGGCACTTATTTGTTCCAGTCTCGGATCGGCTTGGTGTTCTTCGATAAAATGCCTACCTCCAACAAACATTGGAAGGAATACTTTTTCTTCCTCCGCTTTCCCAGACGGCTCCTCTTCTTAACCAAGTGGCAGGTCGGACCGCCCACCTCTCCCGAACTGAAGAGGTATAAGACCCGACCGGACTACCTTCAAGCGACGAATATGCTAGTCGGTCTGAAGCTCGACATCAACAAGCTCCTCCCTGAAGGAGTGATGTACATGTTCGGTTTGAGCCCGAGCCGAACCAAGCTCCCGAGCAGCTTTGGTAAGAAATTTACTTGAGCCCTTGCCTTGAGTTCTAACTGATTCCCTTCTCTTTTCTTTGCAGCGAACATCGTAATGGAATCTGTACTGTTTGAGATTCTGAAGAAAAAGGCCGAGGCGATCGAGGCGACAGCGGTTAAGGAAATGGAGTAGATGGGTATTGCTCCGGTCGACTCTCACGAGGGTGAGAGTGAGACCAATGCAGGGGAGTCGGCCGCTCAGACTTCTCCCGTGGAGATGACGGGTGGCGCAGCCTCCAGCAGGGAACCAACCGTTCGGGAGGAAGACTCCGATCCGGAGGACGAGCTCCCACTCAACAGGAAAAGGCGGCGCACTGAGATGCCACTTCGTTCGGCTATCTCCGCGGTGCAAGTGTCCGAGCGGACGATTCCTCTGTCTCCCCGAGGCAAGGCTCCTTCCATCGAAGTCCTTTCCTCCGACCGGACCCCCTCCCAGCTGGAATTGCCGGCAGGTCCCATCGCGGCTCAGCCGGTCTGCTCCCTGCCTCCGGTGTCTCGGAGGCCTCGCCGCTCGACCATACTTTCCAAACCGTCCGCCCCCGCATCTGAACCCTCCGCGTCTGCTGACACGACGTCGGGCGGGCGTTGCACCATTAAGGCCAGTCTGCATCTTCCTACTGAGGACTACCTCGCGGAGTCGGATCGGCCCAAGGCCCCTGAGCACATGATCCCCATCCGGGAGCCGCTCGCCGAGGTATGGGCGGATGCCCGAGCCCGCGTCGCCACAATGCCTCCCGGCCTGCTGGCTAACAGTCACATGAAGCATGCCACCGGCGTAAGTCTTCTGTCCCCTCAAACTTCTTTGTATCGCTCTTTTTTTGTCAGCAATGGGTGGAAGACGTAGCAGTTGCCGCTCGTCTGGCGCTGCTAGAAGATGAGCTGAAGCATCTCAAGATTTCTAGCGGGTCGTCCTTCTCTCAGGGCCTTTCATATGCCGAGCTGCAAATGGAGCTGGCCAAGACCCAGGAGCAGCTAGAGGCTGAACGGAAGAAGACGACCGATCAGGCATACATGCTGGACCAGCTTGAAAAGCATGTCAAAACTTATGACCGCAAGATAGAACTTGCAACCACTCGGAAGAATACTGCTATCGCCGATTTGGAAGCGAAGAATGTGGAGGCCTGCGCCCTAGAACAGCGAGTAAAGGAGTTGGCGGATCTGCTGGACCACGAAAAGAATGGTTGTTCGGTCGAGGTGGCGGCTCTCAAGGACGAGCTGAAGACCCTGCAGGAGGCCCTCGAGGCCTCTCGCTCTGCTCTTAAGGAGTATCAAGAGGCTGAGCCAAGCCGGTTCGCCGCACTAAGACAGAAGTACATCCGCTCGGCTGAGTTTGTTCAGAAGGTGTGCGACCGGCTCGTCCTCGCATTCGAGTTGGCCATCACCGCCACTGCGGACCACCTGAAGGCCCAAGGTCACTTGCAGGAGTCCTTTGTCATTCCCGTCCGGGAGCATGCAGCGCTTCTTACCAACATACCGAAGAGCGTTTTTGATTATCTCGAATGAAGTGTCTTTTGTATTTCCACCGCTCGGCCGGCCAACTGTTGTTTTAACCTGCTACTTTTGAATGCCACTTTTGAATGCAACTTTTGTTCTGTTAGCTTGTTTTCCCCTGTTTGTCATTAATAACCTTCTGGCCCGAGCGGGTCTATGCACAAAATTCTTCTATTCGTTGGTCCCTTCTGGGATTTAGGATAGCCGCTCGCCTGCCCTTAAGTGTCGGGCTCTGATGCGGCCACACGACGACCTTCCGAGCGGAGTATTTATGGTCACCACTTCGACCCTAGAGTTTAACGTCACCGCTCGACGGTCTTCCGGCCGGGGGTTTTATAGTCGCCGGTCCGACTCTAGAGTTTAACGTCGCCGCTCGACGGTCTTCAAGCTGAGGGGTTTATAGTCGTCGGTCCGACTCTAGAGTTTAACGTCACCGCTCGACGGTCTTCAAGCCGGGGGGTTTATAGTCGCCAGTCTGACTCTAGAGTTTAACGTCGCCGCTCGACGGTCTTCAAGCCGGGGGGTTTATAGTCGCCGGTCCGACTCTAGAGTTTAACGTCGCCGCTCGACGTTGTCCCCATCGTTGTACGCGGAGGGAGCGTTGACTACGATGAAGTTAGCAGCCCGCGTTCTTCCAAGCGGCTCCTCTCCCAGCGAGATAGCCAGCCGGACCTATCCGATCGGCAAAACTTCATTACCGGTGAACCCGTAGAGGGGGGTTGTCATTGGCAACAACTCAGCTCGGTCAATTTGTAATTGGTCGAAGGCCTTCTGGAAGATTATGTTGACCGAGCTGCCTGTATCAATAAAGATGCGGTGAATAGTGTAATTAGCTATTATCGCTCGGATGATGAGGGCATCATCTTGCGGGACTTCGACTCCCTCGAGGTCCCTAGGCCCAAAATTGATTTCGGGCCCGTTCGCCCGCTCCTGACTGCAGCCAACCGCATGGATCGTGAGCTGCCTTGCATGCGCCTTCCTTGCTCTGTTGGAGTCACCTCCGGTTGGTCCACCAGCGATGATGTTGATTTCTCCTCAGGGTACATTGCTTCTATTCTCTTCCTCTCGAGCGAACGAGCTGTGACGCTCGTGCGATGCCCAAGGTTGAGTCCTGGGCTGCTGTTGACGGTGTCGATCGGGGGATTCTCTTTCTACACGCCGAACATGGCTCTGGTGTCTATGTCGTCGGTCCGACGAAGGTGATCAGCGGCGATAGTTCCTCGGCGTAGGATGAGCGATTGGGGGGAGGCTCCGACAATCGTGCGTGTTGTGGGTTGCTGACTGATGGAGCGAACAAAACATGGGAGTTCATACCTTCCCTTTTTGGCTTAGGCCGATCGACCACTACTTGTTGAACGACGTGCGGCCTTGCTTGCTGATGAGGCCGGGCTGCTTCCTCCCGAGGTCCTATAGGTGGATGGTAGCTAGTGGGTCGCTTCCGCTCGGCTGAGGCCGGTGGTTCAGATGGTGCTTCCTTCCTTCTGGCCGCCTGCGCTTCCTCTACGTTGATATACTCATTGGCCTTGTGCAGCATATGATCGTAGTCGCGAGGCGGCTTTCTGATGAGCGAGCGGAAGAAATCACCGTCCACAAGCCCTTGTGTGAACGCGTTCATCATAGTTTCTGAAGTGACCATTGGGATATCCATGGCCACTTGGTTGAAGCGCTGGATGTAGGCTCGGAGTGACTCCTTCGAGCCTTGCTTGATGGCGAACAGGCTGACGCTGGTCTTTTGGTAGCGCCTGCTGCTCGCGAAATGATGGAGGAAGGCCGTTCGGAAATCTCTAAAGCTCTTAATTGATCCATCCGGCAACCTCCGGAACTAGCGTTGCGCCGAACCGGACAACGTAGTAAGGAAGACCCTGCATTTAACTCCGTCGGTGTATTGGTGAAGAGTGGCAGCGTTATCGAACTTACCGAGATGGTCGTCCGGATCAGTTACGCCATTATATTCCCCGATCGATATCGGAGTGTAATGCTTCGGGAGCGGGTCTTGTAAAATCGCCTCCGAGAATTGGCGATTGACCCGCTCGGGAGATGACTATGTACGCGGTGCTTTCCCCTTTCTGGCGTCTCGCCCGGGCGCTTCGTCGAACGATCCCTGGTTGGCTAGGGCCAGCTTCGACGGGGTCTGGAATAGTGTCCGATGAAACGGAATGGGGGTGGCCGGCGCGTCTCCCGGTGTGCCGGTCTACCCTTTGTTCTGAGCCCACGTAGAATATTGTTCCGGTCGGTCCTCCATGGCCGCTCGGCCTCCAGAGACCGAGGCGGCTTGTTGCGCTATCCTCTCTGCTTGGGCCTTCTGCTGTTGCTCAACCATCTTTGCGGCTCGCGCTTGGATGAGTGTTTCGAGCTCCTCGGGAGAGAGCGTTACCATGAGTTGGCGTCTAGCTTCTTCTATCTTCTTGGCTCGGATTCAAGTGCGTTCCCACAGACGGCGCCAATTTGATCCTATCCGAGAGCTGAGTCGACAGACGCTGGGGACGTGGCGCTCTCTACTGGCTCTGCGTGCACTCCGGGATGAGGTGGACCTCCGGTGAACCTGCAACAAGGCCGAGCCGGGAGGGGTTTTCCGGCGACGACCCTCCGACGCTCAAGTCAGGAAGTGAAGAAGAGAGGCAGAGTAACGTTACTATAGCTACAGTGATGAGAAAATTGCATACCTCTGATGAAGTCTGGGGGTCTTTATATAGGACCCCGGAGAGACGCATGTGGATGTCAGAAAAGCATGCCTGACGTCATTCCGTAATCGTCCGAGCGTATCTCTGGCATGACAGTGGAAGCTCCCACCGTACGATCCTATGTACGGCTCGGCCGCCGACCATGCTGTTTGTCGGCGGCCGGTGTCTCGAGGCTGATATCGTCAGCTACTCCTTTTGTCTCCTTCTGGGTTTTGTCATCTAATGGTCCGGTCGGGACGACCACTCGGTTCTCCTGGCGTACGGGGATGTGAGTGTATCGGACCGACCGGGAAAGTCCATGGTCACATGCTCGGATGAGGTTGCGCCTTCTTGGTCTGCGATTCCTCCGAGCGGCCTGGCCACTCGGAACGACAGTTATTTTACCTTGAGCGTCGGAAACCCGACCCGTGGTCGAGCTATCTTCCGTCCGGCCTGGGGGATTTTTCGGCCGGGCGATCGGATAACCTATTTGCTCGGCAAGACTTCAGGGTTGACCCTCCTGACCTTTGACCTCCACGCGTCCTTACCACCGGATCAAAAAGCATAAAGGAAAAACAGGAAAATAAAAAATTGTAAAAAAACTTAAAAAATAGAAAAACATAAAAAAAAAATAGAAAAAACCTAAAAAATGAGAAAAAAAATTTAAAAAAACATAAAAATAAAACAAAAAATGGAAAAATAAAAAAAACATAAAAATAAAATAAAAAGCGTAAAAAATAAAAAATAAATAAAAAGTAAAAAATAAATAAAAAATGTTAAAAAACATAAAAAATGTAAAAAATTTAAAAAAACATAAAAAAATAAAAAAAACTTTAAAAATAAAAAAATGTAAAAAATAAAAAACATAAAAATTTAAAATTTTAAAAATTAAAAAAACTTAAAAAATAAAAAAAGTAAAAAATAATAATAAAAACCATCAAAAAACGAACAAAATAAAAATATAATATATATATATATATATATATATATATAATTAAAAACATGAAAAAGAAAAAGTAAAAAAACATAGAGTTAAGTATAGTTGGTTTTGCAACTGAGGGTAATATAGTAAAATATTAAACTAGGTTATTCATTAAAACCTTAAAACAAATAAGTTTTTGTTGCATTACTTAGATTGAACCAAACAACATTTGGTTATATTTTATTCCCCATAACTAAGGTTATACATGATAACTTGAACCAAACAGATCCTTAGGGTTTAGGTTTCCCAATTTAGTTATAGTGTTTAGTTAAAAGGAAATTTTAAAATGAAATAAATTTAAGTATTTACGGAGTATTGTAATGTGTTTAGGGGATATATTAATGTATTAGCGATTTATATAAGAAAATGTTGATTTTTTTAATTAGAAATCTAAAAAATAATAGATAATGTTTTTTATTTTTTTAATTTTGAATTAAAAGATTAATTAAAATATTTTTTTAGAATTTATTTATAGGTTCAGGTTCTCAATTGGGTTATAATTTTTAAACTATTATTTTTTAAAGATTTTACCTTAGGGTTAAGCTTCCTAATTGGATTATAAAGATTTTACCTTAGGTTAAGCTTCCTAATTGGATTATAGTATTTAGTTAAAAGAAAAATTAAAAATAAAATAAATTTAACTATTTATGGAGTATTGTAATATGTTTAGGGGATATATGTATTATTGATTTATATAAGGAAATGTTAAATTTTTTAAATTCGAAATCTTAAAAAAATAATTAAAAAAAATGATTAATTAAAAAAAATGAGAAAGCGGATACGTGCACACAGTCGTGCATATATATATATATATATATATATATATATTATAATTTGTTTTTATTTTATCGACGGAATATCCGTCAATAATTATTGTAATGGTTTATCGACGGAAATAACGTTTTCGTCGGTGTTTATCGACGAAAATAATATTTCCGTTGGTGTTTACCGATGAAAATAACATTTCCATCGGTATTTACCGACGAAAATAACAAGGAATATAATTTTTTTTCTTGTAATTTGTTTTTATTTTAATTATTGTAATGGTTTACCGACGGAAACGTTGTTTTCGTCGATGTTTATTGACGATAATAACATTTCCGTCGATGTTTACCGACAAAAATAACGTTTCCATCGATATTTATAAAATTATATATCGCCAAAAATAGCATTTCCGTTGGTAAACATTGACGAAAATAGTATTTCTGTCGTAACCACTATTATCGAAAACACTGTTTTTGATATGATTTACCGATAAAAATACTATTTCTATTGATAAATTTAACTACTGAATATGAATTCCGTTGGTATATATCGATGGAATTGAAATTCCATCGGGGAATCTGTTTTTGATAAATTATCTCCTGACAATTAATTTTTCATCATAATTTCATCACTAAACGATTATATCAATGGAATTGTGTGAATGATATGAATGATGTGCATGAGCGTTTCTCACATGAGAATACTTCTTCAATGATCAGAGGTGACTCCTGAGAGGCACTCTTGTGCGTCACCAACACGTTGTATAAGATAACAAAACTATTTACATTATGCCTTAGGACCATAAATATACGATATCATAGATAAAATTTAATATACAGTGAAAAAAAGTAGATTGCGACGTGAACTGTTAAATGGTAACAGGAAATTAATATTTAGTTTCCACCGTGTTAATTAAATTTTAAATTAGGTAAATGTGGATTTGTTCATTAAATGAAACGTTAAACTCTACTATTATTGTATATTATATAATGCCCAGATGGTGGTAATTTGTCCTAACAAAATATATTGATGCTGTTATAATGAGAGGTCCATCCCTGTGATCATAATGGAGGTCAAAGTCAAAGTAATCAATATATAGATGGTATCATCTGATTGGACGAAGTATGTCCCGATTGGGGAGAAGGCTCCGAACAGTCGTTGCCATTGACACGAGGAGTAATCAAACAATCAACGCTTAAGGGAGACAATGTGCAGAAGCCAAGCCGAGCGGCTACCCCGCTCTATCAAACAGTAGAGCTTGATGTGGGCAGAGTTCGACTTCAGTCGAGGGCTACCCCGCTCGACTTGGCAGCAAGCCTCGGCAGTGACAAAGTGGAATTTCGATCGAACAGACACACACTGAGGAATAGCGAGGTTCTGGCCGACCGGAAGGGGCACTAGAGCGGCGGAATCCCTACCAAGCGGCCAACCCACTCGGCCTAGCAGTACACTCCCCCTGATATCCAACAATATCCTTTTGAGAGTTGGTGCCGCCGACACTGAGCATGGGCAACTAGAAGATCGTACAACGGAATCTTCCACTATCACTTCGGATATATGTTCGGCCCATTAAGGTACTGTGTCAGGGACACTTTACTGACAAGTCTTTTCAGGGAAAACTTTGAGAAGCATGCTAGTCTCAAGGAGCGTGCACGCATGCTATAGGAGCTCTATATAAAGGGGTCCAAGCATCAGCGAAGGTATGCGATATTCACTGTTTGTACTACAGTATTCTTGTTGCTCCACTTCATTTTTCATCGTCAGTGACTGTACTTGAGCGTCGAAGGGCTAACACTAGTGACCCCTTCCCTGACTTGGTACTGACGTAATCTGTATTATAGGTCCGTACGGAGTCGATAGGAGGTCAGCATGAACGCCACATTCATATATAGTTTTCCGTCTAGTACAACTAAGAATCATTTAATTATTTAGAAAATTTTAAAAAATTAATGATTAATTATTTTTTTTTTTGACTATCTTGTAAATTTTTTTCTGAGATTTTTTTCTTTGAATATCATGTTTCTTCTAACAAAAATAGTTTAGATGAATAAGTTTGATGGATTATTTTTTATTTTTAATAATTACCAAAAATTTAAAAATAAAAAATTTACACTTAATGAAAAATCACCATACAATTATATTATTAATTCGTTTACATCAATTAATTAATTATTTTTGAGTAGATACCTAATTCATATTTTGAAACGATCTTCTTTGTTAGAATAAGAAATAAAATAATAATAATAATAATATTATTCACTTTGAATTTAACTTATCATAATTTATTTTAAATGATTGATCAGGTCAAATAATATCAAATCTAGGATGATCGATCTGACTCCATAGAAATTTTCCACTAGCTATTAAAATAAATTGGGAAGTACTTGTGATAGGCGGTCCAGAAGCCCAGCATTCCTTGGTTGCCGTTCCATTTGGAGAAAAAATCTCTGTAAATGCGTTGTAGCTGGAAATTGAACCATGAGTGCTTGGGTGACAATTGACACCCTTCCACTACACCGACATTTGATTATTCTTGACCTGCTCTCGACCTCCCCTCAAGTATCCGATCATTTTTAATCTACCCCGGACCTCCCCTCAAACATTCAGTCACTTTTGACTTGCTTCGGGCCTCCCTTTAATTTTGTTCAAGGCCACCTCACATGACATATGGTCTGGACGCTCTGATACTGTTGGTACAGCTTGTACTAATGGTCAAACTCAGATTTTGGTTAAATGACAATTGGATTAAAGTTAGATGATGTGTTGTTTTACTTTGTTATAAAGTATGTAGGGATTGACGAGTTTAGAAGAACTGACATCAGACTAAAGCCCAGTTAAGTCTGAGGACCTGATAATTAGCACGAAGTTCGGATAGGTCAAGAAGTGACCCGATATCGGGTGGAAAGTCCAACTGGATCTGCTGAACCTGATAGCTGGTTGAAATTCAGTTGGGTCTACGGACTTGACAACTACTGGGAAGACCTGGTGCATCAAAAAATAAGTCAAGTGACTGCAAATGGTAAGTGAGATAAGTAGTCTATTTTGTAGGGTATATTTTGTTTTGTGCATTAACTTTTTTTTGCAAGGTTAAATGCAAAAGTAGGCTCGTATGAACCGCATTCGAGATGTCTCGAATAGGGGTGTAAATGATTCAAGTCGCTCGCGAGCGGCTCAGTCAAAGCTTGACTCGAGCTCAGAGTTGACTGAGCTCGAGCCGAGATCAAGCCGAGCTCGAGCTGGCTCACTTAATATTCGAGCCAATCTCGAGCCCATTTAATACTAGCTTGAAGGCTCATCGAGCCTGTTCGAGCTCGGCTAATTTAATATTTTAATATTTAAAATAATTACGACTTTAAAGTTAAGTAATAAGTTGAGGAGTTGTTTGTGGCTAGAGTGTTTCATAAGAGTATTAGAGGTTGAAAGTTTAAATCCCAACTTGTTTTTACATTTAAATTCATTGTTTTCGAGCCGAGTTTGAGCCCATGATTAAATGGTCTAGCCAAGCTCGAGCTCAAATTCAGAAACTCGCTTGAGCTTAAGCTGAGCCTCTTTAATTTTCTCGAGCTCTAGCCGACCCAAGCTTGAGCTCGGCTCGGTTCATTTGTAGCCCTAGTCTCGGATCAGCGCTTGGAGGCGCCCTAGACTTGTGGGAGGCGCCCCAAAGGAGATAGAATTGGCGGATAAGACTTCATGGCGCGGAGATGACCTAGAGGCATTGGAGGTGCTTCAGAGAGCTCGAAGGTGTCCTTGCGCAAATAGAAATCGAAGTTGGCGGAGGTAATTGAGTCCAAGACTTTGGGGATCAAGTTTGAGGTTGGAGGCACCCTCAACACTTAATAAAAGAGGTGTTCGACCAGTAAAATAGATACAACAAATACACGAGCTTTTACGACTATTCTATGACCTCGTACTGATGTCGATTCAAGCTTCAACAATGCAAGGATGAGACGATGCCACTACGTGCTCAAACGAGCCTAAACTTAGGTTGCGTGTAGTTATTGCATAATAATTTTATCATTTTTTCTGCATATTAAATTCTAAGGTTGGTAGTTTTGTTACCAGCCTAATTTTTATAAAGAAGCGATTTGATAGTGCATTATCTAGGGATGTAAACGAGCCGAACCGAGCCGAACAGTATCAGGCTCGAGCTCGACTCGTTTAAGTTATATTCGGGCTCTAGCTCGAATCGAGCTTTTATCACAAGGTTCGAGCTCGACTCGTTTTAGAATTATCAAGTTCACGAACAGTTCGAGCTCGGCTCGTTATTAGCTCGATTATCAAAGTTAACAAGCCTAACTCGTTAAGCGAACTCGGGCTCGTTTTCGGGCTCGTTTAGAACTCATTTTCAGCTCATTTTTTTGGCTCGGTTTAAGGCTCGTTTTAAGGTTCGTTTTAGAGCTCATTTTATTGGCTCGTTTTAGAGCTCATTTTATTGGCTCGTTTTAAAGCTCGTTTTTTGGCTCGTTTTAAGGTTTGATTTTTTGGCTCGCGAGCCTATAAACGAACATGTTCGCGAGCTCACGAGCCGAATATCCTTAAGCTCGAGTTCGGCTCGATAAAATTGTCGAGCTCGAAATCGAGATCGAGATCGGCTCAATAAGATAAACAAACGAACTAGAACGAGCTTTTTATCGAATCGAGCTCCGAATAGCTCGCGAACCATTTGGTTCATTTACATCCCTAGCATTATCCATCGATAGGTCCGAATGACCTGAGTCTTGGAGTAGGAATCGTCGAAGACTCCGAACCAAATAACTGACCTTGTGTTCTTTTACTTATTTTTATTATTTCTATTTTCTACTGCGTACTCGTACTCAAAAATTATAAAAAGTAAAATTTTAAAATACATATGATTCTCTTCCTCTCACGTGCATCGATCATATAGATATACCATTTGTTAGTCCTCTCAAATATTTGGTCACTTGTGAATTTATTTTTAGGCTCTACTTAAAAGCTCTTATACGAATAAAAATATCTTTTATCTTTTAAATTGATAATCTTTTTTCATATATTTTTATTATAAGATTTTAATTATATTCTTAAAATGAGATCAATTCTTAACTAGGTCTGCGATATCATAGCTTTTCTACTATGATGGTAGATTAAATAATTTAATAATTTAATATTTTTATATATTTTTATATTGATTGATATTGTACACTTTTTCATGACAGTGTAACGGAAATTGACTCCCTACCAAAACTCTTGCATGTGCGTGACTGTCCCATGTACAATAATGTAACAAACTCATCAAGTATCTTATATATATATATAAAATACCTTGAAAGTATATTTGAAGGTATTTGATGTTTAGTGAGAATTTAGAAATATATATTTTTATTAAGAGATGAATAATGATAAATTTATCTTTCGAGATATTTAGACCAAATAAAGTATTTGTCAATTGAAATAACCATTTGAATCGATGGTAAGAGATTGAAAAGGCTAGAGGAGAAGTGCGGAAGAGGATGAAGTCATTTGATCTAAAAATATTTTAAAAGAAATTAAATGTAGTAAATATTATAAAAATAAATAGTAAGAGAAAGACAAATACTAACAAAGTTGTTTATGCAACTCAGAATGTTTGCTCCCTACTCTATAATTTGTCAACTTTTTTTAATAAAATATTAGATCTCGATCTACAAAGCAACATATTTTAATTAAAAGTGATGTCAAATTTAATATTTATATTTATTTATATGTAATTATATACATTTTTAAACTTAGTCAAATCAAAATATATGAACAACACGTGGTCCAAACTTTTATGTGGCAAAAAAAGTTGGAACATGGTCCAAACTTGTTTTTTTGCCAAATAAAAGTTGGGACGATGTTTGAGTATAATATTAATTATTTAATTGTAAAGAAAATTCATCTTTTCCTATTTTTTTTTTCTTGCCTATCAATCATCTTGCCCTAAATTGCTTTTATTATTATAGACAATCTGGGGCGTCACGTCAGATCCATCGTGCTTACTAAATTTATTTGACGAAAAAACAAACCATCGATTCAGTGGCGTAGCAAAGATTTTTCATCCAATCGGAGAGACGAAATCAATAAATTAAAAATTAAAACAATATAAAATTAAATTATTCAATTTTAAAAACTCAAAAATACTTTTTAAAAAATAAAAATTTAAATTTTCAAAAATTGGAAACACTCGTGCATGTCGATTTCCACCGTCTAAACACTTAAATTTTAAGGGTAGGGATTGAAAATAAATTTAAATTTAAAAATTTTAATTTTATTCCTTTTGATTTTAATTGAAATAATGATTTGTGTATTCTAGGAATTAACCTGTGACTAAACTTGAAAAATCATTTGTGATCTCACTTTTACATAATATTTAATATTTTTACATATAAGATTTTATTTCGATCTAAATAATTATTATAACTAATAACTTAATTGATACAATATGTCGTGAATGGACTCAAGGTGATATGATAGTCAAAGTCAATGTGAGGTGACAGTCAAAATCCAAATGAGGTGACAATTAAAGTCAAAGTCAAGTAGATAGATAAGTTATTCTCACCGAGACTCAACTCTTCACTCAATGCTAAGGTGCTCAGTATAGCCAGTCGTCTCGAAGTCCAATCGGATATTTATCCGATCAACCCAAAAGTCGTCCAGATTACGAGGTTTAGTACCTCCATTCTCCGAGCACAAATCCCTCAGCCTATAACAGGTTGACCCAAGAGTTGGCCGGATTGGAGAGACTTAACGTTCTGTTCAGTGTCAAAACATTGAATAAAGCCGGTCGAACATAGGGGACCTAGCTCCCCTTCCTCTAGAGGTATTCTCTCAGCACGCAACAAAGGTAGTCTCACAGTATATAGTCGGTCAAACTTGGTGCAGGTCGAACTTAGAGGATAGCTCATTTCCCACTATTACAATACAACTCTCAACATATAAATAGTCAACCCAAGAGTCGGACAAACTAGATGAGCTTATCCCTTCATTTCTCAGCACTGTGGCAACTCTTAGCATATAGCATGGTCAGTCAAAGAGCTAGTCAAGCTTAAGGGACTTAGTTTCCAATTGCTATTGCCAGTCTCCCATCATACATCTGGTTGGCTATTAGGTCGGTCGGACTACCTCTAGGGGATAACATTGTTAGAAAATCGTAACAATTTGTCAGAGAATAATAATTACTTGTCACGGAATATTCCGCTATATCTACCATGGAACTTCCTATGAGTGTGGTTATACATATTATAGCATTTGACAACAAACATTCTCATCCACTTAATTTATTGAGGAGGTTATAAAAAATCGTTCATATTATCATATACATGTAACAGAAAGATTTCTTGGAGGATGTGTCGTCATCCTGTAGGCTATATATCTTTCATTACTCGACATATACTGACATCAAATATTCCTTGTCGCCTCATTATTACGGAAGTTATGAGAGACAATATAAAAGGAGATAATCTCCATTGGCCAGGTACGTTTTATGTTTTGACATGTGAATGCTTTACGCTTGGACGCTTCACATTACACACATGCATCTACTCTTCATCTTCTCCATTTTTCGCTAGGCCACTTTATTGACTTGAGTGTTGGAGTACCTGCGCCAAGGACCCCCTCCCTATTTCTCATTCTAATGTTCCATTTAATCTCTTTGGTGTGCGCAAAAAGGAGTGTCAAACGTCTTCTCTTCTTCATCTCAAAGTGTTCTCCTAGTCATGGTCTTCTCCAAGTCAACGACAGAGTCATCTACTCAGTACATCATCTCCACCTTTCAGATAGAATCATTAATAAAATAAACTTTATATTTTATAATTCAATTAAAAAAATATGAAAGAATAAAAGAATAATTTACTACTCTTTTGTAGATCTGCTACATTAACGGCCCCCTAGTGTTGGCCCCATGGATATGGAGGGAGGTACATGCAGGTACACAAGCATCAAGCGCATGGTGGGATAAATTAAACCTCAGGTCGTCAGTTTCTGAGAATCGACTCCTGGCCAGAACAATTTACTACTCTTGTTATTACTATAGTTGTATTAGGAAATAATTATTATTAGTAAATACTTATTTATTTCCTAGTTATTAGAGAATAATTATTATTGGGAAATACTTATTTGTTTCCTAATTATTAGAGAATAATTATTATTAGGAAATACTTATTTTTTTTATAGTATTTTATATGTTTTCCTATTTTATGTGTTTTCCTATTTTTCACTTTGTAATAGTATTTATATACCACATATTATCATTAATAAATTATATGAATTCTATCGTCAACATGGTATCAGAGCGCTAAGCTTAATAGCAATCTTTTTTTCTTTTCTCCACAATATCCACCAGCTGCCTTCTACAATGGCTACTGCCGACGACATCACTCACCGGTTATCTCTCACAAATACTCCTGATTCACCTTCTGCCCTTGTGGTTCTCAACATCAATGCTCAAGCACCATTGAAACTCACCACCTCCAATTACTTTGCCTGGCGCTTGCAATTCACGTCTCTTCTATTCGGATATGACTTACTGGGTTTTGTTGATGGCTCACGTCCCTACCCCCTGCGCAGATAATGCCTACAGACGCCATGCTCCCTCAGGCGAATCCTGATCATATTCTCTGGCTCCGTCAAGATCAACTTCTCCTCAATGCTATTATAGGTTTGATGACTTCTACTCTTGTGCAGTTTATTTCTTTATCAACTTCATTTAGAGACACATGGCAGACGCTGGAGAGAACCTATGTTGCTCCCTCACGTGACAGGATTATGGCTCATTGTTAAAATCTTTCTAGCCCTCAATAGGGTAACAGATCTATCATTGATTATATGCAGAACATCAAAGACGCTCTTGCGCTTATGAATGTTAAAGTTGATTTTGATGAGCTCTCCATTCATGTCCTGAATGATCTTAGCCAAGATTATTGTAATATCTCACATGCTCTGCAAGTTTGTGGCATCCTTATTACCTTTGATGAGCTATTTGAGCAGCTCCTCAACTATGAAGCCCAATTAAAAGTCTCTACACAATCTCCATCTTTGATGCCAATGACTGCTATTGTGGATCCAGTAGGGAATTCTCATAATCGGTATTCAAACTATCATGGTGGTCGCCAGTAGACTCCGTCGATGTCCCATCAATCACGCCTATCTACTCCTGGGATGTCTACGCGTCCTCTTGCACATCCAACTGTGTCCAGTCCGAATCGTTATCTTGGGCACTGTCAGATCTGTGGTGTTCAAGGTTACTCTGCTCGCCAGTGTGGTCATATGATCGCCTCGATGCTTGCTCTGCTTCTGCCGACTCCTCCGCGTACTCCACGTCCAGCATATAGTGCACCGTTTGCACACATTGCTATTCGTTTTACACCTCCGTCTGATTCTTGGGAATGGGTGGCGACTCTGGCACCTCTCATCTGTTGGTTGCTACTCGGAAAGCCTATAGGTTCCACTGTACAAAAATTTTGTACAAAGGTCTGAATCTTTTCCTAGCTACCATGTGTTCTTTTAAATGAAATTTTGGATCTCCTGCGGAACTTAACACGTTTGATCCAAAACTTAATCTATTTGTTCTTTTAGGTTTTGACTTGGATCTCCTGCGGAACTTAACACGTTCGACCCAAGTCTCCTTAAGTTATTAATTCCATTAAATATTAATTTCCATAAAAGGTTCCCAGTACTGACGTGGCGAGGCACATGGCCTTCTTGGATATGGGAGCAACCACCACCGACTAGACAAAACCTTTAATAGAAAGCTAATATTTAATTTCCTAAAATAACTTTAGGTTAACCAAAGAGAACAATCAAATCACAAGGAAAAAAAAAACAAAAGAACACAACTTCGAAAAAACATATTCGAAATACTAGAACGTAAGCCTCTTGTATTTGGTATTATTTCCATAAATAACTAGCATGATGCGGAAATAGAAATTACTAGTTATACCTTGTAGAAAAACCTCTTGATCTTCTACCGTATTCCTCTTCTAACTTCGGACGTTGTGTGGGCAACGATCTTCCAAGATGAGAAACCACCAACCACCTTCTTCTCCTCCAAGCAAGGTTCGGCCACAAAAGAAAAGCTTCACCAAGAAGAAAAACCAAAATACTAACCAAGCTCCAAGAGATGCTAGCTTTCTCTCCTTCTTCTTCTTCTTCTCCGAGTAGTATCCGGCCACCACAAGAGCTCCAATAGAAGGGTAGGGTTCGGCCACCACAAGAGGAAGAGATGGAGAGGTTGGCCGGCCACACGAACAAAAGAGGGAGAGGAATAATAGATGTTGTGTCTTGTGAAGGCACCCTCACCCCTTCTTTTATATTCCTTGGCCTAGGTAAATTAGGAAATTTAATTACAATAAATTTTCCTTAATTTCCTTGACATGATTTAATTGAGAGAAATAAAATAAAATTTCTCCAATTAATTTGTGATGGCCGGCCACATCATTGGAATACAAAAGAGGACAAGTTTTAATCAACAATTAAAACTTCCTAATTTGTTTCCGGAAATTTTAAAAAATAAAATTTCTCTTTAAAATCTCTTCATGGTTAATAAAAGGAAATATCTATAATTTTAATTTTATTAACATGTGAATAATTTTAAAGAGAAAATAAAACATCTCTTCCAATCTACAAATAAGGAAAGAGATCTAATCTCTTTCTTTAATCTTTTGTAGATCTTTTACAAGAGAAATATTTTAATTTTAATTCTCTTTAAAATATATCTTCCACATAATAATAAAAATTAAAATTAAATTTCTTTTTTAATTTTATTTGGCCGGCCCTACTAGCTTGATTCCCAAGCTAGCTTGGCCGGCCCCCTTTGGGTGGGTATAGAAGGTGGGTATAGGTGGGTATAGTACTCTATAAATAAGAGGCTACAATAGGGACCGAGAGGAGGAATTGGTTTTGGTCTCCCGATAAAATTAAGCATCCCGTGTTCGCCCCGAACACACAACTTAATTTTATCAACGATAATTCATTCCACTAGAGAACTATCATTGAACTACCGCACCAATCCCAAATTACATTTTTGGGCTCCTTCTTATTATGAGTGTGTTAGTCTCCCTGTGTTTAAGATATCGAATGTCCACTAATTAAGTGAGTTACTGACAACTCATTTAATTAATGTCTAAGTCCAAGAGTAGTACCACTCAACTTTATCGTCATGTCGGACTAAGTCCACCTGCAGGGTTTAACATGACAACCCTTATGAGCTCCTCTTGGGGACATTATCAACCTAGTATCTCTAGGACACAGTTTCCTTCTATAATCAACAACACACACTATAAGTGATAGCATTTCCCAACTTATCGGGTTTATTGATTCATCGAACTAAATCTCACCCATTGATAAATTAAAGAAATAAATATCAAATATATGTGCTTGTTATTATATTAGGATTAAGAGCACACACTTCCATAATAACTGAGGTCTTTGTTCCTTTATAAAGTCAGTATAAAAGGAACGACCTCGAATGGTCCTACTCAATACACTCTGAGTGTACTAGTGTAATTATATAGTCAAGATAAACTAATACCTAATTACACTACGACCTTCTAATGGTTTGTTCCTTTCCATTCTGGTCGTGAGCTACTGTTTATAATTTATAAGGTACTGATAACATCATCTTCTGTATGTGATACCACATACTATGTTATCTACAATATAAATTAAATGAACAACTACAAACAAATGTAGATAATTAGACCAAATGTGATTCTTTATTCATAATGAATGTTTACAAAGCTTAGGCTTTCAGTATACACTCCAACATCATCATGTCACCACTGATCTCACTACTCTCTCATTGCATGAGCCTTACTTTGGGAATGATAGTGTCTTCATTGGGGATGATTCTAGACTACCCATTATACACACTGGTTCTTTCTCTTTCTCCACTTCATCTTTCCCTTTAGTTTTCTCTAATATTTTATTTGTGGTATTTATGTCAAAAAATTAATTTCTGTCGTTGCACTTTGTGCTACTCATCCTATTACATTTCTTTTCTTTGATTCCTATTTTCAGTTGTTGGATCATTATACGGGAGCGACACTGGTCAGCGAGGTCCATAGAGATGGTGTCTATTACTAGCCAAAATTTGCGTCTCCGCTATCATTTCCTTCCGCCTTTTCTCTGTCTGTCTCGTCATCTATTTCCTTATGGCATAGTCGTTTAGGTCATCCATCATTAGATGTTTTGCAACGTTTTTTGTTATCCTTGAGTCTTTCATTTCCTGTGGATACTTTGTCTAATTTTTCATGCACTTCATGGAAATAGGTACATGTATAAAAACTGATTTGAGAGCAAAAGACTCTCAAACCGAATATCAAGAGATACATCATAGTTAGGAGTTTATCCTCTCAGTCGAGGTAAACCCCTTCATCAATATACAATTCACTTACTTGCTCATGCACCCAATGTAACATACACCATCACAACATGAGCAAAGTCAAACCAAACACCTAATCATACACTCACAACACCATGATATGAATTACAAATGATGAACACGTGTTGTGGAAACAAACTCCATGTCATAAAGCAAAACCAAGGTGTGAAGCAATTGAACTTCAAGTCACGGACAAAAGCAATAGCAGGAGCAGTGGGTTCACATCCCCACATCCGTCCACATATTACAAGAAAGAGCCATTTTACACACGCTGGATTAAAAGAGACGGTGAACTTCAAATAGTAAGCGTCCATAGATCTTGACCTACAAGCAAAGCATTTCAACTTAGATCGTCATCCCACTTTTAGTAAGTGGTCAGTTATCAACAGATTTATCATGTTTTTACCGCGAGCCATTTGCTGTAGACTAAATAGATCCTTATGATGGATCTATGAACCCTTTTGAGCTTTTTGGCAAAACCTTAACCATCAACAGATTTGGTGTTGTCCTTATCGTAAGCCGTTTGCTGCAGACTAGATAGATCATTATGGTGGATCTATTCATCCTCTTGAGTTTTTTAGCAAAACCCCAGCCATCAATAGATTTGGCACTGTCTTTACCACGAACCATTTGTTACGAACTAAATAGATCAATTATGATGAATCTATTCACTAAACATATCCTTCCATGTCTCACATAGAAAGTTAAAAACAAATATAAAGACATGCCACATATTCTAATGAACCAATCATCATTCGCCACCTTTGCTGAAAATGGGCCAAGCATGCAACGTTGAAGCTCTGTGCAAGTCCCCCTTTCCACCAATTTAACATTTCCACCATTTTCAACAAGAAATTTAATATTTCCATCATTCTCCGCAGATTGAAGCAAAACCACATGCATACCTTTACCTTCAACAACACATTTCAGCAAATTGGCATAAAACGGATAGTATGCATACTTCGGATAGTAAGCACAATGAATTTCAACACTTTCCAACAACAGCCTTCATACTACAGAGAGTGAGCTCTAAGGAGGTTGCAAGTCCACAAATCTATGGGTATGTATTTGTACCTTCCGGAATAACCAATCTACCTCCGGTGCAATGCCTTGGTACCGACATTTATTTGTAGCTTCCCAAATGTAATAGATTGAGCTAGAGATTCCTAGATGTCGGGCCTTCATCCTTCTACTGCCACCCTTGTAATGTCTACCAAACATCTGATGTAACTCCTCAAAAGATTTGAAATTATGCTTGATTTCCAACCACCGTTTCACCTTGCACCAAAGTTCACAAGCCACCGGACATTCGAAGAAGACTTGTTGATTGGATTCCTCTTGCTGATGACACATGACACAATCTTTATTTGGTTCATACTCCATTCAATCCGTGGTCCTCAACCTCCCATGGGCTAGCATCCATAGTGTAAAACGATGTTTCGGCATGATTTCCGGTTTCCACACCATAGATTTCCATGCAACTTCCGGCCCTCTTGGCATGAAGAAATTATATGTATTTGTAACCCCCTTACCATTTCCGATAAACCAATCCATCATCCTCATATTTGCCTCGCCCACTCCACTTGAAGCATCTAGTATCTTGGTTCGGATCTCCAATAGTCTCTTGATTAGAGGTGAATCTAAGTTTTTCTTTTGCCATGTCCAAAAATCTGCACTTTTGATATAATGTTGACGCACCCATTGAACCCAAAGTGAATCCACATTTGCTTGAATATTCCATAATAATTTGGACAACAAAGCTTCATTCCATGTTAGGAGGTCCCTAAGGCCATAACCCCCATCATGTTTAGGCAAGCAGATCTTTGACCATGAAATGGGTGGATGCTTTGAGGACCACACAAACGTTCGGCATTGAGCATATATTTTGTCAATCACACCACTAGGAATAGGGAGCATAGAAAGCCAAAAACATTCTATATCTTGAAGAACCGCCCCCACTAATTCCAACCGCCCGACATAAGATAGAGTGTGCTTAGGCCATGAGTTGATCTTCCTTGCAATAACTTCAAGAAGTGGCCCATAGTTCGCAATCCTTAACTTCTCCGCCGCCAAAGGAATGCCCAAGTATCTAAAAGAAAATTTCCCTTCTTGAAAACCCAAGAGTTGTAATAATCGGTTCTTCAAGCTTGTGTCCACACCCGCCATATAAACTTGTGTCTTTTGCGGATTTGCTCTTAGACCCGAGATCCCTCCAAATTAATTCAAGCAATCCACTAGGTGTTGGGTAGATGTCTCATCCGCTCTACAAAATAGCATTAAGTCATTGGCATAGACAAGCTGAGTAATACCAACCTCCTTACACATAGGGTTAAAATGAAAAGAAGACTTCATGGAGGTTTCCTTTAGCTTCCTTGAGAGAACCTCTATGCACAAGCTAAATAGAAGGGGGGAAAGTGGATCTCCTTGCCTTAGTCCTCTTTTCCCACCAAAAAATCCATATACTCCGCCATTCAATGATATAGAATATGATACCGTGGAGATGCATAATTTAATCCAATCACAAAATCGTTGAGGAAAACCAAAACTAACGAGACCGACCATGAGAAAATCGAAATCAACCATATCAAAAGCCTTCTTCAAATCAACTTTGACCATGCATCTAGGGGAGATCCTTTTGCGAGCATACTTCCGAAGCAATTCTTGAGTTAGGTATATATTATCCCCTATAGAACGTCCCTGAATAAATGCTACTTGGGCAGGGTCTAATAAGAAATCCAATACCTTTGATAACCGTGTAGCAAGTACCTTCGATATTACCTTATAGAAGACATTACAACAAGATATCGGCCTATAGTCCGAAACCCCAGTCGTATGATCTCCTTTTGGCACTAATGATATCAAGGAGTGGTTCCACTATTTGAGGAGCTTGCTATGCTGAAAGAATTCCTGCACCACTGTCACAAAACCATTACCAACAATATCCCATGAAGAAGTGAAGAATTTTGAGTTATACTCATCCGGTCCCGGGGCCTTTCCACATCCAATATCATGTAGGGCAACTTTAATCTCTTCTTCATCAACCAATTTGAACAAAGTCTCATATTGACCCCTTGTGAGTTTCCGCCCCATGAGTGAGTTGCTATCCCATTCGGCACATACCTCCTTTTGGCCAAGTAACCCATGGAAATAAAATAAACTCCTCTGCAACTTCACCCAAGCTTGTGGTTTGTTCCCCATCCCTTTTCTTGAGCATAATGATAGCATTTCTCTTGTTGTTTCTCTTTACTACATCATGAAAAAACTTTGTGTACTTGTCCAAATTCCTCAAGTAAACGTTCTTTGCCCTTTGCTGAAAAAAATTGTCTTTCCACCTCCATAAGTAGAGTAGTTTTCTTTCTCACATGGCTGTACTCTGAGAGAATTGGACCACCATCAAGAATACCCTTTTGTATCTCCACAAGCTCATCTTTTGCTCTTCTAGCTTTCTCTGTGATGTGACCAAAATGATTTTTGTTTAACTCCCTCAAACATTTCTTCAAACGAAACAACTTTGTCTTTAAGATGAATTGTGCATTGCCTATCACCAGAGCTGCCCATGAATCCCCCACAACCTTCAAGAAATCCTTGTGCAACGTCCACATGTTGAGGAATTTGAAAGGTCTATTTGGAGCACGGTCCTTGGTAGCGTATGAACAATAGTGCAAGAATGATTAGAAAGACATCCAGGGGTCGTAAACTCCGCATACGCATCAAAATCTGCCATTAGCCAAAAAGAGTTGACAAGAGCTCTATCTAACTTACAAGAGACATTACCATTTGACCATGTAAGGCGACATCCAACAGACCGAAGATCCACTAAACCACAAGCTTGAGTAAAAATCTGCATGTCTCTCATTTCATGGTTTGTAACCGGAGAACCACCTTGCTTTTCATGAATTGATAGGAATGAGTTGAAATCCCCCATGATCATCCATGCTTCAGAAATAGTACCCCTAAGATCAGAAAGAGCCTCCCACAATGACCTTCTTGTGACAATAGAGTGAAGACCATAAACAAAGGTCACCAAGAATCCCCTGCTAGAGATGCGACAACACACGCGGCAATGTATATATTGTTCTGTGGTCAAGATAATATCCACATCTACCTTGTGCATGTCCCAAAGAAGAAGTATCCTGTCATGGTTAGACAAATCAAAATTATGCGCATAACCCATACCTACAAACCTTCGTTGTAATATGAGACTTAAAGAATCTTCATTAAGCTTTGTCTCCATTAAAGCCATAATTTGAATATCTCTCTGTTGGAGAAGGTGTTGCACTCCCCCATGCTTTAGGGGCTTGTGAAAGCCCCTAATATTCCATGCAGCAACCTTCATTGACCCCTTTTACGGGCTGCTCGCGCCCGAAGTTGTCTCCCACAACTTGGTACCGTCACTGTAACTCCAGCAGTCCCACCTGCGGTCGAAGATGTGGTTGACGGTAATGATGAAGTTGACGTCATAGATATCGTATTAATTGTTTCACTTGATGCTGTATTATTTTGTTTGGCTGACAAGGACGAAGAGGAAGAACTACCCAAGTTGGAATGTGCTGAAAGGAGAGCATTCTGTTGATGCTCTTTCTCTACTGTCCGTGTAGCATTCTGATGATCCGCATCTTTCCTCACATTTTTGTCAACATCTTGTACAGCAACTACATTAACATGTTGGTCAACAACTTGGACTTCCATTTGAGCAGCAACGTCAACTTCTAAAATCCCATTTTGGTCAACGTTTTGAGCAACAACATCAATAACTACAGTCCCAATTTGGTCAGCATTTTGGACTTCCACAGGAGCAACAACGTCATGGGTTTCACCTTCAGCTACAGAAGCAATTTCATTCCCTCCATCAGTATGATCCGCAAGATGATCAGTAGGCTCCGGATTAGGATTTACCCCAATAATCTCCAAGTTATTACGCTCAATTGGTGGTTCCATATTTTGTTTTAGCTGCGCCAACCTCCATTGTTGCTTCATTCTTGTTCTGCCACGACCCTTTGTAGATTGTGATCTTGTCCTCCATTGCTGTTGCTCAATGATACCATTTTGCATATTATCTCTTGGACGATTTGTTTGCTACCCTACTGATGCATCACTTCTACGACAAGTGTCCAGACGATGTCCCATTCTTTTACATACTTCATAAAAATCAGGTAGACTTTCATAGACGATACGGAGATCAACTTAAACTTCAGTAGGCAAAGTGATGGGAACCTCATACACTCTCTCTCCAATGGCCGGAATTTCCACCAGAAGTCTAGCATACTCCAAACAATCTCTTGTATGCGTCAAGTTATCAGTGTACAGCGGCTTACCAACCTCCGATCCAATCATACTTAGGGCTGTAAACGAGCCGAGCCGAGCCGAGCTTTGGGGTGTTCAAGCTTGTTTGATAAGGTAATCGAGCCGAGCCGAGCCGAGCTTAAAATGAACCAAGCTTTTGAAATGAGTGTTCAAGCTTGGCTTGGTTTATTTTTTATGAGCTTGAGCTTGTTTGAAGCTTGGCTTGAGCTTGGTTCGTTTAGATGTTATCAAGCTCTCAATTCAAGCTTGGCTTGAGCTTGGCTTGGGCTTGGTTCGAGCTTGGCTTGAGCTTGGTTTGAGCTTGGTTTGTTTAGATGTTATCAAGCTCTCGATTCAAGCTTGTTTGATTGTTTGAAACTTTTAATTGTTTGATTAGTTATTAAAATTGATAATTTAAATTTATTTATTTTATTTTATTATTTATTTAGCATATTGAAAGAGTTTTATTAATAAATATGGTTCGTGAATATTGTTCACGAACGTTGTTCACGAACATTGTTCACGAACGTTGTTCACGAACGTTAACGAGCTGAACACATATGTGTTCAAGCTTGTTTGTTTAGCTTAACGAGCTGTTCAAGCTTGTTTGTTTAATTAATCTTATGTATATTGAACAAACATAAACAAGCTCTTACCAAGCCGAACACCAAGCTTGTTCACGAACGCTTGGTTCATTTACAGCCCTAATCATACTTAACACCTTCTGCGTCCAACAATCCGGCGGTAGTCCATGGATTTGAATCCAAGCAGGTACGAATCGACAATCTTCGTTAAATAGAAAATACTTTGGCATAATCTTTAGAAAAATAGGAATACCAAAGACAAAATATGGACCACCCTTCAGAACTTTTTCACGATCTTCTTTAGTATCAAACCGATAAACCACCCATCCATTTCTGTGTAAGAAATATTTGTGCGAAATCCTCCAACGAGCGCCAATAATTCTCACGTCATTTATCCTAGGGTGTCGGCCCATGAAACAACCGATGAGACAGAACCCCATTGTATCTTCAATATCATCTATGTCATCGTAATCAAAAGTAAGTCTTTCCCCTTTAGCGTCATATTGGTCCAGGGACATGGCGAGTTTCATCTTTCGATTATCCTTGAAGAGGTCAACCCAAGACTTCTTATGAAATTGCTTGTCTTCCTTATCTCCATCAGTCTTGTTGTATACTTCCGTCAGATTATTTGCCATTGGGGGTGGTTGTTCCAACGGAGTTTCCACCACCACCTCTGGCGATGATTGTCTTGGCACTCCTTGAGCATGTCCCCTCATTGGGGGTGGTTGTTCCAACGGAGTTTCCACCACCACCTCCGGCGAAGATTGTCTTGGCACTCCTTGAGCATGTCCGAGGGGAGGAAACTCCGACGTCTCATGTGGTAAGTCAACCACTTCAGCTGTATGATCCACCTCAACTTGATGAGCCACCACACCTGTCACATAAGACCCATGACCCACCACATCATCAGCTTTGTCATCAGTCACACCATCCAACTGAGAAGACATGTCAACCGTCAGAGTCACATCATCATCTCTTTCCATATCATACGGTTCAGTAAAATCAACTGTCAAATTAACCGTTGAAATATTCATGTTGATAAATCTTGATTCTTCAAATGACATCTTTGTATGTTGTTCAGTCAAAAGAAAATATTTAAATTTTTTTTTTACCCATTGCCAGGTGTCAACAATTATCAAAAATCACCGATAAGAATGCCACGTATCACAATTCAGGAATGAACCAAACCATCCAAACTGCCAAGAGATCACAAATACCGTGTAGAATTTCCAACAAGCTTTCCAAGTGTCAATGAGTCACCAAGCCTTTAAAACATAACCATAAAAACCTTGCCACCTAGCCATCCAAATGTCAACAAGTCACAATCTTCAACAATCAACGTGTAAGACCAGGCAAGATGATAAATATGCCACCCAATACTTCCAAATGTGCACCACTCAATTAAAGCCGAATCCCTTTGAATTAATGACACATTAATGCTCATTAATTGGATAGAAACTTTCCATCTTTGCAAGAAGTTGGCCGGAGCATCCACTGTTGGTCGTCAGTTCACCGGACAACCCAAGGGCAAATGGCGATGTGTGGAAATGGAGAGCCTTCCTTGGGGCACAGAATAGAGGAAGAAAACCAAAAAGAACAAAAAAAAAACAAATAGAACCAAAGAAAAGGAATTTGGGGGGGGGGGGGGGGGGGAGTATACCGAAAAGATGCACGATAGCACTAATGAACGATAACCTCTACGTCAGGGAAGAAACCTCCGATATAACCATTATGATATCCTCGTTACACCCTCCAACTCCACCCGAGAAACCCCCAGAGAGACGCCGTCAACCACAAGTGGATGAGCACCACCACGGGAAATATTTCACGCACTTCATACAATATTAATAAGAGTCATAAATTATCCTTTTATAAATCTAGTATTTCATCTCGTGTTCCTTTGAATATTATCTTTTCTGATGTTTGGACATCTCCTATATCATCATTTGATAGACTCAAGTATTATATTATCTTTCTTGATCATTTTACAAAGTATATATGGCTTTATCCCTTACGTAAAAAATCGGATGTATATTTTACCTTTATTGCATTCAAAACTCTTGTTGAAAATCGATTCTCGATGACTATCAAAACACTCTTCACTGACAATGGAGGCGAATTCTTAGCTCTTCGCTCCTTTCTTACTACTCATGGTATCAGTCACCTTACCACTCCTCCACACACTCCTGAACACAATGGATACTCTCAACGTCGTCATCATCATATTGTCGAAACTGGTCTCACTTTATTGCATAAAGTGTTTATTCCACTCACTTTATGACCTTATGCCTTTGTTATGACGGTCTATTTGATTAACCGCATGCCTAAATTCGATCTTTCCTGTTGGAACCCCAAGGTTGTTTTGGTGTGATCAACAAGTTAAATTACGTCCTGTGTGTTTTAACCTTGTGTCTAAGTGCGCAGGAGCTTAGGAGCACAGGTAGTAGAGCGAAAAACACAGCTAGCGAGAAGGACGGCACGCAGTGCGTCCGAGGGACGAGGCACTGTGGAAGAGTACACCGGTGGACGAGAAGGAAGCGTGAGGTGGTTCTGAGGGATGAGAAACCAGAGCGGAAGACTGCTCGAGGAGCAAGAGACGCAGCTAGCTGGAAGGTCGGCACGGGGTGCGATCGAGGGACGAAGACTGCGGATGAGTACGCTAGCGGACGAGAAGGAAGCACGCGGTGATTCCGAGGGACGAAAAGTCGGAGCGGAAGCCTGCTCGAGAAGACCGAAAGTTGGGTTCGGGTGAGCCCTATTCCAGATGGCAGAGATCACCCAAACGGACGGAAGACTCGGTCTGAGGCGAACGGAGCCGGAGCAGAAGACCCGGGCTGGAAAAAGTCAACGGGGTTGACTTTCCCAGCCAGGCCGTCCGGAACTGTCAAGGGCGCCCGGAACAGTTTGGGGCGCCCGGACCCCTCCAGGGCGCCCGGAACCCTTCCAGGCGCCCGAAGTTGACTTTTTGACTAGATCACGTCAATTTCGATCTGAACGTTGGGAGATAAAATTTTATCCCTCAAGGGCGCCCGGAACCCCTTCGGGACGCCCCAACCAAGCATATAAATATAGTCTTGGTCCAGAAGCTTTTCATCAACTTAGAAATTGTAATTCCAACACTTGTGTGCTTCTTTTAGAGTTTAGCTTCTTTCTTTTTGCGCGTTCATTGCTGTAAGAGGTTTCTCCGCCTGAAGGAGATATTCTAGTGCGACATCTTTCTTGGATTAACAACCTCCCCGGTTGTAACCAAGTAAACATCTGGTGCCTCTTCTTTTTCAGTGTTTAATTTATTGTTTTCTTAATTTATGCAAGTGTTAGTTTAAGAAAGTTCGAGAAAGGTTTTGCTTTTTATTTTCAGGCTATTCAAACCCCTTCTAGCCAACCGCCGTGATCCAACAAATGGTATCAGAGCCGAGTATGCCTCAGGAGGACTAACTGCCGGCTGAAGCAACGAGATGACCGGAGCTAACATTTATCCACCAATATTCGAGGGGGAGTTCGTGTTTTGGAAATGACTAATGGAGCTATTTATTAAAACAGATTTTAGTATCTTATTAATTATGAAATATGGTTATGAAGCATCGAAGAATGTGAACGAAGAAGAAATCGAAAAACGCCTCTGGACCAAAAAGCAGCATGATGATTTTACATCAAATGGTAAGGCTGAATTTCACCTTTTAAGCATACTACTAGTTGAAGATTTCGACAAAATCGGTGACTATCAGAGTGCAAAAGAACTTTGGGAAAAGTTCTTAAAGCTCCATGAAGAACCAAAAGAAGCCGCATCCAACTCCTCAATGGACACCCAGTCATCATCGGAAGAATCTGAAATCGAGGAAATCGCAGAAACAGCCTTAATAGCTGAGTATCTACTAGAAGACGAAGCAAGCTCATCCACAATGAACATCGAAAGGATCAATGAAGGGGGAGAATCTTCGGAAGAAAGCAGCTCAACAGGGGGAGCATCAGCAGGAGACAAGGTAAGTCAGGTACGCTCCCTACCACCTGACCAAATGTTCAAATTTGTAAAGTTATTAAATAAAGACTGTTACATGCTAGAAAAAGAAAATAATGAATTGGAATTAATTCTAGATAAATCTTGTCTGGTAAAAGATTTTTAAAAATTAGAATTAGAGATTGAGAAATTGAAATTAGAAAATAATAATTTGAAAATGCAAATAGATAGTCTAAAAAATCATTCATGTTCAAATATAACATATTTTAGAAAATACAACAATTTAAATTGGTATTTTCGATATCATAAGGGACAGATTAGAATTATTTCAAAAAAAATATCCCTAAGAAATTCCTAGTCAATCCAGTAGGCTGGAACTTATATTGGGTTCCAAAGTCCTGTCTGACTTGAACTTGAACTAATTAGATTTAGAGCTTTCAGCGAAAAAATTGTACATTAAAATTTCTTTATGAGGCTTTGTCTAAGGAAGTGGTCGTTGCTCCAATAACCAAGAAGGTCTAGTGCCTCGCCACGACCTGGAAGCCAAAATATTGAAATAAAAATGTTTAATTAACTTTTTGATAAAAGCATTAAGGTGGAAATTTAATAATGCTTTAAAAAGTTGTTAAAGATTTTTTTTGAATTTTTTTCAAATTTTTTCTCTTAGACATTTTCTTTGTGCGTAAAACTTTTACTTAAAAGTTAAAAGTCTTTTTGAAATTAGAAATTTATGCTTAAATCTTTACTTAGAAAATTTTTCAAAACTATTTTTTTTGCAAAATTTCTTAAGTCAAATTTTTTTTTGCAAAATTCTCTTACTTAAAAGTTTTTTTTTTAACTTAAAACATCTTTGTTAGGAAAGTTAGAAATTTTTTAACCCTTAGATTTTTTTCGGAACCCCATTTTTTTTGTGATCAAAGGGGGAGAAGGAAAAGTATATGTCTAGGGGGAGGTAGACCAAAATGTAAATTTTCTATATTTTTACACTTTATTGCAAAATTAGTTAGTTTATTTTTTTATGTCTATTTTTCCTATCTTAACTTGGGTTGCTCACATCAAAAAGGGAGAGATTGTTGGAACCCCAAGGTTGTTTTGGTGTAATCAACAAGTTAAGTTAGGCCCTATGTGTTTTTAACCTGAGTTGAGATCCTCTGTCCCTAAAATGGTGTGTCCCCATGTCCCGAGTTCAGATCCTCTGTCCCCATTTTTCTCTGTCCCTGTGTCCCACTGTCGATCGGACGGATCAGATTGAATCTGAAGGATGATTTACATCTTTAAAACATGTCCAGTATCCTCGTGATGTGCAAATCATCTTTGAGATTTAATCTGATTCGTCCGATCGGCAGTGGGTCACGGGGACAGAGAAAATGGGGACAGAGGATCTGAACTACCATGTCCCCTCGTCGATCGGATGGTCATGATGGCCTCGTGATATGCACTGCATCCTTGAGATATGATTTAACCCGTCCGATCGGCGAAGGGACATGGGGACACACCATTTTGGGGACAGAGGATCTCAACTCTTTTAACCTTGTGTCTAAGTGTGCAGGAGCTTAGGAGCACAGGTAGTCGAGCGGAAGACGCAGCTAGCAAGAAGGACGACACGTGGTGCGTTCGAGGGATGAGGCGCTGCGGAAGAGTACATCGGCGGACGAGAAGGAAGCGTGCGGTGGTTCCGAGGTATAAGAAGCCGGAGCGGAAGACTGCTCAAGGAGCAAGAGACGCAGCTAGTGAGAAGGTCGGCATGGGGTGCGACCGACGGATGAAGACTGCGGATGAGTACGCTGGCGGACAAGAAGGAAGCACGCGGCAATTCCGAAGGACGAAAAGCCAGAGCGGAAGCCTGCTCGAGATGACCGGAAGTTGAGTTCAGGTGAGCCCTATTCCAGATGGTAGAGATCACCCAAGCGGACGGAAGACTCGGTCTGAGGCAAACGGAGCCGGAGCAGAAGACCCGGGCTGGAAAAAGTCAACGAGGTTGACTTTTCCAGCCGGGGTGTCCGGAACTGTCCGGGGCGCCCAGAACAATTTGGGGTGCTTGACCCCTCCGGGGCGCCCAAAGTTGACTTTTTGACCATATCGCGTCAATCGCGATCTGAACGTTGGGGGGATAAAATTTTATCCCCCAAGGGCGCTCGGAACCCCTTCGGAGCGCCCCAACCAAGGCTATACATACATCCTTGGTCCAGAAGTTTTTCATCAACTTAGAAATTGTAATTCCAACACTTGTGTGCTTCTTTTAGAGTTTAACTTCTTTCTTTTTGCGCGTTCATTGTTGTAAGAGGCTTCTCTGCCTGAAGGAGATATTATAATGTGACATCTTACTTGGATTAACAACCTCCCCGGTTGTAACCAAGTAAACATCTGGTGCCTCTTTTTTTTCAGTGTTTAATTTATTGCTTTCTTAATTTATGCAAGTGTGTTAATTTAAGAAAGTTTGAGAAAGAGTTTGCTTTTTATTTTCAGGCTATTCAACCCCCCTTCTAGCCGATCGCCGCGATCTAACATTTCCCACATATCCTCTTTTGAAAAATTATTCACCACCATTCCTGATCTTTCTAAGCTTCGAGTTTTCAGGTGTCTATGCTTTCCGTGGCTGCACCCCTACTCTCACCACAAGTTTGATCCCAAGTCAACCTCTTGTGTCTTCCTTGACTATTCTCTCACCCAGAGTGCCTTCTTGTGCTATGATGTCACTTTCAAAAGAGTTTTTGTATCTCGTCATGTTAAGTTTTGTGGAGCATGTTTTTCCATTTGCCATCACCTCCTCCTTAGATTCCACAGTAATAGACATTGATTCTAAGTTCTCTGCTACACCAGTCCTCTCGTGCCTCCGACACCGATTCCATTCAATCCGCCACTAGCTGTAGCCGCCCGCAACTGACTTCTTCACCGCTGTCATCACTGTCGCCATCACTACCTCTTGTTGTCAGGCTATCCACGCTGCCTGGTGGCGACCGACCCTCTATCCCATCGCCTCTCTATTCCCCTCTCGCTTCTCAAAACCAACATCACATGCAAACTCGCTCCAAAAATGATATCTACAAACCCAATCCAATGTATCTTCTTCATACTAGCCTTCCACAACCCTGTGAACCCTCCTCTATCACGCAGGCGCTCAAAGATCTAAATTGGGTACAGGCCATGCACGAAGAGTATGATGCTCTTCTCCTTAATCAGACTTGGACTCTTGTCCCGCTTTCGCCAGACCAAAATCTTGTGGGCAACAGGTGTGTGTTTCACATTAAGCATAATTCTGATGGCTTAATTAATCGATATAAGGCTTGCCTTGTTGCCAAGGGTTTTCATCAGTATCCTGGTATTGACTTTCATGATACATTCAACCCTGTTATTAATCCAGTGATAATGCACATTATTTTTAGTCTGGCTGTGAATCGGGGGTGGTGTCTTCGCCAACTTGATGCCAATAATGTGTTTTTTAATGGTCGCCTTGAAGAGGAGGTTTATATGGTGCAACCTTCGGGTATGCACAGTGCTGAGTTTCTGGATCATGTGTGTCGTTTGCATAAGGCGCTTTATAGCCTGAAGTAGGCTCTGCGCGCTTGGTATTTAGAGCTTCGCGCTTTCTTGGCCTCTCTTGGCTTTGTCGCATCTCAAGCTAACACCTCCTTATTTGTTTATTTTTGGGATGTCACTCTTATCTATTTCCTTGTATATGTTGATGATCTAATCATTACAGGGAGTGATGCTTCTTCTGTTAACGTCATAGTATGTAAACTTCATGCAAAATTTACGATTAAGGATCTTCGGGCTCTTTTCCTCTTCTGCCGTGTTGAGGTTCGCCCAACCTCAAATGGTCTTCTCTTGTCTCAGCAAAAATATGCCATTGATCTTCTCTCCAAACACCACATGCTTGACTCCAAGCTAGTCTCCACTCCTATTGCTGCTGACTCTCATCTTACTTTATATGATGGGTCTTCATTTTTTTATGCGACTAAGTTTCGACAAGTGGTTGGGAGCTTACAACATCTCCGTATAACTCATCCTGATATTTCCTTTGTGGTCAATAAGCTCTCACAGTTTATGCATGCTCCTTCAGAGACGCATTGAGGCGCTGTGAAGCGTCTACTTCAATATTTCAATGGTACTAGGGATCTTGGCATTCGTCTTCTTGCCGATACACCTCTTACTCTTTATAGTTTCTCCGATGCAGACTGGGCAGGAGATCCAGATGATCGATGTTCTACAAGTGCATTCATTATTTTTCTAGGTGCTAATTCGGTTTCCTGAAAATCCACCAAACAGCGCACGGTTGCACACTCTTTGACTGAGGCTGAATATCGCGTCATTGCCTCTGCGGCATCTGAGATCCAATGGATTAAGTCACTTTTGACAGACCTGCTTCTTCCGGTTACCACGTCTACTGTGCTCTTCACTAATAATTTGGGTCTTGCCTATCTTTCAGCTAATCCTATTTTTTACTCTCGGATAAAACATCTGCTATTGACTATCACTTTGTTCGTGATCTGGTGCATGCCTCCGAACTACAAGTTACTCATATTTCTGCTGAGGATCAGTTGGCTGGTGCACTTACTAAGTCACTTTCTCGACCTCGGTTATTTGCTATTTGCAGTAAGATTGGTGTCATTTCTGGGACACCATTTTGAGAGGGTGTATTAGGAAATAATTATTATTAGTAAATACTTATTTATTTCCTAGTTATTAGAGAATAATTATTATTAAGAAATACTTATTTGTTTCCTAATTATTAGAAAATACTTATTTGTTTTATAGTATTTTATATGTTTTCCTATTTTATGTGTTTTCCTATTTTTCACTTTGTAATGGTATTTATATACCATATATTATCATTAATAAAGTGTATGAATTCTATTGTCAATAAGTTGGACAAAGAAAAAAGGATGGTTTGTAAAGGGAAAAAAACAAAGACAGTTGCTTTTGAGAAAAATAAAAAAGAGAAGAGAGGGAGGAAGAAGTAAAAGTAGAGAGTTTCGATGAATTCGTCAACAACACAAAGAGAGCAAGACAAGATAAAATAAAATTATTTTTACAGTGCCAATAAAATCATAGAAAACAAAAAAAAAATGTGAGGGTTACTCTTCTCCCTAAAAAGGGCAATGCGTTTCTTACTTGCTAGAGAAGAGAAAGGAGAATATAAGAAAAGAGAGCTCTTATACTTAAGGAGAGGAAAAAAATTACAGGTTTATCGTTGTTGAAGAGAATAAAAAAAGGAAATGGAGAATAAGAGAAAGGAAAAAATAAAAAAGAGAGATGAACAAAGATATGATAGTGGCATACGACATAGTGGGGACTAACTTCATGCATAGGAAGGAAAAAAAGAGAAATCGAATACTGTCTCAAAAATACTTTAATTCATTTTAAATCAATTGAGCTCGTTTAAACTTTAAACTTGCTTCGACTATAATTTGATCAAATCAACTTCAAATCAATCCTTATTTTAACGAACATAATTCTCATCTTCGTATATATTCATTAGATTTAGTTTAAACTCGATCTAATTTAATATATTTATTATTTAGCTCATCCGTTTATTATGATATATTTTATTTTAAAAATTTAATACTTAATATTTTAAATTTTAATATATCTTTATAAAAATAGTACTTTAGATGGACAACTTTTCAAACATGTGATTAATTTTATTATTATTTATTTTCTTACGTGATGCTAAATCGGTCTGTCAGGATAGCGGTGGGAATTTAATATTAAACTTTTAAAAAATTTTACGGATGATTGCATCCGTCCCCATGTTATTACGGTAATAAGTGAATAACTGATATAAAATATATTATTATAAGTAAATAGATATCCTACAAATAAGGGAATGAATTTTTGAAATTGGATAATAACTTATTCCCATGTACCTCCCTTTCAATGAGTCATTATCCTATTTTCATCAATCAAAATATTCTCTTATTCCAAAAATACCCTTGACCTAAAACTAAAATTTTCTTCCTTAATATCAAATATCAAAATATATTTATTTATTTTTTTCTTTCATATCACTTCTCTCTCTTTGTTCTCTCTTATCATTTTATCACATACTTTCTCTTTCCTTAATCTCTCCTATCACACTCTCTATCCTTTTTTCTCATCATACTTTCTCTCTCCTCAATCTCTTCCATCGCACTCTCTTCCTTCTTTTTTTCATCATTCTTTCTCTCTCATCATACTTTCTCTCTTCTCAATTTCTCCCATCACACTCTCTTTTCTCTTTTTTTTTCTCATCACACTTTCTCTCTCATCACACTTTCTCTCTCCTCAATCTCTCTTGTCACACTCCCTCCTTTTTTTCCTCAACACACTTTCTCTCTCATTATATTTTTCCCTCATCATACTTTCTCTCTCCTCAATCTCTCCCATCACACTCACTGTTATTTTTTTTTCTCATCATACTTTCTCTCCCATCATACTTTCTCTCTCCTCAATCTCTCTCATCACACACTCTCTCTTCATTTTTTCTCATTATTTTCTCTCTCTTCATCCTCTCCCATCATACTTTCTATCACATCATATTTTCTCTCTCATCATGCTCTCTCCTATCACACTCTCTTTTCTCATTTTCTCTCATCACACTTTCTTTCTCTTCATTTTTTCTCATCATACTTTCTCTCTCATCATTCTCTTTCATCATATTTTTCTCTCACATTCATCTTTTTCTCACATCTAATTTTTTCTCTTATTTTCCTTTAAGGGTAAAAAAGAAAATTTTAATTTATTCCGATAGAAAATATGCAACTAACCAAACATTACTTTTAAGAGTGATATCCATGCTCATACTCATTTCCATTCCATAATACATTGATTCTCATTCCGATTCCTATTCCTAGAAAAAAATCAAATGCCTCCTAAGACTTCTGTTCTGGTATTTAGGAGAAAGAACTTCTAGAAACATGTTTCTTTTTCTTTTTTAAATCTCATTGAAAAATATGATAACGACGTATGCCTTTATAAGGACCATCTTTATTGCGACATTCAATCAAAATAATGAGGCGTTCAATCAAAGTAAAGTCACTGGCTAGCTAGACTACTTTCTAAATTATGATTCCATTTTTTTTTCTTAATCCAAATTAATTAATTATTAGCTAACATGATTACAATGAGGAAGATCAAACATATAAAAAATAATTGATAATTTAACCCCATTAGTTATTTCTGGGATGATTAATTTAATCTCATAAAAATTTTTCATCGATCATCAAAGTAAATCAGGAAGCACACGTGTTGATCAGTTCAGACGTCCAGTATTATTTGATTACACCCCCCATTTAGAGGAAAAAATCATATAAATACGTTAATAATTGATGATTAAACCACGGATACTTAGATAATAATTTAAATATCCTACTGTGACATTATAATCCGAGGACGGGAGACAAAACATATGTTATCATGCATGAGATGGAATTGAATCAATCGAATCCTCATTATCTATTTGTAATTAAGTCAAAATGTCAAACATCATCCAAATTTATGCACTTATTTATAATAATAATAATTATTATTATTATTATTGTTTATCGATTGAAGCAAGAAGTTTATGTGCTATAAAAAACAAAAGTATATTCCATAAGAACACGGAAATATTTCATAGTTATATTCACAAAGAATTCATTTGTCATTCGCATAATGACAAAGGGAAGGATAAAATTCTATGCTTGGAGTTTCTCATTCCTTCGCTTTCCTAGATCAAGATGCTCTTTTGAAAAAATAAATATATATTTTTTAAAATAATAATAAGAGACCAATTTAGTGTTAGTGGTTAGTGGTCGATTTTGTCGTGTCAATGTTTGACGTTTTTGTTTTCTTGTTTGTGATGTTGGATTTGATTACACCTATAGAATTTTTTTATATTATTGTACTTTTTTGTTTATTTTAATTATCTATGCTTTCTAAAAGACTGTTTTTTTCTTCTTATTTTGATAAAAAGTAAATAAAGATTTAAATTTTGAGGATTTCTTTTAAAATTTGTTGAGATTTTTAAAATAATATCTTAATATCATAGTTAATAAAAATTGGGTAATTTTTTTAGAATATAAGCTTGGGGTCGGTTGACTGTGTTAGTTGATCCTAGGAAAATCATACCGATTTTACTATATAAAAATTTTGTACAAGTGTCGAACTTTTCCTAACAACCTATTGTGTTCTTTAGAAATTAAATTCGGAATCGTAAACGAAACTTAACATTATTGATTCCAAATTTAACTTATCTGTTCTTAGTGGTTTAGACTTGGATCACAAACGATACTTAACGTTATAGATCCAAATCCATCTAGGTTACAAATTTAATTAAATATTTATTTCAGAAATCAGCTCTCAGGTCAAACATGGCGGAGACACTTGGCCTTCTTGGGTATGGGAACATCCACCACTGCCTCGACAAAGTCTCTTAACGAAATTCAATATTTAATTTCTTTATATAACTCTAGGTTTAACAAAAAAAAACAATCGAATCACAAGATCGAAAAATAAAAGAAAATAAACACAACTTCGAATTACAAATCCGAAAATCTAAAATCTCTAGTCTCTTGTGTTTGGTATTTCAAATCTATACAAAGAAAACTACTATGATGCGGAATAGAATTACTAGTTATACCTTTCTTTGTAAGCAACAACCTCTTGGTCTTCTATCGTATTCCTCTTCTTATCTCGGACGTCGTGTGGGTGACGATCTACCGAGATGAGAACCACCCAAGCCCTTCTTTTTCCTTCTACCAAGATTCGGCCAAGCAACCTTCTCTAAGAGATTATAAATCTCGGCCACCAACCAAGCTCCAAGGGAAAACTAGGAAACAAAACCTCCTCCTTCTTCTTCTTCTCCAAGCTAGATCCGGCCACCAAAACAAGCTCCTAGAGGTTGATGATGTAACGACCCAAAATTTCCTTGTCTTAAGTTCTAAAAGTCCTTATTAATACTTAGAAATGCTATAGAAATATTCTAGAGGTTTTTAGAAATTTTTGGAGGTCGTTTGATATTTTTACTAAACGAAAGAAGTTTCGACAAAAATAATGTCCAAGCCGAGATTCGAACCCGAGACCTCCGGCCGAGCCAACTCTTAAGCGAATCCGGCTGACCAAGTGTCCAAGCGGGCGATGCTGATCAAATAAGGGATGAAATATATTTTAAGGGTAGTTGATAACAGAAATATGGGGTATTAAGAGGGAAAGTTGAGTTATTTGCTCGTGACCTAACCCTTTCCCTTCTTCCTCTTCTGTGTGCGACGGCGGCTCTGTTGGGCAAAACCGAGAGGGAGATTAGGGTTTTCTTCCGTCGGCCGGCGAGTGGCTAACTCCGGGAGTTCTTCACAATACGAGGTCCTCTCGTCGAGGAGGAGCTGTAAGCACGAAGCAGAGGTCGAGAGCTCGAGTTTTCCCGAAGCCCTAGAAGTGTTCTCTTGGTCACGAGTCCAAGAAACCAATGTAAGTTACTTCTCACCTGCGGTAAGAGTAGTTCCGGATCTTGTTCTCCTTGAATTCGAAGTATGTTGTAAGATTTTTAGTCTTGGGATTTCTGTCGTGGATTTCAAAGGAGGAAAGTGGTTAGATTAAGCATGTAGGTTTGTGTTTTGTAGATTTCTGCAGAATAGTTATGATTGGGAAGTTGGGTCAATGAAACAATGATAATAATGTCCTGTTCATACTTTTCTTGATTTTGGATGAGATAGCTTTAATAGTATCAGAATGGGTGGTGCTTACGGAATTATGCTGTAGGGGTTGGATGTTTGTTCTAGTTCTCTATCATGTATGCTAGTTTATGGATTGATTCTTTCAAGTTTTGGTATACATTTTAAGTACTGAATTTTACTCTAGTTCCTTTCATGTGTACAAGCCCTTAATTGTTTCTTCCAAGGGTTGTTATATAATCTATATGCTAATTTATAGTGTAGCTCCCCTACATGTTTGCATGCTTCAGTTGGAAATTTCCTTAAAAGTTATGCTTACGAAATTTATGCTATAGGTGTTGGATTTTATCCTAGTTCTCTACCATGTGTGCTAGCTTCTAGATTGAATTTTGATGAGTTCTTGTTTTCTTTGATAGGCTTGAAATTCTAGACAGAATTAAGTATGTTGAGATTTGATTTCTATGCTGAGTTTTGTTCATCAAGATAACTTTAAACTTCTAGATAGATTTGAGTGCACGTATCATGAACAAATAGTTTGCTTATGTTTATCCCTGCAGAATTTTAGTGCAGTTTCTTTAAGTAACTCGTGCGTTAGCAAGTGCAGATCATATTCGAGTTTTCTTTTGTGTTCTATGCATGATTGTGTGTTATCTAGTTAGTTTCACTTATAGATGCATATGGAAAATACCCTATCAGTATTTTGAGTGTAAGAAAAGTATAAGAAAGATAAAAAATAAAAAAAAAAAGGCCAAGGCCTTAAGTAGATCCCAAAGTCAAGACTTTAGGGATTTTGGCACACAAGGTGCTTGTTAAAATGCCGAGACATTATATATTAGAAGTAATAAAAGATAACAAGTATTTTATTTTTGAGAGACTAGTACCCAACTTCCAAGGTTGTCGTTAAACAAATCCAGGTGACCAATTCCAAGGTCTTGGCCCTGGTAAGACCAAGGTCTTTACCCTCATAGGACTGGTGACTAGCTACTACAGTTTCTATTAGGGAGCGCGCATTGGTACTAAGCCTGGGCCCAAGAGAAAAGTTTATTATTATTTTCAAGTATAAGATTATAAGTTTTTGAAACAAATGAAACAAACTTCACTTATGTTTAGAGTCAACAAGTTTAGTTTCTTTTAATTCGAAGCATGCAGTATTAGTTTTATTTGTTTCCTGATTAGTTATTGAGCATGATTAGCCTTGTCTTCCAGCATGCAGTTTTATTCTTGTACATCATGAGTATGTAAATTTTAGTGCTTTGCTACTAGATGAGCATGACCAGTTTTCTTTACTATTAGATATACATGAGCAGATTCTTTAGTTTTCATTTGCTATTGATTCGAGCATGAGCAGTATTGATTCTTATTTCTAGTTCCTTGCTATTAGTTGAGCCTGAGTAATTTTCCTTGCTATCAGATGAACATGAGTAGTTTCCCTGTTAAAGGATTCAGTTTCTAGTTTCTTCTTGTATACACGCATATCCGAGTTTTGTGAATTAGATACCGCTTACTAAGCAATTTTGCATATAGATTGTATTTCCTCTTACTGCAGATAAAGGAAAGGAAAAGCTATAGCAAAGGAAGGCGACAAGAAGGTGTTCGATGATGTGTGATGCCAGGACTATGGGAGAGACTTGGAGCATTATTAAGTTTACGTGTTTTAGTGGTTAAGAAACATTTGAGATTATTCTTGTTTTAGTTCGCATGTTAAGATGAGTTATATGTGCATGTTCTGAATTTTGGAGTATTGTATTGTGTTTTAGTCCTGCCGAACAACATATACTCTGCCGAAATTTTAAGTTTTCTGAAAAAAAATTTAAGTACAGTTTGTTACACTAGTTAAGTAAGAATCTATAGTAGATATATAGCGGTCACCTTTAGAGAGTAGTAGTAAGAAGGGTGGTTGTTACAGATGAGGTTCGACCACTAAGGAGGAAGAAAAGGAGGAGATGGAGAGATCATATGGCCGGCCACTATCAAGGAAGAAAAGAAAGAGGAAAAATAGAAGAGAGTTGCCCCCCATGAAAGCACCCCTTCCCTCTCTTTTATAATCTTTGGTCATAACAAATAAGAAAATTTAATTATAATTAACATTCCCTTTATTTTCCTTGCCCTTGGTTAATAAGGAAAATTTAATAAAAATTCCTTTTAACCCCTTCTATGGCCGACCACCATAAGAACTTCAAATTAGGCAAGTTTTAAACACAAAATTAAAACTTCCTTATTTGTTTCCGAAAATTTTTAAAATAAAATTTTTACTATAAATTTTTATAAAAGGAAATTTTATAAATTAAAATCTCTCTATTAAAAATGTAGATGATTTCAAAAAAGGAAAGTTATCTTTAAAATTAAAATCTTTCTCTCAATCTACAAATAAGGAAATATATCAAATCTTTTCTTAATCTTTTGTATAAATTATAATAGGAAAATTTTAATTTTAAAACTCTCTTTTAAAATCATGAACATAGTTTCATAAAAGGAAAGTTTTATCAAAAATTAAAATCTTCCTTTCAATCTACAAATAAGGAAAGATATCAAACCTTTTCTTAATTTTTATAGAAACTATAAAAGAAAAGATTTAATTTTAAAACTATCTTTTAAAATCATGAGGATGGTTTCATAAAAGGAAAGTTTTATCAAAAATTAAAATCTTCCTTTTAACTACATATGAGGAAAGATATCAAACCTTTCACTTAATCTTTTGTAGAAAGCTATAAAAGGAAAGATTTAAATTTTTAAACTCTCTTTTAAAACAATGGTATCCACATAAGAAAGATTTAAAAAATAAAATCCTTTTTGATTTAATGTGGCCGGCCACACCAAGCTTGGATTCAACCTAGGGCCGGCCACACAACTTGGCTTATCCTATTTGCTTGGCCGACCCAAGCTTGGGTTCCAAGCTTGCTTGGTCGGCCACCTTAGGATGGGTATAAAGGTGGGTATAGGTGGGTATAATACTTTATTAATAAGAGGCTACGATAGGGACCGAGAGGAGGAATTGGTTTTGGTCTCCCGATGAAATTAAGCTTCCCGTGTTCGCCCCGAACACTCAACTTAATTTCATCAATAATAATTCATTCCACTAAAGAATTATTATTGAACTACCACACCAATCCCAAATTACATTTTGGGCTCCTTCTTATCATGAGTGTGTTATGTTGGATCGAGATGCGCTAGAGGGGGGTGAATAGTGCTCGCGGCTATTTCGTTCGATTCGTAAAACACTCGAGTAAAAACGCAGCGGAATAAATAGAGAACAAGCACACAGAAACAGGAGGATTTACTTCGTTCGGAGCCTTGATCGACTCCTACTCGAAGGCCCGCGATCCTTGATCGCTTTCCGTGGGCAACAACTATAAGCTCGTATAATTATTACAAACTAATTACAAATGTAACTGTAATTAAAGTTATACCGACAACAATGGTAGAAAAATCTGAGCTCCGGGTCGTCGGAATGTTACAGCAGCACTTCGGAAGCAATACTTGAGCAGAACACAGCACGAGGAAGCTTTTTATTTCGTTGTTATTTGCTGCTGCTCGAACCCCTCTTATAAAGGATGTTCAAGGCGCCTTAAACCCCTCCAAGGCGCCTCCAGACTGGCCGCATCACCCGCGTGGATCAGAACCGACCTGGTCGAATTCTATCCTGTTCAAGGCGCCTCCAACCTCTCCAAGGCGCCTTAAGCCTATCCAAGGCGCCATGAAGCTTGCTTCGCAACCAGCTCAGGTTTTGCACCCGAGGCGCCTCCAAGCTCCATGGAGGCGCCTCAGACACTGTTCATCCGAGGTTAATCTTTACACTTTGGTCCCTGCAAGATACATTAATCCCAAATATACCCTGTAGCACAAAGTTAGCACATAAAACATAATAGAAGTGATAATGACAGTCTCCAGACTGTCCGAGTCTGACTTCGGGTTTCCAACCCGGAAACCCTAGGTCAACCCGACGCCTACTGTTCCCTCTACGGGGAACGCGTCCTCACCTACTCCACTCAGGAGATTTACCTGTTGCTAGTGTGATTGTCACGCCCCAGGTAGTCCCTGTCCGAAGAAATTTCGGCAGCATCTCCCCTGTACGGGTGACAATATGAATCCAGAATACATATATCTATACCTCGGGCACACACGGCCGGAACAATACAATACAAATAAGAAACAAACCACGCAGTTTATATCAACATTCCACACAGTTCAACATATAATCAACCCACGCAGTTTAATAAGGAAGAAAAGATATAGAATCCTCGAAGATATATGTAAACATCCTACTCCACTACAACGAATAAAACAAAATCCACGAAGTAATGAGAAAATCCGCAGCGGAAAACAAAGTAGCAAACCCGAATGTTCAATGTCCACAATACAAACCCACAATACAAGTATAAAAAATGCAAAAGCAAAATATAATCCGACAACGAAAATCCTCGCGATAATGGGGCTAGCGACTAGAATATCTCCCGACGGCCTCAACCTGAAAAATGGTAACAACGGGGTGAGTTCAAAGAACTCAGCAGGTAATCCAATAGATATGTACAGCAATATATAACCACCAGTAACATCCTATGGTACAGTACACTAAACCATAGAGCCTACAGTACAGTTTCCTAACAGTACAATCTACGATACAGTCTTTTAACAGTATAACAGATATGCATAGCTGAAATAAACTATAATAACCAACAATAGACATGTAATAAAGTCTACTGCAAGAATAATAAGAAATGCAATACTGAAATAAACTGTACTCACCTGCGAGGCTTGTGCAACTGACTACGAACATACACAGATAAAATAGTCAGAGCAAAAGCAAATAACCTGTATGCATGTCAATCATATGCCATTACCAAAATGCATCAATCACAAATAATGCAATCTGTGCATATGATGCAAATGACATGTCCTGGTCACCCCTACTGCCATGCTCATCCATCTCACGCACAATGGTGAGACCGAGCGGGTAGGGTTGTGACAATCGTGCACTCTGCCGTCACTACCCCTGATGAGTGACCGAGTGGACGGGATGCTGTCGGAGTACACTTATCCTCCTACCTCAAACGTAGTGAGGGAGCGTAACGCTCTCATCTCCCGGTACGCAATGATGGGGAGGGACCCCGGCGTGCTACCACGCTCCTATCACGCTACCCATGAGCGCCCTAGCGGAGCACCACCGGGCAACCTACCATACACACCCTAAGTGTTGTGCCACTACCCATGCAGTGGTCACGTGTGCAGAGGTCCATGTAGCCGGCCGACGAGCTCAACAATAATGGAGTCGTCAATCGCCCAGCATGCAATCATGCGGGATGGTGCATGATGCTAAATATGTCATACCTGAACATAGCCTCCTCCATATATGTGTGTGCCAAAAAAGGTAAACATATATATATATATATATATATATATATATATATATATATATATATATATATATATAACCATGATATAAACAGCATAAGTCCAAGAACATCACATATAACAATGATATAAGTATCATGAATCCAAGAGCATGTATCAAACATGTAAAGCAACTAATCCAGTATAGTGGAGCACTATAAATATACATATCCATCTCTATAAACATAGATACACATGGCAAAAGATAAAGCATCCAGTTCTAATGTAAAGCAACTAACAGTAGAAACATGATAGGTATCAACTAAACTAAACCAAGGAATTACTAACTACCAACACTAGTAAGTATATATAAACTGTGCGTATCATAAGACAATATCGAAAAGATAAGTCAAAGGGTACCCGCCTCAAATAGAAGGTACAATCCAAATCCGAAGTCGAGACGTCCGTCTCGAATCAGAGTCCTGCGTCAAATAACATATAAATATTTTATTTAGCTAAATCCAAATGAATAGCTAAATAAAATCCCTAATACTAAATTAGGACAAAACCCTAATCAACACAACCTCAATCTACCTAATTAATCTAATGGTTAATTAGGATTAGTTACCTAATCCTTAATCACCTATTAGATTAGAAATCCAACGGTTGACTAGGGTTAATTACCCTAACCCTAACAATTCCATTAGATTAATTCTATACAAATAAATCTAAACATAATCACTAACCATCTAGTAATCATGTAATCTAAATCATACCTAAATCTACACATCAAGTATCAACTAATGAATCAATCACCCTACACTTTACCTCAATCTCGAACCTCTGCTATTGATCCGCAGCCAAAGAGGTGCTGTTGGAACCAAAATCACCTTCACAAAATAAATCCTCACTGATGCAAATCAATTTGGATCAAGTGGAGATCTTGCAGTGATCGGCAACAGAGACTAAACAGGAAAATTAATGATCAATCAACCATCCTTCTAGCCTCTGCCTGGTAGCTCAAGAACACCTCCTTGATACATCTCCAAATCCGTGACCTAAATCCGCACCCAAGAAATGAGGATCAAGAACAGAGAAGGATCGGGGAACAGAGAAGAGGATTGAACAAACATAGTGAAGATAAGGTTGTTACTTCACCACACCGCCGTCACTGGACAGATCCGACAAAGCCCTACCTCTCTAGATCACCTCCCGATGGCGTCGCTGCCCAATTCAAGAAAGGAGGTTGGGACCGCTCTGTGAACAACACGAGGGGAGGAGAGGGAAGCCCTACCGGTTGGAGACAAAGCGAGATCCGACACCTCACCGTGCCCTAGCCACGACGCCGCCGACGATCAGCCGCAGGAACCACCAAAGAAGCGACCGCTGGACCGAAGATGGTCTGGAGAGGAGGAACACCAGTCGGATCTGATCTTAGGGTGTCGATGTCGGCAGAGGGAGATCGCCGGAGCTCTCGGCTTGCTTCATCCGCGAGAGAACAAAGGAAGGGGAGAAGAGAGGATCGGGAAGGAGGAGAAGGTGTTAGGGTGTATACTAAAAGCCTAGCTTTTGGTATAAACATTTATCTAGTAATAAGAATCACATTGGTCAAATGTCTACATTTATGATAAATGTAGTTGTTCAATTAATTTATATTGTAGATAACATGGTGTGTGGTGTCACACACAGAGGATCATGTTATCAGTACCTTATAAATTATAAACAGTAGCTCACGACCAAAATGGAAAGGAACAAACCATTAGAAGGTCGTAGTGTAATTAGGTATCAGTTTATCTTGACTGTATAATTACACTAGTACACTTAGAGTGTATTGAGTAGGATCATTTGAGGACGTTTCTTTTATACTGATTTTATAAAGAAACAAAGACCTCGGTTATTATGGAAGTGTGTGCTCTTAATCCTAATATAATAACAAGCACATATATTTGATATTTATTTCTTTAATTTATCAATGGGTGAGATTTAGTTCGATGAATCAATAAGCCCGATAAGTTGGGAAATTGTATCACTTATAGTGTGTGTTGTTGATTATAGAAGGAAATTGTGTCCTAGAGATACTAGGTTGATAATGTCCTCAAGAGGAGCTCATAAGGATTGTCATGTTAAACCCTGCAGGTGGACCTAGTCCGACATGATGATAAGGTTGAGTGGTACTACTCTTGGACTAAGATATTAATTAAATGAGTTGTCAGTAACTCACTTAATTAGTGGACATTCGATATCTTAAACACAGGGAGACTAACACACTCATGATAAGAAGGAGCCCAAAATGTAATTTGGGATTGGTGCGGTAGTTCAATAATAGTTCTCTAATGGAATGAATTATTATTGATAAAATTAAGTTGTGTGTTCGGGGCGAGCACGAGATGCTTAATTTTATCGGGAGACCAAAACCAATTCCTCCTCTCGGTCCCTATCGTAGCCTCTTGTATATAGAGATGTATACCCACCACATACCCACCTTCTTACCCAACCAATAGGGGCCGGCCAAGCTAAGCTTGAAGCTCAAGCTTAGGGTTGGCCAAGGCTGGCCAATAGCTTGGAGCCCAATCTTAGGTGGCCGGCCACATCATATTAAAAAGGATTTTTTATTAAAATTATTTCTTATGTGGATATCATTGTTTTTAAAAGAGAGTTTAAAAATTAAATCTTTCCTTTTAAAAGTTTTCTACAAAAGATTAAGAAAAGATTTGAAATCTTTCCTTATTTGTAGATTGAAAGGAGATTTTATTTTTAAGAAAAACTTTCCTTTTTAACCATGATAATAATTTAAAAGAGAAGTTTAAAAATTAAATATTCTCTTTTATTAGTTTCTACAAAAGATTAAGAAAAGATTTGATATCTTTCCTTATTTGTAGATTGAAAAGAGATTTTAATTTTTAGAGATAACTTTCCTTTTGGAAATTATCCACATGTTTAAAAGAAGAATTTTAATTTATAAAATTTCCTTAACCACCATGAAGGGAAAATTATTGGAGAAATTTTTTATAAATTTCTGGAGACAAATTAGGAAGTTTTAATTAATTAAAACTCTCCTTGTTTATAGCTTGATGGTGGCCGGCCATGTAAATTGAGAATAGGAAAATTGTTTTTAATTAAATAAATTTTTCTTTTTCATGGCAAAAGAATTAAGGAAGTTTTTAATTAAATTTCCTTATTTGCCAAGACCAAGGATTATAAAAGAGGGGGTAGAGGTGCCTTCATGGGTGATCAACTCTATTATTCTTCTCCTCTCTTTTCCTCCTTGGTGGCCGGCCCTAGCTTCTTCCTCTTCTCTTCTTCTTATGGCCGGCGGCAACCTCTCTTGGAGCTCTTGATGGTGGCCGATTCTAGCTAGGAGAAGAAGGAGAGAAAGGTGGTTTTGTTTCTTGCATCCCTTGGAGCTTGGTGGTGGTGGTCGGACCTCTACTTCTCATGGAGAATTGTGATGGCCGAAACTTGTAAGGAAGAAGAAGGTGCTTGGTGGTTCTCATCTCGGAAGATCGTTGTCCACACAACGTCCGAGGTTAGAAGAGGAATACGGTAGAAGATCAAGAGGTCTTTTAGAAGGTATAACTAGTAATTTTTCCTTTCCGCATCATGCTAGTTATTTATGGAAATAATACCAAATACAAGAGGCTTACGATTCTAGAATTTCGAATATGTTTTTCGATGTTGTGTTCTTTTGTTTTTTCTTTTCCTTGTGATTTGATTGTTCTTTTCGGTTAACCTAAAGTTATTTTAGGAAATTAAATATTACCTTTCTATAAAAGGTTTTGTCTAGTCGGTGGTGGTTGCTCCCATATCCAAGAAGGTCATGTGCCTCGCCACGTCAGTACTGGGAACCAATTATGGAAATTAATATTTAATGGAATTAATAACTTAAGGTGATTTGGGTCGAACGTGTTAAGTTCCGTAGGAGACCCAAGTCAAAACCTAAAAGAACGAATAGATTAAGTTTTGGATCAAACGTGTTAAGTTCCGCAGGCGATCCAAAATTTAATTTAAAAGAACACATGGTAGCTAGGAAAAGGTTCAGACCTTTGTACAAATTTTTTGTACAGTGGAACCTCTAGGTTTTCCGAGTAGAAACCAACAGAAGGTTCGGGTGAATAGGGTTCGGCGATGGGTTTGGGTAAGGAAAAGAAAAGAATTTATAATTTAAAACTTTTCCTCACTTAAACAGGTATCCCAAACAGGCTTTATCCGAACCCATCGATCTATCCCCTCAAAACCCTCCGTACGAGCTCTGAAAAATTCCCAGAAAATTCCTAAAAATTCCGGAAAAATTTTATAAGGCTATTTCCCAAATAACCTTATTATTTAAATTTTCCGATATCTTACAGCGATCCTCTAGATCGACTGGACTTTTGCTCAGCACTCGACGCTTCCGGACTTTCTGCTGGACATCCGCTTCCCGGCTAGTCCAATCTTTCACCTGGTTCGCGACACCAGGACTTTCCACCTAGGGTTACCACCCCCTAGGACTTTTGCCTGAAGTCATCGACCTGCCAAGACTTTCCACATAGGGTTACCACCCCCTATGACCTAGGGTTACCGCCTCCTAGGGTTTTCCCTTTGCCTAACCGCAGCTAGGACTTTTCTCCACCTAGGGTTACCGCCCCCTAGGACCTAGGGTTACCACCCCCTAGGGTTTTCACCTGCCTAACCGCAGTTAGGACTTTCCTGAAACACTCATTCAACATGTTAGATAACAACACGACTTAACTTTGAACCCTTTGCCATTATCAAAACTTGGGTTCGATCGTCGGATGCTTCCCGCACCAACAATCTCCCCCTTTTTGATTATGGCAACCCAAATTCAAAGTTAAGTAAAATAAATGCATAAGTATATTAAAAAGTTTTAAGTGAGCAATCTTAAGTATATAAATTCAAATAAAAGCATAACTTAAGCTAACATTTTAAACTTTGTGACACTCCCCCTTAATATTGGGTTTCCTTTTTGAATTTTTACTTTTGAATTTCCTACTCTCTCCCTTTGCCATTTATCAAAAATAGGTCAGTTGAAAATAATTTTCAATTTTTCTTTTTGAAAAGTATATTAGTCTAGGAAAAGAAAACGGGATAAGTGTTAAGTTGAAACATAAATTTTCACCTAAAATTTTGAAAGCACTGAGTTAGAATTTTGCAAAACTATCTGAAAGGTAACTTAGAAAATATCTTAGCAAGAATTTATAAAGTTAGGTTTCAAGGTTGGCTAAGTTTGAAAAAAGTTTGAAAGTTGCTCTATGAATCACTTAGCTAAGCCTTTTGCAAACATTGAATTTCGAAAATATAGCTTAAGTGAAAAGGGACTTAGCTTAATTTTGAATAGAATAATACTTATTTTTGAAAAATAACTTGTTAATTTTTAGGTTGAAGAGAGAGAGTAGCTAATATTTTAATTTAGGTTATTTATTCAAAGTCAGTTGGTCCTTAAGTCCAAGCATGAGTCAAGTTCAATAGATTGACTTTAAGAGGTATCAGAGCCCAAAAGATCAAACATGCTTAACCTGAATATTTGCATTTTCTTTAGTTTGAGAGATACTTTTAGCTGAGATAAGGTTATTTTTGTCTTTAACAAGTAACTAAGCAAATTTTTGTGATATCACAACACTTTAAATTCTTAGTTTTTTAAAGAGGGAGTTTAGCTAACAAAAATTGATCAAGACTTAGTTTAGCTAAGATTTTTACTTTTTAAAATACTTTTATCAAGGACTTAGCTAAACTTATGAAGATAATAGTTTTGTTAAGTATTTAACCTTAAAAAGATTTAGTTTTTCAAAACAAACTGTTTTAATGAAATTTTGAGAATGCTTTGGAAAATACTTAGCATTTTCAGCAGAATTTAGCATTTGAAAACAATTGCTTTGAGTGACACTTAGCTAAATTTTTTTTTTATTTATTTTTTTTAAACACTTTAAAAAGTACTTAGCTAAATGTTTTTGAAAAAAAATATTTAGCTAACTTTGAAAATACTTAGCTATGTTTTCAACTTAAACATGATTGCGTTGAGAAAATATCTTGCCAAGTAGCTAAGCTTAGAAAATAATTTAACTAAGTTTAGTTAGAGAAAACTTAATTAAGTACTTAGCTTTAAAAACATTTAGCTTCTAGAGGAGTTATAATTTTAGAGTCAGATCATCAATAATTTTAATTTTAAAGCTAAGTTAAAAATAACTTGAATTTTCGAAGATATGCCAAAAATAGTTTTTAATTTTGAGGTTAAAAAAAATTTTAAAGAAAAACTAATTTTAAAATCGACTTAAAATCACTCCCTCTTAATTAATGCCTTAATAAATTTTTGAGTTCAGGAGTTCAAGCATGAGAGATTAAAAAATTATTTTTCTAATTTTTCATCTCACTCAATCTAGATTAACAAGCATGTTTAGCATTTGAGTGAACGTGAGATGGATTTGTCATTACAGTTGATATAAAACATAAGTTTTGAATTTAAAATAATTTTGAAATGAAGTTTTAAAATGATTTTTGAAATTTAGTTTTGAAAAGATTTTAAAATGATTTAAAAATTAAGTTTTGAAAAGATTTTGAAAATAAGTTTTGAAAAGATTTTAAAATGATTTTTGAAATTTAGTTTTGAAAAGATTTTGAAAATAAGTTTTGAAAAGATTTTGAAAATAAGTTTTGTAAAGCTTTTAAAATGATTTTTGAAATTTAGTTTTAAAAATATTTTAAAATGATTTTGAAATTTAGTTTTGAAAACATTTTAAAATGATTTTGAAATTCAGTTTTGAAATGATTTTCAAAATAAGTTTTGAAAAGATTTTAAAATGATTTTTGAAATTTAGTTTTGAAAAGATTTTTAAATGATTTTGAAATTAAGTTTTGAAATGATTTTAAAAATAAGTTTTGAAAAGATTTTAAAATGATTTTTGAAATTTAGTTTTGAAAATATTTTAAAATTATTTTGAAATTTAGTTTTGAAAAGATTTTAAAATGATTTTGAAATTTTGAAAAGATTTTTAAATAATTTTGAAATTAAGTTTGAAAGGATTTTTAAATAATTTTGAAATTAATTTTGAAAAGTTTTAAATGAATTATTTTTGAAAATATTTTTAAATAATTTTAAAATGATATTTAAATAATTTTGAAATTAATTTTAAAAAGTTTTAAATAAATTAATTTTTGAAAAGATTTTTAAATAATTTTGAAAAGATTTTGAAAAGATTTTTAAATAATTTTAAAATTAAGTTTGAAAGGATTTTTAAATAATTTTGAAATGATTTTTAAATAATTTTGAAATTAATTATGAAAAGTTTTAAATAAATTAATTTTTGAAAAGATTTTTAAATAATTTTGAAAAGATTTTGAAAAGATTTTAAAATGATTTTGAAATTTTGAAAAGATTTTTAAATAATTTAAAAATTAAGTTTGAAAGGATTTTTAAATAATTTTGAAATGATTTTTAAATAATTTTGAAATTAATTTTGGCAAGTTTTTAAATAAATTAATTTTTGAAAATATTTTAAAATGATTTTGAAATTAAGTTTTGAAATGATTTTGAAAAAAAGTTTTGAAAAGATTTTGAAAATAAGTTTTGAAAAGATTTTTAAATGATTTTTGAAATTTAGTTTTGAAAAGATTTTGAAAATAAGTTTTGAAAAGATTTTGAAAATAAGTTTTGAAAAGCTTTTAAAATGATTTTTGAAATTTAGTTTTGAAAAGATTTTGAAATTTAGTTTTGGAAAGATTTTGAAAATAAGTTCTGAAAAGCTTTTAAAATGATTTTTGAAATTTAGTTTCGAAAAGATTTTGAAATTTAGTTTTGAAAAGATTTTTAAATGATTTTGAAATTAAGATTTGAAATGATTTTGAAAATAAGTTTTGAAAAGATTTTAAAATAATTTTTGAAATTTAGTTTTGACAAGATTTTAAAATGATTTTGAAATTTAGTTTTGAAAAGATTTTAAAATGATTTTGAAATTAAGTTTTGAAATGATTTTGAAAATAAGTTTTGAAAAGATTTTAAAATGAGTTTTGAAAAGATTTTGAAAATAAGTTTTGAAAAGATTTTTAAATAATTTTGAAATTAAGTTTGAAAGGATTTTCAAATAATTTTGAAATGATTTTTAAATAATTTTGAAATTGATTTTGAAAAGTTTTAAATAAATTAATTTTTGAAAAGATTTTTAAATAATTTTGAAAAGATTTTTAAAAGATTTTTAAATAATTTTAAAATTAAGTTTGAAAGGATTTTTAAATCATTTTGAAATGATTTTTAAATAATTTTGAAATTAATTTTGAAAAGTTTTAAAATAATTTTGAAATTATGTTTTAAAATCATTTTGAAATTAAGTTTAAGTCAATCTTAATTTCTTAGTCATCTCACCCGATCTAAATTTTCAATCAGGGAACCCAATTACCGAGACGATGACGGAGGTGGTCCAGAACCCAATGACCGAAGCAGTGCCAATATCTCAGCGTGACGAGTCCGTTCGTCCTCTCGTAGGTCTCGTCATAGGTCGGAGATCTCCTGCTGCACATCTCGCCGTAAATCAGAGACCTCCTGTCGCACCTCTCGTCGGAAATCGGAGACCTCTCGTCGTATGTCTCGGTGAAACTCGGAGGACTCCTGCTGGAGGCTCGACATAGCTCTCTCTAGCCCGGATACTCAATCGGCTAGAGTACGAGGAGCGGGGCGTGAGGCTCGAGCTGGCGCTGGGGCAGGAGCGGCCTCGTCAGGAAAGAGTGCGAGAAAAAACTCATCGGCCTCCTTCTGCTGTGCGTCTGAGTCGGGCTGGTGTTGTGCTCCCCTCTGCCAAGTCATGATACCCTCATCATCTATATGAATACTAGCTAGGGAAAAGTTCCTAGATCCTATAACGTCAAACTCGGTCATATAGCGGATGTCACCTCTGGTGACATCAATGTCCAAAGAGGACATATATGCTGTCAGAATGTGACAGTAGGGCATATGAACTCGCCCACTCGTCACATATCCGGCCAGTAAATAATGGTGGAAAAGATATGCAGGCTAATGTCAATATCTTGCCTATGACACAGAGCATAGAGGAGAAAGGAATGGAATGGGTGCATCATCGCGATGTCGCGAGTGCTCAGTGGTAGAATGTAAAAGATTAAGACCCTATAAAGGGCATAGTCCTAGACTCGAAGGGTAACTGACCTAAACTGGGTCACTGTGGGTACTCGCTCGCCCCCGAAAAATACGAATAAATCATATCAAGAGTGATATGCGAGTAGGGATCTCCAAAGGGTAGCTCCCTGGGAGGATAGCACTGAAAGGGACAGGTAGACTCCCGTAACTCCAAAAACTCTCGGATGGTAGTAGGGGACAACGTGATATCAGTCCCAGCTGCTCTAGTAGTATAGGTAAAGTCGTCTACTTTCACTAGGTTGTTGTAAAATTCTGCACACAAACTTATGTTTACTAGGCTAGTACATTCAACAAGGTTCTGAAGGTTGTAGTGGTTTATGGCCTCAATAGCTGGAATGCAAGAGCGTAAAAAGAACACTTTATCTATACATTTGGTCCTAATGACCATGTAGATGGTTGACTTAAACTTAATCCTAAGCTCATCAGTGGGAAACCTAGGATCAACACTGGGAGTAGAGGGCCCAGCACCAGATTTAGAACATTTCCTAAATTATATACCAAAATTATACTAATTAAAGAAAACAAATATGCAATAATATTCTTGAACTTTAAATAGAAGACAAGAATTTTACCGAGGAGCCATTGCTAAAATATTTTTAGAACTGACGACCTCGGTTGATTCGCGACGGCGTATTACCCGTAGAAGGAGAGAAAATTTTAACTTTGAATGCTTTCGTAGTAAAGCTTGGAAGAAGCTTGAACGAAAGCTTGGAGGAGGAGGTGCAAGGGTAGGGGGTGCCCCTGCCCCCTATATATAGGGGAGTCCGGGCGCTCGGACCTGTTCCGGGCACTCAGGGTCAAGTGGGGTGGGGCGCCCGGGCACTCAGGGTCAAGTGGGGTGGGGCGCCCGGATCCCCTCCGGGCGCCCCAGGTCCGTATACCAGGGGCGCCTGTCCCTGGTTTTTAACTCCGCTATTGGTTTTTTTTTTGGGGGGGGGAGGGGGGGGGATAAACTTTTAAGTTACAAAAGATTTAAGTTTTAATTTTTAAAATAAATTTTTAATTTACAAAAGATTTAAGTTTTAATTTTTAAAATAAATTTTTAAGTTAAAAAAATTTAAGTTTTCATTTTTAAAATAAATTTTTAAGTTAAAAAAAAATTAAGTTTTAATTTTTAAATTAAATTTTTAAGTTAAAAAATTTTTAAGTTAAAAAAATTTAAGTTTTAATTTTTAAAATAAATTTTTAAGTTAAAAAAAATTAAGTTTTAATTTTTAAAATAAATTTTTAAGTTAAAAAGGATTTAAGTTTTAATTTTTAAAATAAATTTTTAAGTTAAAAAAATTTTAAGTTTAAATTTTTAAAATAAATTTTTAAGTTAAAAAAAATTAAGTTTTAATTTTTAAGAAGAAAAAAATTTAAGTTTTAATTTTAAAATAAATTTTTAAGTAAAAAAAATTAAGTTTTAATTTTATAAAAAAAAATTTAAGTAAAAAAATTTTAAGTTTTAATTTTTTAAAATAAATTTTTAAGTAAAAAAATTTAAGTTTTAAGTTTTAATTTTTTAAAATAAATTTTTAAGTAAAAAAATTTAAGTTTTAAAAAAAATTTAAGAAGAAAAAAAATTTAAGTTTTAATTTTTAAAATAAATTTTTAAGTTAAAAAAAATTTAAGTCTTAATTTTTTAAAATAAATTTTAATTTAATTTAAATGTTCTTAGTCATCTCACCCGATCTATGTTTTCAATCAGGAAATCCTATAATTTTGTGAGATGAATTAGATTCAATTTTGGAGTTTGTTTTTAACTTGTGTTAGATTCAGGTTTAGCTTTGGGTTCAACAAATAGGCGTTCTCTGGATAAACTTCTGGGCTATGGTGAGTCACTCAGACATCATTAAAGTAACCATGTCTTCGAGGTTTTCCAAATAGTCCTATCCACTGGACTTAGTACAAAATCTTGGTCTAACTGATTAGGATTCATAAAGTGTTGCTTCGGTCAGTTCCACTTAGCCAAATGCACCAGGTCGAAGTCATATCTTCCTAGACATGCATAGACTAAGCTTCCCTAACGTACTATCATCCAATATTTCACCAGTACCATTTTTCAAGTTAAACTTGAACCCTTTTTAACTAATCCTAATTACCCTGTCGGGTAGGTTGGTTAGGGTTACCCTGTCGGGTAGGTTAGTTTTGGAGGTGCCAGCTATTCTGGAGCCTTCCCCTGAATTAATGGCCATTTAATTTAACTTTGTTCTCGGTTTATGTCTATTTCTTTTATAATTAAATTTCACTTGATGATAGTTTACATTTTGTTGAGTTTTAATATGTTTAGATTTTAAACTTTTTTGTTTAGGTTTGTATTCTGATTTTTTATTTGGTTTATATGACTTTATATAATATATTTTATCTTTAGGGATGTAGTATTGATTAAGTCCTACTTGCGTGATTAAACATGCTTTCGAAACCCAAGCTTGTTTTGTTGGTTTGTGTTGGGTTATTAATGACTTGAATGTTTTATTTGAGCTTGACTTATAGCCAAGTTCGGTTTTATTATAAATTGCTTTTTGATTATTTAATATTAAATCTAAGTTTTTTGATCTTGTTGTGAATTTTTCTAACATTTCTTTTAAATTATTAATTTCATTTTTTAGTGATAAATTCTCCTCCTCAAGTGTTAGATCTTGAGTTGGATTTGAATTTTTTATTTGTTCCTTGAGATTTTGATTTTCTTCAAGGAGCAACTCATTTTCTTTTTCTATTTTAACTAATTTATTGTTTAAGCAAGAAATAATTTTGAAAATTTTCTTATTTAAATTTTGGTATACCTCTTCAGGACCTTCGGAAACGAGTACGGACTCGTGGCTCGATTCGGGTTTGGACCCGTCTTCCGATTCTTCCTCTGATTCTTCTTCGCGGGCCATCAGCGCGAGGTAACTCTTGTTCTTCTGTTTTTCGGCTTCCGATTCATCCGAGAAAGTGTCGTCCCACGTTACTTTAAGGGCCTTCTTTTTGGTCGTCCTTGGTTTCTCGTTTTTCAATTTCAGACACTCGTTCTTGTAGTGGCCCTTTTTGTTGCATCCAAAGCATGTCACGCTCCTTGGGTCGGTTGGAGAATTGATCTTCTAAAGGTCCTTTTTGCTGAAGCTCCTTTTCCTCCTGGTGAACATTTTCCTTACCAAGTTCACCAGGTGCTCTTCATCTTCAGAGTTCTGATCTGAGTCGTCTTCAGGTTCAGACTTGTTCTTTATCTTTTCCTTGGAGGAACCTGCAAACAAAGCTACACCCTTCTCGGCCCCGACGTTAGTTTATTCGTGTAGTTCTAATTCACAAAACAACTCGCCTAATTTAAGTTTAGATAAGTTTTTAGAAATTTTGTAGGCATCCACAATAGATGCCCACAAACTATTATGTGGAAATACATTCAGTGCATACCTTATTAAGTCCCGGTTCTCCATTTGGTGGCATATTGCGTGGAGCCCGTTGAGGATGTTCTTGATCCTCGCGTGCAGCTGACTTGCAGTTTCCCCTTCCTGCATTTTTATATTAAATATTTTATTTAAGAGTAAGTCCCTTTTTGTTACCTTAGCGTCGCTGGTTCCGTCGTGCAGCTCGATCAGTTTGTCCCACAGCTCTTTGGCGTTCTTATGTGGTCCAACCCGGTTTAGTTCTTCTTTGGTCAATCCGCACTATAGGGTGTTGATTGCCTTGTTCTCTGTTGATGCCTTTTTTTTTTAGGTCTGATGTCCAATCTTCTGGATCCAGTAGATTCCCGGAACTGTCTACTGGAATTTTGTAGGGTCTGGTGACGCTCATCCACTGGTTGAAGTCCGTCTTGAGATACACTTCCATTCGCTTCTTCCAGTACGGGAAATCATCCCCGTTGAAGAGAGGAGGTCGTACTATGCTGAAGCCTTTCAAGCTGAGACATTTTAATCCCTGCACACAATCAAACAAATGGGCAGACAAATTCCCAAGACTTGGTCTTGGATTAGCAGTACGGGAGGAATTAAAAGATAATAAAGGAACTAAATTGGTGTTGCACCAATTTAGATTTAATTGCAACGAGAAAACTTTCCAAAAAGATAATAGTATTAGTTTGGAATTAAACATAAGACTGAAAGCGAAAGAGAAAAAACAAAAGAAAATTTCACCCCCTTGTCTGATTGGTGGTTGCACCAAATCAGAGCGGTACCTGCTCTGATACCACTTGTTGGACCGTGAGATTCGATAGAGGGGGGTGAATATTGAAAAAAAAATTCATTCGAGTATAAACACAGCGGAAATAGAAAAACAATGCTAACACAGAACCTTTTTACTTGGTTCAGAACCTGTGTCGACTCCTACTCCAAGGCCCGCGGTCGTTGACCGCTTTCGGTGGGCAATCACTAGCAATTCGAATTTTATTACAAACTAAGTACAGAAAAAACTAATGAAAAATGACAGCAATACCGACAACGAAATGAATCGAAAAGAGAAACGTGTGTTGTCGAAGCTTTGTTAGCATCGTAGGAGCGCAGAGCAACAGAGCAAGCAGTAGAAGATCTCTTTTTTCAGTTATATCTGAAGCTCCCCTCTGACCCTCCTTTTATAGGATGCTCGGGGCGCCTGGATCCCTTCCGGGCGCCCTGGTGTGACGTAACCCGCCCAACCAATGAGCTCCACATGTCGACGCACGCCAGGGATAGAAATTGCCTCCCGGGCACCCGAATCCCTTCCGGGCGCCCGGACCACTTTTTCTCCAGAATCTCCTTTATCTGCAAGAAAGAGTTAGTCCGAGGAAAACAATATGTATATCCTGCAAAATAAGATGTTAGCACAGTTTATACTTTAATCAAAGAAGATTATGACTTAGATTCCGTCTTTCCAAGACTGGAATCTAGTTACGATCTCAACTTAGATATCTGAAATAGATCTAAGCCGGATCGACGCCTAATGTTCCCTTCCCGGGAACGCATCCTCACAGTCACTCCCTTCCAGTGGCTTACCTTTACTCACCTGCCAGACGTCCGGTCAGCCCTTCGACCCGTCTGGACTTCTCGCCAGCTATCCGGTCAGCTCGTCGACCTAGCTGGACTTCTCGCCAAGCGTCCGGTCAGCCCGTTGAATCGCTTGGACTTCTCGCCAGCTATCCGGTTAGCCTGTCGACCTAGCTGGACTTCTCGCCAAGCGTTCGGTCAACCCGTCGACCCGCTTAGACTTCGTGCCAGACATCCGGTCAGCCCATCGACCTGTCTGGACTTCGTCTGCATACTCGGTCAGAGTGTTAGATCACGATAAACCTAACTTAACCCGATTTATCATTCATCAAAACTTAAGTTAGACCGTTAGTGCTAATCGCACCAATACTATGTTATATAAAAAGATCATATGTGCTTTGATACTTCAATTGGTTTATTGATTTACAAATTTGGTGCATAACCATCCATGTTTATATATGTTTGCTCCATCCTTATCTCTAGTTGCAGAATAGTTTAGGTCAACCTTGTTTATGTAATTCATGTGTAGGATATAGGTGTCCAATGCTTTATTTTTGAATTTTTTTTTTTAAATGGTCAATGGAGGTGTCAAATTAAAAAAAAAACGATATGATAGTGATCGGCTCATTAATAGAGTCATTTTGATAATGATTATAAACTCTAGAGGAAATAATAATTTTTCTGTGCTATTTCTTTATTTGTAATCCATTACCTATCTTGTAGATCAATTTCATGCTTCTTTATTGTGATAGGGCTGCAGTATTATTCTTAGTCCATCTTCCTGATAACTACTTGCATGTGAAATACTCAATTTTTTTCATCAGTGCTGAAAAATTAGTAATTTTCAAAATTCATGTGGTATTTTTGCAAGATGCACAGAATTTGAAGTAAATGAAATGGGATAGCAAAGTTGGAAAAGAAATTGTTGCAACATAAGTTACAAGGTCCTTGATTTTTTGAAAAGCTTCTTCTAAGTTATGATATATTGGTTGATCAGTAACTATAGAATCTAGTCAACGTCTATGTGTTCTAATGATATTTATTGGAAGATTCAATAAATAGTTAAACTTAATGAAGTACTTCTTTAGTTATACTATTGCAATGTGGTGTTATTATTGAATCTTTTATGTGCATATGCTCTGTAGTTAAGTTTTGCCCGAGGCTTGCATGTATGAACATACTAATTCACATGTTTGGGAATTCATATACATTAACAGTCTTATTAATCCTTTCATGGGTATGCTAGATCGATTAATATTTGAAATTCTATATATTAAGCATGATTCTCCAAAACTTTTGCTAATGATAAAGAACACCTCTTGATGTGTCTGAACTTGAGATTAATATTATTGAGAAAGAACCATATGAAAAGAATGAGTGTATGCTTAACCGTTGATTTTATCACAATGAAGTAAACGACCTATGAGTATTTCCACTAAATGGCCTTGTAAAAATATATCAAACCAACTGGAATCTTTTATTTTTGGTAATGCAACTTTTACTTCAGTTTATGAACATATTCATTTATATCTATAAGTTGCATTTCCTCTTGGTAGCTACCATCTCCAGCACTTCCACAATGATTATGGGTGAGCTTTTACGTGTTGCAGGTTTCTGAAAGCTAGAAAATTTGATCATAAGCAAGCAACTCTTATGTGGGCCCTCATATGCTTCAGTGGAGAAAGGAATTTGGAGTAGAAACAATTTTATATGCTTTAGTGGAGAAAGGAATTTGGAGTAGAAATAATTTTAAAAAATATGTATTTTATTGTCTCTATGAACTTTAGGAATTTGGCTGCATTGTAAAAGTATAGAAGGTTAGTGAGTGCCCCTCCCTATCAAAATATTTTTCTGTTATGTTATCAATATGTTTCTAACTCCCTTGGTTTCATAATAAGAAAACTATTGTTTGATTCTTTTCAAACACATTGTGCAAAAAAGGCGGATCCCGCCGCCCAGCGGCCCCCTAGGCCTGGCCCCACAAGGATCTTAGGAGGAGGTAAATCAGCGGTGAATACTGGCCCGGGTAAAGCGTGGTGTCTCCGGAATTTAACACAGCCGCCCCCGGATTATTCATCCAGTGCGCGTCCGTGGACCTTCGACCCTACAACTCATTGTGCAAGGATGCCACGCCTTAACCGGTTGATCCAGCCCGCGGGGGCAATTCTTTTCAAACACATGAATCAGTGGTTGGTTGTCTAATGCTAACTTATGTCGTTTGATTTTTGTAGGACTTGTCTCAAGAATGTTAGCTTGTGAGAATCGAGTGCCCTATTAATGTTGTGACTATTTTATGTATTCCAATGCAAGAGAGTTAGAAGAACCAACGCAGTAATCAGAAATCAATGTGGACTTTGAACTACTTGCACTACTTCAGAGAGACATAGGAGAGGAAAGGCTTGCTGCTCATAAGTTTTTTTTTACCTTATCAACCTGTAACACAGTTATTTCTATTGGAAAGAAAAATTATATGATATTTATTTATTTTAATATACTGTAACACAGTTATTCCTTTACTGATAATTGTACGATATTTATAATTATATGTGTTATATTTTTTTTTATATACAATTAACTGCAGCGCGCGATTGCGCGCTGCGAATGATATTAACTACAGCGCGCGCGGTCGCGCGCTGCGAATATAATTTACCATAGCGCGCGGCCGCGCGCTGCGAATGTGTTATTACTTTTAACAGCATGGAGTTGTGCAGCATGTGATGCGCGCTGCGGATAGCATAAATACGCGCTGCGAAAAGTCATTTTTGTTGTAGTGACTACATCATTCGCTATTGCTATTGTTATTGCTAGTCTCCCATCATACATCTGGTCGGCTATTAGGCCAGTCGAACTATCTCCAGGATATAATATTGTCAGAGAATCGCAACAACCTGTCAGAGAATAACAGTTATTTGTCAAGGAATATTCCACTATACCTACTATGGAACCTTCCTATGAGCGTGACTATACATATTCTAGTATCTGACAACAAACATTCTCAGCCGCTTTATTTATTGTGGAGGTTATAAGAAATCATTCATATTATCATATACATATAACAAAAAGATTTCTTGAAGGATGACGACACATCCTCCAGGCTATATATCTTCCATTACTCAACATATACTGACATCAAACATTCCTTGTCACCTCATTATTACGGAGATTATGAGTGACAACATAAAAGAGATAGTTCTCTCCGTTTGCCAAATACGTTTTACATTTTGACACGTGAATGCTTTACGCTTGGACGCTTTACATTACACACATGCATCTTCTGTTCATCTTCTCCACTTTTCGCTCAACCACCTTACTGACTTGAGTGTCGGAGTGTCTGCACCAGAGACCCTCTCCCTAATTCTCGCTCTAATGTTCCGTTTGATCTCTTTGGTGTGCGCAGAAAGGAATGTCAAACATCATCTCTTCTTCATCTCGAAGTTATCTCCTAGTCATGGTCTTCTCCAAGTTAATGACAAAGCCACCTTCCCAACGTGTCATCTCCACTGCTTTTAAACAGAATTACTAATAAAATAAAATTTATATTTTATGACTCTCTTTTAATTAAAAAAATATGAAAGAATAAAAGAATAATTTACTACTTTTATTATTACTGTGTAGTTGGACAGGGAAAAAAGAGTTATTTGTAAAGGGAAAAAACAAAGAAGACAATTGCTTTGGGAAAATAAAAAAGAAGAGAGGGAGGAAGAAGTAAAAGCATAGAGTTTCGGTGAACTCGACAACGATATAAAAATAGCAAGATAAGATATAATAGGATTATTCTTATCGTGCCAATAAAATCATAGAAAACACAAGAAAAGAAAGAAGATGTGAAGGTTATTTTTCTTACTAAAGGCAACAGTTGATGCTGCGTTTCTTAGTTACTAGAGAAGAGAAAGGAAAAGACAAGAAAAGAGAACTCTTATACTTGAAAAGAGAAGAGGAAAAAATTACAAGTTTATCGTCATTGAAGAAAAGAATAAAAAAAAGGAAATGGGGAAGAAGAGAAAGGGAAAAATAAAATAGAAGGATGAGCAAAGGCATGACGGTGACGTACGACATAGCGGGGACTATTACATGCGTAGGGAGGAAAAAAAGGGAAATCAAATGTTTTCTCAAAAATACTCTAATTCGTTTTAAATCAATCGAATCCGTTTAAACTTTAAACTTGGTTCGACGATAACTTAGTCAAATTAACTTCAAATCAATCCCTTTTTTAAGGCCAATGTAATCCTTATCTCCGTATCTATCCGTTGGATTTAGTTCAAACTCGATCTAATTTTAATTTAGTACACTTACTTCGTGTTTTACTATTTAATTCATCCATTTATTATTATATATTTTATTTTAAAAATTCAATATTTAATATTCTAAATCGTGATATTCCTTTGTAAAAGTAGCACCAATGAATAATTTAAGTTGAGAGCTTTTTAAATGTGATTATTTTTTTATAAATTGCACGGACGATTGCATCTAAGGATGATCATTCCATTAATTTGGTATAGATTTTTTTTTTTTATTTTTTTAAATAAATTCAGTATTATTCGAAATAACTAATTTTTTATTTAATTCAGTTAATTTAATTGTACTAAAAATTTTATTAAATTTGGTTAATTAATATTAAATTAATTTTTAATTAATTTATACATCGAATTAATCAAATGTACACTATCCATCCTATGTGATTATGTCACTCTATTTATTTTAGAATTAGCCGGATGGTAATAAAGGAATAACTGATATAAAAAATAGATTATTATAAATAAATAGATATCTTATAAAACGACTCAAAACTAATAATCTTGTTCTAATATTTAGGAGAAAAAACTTTCAGAAACATGTTTTTTTTAAATCTCATTGAAAAATATAATAACGACGTATACCTTTTAAAAGGACCATCATTTTTGAGGCATTCAATCAAAGTAAAGTCACAGTCTAGCTAGACTAATTTCTAAATTACGATTCCACCTTTTATATTATTATTATTTTCATGTTTTTTTTCTTAATCCAAATTAATTAATTAGCTAACATGATTGCAAAGAGGCAAGACAAAACATATACTTGGATAAACCCAATTAATTTCATTAAGTAACCCTGAGATGATGATTCTGGTACTATAAAAAAAAAATTATTGATCATTAAAAGTAAATCAGAAAACATTTATAGTGGGTAGCTAAGAAATTTAGCATCCTTTAATTGTGTGTCCCACATTCCTATAAATGTACCATACTTAGGGATCAAATCATGGATAATTAATGACAATCTTAATATCTTGTCACTCACCAGACTCTGAGGACAAGAAGACAAAATATATAAAAAAAAAAAATGATAATCCGAGTTAATCTTATTGACTATCCTTGGGATGACCGGTCCAGTTCCATGGAAGTTTCCCATCGACCACCAGAATAAATCAGGAAGTGCACGTGGTGGCTAGCTCAGAAGTTCAGTATCCTTTGATTGCACTCTTCATTTATAGGAAAAAAATCTTATAAATACGTCATAGTTAGGAATCGAATCATGAATATCTGGATGATAACTTAAATATTCTACTACAACACCATAATAACACGGAGGATAAGACAAAACATATACGATCATGCATGAGGTGGAATTGAATCAATCGTCTCGTCATTACCTATTTGTAATTAACTCAAAATGTCAAACATCATCCAAATCTACGCACTTAGTTATAATAATAATTATTATTATTATTATTATTCATCGATTGAACCAAGAACTTTATGTACTATACAAACAAAAGTATATTCCATAAGAACACCGAAATATTTAACTATTCACAAAGAATTGATTTGTCATTCGCATAATGACAAGGGGGAGGATGAACTTTATGTTTGGAGTTCGTCATTCCTTCGCTTTCCTAGACCCTAATTGGAAGATGCTCTTTTGAAAAAATAAATATATAGTTTTTAAAAAATAATAACAATAAGGGACCAATTCGTCTACTGTCAGTGGTCGATTTTGTCGTGTCAATGTTTGACGTTATTGTTTTCTTGTTTGTGTTGTTGGATTTGATTCTCTAATAACACCTCACAAAATTGATCTAATTTGTCTTTTGGTGGAAGGGGGAAGCATAAATTCTTGCATTACCTTTGCTATTTTCATATATCTTCCAAAATAAATAATTAGGATGTTTGATTTATGGACTTTTAGAATTTTTTTATATTCTTGTTCTTTTTTGTTTATTTTAATTATCTATGCTGTCTAAGAGAATGTTTTTTTCTTCTTATTTTGATAAAAAGTAAATAAAGATTAATTTTGAGGATTTCTATTAAAATTTGTTGAGATTTTTAAAATAATATCTTAATATCATAGTTAATAAAAATTGGGTAATTTTTAAAACAATGAGTCTACTTAAGGAATCTTTATTGTTGAGCTCTTCATTGATGTTGATATATTTCGTCTTTCCGGGAGCACAAAAGCATCTTGTCATCGTGTTTGCCTATAATTAGAACTTGAAGGATAGAAAAGGAGAGATCTTGATGCTCTAAGGCTCTACCTCAACCCGCTTAAAGGAAAAGCACCATCAAAATACTCTTTATTCAAATCGACACTTTAAAGTTCAATGACTACTAGGAGACTTTAACACTCATGGAAAGTTTAGATGTGGCAAGACTCTACCTCCCTATTCCTTTTGAACTAAAAACGCCTAAAGGAATCTTGCGTCGATAGCGATGTTATTCAATGGTCTCATTTAAAAGAGAAACATGATACCTAAGTGTTGGTTCCATTCTAATTCTTTTAAGTACAAAAACTATGCATCCACAATTTTATTAAAAAGACAAAAAAAAAAAAAAAAAGTAAGAATAGAACCAAAAAAAGGCTACTCAAATCCAACAATTCAAAGTCATTTTTCGGTTGTATAAAATGATGATGATGATGATGATGATGATGATGATGATGATGATGATGTATTTTCATCTAAAATCCGAAATGAAAGTTTAAAAACACTCAAACTAATTTTAAAATTTTGAAAAAGATTGTTGGCATTTTGTTTGCATCAAAATTATAAAAATTACAAGTATTCATATAAATTTATGAAAAATCTAATATCCTAATTTCTTAATCTTTCAAAATTTAATCAAAGTCACACTAGTTTGAAATCGATATTGTATTTTTTTTTTTTTAAACGAAATTATTACAGTCCATCCGATTATCAATATGGCGTTTTAAATTTTGAATTACAAAACAATCTTATAAATTTTTTTTCAAAATTCCTTTCGCGTTAAACTAGATTTTTTTTCACATTAAGAATAACGTTTATTTGTTTACTTAAATATTTTATTTAAAAAAGAAATCATTATCAGTGATGTTTTATCTTTCTTCTTAGAAAAAAGAATATACAACTTCTATTCAAATGAGCTTGACGAGGGCATAACTTGAAGCATCAAGTTTATACAAGCTTCATAAAATGAGAGATCATGGCCTTTGCAATGTGCTCGTAGGCCCCAAACCCATCTCCATTTACAAAGGCAAGATCGGGCTCTCTAGTTACATCGTGTGGATGGTCGCTCGGGCATATCTCTCTTTACAGAAACGCAATGGCATTATCTTATTTCCAAGAGAAAACGAGATCGATCTCATATCCTTTCATGATTTGGTATCCTTATGGACACTTAGTGTGATCTTAGGCATGTTACAATGCCCGCGAGATGAAGAGATGACAAGGTGCTAGTTGGATTCCCTTCATGGTAAACGCTAGATCCTCTTGCCGGACTTGAGAACTATGAGATTGGTCCTTGTTTGCCGGAACCGGTGATGGAGTAGTAGACAAGCTCGAGTTGCTAATCTTTTCAGCTAAGTTTGAAGTTCTGTTTCTACACGCGATCACCAAATTGTAACAAGGTAGCATGCAAAGAGAATGAATCAGAGGCCTAGAAACTTGGAGGTTTTGTGCTATGACATTTCAAAAGGATGTAACAAGAACACTAGCATCCAACATACAATTTTCATATATCAAACAACATGCGATAAAACCGACATCTAAATTTCATAAATCAAGCTAAAAGAAAGAAACATACTCCATTTGCAGTAGAAATGGATTCATCTTTCGAGTTTGCTGAGCAAAGCTTCTAGTGGCGGTAACTCTTTGACGATCTCCTGCCAATCTGGCATGCCCTGGAGAAAGAAACCGTAGAACCATGACATAATTTTTCTACCTTATTGCCTTTTCACAAAATAAGGCCTGTTTGGCAGTAAATGATAATCTACTGGACAATCTAGTACGAGAATGAAAATGGTGACTTGTGAAAGCACAATGTTCTTGCTTTGTATCTAAAAGAAATACCTGTCCTGATTTTCGAACACGTCCATCGAGACGTAAAACTATAAAAACATCGTCACCTGGTTCAACTCCTTCAGATTTTTGCTGGTCGCGTATCCACCTGACCATTGGTAAACACGGTTATTACACATGGACTTTGCCAAAAAAAACACAAATGATGGTTTCTTGAGATGGTTTGATTACATTTGGTACTGAGAGCATACAGATGAGCAGTTTACATATCAGATGGTAAAGTGAATGGCGCTCTACTTAGATTGCATAACTATCCTATTAGAATCTTAAGTTCATATTCAGATAGCAAAAACTGCATGTAATCTATATAGAAAATCAATATCACTAACCTCTCCCATTCATAAGGTGAAACTATATCAGCCTTGAAGCGCACTTCAGCTTTTAAACGTGACTTTACAGTTACGGATTGAGTTCGCTTATCGAAATCATCCTAAAAGTCATGCACAACATTATGCAACGACCTCTTCTCAGCATTTAGCTTCTAAGCTACATGGTCATGTACTCTGAATTTTAGAAAACACACACAATGAACTAACCCCAATGGAAGGAAGAGATGATGCAGATTTTGCAGGACCACCGAAGCCTTTTTTCTCAACAATACCCTTGCTGTAATCACCCCAAACAACAGGAATTAGAAGCACACCTCGCTTAAGCAGTTCAGTTCGGAACCTCTCAGCTTTCTCCATTGCCCTTGAGACAGTCTCCTTCTTCCCTGCCAAAATTACCTAAGCCATTGTTCAATAAGACCTCCAGTCATTTTCTGTCATATGCAACTATATTCATTAGAATGTGAATCTTACTGAAGGAAATCAGTATTCTGACCAAAAGGAAGCTAAAAAACATGTGATACTGACCGGTCGACAAGTGTCACGAAGCTGCACTAGTTCAACAATCCGATTGGTTGAAAGACGCAACGGCAATCTTGATAGAGTTTCATCACGTGATATTTGGGCAAGTTGTTCCTCTTCTTTCTTGTTGTCCCAGATAAAAAATGCCACAAGAATAATGATGCCTAGAAAGTGCTGATTCAAAAGCTTGATCAATTCAAACAGATTATTTACTAATGCCAATAAAAGTGCAAATTTGAAGAATTGAAGGAAATCATAAGAGCTTGACAAGATGAATCCCGACGGAGACTAATCATAAACAATTTATTAAGTAGCAAATTACATTCAATTTCATATTATACATTTGTGGAATGGAACAATGGCTTTTTAACCTCAATTAATTGCAGTATCGGTAACTTCCAACCGTTCCACAATGGAAAGAGTTCCACAGTGACCTATGAGTAAAACCAAACCTACTATCTAAAGAAATTCCATTTTATATCTCAATCTAACTAGATTTACTTGGTGCAGACTGTACAGGACAAATGGCAATGAACAATTTCTACCAGAATATAGGGTGGTCAAAAAGTGGAATTTGTCTACCAAAGAAATTGTTAAACAGGTCACATTCACAATTGAAACTGTTCAAAAGCTTGTTTCAGGGATTTTAAATAAGTGCAAATAGCATAAGGCTAACAAAGAAGCATCTATGACAACTTCTTGAACACTGCATTCATCTTGTATGTTCATTGAATCACACCACGCTGAAAGAAGATGATAAGTGATTCATGATAACGAGCTTATGCCATTTACCGCCAGCATTAATGGAGACATTTCCAGCAGTCTCCCATAGATCAGGAGCACCTTCACCACCATTAATTGCAAGAATAAGCCGTGGAATGGTAAAAAACAATGAAATTCCAGCTGCAGCAGTTAAAGCCACATAAAAGAACCTTCTCACACCACGAAATGGTGCTTGAACTTCACTAATAAGTTTCAGATCCCTTCGAAATCCATAACCAATTTCTTCACCACCCAGCCTGGCCTACAAAACCATGGAAAGAGATGAGTTGTAACCATAGCTGATAAGAGTGAATAGAAGTATGGGGAACTAATGAAGATGACAAACTGAGCAGAGATAATTGTCATCACAGATTGTTCAAAGCAAACCTCTTCTTGCAGTTCTTTGAATTCTGGCAATGCTCTGAATGAGGCCAAGTCAGGATCATCGAGAATAGTGCTGAATTTGAGATTATAATCTCGCAAAGCAGTTCGCAGACATTCTGCTGCTTGCCTACCTTCACCTCTGAAAGTAAAAAAAAAAAAATATTAAACAGAAATTACTTGATGGAGAAAATAATGCAGACAATCATAGAAAGGAAGAGTTGGATACTGTGGTTCTAGGAAAAAAAGAAAAGCGCAAGACAGAGAATGCTAGAACAGAGTTCTACCATTTGCTCTCAAGGATTATGTTACATTAGAATAAAGTGAAAAAAACTTTCTATTTAATTTCTCAAATGCAAAAGAAGAAACAGAGTTTCTACTGAACATATAAGTTCTTCCATCTTAATATAATCCATCTCTCTTTTATCAAACAATTAATCCGTTGACAATGGAACAAAGTTACCACTCTGCAAATTCAACAAAGAAAGTTATGCTGAATTCAAATGTCCTAAGCAGATTTAACACACCTGTATGCATGGCAGCATGCTTTGTTGTACAATGCTGCTTGCGATTCCTTAGGATTTGGATTTAAAGTCAGTGCATTCTCGAACTGCATTAGGGCTTCTTTTACCTATCACATTTCAAGCATGCTCAAAAATTTAGATAAAGATACAAGATTATGCAAGATGACAAAAATGGAATCAAGTTTTTCTTTGAATCAAGGAAACAAAACCTACTCTGAACCTGAAGGCTTGTCCGAGCAGAAACAGGAGAGAACTAAAAAAACCTTTAATTTTATTGGAACAATCAAATACATGGACATAACTTGGGAAATCACAAAATAGAATTAGTGAGTTCCTTCCTTTGTAGTTCTCTTTCTTGAGATAATTTGTATCATTCTATAAACTATTCTTATTGATACAAAAGAAGCCCCTCCTCTATTAGTTTATCCTATAATTTATGAAATTTGTAATCCATAGGAAGAGCAACAGTAAAGATCGGTGTATATGGCCAGTATTATCATCAGTTAGAAATTTTCTAATGTTCTTTTCTCTTTCTTACAGTTCTATCTATTATCCTCTTTCCTTATTTTCGCATACTTGGTCCTCTTTGCTTTAGCTTCACCCGGTCACCCCTAACTTGAAGCTGGTTCCTTCATGCCTCTGGGTTTTGGAATTGTTCAAACCTTCCTTTGAATGGTTCACAGCTTCATCAGATTCTTTGTCATCTTACACACCATAATTCAAGTCTTCCTCTCAGTCGATTATAGAATATAATTAATCTTTCCCCATTCAAAGAAATGCAACTAATCTTTAAATTAATTTAGTCCATTTTATCTACACTAAATCTTTCCTATTTGTCACTTTGTTTTTCTCAGTTGCAGACACATCTCATCCTAAACTACAACTCAGAACAAGCCCTTCCCTTTCCTAATGTAGAAAAGGTATTTGAAAATTCCAAATTTTGATAGATATTCAACAACTTATCAAATCTATGGTAGACACATTGAATGAAATTAACCTACCGTTTAAATTAAACAACGATTTAACAACAGGGAACTCCACAAAAAAACGACACTTAAAAATATTTCATGCCTCGGTAGTTTTCATTTATGATCCTAGAAAACCCAAAAATGATCACAAAAAAAGGGCATAAAGGAGCTTTAAGTACCCGCCCTTTGGAGAACAGTTCGAGTCCATCATTAACGCACAACTCCGCCGTCTGCGCCGTCTTCTCCGGCGAGGAGGAGGAGGAGGGCGGAGTGGAAGAGGAGGGGGAGGCAGAGATGGGGATAAAGCGACGACGGATTCTGAGATGAGACTTGCGCATAGTCCAAGAGTTCGACTTGGTGCCGCTGAGGAGATGTTGCTGGAGAGCGAGGGAGGAAGCCATGGCGGCCATCGGCTCTCGCCGGAGCTCGAACAGGACGACGAAAAGGATTAGAATGCATAAAACAAAAAAATAAATAAATAAAACAGATAAGAAAATCATTTTTACAATTATTCTTATCCACATATACGGCGGATGGAATCCAATCGTCAATATCAGCAGCTCTTGCATGGGCCGTCGATATAGCGATCGTCGGAGAGAACCCCGGAGCTGTCGGCTTTTTGTATTTTACCTTTCAGAATTTTCATAATAACATTTTGCTCCAGTGCGGCGATGGCGGCGGCGGAAGAGGAGGGGAGGCCGGAGTGGTTGGTGTACGGGCTCGCAGCACGGGGGACTATGGTGCTCGCGGAGCACGCCGAGCGCACCGGAAACTGGTCAGAGATACCCTACGCCGATGAGCTCTCTGCCTAGACCTACTGCGGCCACACCTTCGTCTTCCTCGTCCATAAAAGGCTACGGTAATTCCCCAATTAGTTTCATTAGATGGTCGATAGGGATATAGATCCTTGTGGTAAGGAAAAGCATCGACTTGATTAAGTTTAAGAAATTGCCTGTGAGTTGTACTGCGTGCATCTCCTGCGCAGTGTCAGATTGATTGCACACTGATCCGGTGGTAAGGGGGGCCCATCTGGCCGGAGATCAAAATGATCAACATCTGGTAGACGTTCGACCGAATGAATTATCTTCTTGATCAGTAGTAGGAATAATCGATCCGGCATTTCGATAGCTCGGCTTAACGCCGAGTTTCCAACGCTCATAAGGGAAGAGCAAGAAAAAACGGAAGCCAAGCGGTCATCCCGCTCGGCTAACAATAGACACGGCATTCGGTCGAGCGGACATCTGCCGGGAGGGCGTTAGCCGAGGTGGCCTCCGCTCGGTCCGGGAAAAGCACTAGTCGAGCGGCTCCTCCGCTCGGCCCGGTAAAGGACAGAGAGAGCAAGTGGCAAGATCTTCCTAGGAACTAGTATTGACGACAAGAGGCATGGTCAGCGGCCTGGTCAGACAGAGAATCGTACGATGGAAAGTTCCACTGTCACATCAGAGATATGCTTGTGCTATTAAGGTAGGGTGTCGGACATGCTTTTCTAACACGTCCATTCCATGTATGCTTTGAGGAGCGTGCACGCCTAGGGAAGCGTGCACGCACCCCTGGGGAGCCTTATATAAGGACCCCCAGACTTCGACGGAGGTATGCTCACTATTTTACCGTAGCTACAGTTCTCGTTTCTTTTTTGCCTACTTCTTTTCGCCGAAGATTTGGCTTGAGCGTCGGAGGGCCATCGCCGGGGAACCCCTCCCCGGTTCGGCGATGTGTTTGCAGGTTCATGGCGGAGAAGGATCTACGTCTTCGGAGTCTTCGACCAGTCAATAGGAGCACCACATCCCAGCGTCCATCGACTCAGCTCTCGGACAGGATCAAATTGGCGCCGTCTGTGGGAACACACCTGAATCCGAGGCAAGGAGATGGAAAAAGCTGGACGCCAACACACTGTGATGCTCTCTCAAGAGGAGCTTGACGCACTCATACAAGCGCAAGCAGCCAAGATAATAGAGCAGCAACAGAAGGCGCTGGCCGAGCGGTTGGCGCAACAAGCAACCTCAGCATCTGGAGGCCGAGCGGCGCACGAAGACCGGCTGGAACAACTCTCCATATGGGGTCAAAACAAAGGTCTGACCGGTACACAAGTAGAGGCGCCGCTCACCCCGATCTCATTCCATCGAGCCTTGTTCCAGACGCCCTTTGAGATCGCGCAAGCGAATCGAGATCGGTCTTCCTTAGACGAGGCTCCCGCTCGGGATGCAAGGAAGGGCAAAACGCCCCGAGCTGACTCATCCTCCGAGCGGATCAATCGTCAGTTCTCCGAGGCAATTCTGCAAGATCCTTTGCCAAGGCACTACGTGCCCTTGGCAATCGGCGAGTACAACGGGTCGACTGACCCAGACGACCACCTCGGTAAGTTCGACAACACTGCAACCCTTCATTAGTACACGGATGGAGTTAAGTGTCGGGTCTTCCTCACTACATTATCCGGCTCAGCCCAACGTTGGTTTCGAAGATTTCCGGACGGGTCAATTCAGAGCTTCAAGAACTTCAGGACGGCCTTCCTCCACCACTTCGCGAGCAGCCGGCGCTATCAGAAGACCAGCGTCAGTTTATTCTCTATGAAGCAAGGGCCGAGGGAGACTCTTCGGGCCTACATTCAACGCTTTAACCAGGCGACCATGGACATTCCCACGGTCTCATCTGAGACTATAATGCATGCCTTCACTCAAGGACTCATCGACGGGGATTTCTTCCTCTCGCTCATCAGGAAGCCGCCCCGCGACTACGACCACATGTTGAAGAAGGCTAGCGAGGATATCAACGTGGAGGAAGCTCAGGCGGCCCGAAGGAAAGAAGCACCGTCAGAACCATCGGTGCACGTCAAGCGAAGGCTGCCGACCAACCACCAACCTCCGAGAGGGCCCCTAGCCGATGTGGCACGACTGCATCAAGAAGCAAGACCACATGCCGTCCAGCACGTGGCAGCCGAACGTCCCAGACCCAAGGGGAAGGTATGGACTCCTATGTTCTGTTCCTTCCATCAGTCTGCAACCCACAACACCCGCAACTGCCGAGGAGTCCCCGCAGTCGCTCAGCCAACTCCCAGGAGTTATCGACGACGGTCGCCTTCCCCCAAACTGCGATACAGGCAGCCTAGTACCGGACGGCGAGAAGAGAACAGGCAGTCACCTGAACGGCGACATCATCATCAAACAAGGAGTGATGACCGCGCCCTAGCCTCACATGGGCAAGTTAGGAACTCCGCTCGGGAGGAGGAAAATCGAAGCAACGCCGCTCGGGGTGAAATCAACATCATAGCTGGTGGACCGACCAACAGAGATTCCAACCAAGCCTGAAAGTCGTATGCTAGACGACTGGAGATTCATGCTGTAGGATGTAGCCAAGAGAGGGCGAGTGAGCCCGAAATTAGCTTTGGCCTCAGGGATCTTGAGGGGATTGAAGTACCGCATGACGACGCCCTCATCATCCATGCGGTAATTGCCAACTACACCATTCATCGCATATTTATTGACACAGGGAGCTCGGTCAGCATCATCTTCAAGAAGACCTTCAACCAGCTTCAAATAGACCGGGTCGAATTGCTACCAATGACGACTCCTTTGTACGACTTCACCAGCAATGAGGTCCAGCCGATCGATCAGACAAGGTTGGCTATATCGCTTGGAGAGGAGCCGCTCCGAAGGACCAGGACTATCACCTTCATCGTCGTGGACGCCCCGTCAGCCTATAACGTTATCTTGGGCCAACCAGCCCTTAACGAATTCCGGGCAGTGGTCTCGACCTATTGCCAGAAGATCAAGTTCCCTGTGGAGGACCAGGTCGAAGAAGTCAAAGGAGACCAATTGGCCGCTCGACACTGCTATGTCGAGATGGTGAAGGCGGAGGCTAAGTCCGCTCGTAAAGTTCCCCGACACGAGGTAAACACCATAACCGAAAAATCCCCTACTTTACTTTATGAAGAGAAAGAAGAGGTGCAGATACACCCTAACCGGGCGGAGGCAATGACTTTCATAGCGGCCGAGCTGGTCAGATGTCTTTAGCGAAATCATAATGTCTTCGCCTGGTCCACTCATGAACTACCCGGCGTTTCCCCAAGCATAACGCAGCATGAGCTTCACATCCGGCCGGATGCTAAGCCAGTGAAGCAAAAGAAAAGGGACTTCAGCGCGGAGCAGAATCAGATAATCCGAGCTGAAGTAGAAAAGTTGTTGGAGGTCGATCACATCAGAGAGGTCCAGTTCCCGAGCTGGCTCGCAAATGTAGGTCTCCAAGTCTGGCAACAAGTGGAGGGTCTGCATCGACTTTCGAGACCTCAACAAGGCCTGCCCAAAAGACTTCTACCCACTGCCGAGGATCGACCAGATGGTGAATTCCACAGCTGGGTGCGAGCTGATATACATGCTAGACGTGTTGGAATGTATACTAAAAGTCTAGCTTTTGTATAAATATTTATTTAGAAATAAAGAATCACATTGGTCAAATGTCTACATTTATATGCTAAGTGTAGTTGTTCAATCAATTTATATTGTAGATAACATGGTGTGCGGTGTCACACATAGAAGATCATGTTATCGGTTCCTTATAAATTATAAATAGTAGTTCACGACTAAGATGGTTAGGAACAAACCATTAGAATAGTCGTAGTATAATTTGGTATTAGTTTATCTTGACTATAAAATTATACTAGTGCACTCTGAGTATATTGAGCAGGACCATTTGAGGTAGTTTCTTTTTATACTGACTAAATAAAAGAACAATACCTCTGTTATTATGGAAGTATGTGCTCTTAATCCTAATATAATAACAAGCACATATACTTAATATTTATTTCTTTGATTTATCAAAGGGTGTGATTTAGTTCGATAAATCAATAGGCTCGATAAGTTGGAAAATGATATTATTTATAGTGTGTGTTATTGATTATAGAAGGAAACTGTGTTCTAGAAATCTAGGTTAATAATGTCCCCAAGAGGAGCTCATAAGGATTGTCATGTTAAACTCTGCAGGTGGATTTAATCCGACATAACAATAAGGTTGAGTGGTACCACTCTTGGACTATGAAATTAATTAAAGTGAGTTGTCAGTAACTCATTTAATTAATGGACATTCGACATCTTAAATACAGGGAGATTAACACACTCATGATAAGAAGGAGCTCATATAGTAATGGGATTGGTGCGGTAGTTCAATAATAACTCTTCAGTGGAATGAGTTATTATTGATGAACTCAAGTTGGGTGTTCGGGGCGAACACGGGAAGCTCAAGTTCATCGGGAGACCAAAACCAATTCCTCCTCTCGGTCCCTATCGTAGTCTCTTATTTATAAAGTATTATACTCACTCATACCCACTTTCTTACCCACCTTAAGGTGGTCGGCCAAGCCTAGCTTGAAGCCCAAGCTAGGGCCGGCCAAACCAAGGTGAGTTGGTTCCATTGGGTGGCCGGCCCTAGCTTGAACTCAAGCTTAGGTGGTCGGCCAAAATAAAATAAAAGGGATTTTGTTTTTAAAATTTTTCTTATGTAGAAGTCATGGTTTTAAAAGAGAGTTTTAAATTTAAATCTTTCCTTTTATAACTTCCTACAAAAGATTAAGTGAAAGGTTTGATATCTTTCCTTATTTGTAGTTAAAAGGAAGATTTTAATTTTTGATAAAACTTTCCTTTTATGAAACCATCCTCATGATTTTAAAAGAGAGTTTTAAAATTAAATATTTCCTATTATAGTTTCTACAAAAGATTAAGAAAAGATTTGATATCTTTCCTTATTTGTATTTTGAAAGGAAGATTTTAATTTTAGAGAAAACTTTCCTTTTTATAAATCATCCACATGTTTTAATAGAGAAATTTTAATTTATAAAACTTTCCTTTTATGACCAACCATGAAGAGAATTTTCAAAAGAGAAATTTTTATTTAAAAATTTCCGGAAACAAATTAGGAAATTTTAATTTTATGTTTAAAACTTTCCTTATTTGGAGGGATTAAGGTGGTCGGCCATTAGAAGTTTAATAAGGAGATTTTAATTAAATTTTCCTTCTTAAACAATGGCAAGCAATATAAGGAAGTTTTTATTTATAAAACTTTCCTTATTTGTCAAGACCAAAGAATATAAAAGAGAAGGTAGAGGTGTCTTACCTTACAACATATGATCTATTATTCCTCTCTCTTTTCTTCCTTGGTGTGGCCGGCCCTATTCCTCTTCTCCTTTCTTCTTCTTGTGGCCGAACCTCATCATCTCTTAGAGCTCTTGTGGTGGCCGGATTTTGCTTGGAGAAGGAGAGAAAGGAGGCTTTTTTTCTAGCATCCCTTGGAGCTTGGTGGTGGTGGCTGAACCTCATCCTTTCTTGGAGTTATTGTGGTGGCCGAATTTTGCTTGGAGAAGAAGGTGGCTTGGGTGGATTCTCATCTCGGTAGATCGTCGCTCACACGACGTCCGAGATAAGAAGAGGAATACAATAGAAGATCGTGAGGTCTATAAGCTATAAAAGGTATAACTAGTTATTAGTTTCCGCATCATAACTAGTTCATCCTTTTATTTAGATCTTGAAATACCAAACACAAGAGGCTAGAGATTCTAGATTTTCGGATTTGTAATTCGAAGTTGTGTTTTTATTTTATTTTTCGATCTTGTGATTCGATTGTTCTTTTTGGTTAAATCTAAGATTACTATAAAGAAATTAAATATTGAATTTCGTTAAGAGACTTTGTCGAGGCAGTGGTGGATGTTCCCATACCCAAGAAGGCCAAGTGTCTCGTCATGTTTGACCTGGGAGCCGATTTCCGAAATAAATATTTAATTGAATTTGTAACATAGGTGAATTTGGATCTATAATGTTAAGTATCGTTTGCGATCCAAGTCTAAACCACTAAGAACAGATAAGTTAAATTTGGAATCAATAATGTTAAGTTCCATTTGCGATTCCGAATTTAATTTCTAAAGAACACAATAGGTTGTTAGGAAAGGTTCGACAAGTGTACAAAATTTTTGTACAGTGGAATCAGTACGATCTTCCGATTAGCAACCAACAAGACGCGTATCAAGGGTGCCATCAAGTGCTGCTCGCCCGGGAGGATCAAGAGAATGTGAGTTTCATAACAGTGGACGACATCTACTGCTACAACGTGATGCCGTTTGGACTAAAGAATGTTAGGGCTACCTACCAAAGGCTCATGAATAAGGTATTCCAGCAGCAGATTAGACGGAACATGGAGGTGTATGTTGACGATATACTCATCAAATCCCTCCGAGCTGCAGACCTCTGTGCGGATATAGAAGAAACTTGTCAGACACTCCGCGCATATGGAATTAAACTGAATCCCAATAAATGTCTGTTCGGCGCGAAGGGTGGAAAGTTCCTCGACTACATCGTCACCGAGCGGGGCATCGAGGCAAACCCTGGTAAAGTGAAGGTGCTGTAAGATATGCCACCACCAAGGAATTTGAAGGAAGTTCAGCGTCTCACCGGTCGGATAACTACATTATCTCGATTCATGTCTAAGTCTGCCGACCGGAGCCTCCCTTTCTTCAAGATATTGCACCGAGCCACCAAGTTCCAATGTGACGAAGAATGCGACAAGGCGTTGGAAGAACTAAAAGCATATTTGAATTCTCTGCTTGTATTAGCTAAGTCAGCTGTTGGCGAGCCGATTCGCATTTATTTATGCTCGACCGAGCACGCTGTCGGCTCAACGTTGGTACGTCCGAACGGCGAGGAACAACCAATGTACTTCCTGAGTCATATATTAAAATATGTTGAATCCCGCTACACTGGTCTCGAGAAACTCGCCTTTGAGTTGGTGCTCGCCGCTCGGAGGCTCCGACCATACTTCCTCATGCATACGATCATAGTAATGACCAACAACCCTCTGGGTAGAGTTCTTCTCAATCCAGAGGCATCCGGGTGGATGATTAAATAGACAACGGAGCTTAGTGAATTTGACTTACAGTATCAGCCCCGAATGGCTATCAAGGCACAATCCTTGGTAGACTTTGTCACTGAAGTACAAAATCTCGAGCAAGAAGCTACTTGGAGGATATATGTGGATGGATCGTCCACTCGGCAAGGGAGTGGAGTCGGTGTGCTGCTGATCTCCCCCCAGGAAGAGCGAATGTATTTGTCCGTTCGGTTGGAATACCGGGCAACCAACAACGAGGCCGAATACGAAGCACTCATAGCCGGCCTGCTGGCCGCTCGGCATGTCGGAGCAATCAAGGTTTTGATTCACTTGGATTCTCAGTTGACCGCTCAGCAGCTCACCGGGACATTCAAGATAAGCAACGCTCAGCTCAGACTCTACGCTAAGGCCTTTGAAAAAATAAAGGTCAACTTCCGGGAGGTGGTTATTCAGAAGATTCCCCGAGCAAAAAATCAAGTGGCGGACGAACTGGCTAAGCTCGCTAGCTCCATATCGCCAATTGTCATATCTCAGCCGATTGAGCAGGTATCTTTGGTGGCACACGTCGATCGGATGGAAGGACTCACCTTCCCAAATGATTGGAGGACAACGCTGATAGAGTTCCTGCGGTCGGGTATTACGCCGTCTGATCGGGAAGAAGCCCACCTGTTGAGAAGGAGAGCAAGAAGATTCACGATGATTGGGGACTAACTATACAAGAAAGTTTTCTCCCGATCCCTACTCAAGTGTGTCGGACCAGAAGACATCGATTACATTCTACAGGAGGTGCATCAAGGAACTTGCAGAGGACACCCTAGCGGTTGGTCATCGGCCAGAAAGATACTGCTGGCTGGATATTTTTGGCCAACCCTCCAAGCAGACGCAGCTCGGACAGTGTCTACCTGTTGGAACCCCAAGGTTGTTTTGGTGTGATCAACAAGTTAAGTTAGGTCCTGTGTGTTTTTAACCTTGTGTCTAAGTGTGCAGGAGCTTAAGAACACAGGTACTCGAGCGGAAGACGTAGCTAGCGAGAAGGACGGCACGTGGTGCGTCCGAGGGATAAAGACTGCGGAAGAGTACGCTAGCGGACGAGAAGGAAGCGTGCAGTGGTTCCGAGGGATGAAAGCTGGAGCGGAAGATTGCTCGGAGAGAAAGAGACGCAGCTAGCGAGAAGGTCGGCATGGGGTGCGACCGAGGGACGAAGACTGCAGATGAGTACACTGGTGGACGAGAAGGAAACACGTGGTGATTCCGAGGGACGAGAAACCGGAACGGAAGGCTGTTCGAGAAGACCGGAAGTTGGGTTTGAGTGAGCCCTATTCCGGATAGCAGAAATCACCCAAGCTGGAGTAGAAGACCCGGGGCTAGAAAAAGTCAATGGGGTTGACTTTTTTCCTCCGGGGCGCCCGGAGCTGACCGGGGCGCTCGGAATGTATCGGGGCGCCTGAAAGTCGATATTTGACCAGACCGAGATTTGGCTCGATCTGAGCGTTGGGGATAAAGTTTTATCCCCCCATGGCATCCGGAACCCTTCGGGGCGCCCCGACCAAGGCTATAAATATAGCCTTGGTCTAGAAGCTTTTGAACTCACTCAGAAACTCACTTCCAACGCTTGTGTGCTGTAATTTAGAGTTAAACTTCTGTTTTCTGCGCTTCAACGTTGTAAGAGGCTTCTCCGCCTGAAGGAGTATTTAGCGTTTCAACTTCCTTGGATTAACAACCACATCGGTTGTAACCAAGTAAATACTTGTGTCTCTTCTTTTAATGTTCTATTTACTTTCTGCTTACTTATTCTTTATGCAAGTATTAGTTTAAGAGTTCGAGAAGGGTTGGTTTTGTTTTTGTTTTTACAGGCTATCCAATCCCCCTTCTAGCCGGCCGCCAGCGGTCCTACAAGTGATATCAAAGCCGAGGCGCCTCAGAAGGACTAATCGTCGTCTGAAGCAACAAAATGATGGCCGGAGCTAGCATCTATCCACCAGCATTCGAGGGGGAGTTTTCTTTATGAAAGAAACAAATGGAGGTATATCTAAACACTGATTTTGGTATTCGTTTAATAATGAAATCTGATTTTGAAGCACCAAAGACAACGAATGGAGAAGAACTCGAAAACGCCTCTGGAATGATAAGCAATGTAACGAGTATATGGCAAACGCCCGGGCAGAATTTCACATTCTAAGCGTAATATCAAATGAAGATCTCGATAGAGTTGGCGAATATAAAAGCACAAAAGAACTTTGGGAAAAGTTCTTAAAACTCTACAAAGAACAAGTCAAAGTTGAATCCAACACCGATCCATCGTCAGAAGAGTCTGAAACCGAGGTAAGTGCTGTGACAGCCCCAACAGCCAAATTTCATCCCAAGGACACAGAAAGCTCTTCTTCAATGAGCATCAATGAAGGGAGAGAATCTTTGAAAGAAAGCAATTCAACAGGGGGAGAATCAATGGCCAAGAAGGTAAGTCAGATATGGACTTCATCTTCTAATCAATTGAGTGATTCAATCAAAATATCATCGAAAGAGTTTTTCGAATTAGAAAATCTACTATCAATAGATTTTAGCAAATTAGAATTTATGACAAAATATTTCTGCGAATTACAAAATATTTTTTCGAACGAATTTTGCAAAGTAGAAACATTGCCGAAAGATGTTTTACAAATTATATTGTCGAAAAATTTTATCAAGTTAGAATTTATATTATCAAAATATTTTTGTGAATTAGAAATTCAAAATATAACAAAAAATATTAAGTTAAAAGAAATAGCTTGTCGATTAAAGAATCTTGACAAACTAATAATAGAAATTAACATGATACAATTTTTTGCATGTTTAATATTAGTCGCTTTAAATTTGAAAAAGTGTGATTTGAGAAGTTATAATAAATTAAAATGAAAATTTAAAACTTTTTGATAATAGCATTAGAATTAAAAAAAAACATAATAATAAATGCTTAGAAAGATTTTGATTCTCTTCTAAATTTTCTCAAAAATATTTTTCTTGCATAAAGTTTTTTGCTTAGAAAGTTCTTAATTTTGATGACGAAAACTTAGCAATTGTTAAAATAAAAAAAAAAAAAATTTAATTGCAAAAACTTAGAAATTTTTCAAAAGATATTTTTAACTTACAAATTTTCCTTGAGAAATATTTTCCAGAAATCATTGAAATAGATTTTTTTTCTAAGTGTCAACCCTTAGATTTTTCTTACAACCTCAAATTTTTATGTGATCAAAGGGGGAGAAGAAAAAGTATAAGTCTAGGGGGGGTAGAAAATTGAAAATTGAAAATTTTTTGAAATTTAATTTTTCTATCTTGTTGCACGTTATTGCAATGTAAATTGTTTAATTTTCATGTCTATTTTTACCCTAACTTAACTTGGGTTGATCACATCAAAAAGGGGGAGATTGTTGGAACCCCAAGGTTATTTTGGTGTGATCAACAAGTTAAGTTAGATTATGTGTGTTTTTAACCTTGTGTCTAAGTGTGCAGGAGCTTAGGAGCACGGGTACTCGAGTGGAAGACACAGCTAGCGAGAAGGACGACACACGGTGCGTCCGAGGGACGAAGACTGCGGAAGAGTATGCCGGCAGACGAGAAGGAAGCGTGCGGTGGTTCCGAGGGACGAAAGCCGAAGCGGAAGATTGCTCAGGGAGCAAGAGACGCAGCTAGCGAGAAGGTCAGCACGAGGTGCGACCGAGGGACGAAGACTGCGGATGAGTACGCTGGTGGACGAGAAGGAAACACGCGGCGATTCCGAGGGTCGAGAAGCCGAAGCGGAAGGCTACTCTAGAAAACCGGAAGTTGGGTTCGGATGAGCCCTATTCCGGATGGCAGAAATCACCCAAGCTAGAGCAGAAGACCCGGGGCTGGAAAAAGTCAACAAGGTTTACTTTTTCCCTCCGGGGCGCCGGGACCCTCCGGGGCGCTCGGAACGTACCGGGGCGCCCGGAAGTCGATATTTGACCATATCAAGATTTGACTCGATCTGAACGTTGGAGATAAAGTTTTATCCCCCCAGAGCGCCCGGAACCCTTCGAGGCACCTCGACCAAGGCTATAAATACAGCCTTGGTCCAGAAGTTTTTGAACTCACTCAGAAACTCACTTCCAACGCTTGTGTGTTGTAATTTAGAGTTAAGTTTCTGTTTTCTGCGTTTCAACGTTGTAAGAGGCTTCTCCGCCTGAAGGAGTATTTAGTGCTTCAACTTCCTTGGATTAACAACCACATCGGTTGTAACCAAGTAAATACTTGTGCCTCTTCTTTTAATGCTCTATTTACTTTTTGCTTACTTATTCTTTATGCAAGTATTAGTTTAAGAGTTTGAGAATGGTTGGTTTTGTTTTTACAGGCTATCCAACCCCCCATTCTAACCGGCCACCAGCGGTCCTACACTACCTGCCTGTCCTGCCAGAAGTACCACAACCTCTCGCACCGACCCGCGGAAGAAATGACAGCGTCCACAGTATCCTTCCCGTTCAAACAGTGGGGCATGGATATAGTGGGGCCCTTCCCCGTGGCGATCGGCCAGCGAAAGTTTCTGCTCATCGCAATAGATTACTTCTCCAAATGGGTCGAAGCCGAGCCGCTCGCCAGAATAATCAAGAAGATGGTTCAGAAATTCATCTGGCAACACATCATATGTCGGTTCGGAGTTCCGTGTTGGCTCCTCTCTGACAATGGAAGACAATTCACCGAACAACGACTCAGAGAATGGTGCGAAGGCTACGAGATTCAGCAGGCCTTCACTTCCGTAGTATATCCACAGAGCAATGGGAAAGTTGAAGTCGCCAATCGAAAAATTTTATGAATTCTTCGACCTCGGCTCGACCACATCAGAGGCAACTGGGCAGACGAGCTGTCGGGCGTACCGCGTACTATGGGTAATTCACACGACTCCAAAGGAAGGGACGGGGGTGACACCGTTCCACTTGGTCTATGGAGGCGAAGCAGTCGTCCTTGTTGAAGTTGGAGTCGAGTCCGACCGGGTGTAGCAGTATAGCGAGGACAACGCCGAACGAAGACTTCTAGAGCTGGATTTGGTGGACGAGGTGCGCGCCAAAGTAGCCGTTCGGTTAACAGCCTACCGACAGAGAATGCGCCAGAACTACAACAGGCGGGTAATACCTAGATCTTTTCAGGTCGGCGACTTCGTGTGGAAGAAGGTGAAGTCGGTCGGAGATGTCACCAAGCTGGAGGCTCCCTAGGTCGGACCCTTCAAGGTTGTGGGCAAGCTCCGGTCTGGTGCTTATTACTTAGAGGATGAGGACGGGCGGAGGCTAGAGCGACTATGGAGTGCAAACCACCTCCAGCCGTACCGAGCTGGGTGAAAGGTGCGCTGATGTAACTAATACCATGTAATCTTTATTTTTTCTGCATCCTTCGGCTGCAGGATTAAAATCTAAAGCAAAGGTTTACAAAGTTATCGCCGAGCAGACAGCCCGCCTGGAAGACCGTCGAGCGGCGACATTAAACCCTAGAGTCGACACGGCAACTATAAAAACCCCGCTTGAAGACCGTCGAGCGGCGACATTAAACCCCAGAGTTGACGCGGCGACTATAAAAACCCCGCTTGAAGACCGTCGAGCGGCGACGTTAAACCCAAGAGTCGACATGACGACTATAAAAATCCAGCTTGAAGACCGTTGAGCGGCGACATTAAACCCTAGAGTCGGAGCGGCGACTATAAAAACCCCTCTTGAAGACCGTCAAGCGGTGACGTTAAACCCCAGAGTCGACGCAGCGACTATAAAAACCCCGCTTGAAGGCCGTCGAGCGGTGACGTTAAACCCTAGAGTCGACACGGTGATTATAAAAACCCTGCATGAAGATCGTCGAGCGGCGACATTAAACCCCAGAGTCGACGCGGCGACTATAAAAACCCCGCCTTGAAGACCGTCGAGCGGCGACATTAATCTCTAGAGTCGGAGCGGCGACTATAAAAACCCCGCCCCGAAGATCGTCGAGCAGCGACATTAAACTCTAGAGTCGGAGCGGCGACTATAAAAACCCCACCTTGAAGACCGTCGAGCGGCGACGTTAAACTTTAGAGTCGAAGCGGCGACTATAAAAACCCAACTCGGAAGACCGTCGAGCAGCGAAGTTAAACTCTAGAGTCGAAGCGGTGACTATAAAAACTCCGCTCGGAAGACCGTCGAGCGGTGATGTTAAATCCTAGAGTCGAACGACGACTATAAATATCCGTTCTGAAGACCGTCGAGCAGCAACGTTAAACCCTAGAGTTGGAGCGGCGACTATAAAAACCCCGCCGTGGAGACCATCGAGCGGCAACGTTAAACCCTAAAGTCGAACGATGACTATAAATATCCGTTCTAAAGACCGTCGAGCAGCGACGTTAAACCCTAGAGTCGGAGCGGCGACTATAAAAACCCCGCCATGGAGATCGTTAAGCGGCGACGTTAAACTCCAGCCTTGGAAAATCGTCTAGCATAGACGCTAAAATTGAAGTCGAGCGGCGACTATATGTAGGACCGCTGGGCCGGCTAGAAGGGTGTTGTTAGATATCCTGTAAAACCAAAAGAATAACCCTTCCTCGAACTCTTCAAGCTAACACTTGTAAATTAAAATAGCAAAGCAGTAAATTAAAAGCATAAAATAAGAGTCACGAGTATTTACTTAGTTACTACTGATGTGGTTGTTAATCCAAGGAAGATCAAGCACTAAAAAACTCCTTCAGGCGGAGAAGCCTCTTACAACGTTGAAGCGCAGAAATAGAAGCTTAACTACAACTAAAGCGTACAAGTGTTTGGAAATGAAATGCTCGTGATTTTTTGAAAAACTTCTGGACGAAGGCTATATTTATAGCCTTGGTCGGGGCGCTTAGAAGGGATTCGGGCGCCCTGGGGGGGATAAAACTGTATCCCCAACGTTCAGATCGCGTATGACGCGATCTGGTCAACAAATCAGGTCCGGGCGCCCGGAAGGGTTCCGGGCGCCCCGGAGCCTAAAGTCAACCAATGTTGACTTTTTCATCCGGGGACCACTGCTCCGGTTCAGTTTGCCTCGGTCAGGGTCTTCTACTCCAGATCCGTTCGCTTGGGTGATCTCTGCCATCCGAAAAATGGCTCACCGGAACCCAACTTTCGGTCTTCTCGAACAAGTTTCCCTCCGACTTCTTGTCCCTCGGAATCACCGCGTGTTCCCTTCTCGTCCGCCGACGTACTCATCCGCAGTCTTCGTCCCTCGGACGCACCGCGTGCTGTCCTTCTCGCTAGCTGCGTCTCTTGCTCCCCGAGCAATCTTCCGCTCCTGCTTTCGTCCCTCGGAACCACCGCGCGCTTCCTTCTCGTCCGCCAGTGTACTCTTCCGCAGCACCTCATCCCTCGGACTGCCGTCCTTCTCACTAGCTGCGTCTTCTGCTCGACTACCTGTGCTCCTAAGCTCCTGCACACTTAGACACAAGGTTAAAACGACACAGAACCTATCTTAACTTGTTGATCACACCAAAATAACCTTGGGGTTCCAACAATCTCCCCCTTTTTGATATGATCAACCCAAGTTAAGGTAGGGTCAAAAATAGACATAGAATAAAATAATTTATTGCAATCATATGCAACAAGATAGAAAACATTAAATTTCAAAAAAAAATCCAATTGTTAATTTTCTACCTCCCCCTAGACTTATACTCTTTCTTCTCTCCCTTTGATCACATAAAAAAAAATTGGGATGTCAAGAAAAAATCTAAGGGTTAAAGACTTAGAAAATTTTGAGAATTTTATCTTTAAAAAACTTTAGAATTTTTCTAAGTCACAAATATCATAGAACATTTCTAAGTTTTTATAAAAATTATTTTTGAAGATAAAAAGAAATTTAAGCAGAAATTTCTAATTCCAAAAAAAACTTTTAACTTAGAATTTTTTTTTTAAAAAAAATCGTTCTCAAGTTATTGTCGTTTCTTTAACATAATCATGATATCTAAATTTTCATTTTAGTTTATCATAATTTCTTAAATGATAATCTTTCATATTTAAGGTAAATAATATTAAACATGCAGAAAATTCTTTTGACAAAATATTTGGTAAAAGATCTTTCAAACACGTTTCAAGTTTGCAAGATTCGTTTGACAAAGTATTTTGTAACTTGCAAGACTCTTTTGGCAATACTTTTATTTGGCAACATTCTTTCAACAAAATAATAGGTAAAAAATCTTTCGGCAATTTTTCCATTTTTGCAAGATTCGTTTGACAAAAGATTTTTTAATCCGAAAAATTTTCCCGATGATATAAAAAATTCTTTCAGCAATGTGCAAGATTCGTTCGAAAAAATATTTTATAGTTTGCAGGAATTTTTTAACAAAAATTCTAATTTGCAGGAGTCTATTAATAATAGATTTCTTAATCTAAAAAACTTTTCCGAAGATTCAATTTCTGATTCGAAAAAATCTTCAAGCAATTTTTCAATAAATTTATCCAATTGCTCAAAAGGTGGAGACCATACCTGACTTACCTTGTCAGCGGTTGATTCTCCCCCTGTTGAGTTGTTTTCTTCCGATATCTCTCCCCCTTCATTGATGCTCACCTGGGATGAGCTTTCTGTGTCCTCGGGATGGAGATCGACTATCTCGACAGTTTCCTCATTCTCGGACTGCTCTGTCGACGGCTTGGTGTCCATCAAGGAGTCGAATTCGACTTCAGCTGGTTCTTCGTAGATTTTCAAGAACTTTTCCTAAAGTTCTTTTGCGTTCTTGTATTCTCTGATTCTGTCGAGATCTTCTTTTGGTATTACGGTTAGAATGTGAAATTTAGCTCTCATGTTTGCCATAAACTCCTCACGTTGCTTGTGAGTCCAGAGACGTTTATCGATTTCTTCTCCATACGCGTTCTTCGGTTCTTCATAACCAAATTTCATTATGAAAGAAATACCAAAATATGAGTTAAGGTATACCTCCATTTTTTGTTTCCATAAAGCAAAGTCCCCCTCGAATGTAGGTGGGTAGACGTTGGCTGCGGCCATCACTTAGTTGCTTCGTTCGGCGGTTAGTCCTCCTAAAGCGCCTCGGCTCTGATACCACTTGAAGGACCGTTGGGCCGGCTAGAAGGGGGTTGTTAGATATCCTGCAAAACCAAAAGAACAACCCTTCCTCGAACTTTTCAAGTAACACTTGTAAGTTAAAATAGCAAAGTAGTAAATTAAAAGCATAAAATAAGAGGCACGAGTATTTACTTGGTTACAACCGATGTGGTTGTTAATCCAAGGAAGATCAAGCACTAAAAAACTCCTTCAGGCGGAGAAGCATCTTACAACGTTGAAGCGCAGAAACAGAAGCTTAACTACAAATAAAGCGTACAAGTGTTTGGAAATGAAATGCTCGTGATTTTTTGAAAAGCTTCTGGACCAAGGCTATATTTATAGCCTTGGTCGGGGCGTCTGGAAGGGGTTCCGGGCGCCCTGGGGGGATAAAACTTTATCCCCAACGTTCATATCGCGTTTGACGCGATCTAGTCAACAAATCAGGTTCGGGCGCCCCGGAGCCTAAAGTCAACCGATGTTGACTTTTTCATCCGGGGACCACTGCTCCGGTTCAGTTCGCCTTGGTCCAGGTCTTCTACTCCGGATCCGTTCACTTGGGTGATCTCTGCCATCCGGAAAAGGGCTCACCCAAACCCAACTTCTGGTCTTCTCGAGTGGGCTTTCCTCCGGCTTCTCGTCCCTCAGAATCGTCGCGTGTTCCCTTCTCGTCCACCGGCGTACTCATCCGCAGTCTTCGTCCCTCGAATGCATCGCGTGCCATCCTTCTCGCTAGTTGCGTCTCTTGCTCCCCGAGCAATCTTCCGCTCTGGCTTTCGTCCCTCGGAACCACCGCGCGCTTCCTTCTTGTCCACCAGTGTACTCTTCCGCAGCACCTCGTCCCTCGGACTGTCGTCCTTCTCGCTAGCTGTGTCTTCTACTCGACTACCTGTGCTCCTAAGCTCCTGCACCCTTAGACACAAGGTTAAAAGAACACAAGACATATCTTAACTTGTTGATCACTCCAAAACAACCTTGGAGTTCCAACACTATAAACCCTAGAGGTATGATCCTAAGCGAATATTTCAATAATAGCATGGGCGCCACAGCCGATTGGGAATACGCAACCAAATGCTTGGAAACAAATAGCATATGAAAGAGACGCAAAGAGATTTCATTAATAAACAATGCCAAACGGCAGGAATACAGTTAAGGCTTACAAAAAACAAGGCTTACAAAAAATACTATCAGCTCCTCGCTCACTCAATATAGTCAAAAGCCTCATCAGGGATACCCTCAAGAATCTGGACTCGGTCAACATTTCGATCGGAGAAAGCTTTAGGGAGGTGGTCGTTCGCCTTCAACTGGATGAGCGTGGCGTCGATGGCCAGCTCGAACAAATAGACGATACGGTTGGTCGCCTTCTCCAAAAATGGCTCCGAGCGGAGGTATTGATGTTTCATAGCGGCAAAGCGAACTGGCTCGGCCTCCTGGTAGGTCTTTAGAGCAGCACACAAAGCCTCCAATTCCTCTTCAAGGTGCTTCACTTGACCTTGAAGTTCGGTCTCCTTGGTCGAACGGCTCTCTCGCTCGACAACCAGGAAGTTCTCCGCTTCTTTCAGCTTCTCGGCCAACCGCCTAACTTCCTTGTTCTTTTCTTCTAAGTCGGCAATGGCCTGCTGTTTCCGCGTGGAGGCCAGCTCAAGCTTCCTATCGTAGGTCCTCAACTAAGCCTCTATTTGACCCAGCCTACTGGCCTGCTCGGCCGATTTCTGCTGCTCCTCGGCGAAAAGTTGTTGGGCCTTCTCCAGCTCGGTCTTCAGGCGAGCTTACGATGATCCCTGGGAGGAGCCTTCTCCAGAAATTTTAAGCCTCTTCAGTTCATCCTCCACTTGTGTCAGTCGTTGGCACATAGCAATGTTCTCCATCTAGTACTGAAAGCAAATATCAATGCCAAGCAGAGGTAATATAACAGTTTATCAAAAATACTAACCTCGGTGGACATCTCCAGATGGCTGTCAGCCAGCACGCCCGGAGGTTTCATGGCCGCTCGCGCCCTCGGCTCCTCCTAGATGCGGGCGAGCCGACCTCTGATGTAGACTTGGTGTTGGGGAGAGCTGGGTTGGTTGCCCGGCGCCAGAAGATCCTCCGTTGGGAGGTGGAGCGTAGCAGTAATGGATCATCGTTCGGCCGGCGTTGACTGAGCAAAAGCGGATGGACCGGAAGTTTGGGCAGACGGTACCGGCAGAATAGCAGACCGAGTCACCTTCCGTCTGGCTGGCGGTAAGGAGGTAATCGGTTGAACGAGAAGTGGCTCCGGCAGCTCAGCCACGGACGGGGTCCGATCGGAGGAAGTAGCCTCCACTGTTGTGGGAGCTATAGTTGGGACACCTCCCCCCGCAGAGGTTTGTACGACCGAAGTGGCGGACCGGGAAGGTGACACAAGGTTAAGACCTAACTTAACTTGTTGATCACATCAAAATAACCTTAGGGTTCCAACAATCTCCCCCTTTTTGATGTGAGCAACCTAAGTTAAGCTAGGGTAAATAGAGTGCAAAAAAATAAAAAAATTGTAATTTACCTCCCCCTAGACTTAACCTTTTCCTTTTCTCTCTTTGATCACAAAAAAATGGGGTATCAAGAGAAAATCTAAGGGTAATAATTTTGAAAACTTTGAAAATTTTGAAACTTTGAAAATTTTGAAACTTATTTCAATACTTTTTAGAAAAAAATTCTAAGTAACAAAAAAATTCTTAAAAAATTCTAAGTTTAGACAATTTTCCAAGAAAAATATTCTAAAGATAATTTAAAATTTTTGCAAGCATAAACATTTTTAAGAATTTAAAACTAATTGAGTAACCTTTTAAAGTATTATTTAATTTTAATTTAATGCTTTTTCAGTTAGTCAATTAAACGTTTTATTTCAATACTTGGCTTCCAGACAGTAGTGAAGCACTAAGCATTCTTGGTTATTGGAGCAACAACTACTTTATAGACAAAGCCTCATAAAGAAATTAAATGTTTAATTTTCTCGCTGAAAGGATAAATTTAATTAAAGTTTAAGTTAGACAAGACTTTGGAACCCAATATATGTTCCAGTCAGCTGGATTAACTAAGAACTTTTTGGGGACATATTTCTTTGAAATATTCCTAATTTTTCCTTTGTGATATCTATAATATCAATTTAAATTAGTGAATTTTCTAAAACTTGTATTTGATTAACATGTATGATTTTTCAAGTTATCTACTTGTCTTTTTAAATTTTCATTTTCTAATTTTATTTTGTCTAACTCTTCTAATGGGCAAGATTTAGATAGAATTAATTTTAAATTTTTAATCTCTTTTTCAAATTTACAGCAATCTTTAGTTAATAATTTAACGAACTTAAATAATATATCGAGAGGAAGAGATCGTACCTGACTTACCTTGTCGATCTTGTTAACCGTGTCTCCCCCTGAACTGCTATTTTCTTTTGACGTAACTCCCCCTTCATCGATGCTCTTGATGCTCATTTCGAACAAGCTTGAATTGTAGTCCTCGTCTTGATGACTTGCCATTAATGCAAGTATGAAAAAAGCCTCGACTTCTGATTCGGATGGCGTATCGTCCCACGTCGCTTTTAGTGTCTTGAATTTGTTCGGTTGGATAAACTTCTTTCCTTTGTCCTTGTTTCTTAGCTTGGGGCAGTTGTCCTTGACGTGTCCTTCTTTGTTGCAGTGGTAGTATCAGATCATCCTTTTCTTTCTACCTCGCGGATGGTTAGTTTTTCAAGATTTACATAATTTCTTAAAGCGCCTTACCATCATTATCAGTTCCTCATCGTCGAGAGAAGACTCTGACTCAGGTTCGTCTCTCGATGTTTTGAGGGCGACGTTGTGCTTCATCTCCTTCGTACCTGCAAATCTCGATTCATGCATTTCAAATGTGGAAAATAATTCTTCTAAGGAAATAGTTTCTAAGTCCTTAGATATATAAAAAAACATCTACTAGGGATGCTCATTTTGTGTTTCTATGGAAGACATTAAGAGCGTACCTTAGCGATTCTCAGTTACTTAACTTTTCTCCGAGATTCGAGAGTCTAGTGATGAGCTCCTTAATTCTCGAGTGGAGATGCGCAATGGTTTCGTCCTCTCTGAATTGCAGGTTGGTGAGCTGGTTACAAAGTAAATCTCGTCTCGCGAGCTTGGCTTCAGACGTCCCTTCATGTATCTCAAGGAACTTCTTCCAAAATTCCTTTGTTGAGTTGTAGGTGCCGATCCGGTTGACTTCTTGTGGCGGAAGGACGCTTAGCTGATGAAACTCTGCTTTGTCGTTTGCTACGTAGTCGGCCTGCTCCTTTTTCGTCCACTGGTATTCCTCCTTACCTTCGGGTGCTACAAAACCAAACTTCATTATTAAAAGTAATTCAAAGTTGATTTTAAAAAATATCTACATTCGCTTTTTCCAGCTAGTGAATTCCCCTTCGAACTTCGACGGGTATATGTTTGGTCCGGCCATTGATTCGGTGCTTCGATCGGCGGTTAGTCCTCCTGAAGCGTCCTGGCTCTGATACCACTTGTTGGATCACGTTGGCCGGCTAGAAGGAGGGTTGAATATCCCTCTGCAAATTAAAACACAACCCTTCTTGAACTTTTAAAAGAACACTTGCATATAATTAAATAAAGAAAGCAATAAACTAAAAGAAAAGACTCACATACTTGACTTCGTTACAATTGGGGAGGTTGTTAATCCAAGGAATGAATCTCACACTAAAAAGATCTCCTTCAGACAGAGAAGCCTCTTACAGCAGTGAAAGCGCAAAAAGAGAAGCTAAACTATAAATGGAAGCTCACAAGTGTTGTATTACTAATTCTTGTTCTATTGAAACACTTCTAGACCAAGGTTGTATTTATAGTCTTGGTCGGGGCGCTTAGAGGGTCCAGGCGTCTGGAAAGGAGATAAAATTTTATCCCCTTTGCAACGGATTGTAGTCAAACGCGATCCAGTCAAAATCAGGTTCCGAGCTCCTGGAATCGCTCAGGGCGTCCGGAATGGGTCCGAGCGCCTGGACCACTAAAGTCAACTTAGTTGACTTTTGGTCTGGGCCCTCTGCTCCGGTGCTGCTCACCTCGGTCCGAGGCTTCCGCTCCAGCTCCGCTCGCTTGGGTGATTTCAGCCAACCGAAATAAGGCCCACCCGAACCTAATTTCGACTTTCTCGAGCAACCATCCGCTCTAGCTTCTCGTCCCTCGAAAATGTCGCGCGCTTTCTTCTCGTCCGCCCGCGTACTCTTCCTCAGCACCTCGTCCCTCGGAAGTATCGAGCTCGTCGACTCTCTCCCGTGCCGTCCTTCTCGTTAGCTATGTCTTTTACTCGACTCCCTGTGTTCCTAAGCTCCTACACACTTAGACACAAGGTTAAAAAACCGCATGACCTAACTTAATTTGTTGATCACATCAAAATAATCTTGGGGTTCCAACATTTTATACAACTGATCTCCGACAAAGGTGAACCATCCGACTCTATTTTTCAGTAGACGGGCTTCCTCCTGATCGGCTACTGTGACTCCCGATCGGAGGAACTCTATTAGTGTCGTTCTCCAATCACTAGGGCGGGTTATCCCTTCTGTCTTGTTGATATGTGCCACTAATGAGACTTGCTCGATCGGATGCTCTATGGCGATCGACGTCAAGGAGTTGGCTAATCTTGCCAGCTCATCTGCTGCTTGGTTCTCCAATCGAGGGATCTTCTGTATAACGATCTTCTTAAAGTTGGCCTTCAGCTTCTCAAAGGCTTCCGCGTAGAGCTTGAGCCGGGCATTGCTTATCTCAAACACCCCTGAGAGCTGTTGAGCAGCCAACTGAGAGTCCGAGTGGATGAGGACTTTAACGGCTCCCACATGTCGGGTCACCTGTAAGCCGACTATCAATGCTTCATACTCAGTTTCATTATTGGTGGCTCTGTAGTCCAGCCATACGAACAAGTACACATGGTCTTCTTGTGATGAGTTTAACATTATGTCAATCCCGCTACCTTATCGAGTGGACGAACCATTTACATATTGTTGGATCGTAGAAGTCGCTAGAAGGAGGGGGGTGAATAGCGATTGAAAATTCGTTATCAAATTAGAGTAAGCGACAGAAAAAGCACAAAACACAATGCTAACACAAACCAGTTTTACTTGGTTCAGAGCCTTCGTCGACTCCTACTCCAAGGCTCGCACTCATCGAGTGCTTTCATTGGGTAATTCACTAGTAGTTCGAAAAGTGTTTACAAATAAAAGTATAAGAACTCGTTTAAAAGAAAAAATATACCGACAACAATTAAAAATAACTTGAGCCGCAAGTTGTCGGAGAAGCGTCGTTGCGTCGCATAAGCAGAGCGCAATAGAGCAGTCGTAGGAAGCAGTTGTTATTTGTATCTATGGAGGAAGGTTCCTTTTATAGGAGTGCTCCGGGCGTCCGGATCCCTTCCAAGCGCCCGGACCATGATGTAGGCCCGGCCAATCAACGCACTCCATATCTGCGACGGGATAACTTTTGTCTCTCGGGCGCTAAGACCACCATTTTCCAGAAAACTCCTTTTCCTGCAAAAAAAATATTAGTCCAAGGCATAATACAATTTATACTACCCTGCAAAACAAAGTGTTAGCAAATATAATAAAAAGGGTAGTAATTAGACTCTGTCTCATCGAGACCAGAATCTAGTCACGATCTCAACTTAGATTCCTGAAATGGTTCTAAGTTGGATCGTTGCCTATTGTTCTCTTGAACGGGAAACACGTCCTCATCAAGTCACTCCCCTCTAGTGATTTAACTTACCTGTCAAACATCCGATCAACTCATCGACCTGTCTGGACTTCGTGCCAGCTACCTGGTCAGCTCGTCAACCTACTTGAACTCCCCTACAACACTAAGTTAGCACAATAAATAAGGCAAAACAGTGTTAACAGAATTCAAGTATAACCTAGGGTTATCTCCCCCTAGGGTTGCCTAGTTTCACTTACTAGGACTTCCATTGCCTAACTTCACTCACCAGGACTTCCTCCACCTAGCTTCACTCACTAGGGTCCGGCTTCACTCACCAGGACTTCTACCACCTAACTTTATTCAGTAGGGTCTGACTTCACTCACCAGGACTTCCACCACCTAGCTTCACTCACTAGGGTATGGCTTCACTCACCAAGACTTCCACTACCTAACTTCACTCACTAGGGCCTGACTTCACTCACCAGGACTTCACCATGCCTAACCTCCAGTTAGGACTAGTCACTTAGTAGACTTCTCACTTGCCTATCCTTTGGTTAGGACTTACATTTATTAGTCATCTAGTTCTAACTAGACTTCTCTCTTTCAAACATCAAGTCTTGTTTAGATCAACCCTTGGTCAAACTGATCAGACTTAGGTATATTGTCAAACATCGAAACCCTAGAGGTTGATTGCACCAACACATATATCTTCTAGGTTGTCTCCGGCTCAACATTCTAGACCTTTGTGACGAAATTATCTAAGGCTTGGGCCTTGATTACCGTCCAGGGTTGATATTCTATGTCAAATTCGCTTAGCTCGATCGTCCATTTGATTAGCCTCCTAGATACCTCAGTATTGAGAAGGACCTGCCCCAAGGCATTGTTAGTCAGCATAATGATTGAGTGTGCTAGAAAGTATAGACGAAGCCTTCGAGCGGCGAGTATCAGTGCAAAAGCTAATTTTTCTAGGTCGGTGTAGCGAAACTCTGCATCCTTCAATATATAGCTTAAAAAGTATACAAGCTGTTGTTCCTGGCCATTTTGCCTTACTAAAGCCAACCCAATCGCATGTTCGTTGGATGATAAATAAATCCAGAGTGGCTCACCCACAAACGGTTTAGCTAATACAAGTAAAGAATTAAGATACTCCTTGAACTCTCCTAATGCCCGATCACACTTAGTGTCTCATTGGAACTTTGTAGCCTGGCAAAGAACCTTAAAGAATGGCAAGCTCCAGTTGGATGACTTAGATATGAATCTGGATAGTGTTGTGATCTGACTTGTCAGCCGTTGGGCTTCCTTTAAGCTTCGAGGCAGAGACATGTCTTGTAGCGCTTTAACCTTGCTTGGATTGGCCTCAATGTCTCGCTCGGTGACGATGTAGCCCCGCTGAACATACATTTAGCCAGGTTTAAGTTTATCTCGTCTAAGAGTTTAGCGGGTCTCATCAATATCTGTGCATAGGTCAGCAACCTAGAGAGATTTTATCAATATATCGTCCACATATACCTCTATATTATGGTTGATCTACCTCCAGAACACCTTGTTCATGAGTCACTGGTAAGTGGTGCCCGTTCTTGAGTTTGAACGAAATGATGTTGTAGTAGAACGTTCCATTGGCAGTGATAAAGCTGACCTTCTTCTGGTCTTCTCGAGCGAGTGGCACTTGATGATAGCCCTGATAAGTATCAAGCATGCAGATCAACTCGCAGCCCGTAGTAGAGTCTACCATTTGGTCTATCCGAGGTAGCGGATAGAAATCCTTTGGGTATGCCTTATTCAGGTCACGAAAGTTGATGCAGATCGGTCATTTATTTCCCGACTTGGAGACTAACACTATGTTAGCGAGCCAGCTCGAGAATTGGACTTCTCTTATATGGCCGGCCTCCAGCAGTTTTTCTATTTCTACCTGGATGATCAAGTTTTGCTTCGTGCTAAAATATCTTTTCCTTTGCTTTACCGATCGAGCGTCTTGTCGGACGTGAAGCTCATGCTGGGCGACACTCGATGAGATTCCAGGAAGCTCGTGTGTTGACCATGCGAATACATCGTGATTTTGTCTGAGGTAGGCGACCACCTCTGCCTTCTTTTCCCCCTCTAGGTCGGCGGCGATAAAGGTGGTGGCCTCCGTTCGACTTGGGTGGATCTGAACCTCCTCTTTTTCTTCGTATATCAATGTAGGAGGTTTCTCAGTGATTGTGTTTACCTCCATGTATGAATTCTTCCGAGCATTCTTGGCTTCCAACTTGACCATTTCAACGTAGCATCGCCGAGCGACAAACTGATCGCCTTTAACTTCTCCCACTTGGTCGTCCACTGGGAATTTGATCTGTTGACAGTATGCAAACACCACTGCCCAAAATTCGTTGAGGACTGGTCGGTCCAAAATGACGTTGTAGGCCGATGGTTCGTCTACCACAATGAAGTTTGAGATCCTGGTTCTCCTCAGCGGCTCTTCTTCGAGCGAGATGGCCAGCCAGGCCTGCCCGAACAACAATACCTCATTGCTTGTGAAACCGTAGAACGGGATTGTCATAGGCAGCAACTCGTTTCGATTGATTTGTAATTGATCGAACATTTTTTTGAAGATGATGTTCACCAAACTCCCTGTGTCAACAAAAGTTCGATGAATAGTATAATTGACAATTACTGCTTGGATGATCAGCGTGTCATCGTGAGGGATCTCCACTCCCTCTAAATCTCTGGGATCGAAGTTGATCTCGGTCCCTACGGCCCTCTCCCTGCTACACCCCACGACGTGGATTTCCAGCCGACGGGAGTGCGCTTTCCTGGTTCTGTTGGATTCGCCACCGGTTGGCCCCCCGGCGATCATGCCTATTTCTCCTCTGGCGGCATTGCTTCTGTTTTCTTCTTCCCAAGCTGAGGGTCTATTATGCTCAGCGGGGAGTCGAGAGGGACCCGAGTTATCCCTCCGTTGGTATTGTGGATCGCGTTGCTTGGGTGTCCTTCTTTCGTCCTCCCGTCGCCCCGTGGATCTGTGTCTATGGCGCTAATCGGGTGACGGAGATCGGCGGCGGTATCCTCTAAGCGTCGATCGACTAACGATCGGTGTCAGATTGTAGCAGCCACGCGTGTTGTGTGTCGCTGACTGATGAAAAGAGCAAAACATAGGCGTACATACCTTGTCGTTTGTAGTCTTGTGACGACTGGAGGCCACATGCTGCACGACATGTGTCCTGCCCTCCTGGTGTGGTCGCACTCCCTCTGCCCTTAGCTCTTTGGGCGGTTGGTGGTTGCTCGACGGTCGGCGATCGAACATCACTGGGGGTTCAGTTGGCATTTCCTTTTTCCTTGCCGCTTGAGCTTCTTCCACATTTATATATTCAATGGTCTTCTTGAGCAGGTGGTCGAAGTCCTGAGCAGCTTTCTGATGAGTGATCGGAAGAACTCTCCTGGTGAAAACGTTCATCAGCATCTCGGAATAGACTAATGGAATGTCCATGGCCACCTGGTTAAAGCGCCTGATGTATGCTCTGAGCTCTTCCTTGGGTCCCTACTTTATGACAAAGAGGTTGACGCTCGTCTTCTGATAGCGTCGGCTGCTGACAAAATGGTACAGGAATGCAACTCAGAAGTTCTTAATGATGCATATTGATCCGTTCGGTAATCTTCTAAACCAGTGTTGTGCCGATCCGGAGAGGGTGGTGAGAAAGACTCGGCACTTCATCCCATCCGTGTACTGGTGCAGCGTGACTTCATTATCAAACCTATCTAGATGATTATCTAAATCGGTCGATCAGTTATATTCCCCGATCACCAGCGGGGTATAGTGTCTGGGCAGATGGTCATGAAAGATCTCATAAGAGAACTGCTGATTGATCCGTTCGAGCGAAGCGTGGTCTCAGGGCGCCTTGCCTTTTCGTGCATCCCGAACGGGCGCATCATCTGAAGATGATCTCCGTTCTTGGTTCGCCTGTGCTAGTTCTGAGGGAGTTTAATTTGAAACAAGGCACGATGGAAGGGGATTGGCATAGGCAGCGCTTCCCCCTGTGTGTCGGTCGACCTCCTATTCTGCCTCCATATGGAAACTTGCTCCGCTTGATCTTCTAGCCCCGCTCGTCTTCCGGCTATTGACGTTGCAGGCTGTGATGCTTGTCGATCAACTAACGCCTGTTGTTGTTGCTGCTCGACCATCTTCGTTGCTCGGGCTTGCATGAGCATGTCGAGCTCCTCCTTGGTGAGCGTCACGGTAGTGAGTTGTCCAGCGTCCTCCATCTTCTCAACTCGGATATAGGTTAAGTTCCCACAGACAGCACCAATATGATCATGTCTTAAAGTCGATGAGATGAAAAGCTAGGGATGTGGATGTCCCGCTGATCGCTCGTAGACTCCGCTCCACCTTACAAGATAGGTGACGTCAGTGGTCTCCGGTGTTGGCTCTCCGACGCTCAAGTCAGTCACCGGTGATGATGTAGAATGCGTAGCAACAAGAATGAAGAGTGTAGCACAATAGTGTATATCGTGTACCTCCGTCGATGTTTGGACCCCCCCCCCTTTATATAGAGCTCCTGTAGCGTGCGCACACTTCCCCAAGTGAGAACGCTTCTCAAAGTTTTTCCTAAAAAGACTTGTCAGTAAAGTATCTCTAACACAATACCTTAACAAGCCGAGCATATTTCTGATGTGACAGTGGAAGCTCCTGTCGTACGATCTTCTTGTCGGTCATGCCTGATATCAGCGGCACTAACTCTCAAAAGGATGTCGAGAGATAACACAGTGGGTCTGTTGCTGTGTCGAGCGAGTTAGCCGCTCGATCGGAACTTTACTGTACTTGTGCCGAGTCTGCTCGGCCAGAACTCCGCTGAGCCGAGTCTTGTTGCCTTGCCGAGCGGGATAGTTGATTGACCAAGATCCTATATATTGTCTCCTCCTCTTGGTGTCTAATAACACGTCATCGAGTATCGGTGATTTGACACCTCTTCAAGTCAAAGGTGGGATCAGACTGGAGCCTTCTCCTCCCGGTTGGGGGGTCTCATCGTCCGACCAGCCAATGCGATTATCTTGTGTTTGGCCATATGATACCTGAATATTGATCGCTTTGACAGGAGGCGCAGCAGTATGATCCGGCCATCAGGCCCATCTTCTTCCAGACCCTGGCCCTCCCTCTCGTCTTCGGCGGCTCGCCGGATGACCCGGTGGTGGCCGCGAGCCTAGAGAAGCTCGGCGCCATGCTCGGCGTGACTAGCGGAGGCGGAGTACCTCGCTGGCGACTTCCCCAGCTTCGCCGACATCTGCCACGTTCCCTACACGCACTACGTGATCAAGCACATCCCTCATGGGGCAGGGCTCTTCGAGGCGAGGCCGCGCATGAAGGCGTGGTGGGAGAGGTTAGCGGCACGGCCGGCGTACAAAAAGGTGGCCGCCGCCATGGTGCCGTCGCCGAACTCACTAGGGCATGACCTGCGGTGTTGTCTGTAATTCCAGATTGACTTAAGGGTATATTTGGAATTCGACTTATGTTCGGTGAGATCAGATCGCTTCAAATTAAAATAATTAAGTATATTAATTTATCAATTTAGATATATTAATCAAAACTTGAATCAAACTAAATCTAATTTAATCATTTGGCAACACTAATACGTTTATTAAAAAAAAAATATTGTCCAAGTTTCAGAATCTGTGGAAAAAATCAATTGATCCCGATTCGGCGATCCAGATTGATTCATTTAGATCAGTTTTCTCAAGCATGTTCTCACAGCCATTTAAGTATAGCACAATGCTGCTAGAGCAATTTCAGATCTAAGCAGAAATAAATGGGGCTCAAGTGGAATCAACAAAGAATCCTACAAATTTGTTATTTCAAGCAAAATCAACATCTAGAATCACTTGTGTCGAGCACGCTGCGATGATAAAGGGTGCTTCTTGGAGTTACACTATTATATCCACACTATAAATTCTATAAATGATTAATTCTCAAATGACAAGTGACCCTTCAACAATGAGCAAATAAGAGTACAAAGGGAATATCATTCTCCCAAATCCCAATCGTGGGCAAGTAGATGCCTATAGTTTTAAATATTTGCAAGTCGATATCTAGGCACCACTTTTATGAATTTTAATTTTTTTAAATGATGTTGTAGTATTTATAACTATTATAATATGGATATTTTAATTTAATCAAATACTAATAATATTATATTATAGTAATTATAAATTATAAATACTACAATATAAATATTTTATCTTTATCAATTTTGAATTATTATAAATATAATTTTTTTTTATCTTAATTAACACTAGTTGATATTATATTATAGGAATTATGTAATAGATATCAAACTATAATTGCTACCTAGTAATGATTGCTACAATAGTGGCTATAAGACTATGTTTGGTTGGATGTAATGTAATCTTACTTCTAATGTAATCAAATTTATAATGTAATGTAATCTTGATTGCATTACTACGTTTAGTAATGTAATGTATGTAATCTTTGATTACAAGGATGATTACATTCTTTTGTTTGGTGTCCATTATTTTTTATAAAGAATGTAATTCGTATTATTATAAAATGACAAAAATATCCTGCGACCTCTACCGATGGCCGCCGCACCTGGGCGTCGGTGGTGGGCGGTGGTCGCCGGGGCGGCGGTGGCGACGGCTTCCGGCGGCGGCGGGTGGTGATCGTCGGCGGCCGACGGTGGTCGTCGGCGGTGGCGGTCGGCGATGGTCGCCGGCGGCCGGTGATGACCGGCAGGTGGGGTCGACGGCGGTGGGCAGCGGCAGCCGATGGCAGTGGATGGCGGCCACGGTGGACTAGGGGTATATTCGACATTTAAATTTTAGTTAAACGATGACCTCGTAATGTAATCCGATTACATAGTATTTGCTTTGTAATCCAGATTACAAAACTTTACTACTTTTTGTAATTCAGATTACATTATGACTGCGTTTGGTAGAGGATAATCTGCCTTGTAATGTAATCCAGATTACATTACATTACAAGTTAAAAATGAAACCAAACAAATTAATCAGTCTTGTAATGTAATCTGGATTACAAAATATAATGAAATTTTGTAATCTGGATTACAAAACAAACACATTGTAATCCGATTACATTATAAGGTCATCGTTTAACAAAAATTTAAATGTCAAATATATCCCTAATCTGTCGCCGTCAATCGGCGACCGACGACGGCGGCGACCGCAAACTCCGACAGAGATGTAGCGCCCACCGGTAGAGGTCGTAGGATATTTTTGTCATTTTATAATAATACGAATTACATTCCTTATAAAAAATAATGGACACCAAATAAAAGAATGTAATCATCCTTGTAATCAAAGATTACATATATTACATTACCAAACATAGTAATGTAATCAGGATTACATTACATTATATTACAAATTTGATTACATTACAAGCTCAATTACATTACACCCAACTAAACGTAGCCTATATTACAAGTTTAAAATTAAATCAAACAAAATAATCAACCTTGTAATGTAATCTTGATTATATTATAAGGTAGATTATACCCTACCAAACGTAGCCTTAGTGTATTTAAGTCATTTTTTTTTCAAATACTATAGTGTTATGGCACGGGTAAAATAAAGCTGTGATGTATATTATTTTGCTGATATATTAAAAAATCTCTTTTGATTTTTTTTATAAAAAATGCCTGATTTTTACTTAAATATATTTTATCCTAACAAAATTTAATTTATTTACATTAAAATTGAATTACAATTTTTTTTTAAAAAAAAATTAATCAGATTGGGGTAACGTTGAGCCTGGAATGATTAGTTCGACTCCATAAAAGTTTTCCATCGGCTATCAGGGTAAATTGGGAAGCGCTTGCAGCTGGCAGCCCAGGAGTCTAACATCCTTTAGTTACGTATCCCATTTGGAGGAAAATTTTTTACAAATTCGTCATAGCTGGAGCTTGAACCACGGGTACCTGAGTGATAACCTGAATATTTTATCACTATACTATAGCTCCTGGGGGCTAATTGCAATTTTTAACGAAGTGGTACATGCAAGTTATAAAATGTGTCGTTTGGCAAACCTAATTTTCATAAAATCATCTAATACATTTTCATTATACTCCTCATTTCATTACTCTAGAGTCTAGAAAATGTACTTTCTAATTTATTTTGACAGTGAAAATTTTTTATAGGATTAAATCAGTCATCTCAAATTCAATGTTATTGATATGATTAATTATTTTTTAAAAACAAAATCTTTATTCTTTAAATTTTTTATTTATGTATTAAAAAAAAGCTAAAATACCTTTAATCCTCCTATATTTCCTGTCCAGTAGCATTTTACCCGTATATTTAAAAATCAACATTTAATCCCCTTTAACCATAAGTCAAATATAAGAAACCTTGTTGAAGGTGTGTGTGTTTTTTTTTCAATAATAAACTCAAGAGAGAAAAATTATGTTGAATTGATCATTATATTCTTTGATAAAATTTTTTATAAAATTAATACATACACCAACATAAGTAATGAAAATAATAACTCTTTTAACGACCAAAAATCATTCCATTATCCTCACCAAATAAAAAAAAAAACAAGAATTCTAAATTGATGAATCAAAATCAAAGAAGATGAAATAAAATTTAATATTAAAAATCTCCTCCTCATTATCAAATGTGACATACAATGAATAAAAAATAATTGTGCCATTGTTTTATTTATTATTTTCGATAATAACCTCAAGAGGGGAAAACACATTAAATTGATTATTATATTCTTCGATAAAAATCCTTGTAAAATTCATACATGTACCTGCATAAATAATAGAAAAACATTAATCCTGAAAGTGATAATTAGCCAAAAAGTTATTCCACCACCTTCACCAACCTTAAAAAGAGTTTTAATTCTAAATTGATGAACTAAAATCACTCCTACTTTATTGTACGTCATATTTGATGATGAGGAAGAGTATTTTAATGATGAATTTTGTTCCATCTTTATTTTATTTTGAATCATTAATTTAGAATTATGATTTTTTTGTTTAATGAGATAGTGGAATGAATTTTTTACTGGTTATCCTTTTTAAAATTGTTATTTTTCTATTATTTATATTGGTACATGTACGAATTGTGTGAGGATTTATACTAAAGAATATAATAATCAATTAAATATGTTTTTACTATTAAAAAATGATAAAAAAAAAGATAAGTGTGAGGATTTATACTAAAGAATATAATAATCAATTAAATATGTTTTTACTATTAAAAAATGATAAAAAATAAGGGTGTAATTATCTTTTATAAGATTTCTTATTTTTAGTAAAAATTGGTTAAATATTATTTTTTTAAATACAAACAGATAAAATGCTATGGGATAAAAAAACACAAAGGTTAAAAATATTTTAGCCTTTAAAAAATTCAAATTAAGATAGGAAGACAGATTTTGGTATAATGAGCAATCCCAAAACTCAGTTAAAATAAAAACCCTTGTCTCCGGTCTCCACGATGTGCAGCATAATCCCTCTCTCGAGGGTTTATGGAAACCAAATCGCTCTAGGTCACACTGCTCATGGCCTTCTCTCCTGCTTCGCTTCTTCTCCGCCGCTCCTCCGTCGCCGCCCCCTTATCTCCTTTGACCTCCCTCCGTTCGTCCCTCCTTGTTTCCCTCGTAAAAGTCCCTCCTTTTTTCACCTCCGCGCGCTCCCTCTCTGCCGCTCCACTCCCGCAGCACTCGTCTGACTCCTCTGATCCTCTTGACCCCCCTCGATCCTCCCTTTCCGCCCGCCTCTCCTTTGTCCTCGACCAGATCGACTCCATCGATCGTGATCGCGCTGATAAGGAAGCCGCTCTCCAGCGCATCCGCGCCTGGCACCAGGCCAAGGCCGCGCCGCCGCCCTCGCCTTCCCCGCCTTCGCCCCCGCTCCCGTCGCCTCCATCCAATGATGATGGCACTCCCATGGACCCAGCGCCTCGTGCGCTAACTGATACGAGCACGAATGGGAGTATGAGAGATGTTCTTAGGCAGGAGGTGGAGGTCGTACACCCCTGGCCCGAGTGGATTGAGCTGATTGAGAGATTGTCGCAGCAAAATTACTTTGACTTTCGCAGGACAGACGAGGAGCGCGTCGCCGCGAATTTGTCCATCGACCTTTCGTCAATAAAGGAAGAAGTGGGGTCTGATTTCTCAAGGGATTGGACCGCTGTGAGGAATGCTTGTTCGAATTTTGGCCGTGACCGCTTTGATATTTTGAGGTAGGCGGGAAATCTTACTCTTTAAGTTTTTTGTTTTGTTTATCTTGGAGGTGCTCGGTGATCTCGGATTTGTTCCTTTTCTGTGACTTCGTTTACATTTGGATCTTTTTGGTTGCACCATCATATTTTGTGGAAGAAAATTGGTATTTGAATAATGCAACTGTAGACTCATAATTTGGTTTGAGATAAAAGTTCAGACTCAAGAAGCATCTGCCACATTGTTAGTTTAGAAGGAATCAATAGATGGATGAATGTGTAGATGGATGGACACAAATGTCTATTATTTCAGTTGAAAGGATGGATCAATCAAAGGATAAACAGAAGGATAAAGTTTCTGATTTCTCTCATTTTTGGCCTCCCAAATTAGGCAAACTGAGAGAGAGGGGTGGATATTATAATTTTTACATACTATTTTAATGTTGTTCTTATTTGTTTCAGTTTTATAACCTACATTGGGCGCAATCTGATTTTTTTTGTCCTTTTTCAACTTTCTCTCTTACAGACACCCCTATGTCTCTTCATGTGTCTCATATTACGCCTCTCTTTCTCCCGATGTGTCTGTGCATTTCCTATCTCTCCTCTCGTTTCTTAGGACAGATTATTCAAAAAGGCCTTCATACTTTAATTCCTCTTTTCCCAACAACAAATCATCTAAAATTGACTAGTAGTTAGTTGACCTTCATTTAGATATAATCTATTTAATGTAATTAAGTTGATGATGATGATAATGATGATAATAATAATAATAATAATAATAATAATAATAATATTGATTTAACATTGTCTAGAGTTGAATGATGGGAATATCAATGTTTACTTTGACATTTTAATATTCTTACAACTGGAAGAAAGTTTGAAACGTTTGAAAATTAGCGAGACGAAATGAGAGAGAAATGTGAAAGGGGTTACAAACAGAGTATGGTATTGCCATTTTTCAATTTTATTACTTGTTCTTTGGTTTATCACTCCAGAACAGTTCAACGAATAGGTGTTAAATGAACAGGCAGAAGGACAAATTAAACATCCATCCAACCATCCATCCATCCATCCTCATTCATCTTATTTCCTTGAAGAGATGGTTAATAAAAGGGTGAATATGATGGAAAGATGAAATGGAGGGACGATAAGGAAATTATCCATGGAGTTGTTTCCTTGAATGAGCATATATAAAGAGGATGAATGATTGCTTTATTTATAATTGTGTGTTAATTAACTTTCCATCCAGTTGAGTTACAAAGGATGGATACTCAAATTCATGTCCTAAAAAATATATGATTTCCTTCTTTTTTGCCACCTCTGTTTGTCAAAAGGGAACAAGGGAGAGATTTTCCATCCTTTGACTTCTCTCTTGATCTTAGGCCATCCTTCAACTTCTTCATTCATGTAAATAATCCCCTAAGTTTTAGCTGGCATTGGATATTGTTATTGTTTATGTCATAATTCTTTGCATGATTAAGTTTAATGATAATTGGAATGTAGGTCATTGTCAAGGAATGATATTCAAGTTCTGGTGGGTCATGGATGCCCAAGTATGAGCCCAAAAGTTGTCTTCTCAGCAAAGCTGTTAAGAAAGCTTGTGCACCTTGACGAAGGAGATGTATGTAACACTTTCTCCGTAACATTATATTCACGAACTCGATGAAAGCTTGTTGCATAATGAACTGCTCTTAGCTCATGCCTCATTTTCTATGATTATTTCCTATTTTATACAAAGCTTGCATCACCAGATTGCTAGAGACAGTCCTATATTTGAACTTTGAAGGTTGTTTTATTTTTAGGCTTATTGACCTTCTTCTGACAAAGCATATGTCTTAGTTACCATGGAAATGCTGAAACACAGCTGAATGATAGTTGGATAGGATTGTGGAGGTTTTTGGAATGAAATTAATCAGAGATCTGAATGGCGCTTGAATGAACAACCGTGCTTTACTTGCAAATCTCTGTTACAACTGTTCCTTTGTGCAATGGCATTACACCTCCCATATATGTGAAATGTGATGATTCTGATTGAAGCTAGGAGGCCTTGATATTTTCAGGTGTAGATTTACTACTGACTGCAGTAAAGATAGTCTGGGTTTTGCATTTGCAAGCATATGGCTTGTTTTAGGTCTTCCAAGCTTTATACTCAATTCGTTAATCCATGTTCTGGAACCATTAGCGCATCCCAAGTTCCATCATGAATTATATCATAACTTTCCAAATTTGTTGTAGTTGCGAGCCATCTGATTCATGTTAGTACTGACTCCAGCTGACCTAATAATTGATGAATGACACTAATATGGATGATACTTGTGTAGCATGGACACTCCAATTTTTTTTTTTTTTTCAAGTATCGGACACGAACATGACACACAAATACACGTGTCAAATATGGCAAAAATTGTGTCATTGACTTTTTAAAAGTTTGACCAGTCGGATATGGCTAGGACACGGATGGGATACATTTCCGGATTCGTTTGGGCTCAATTGCAAAAATTTAAAAGTTGCAAGGGTTAAATTGAAAAATAATAAATTTCAGAGGACTAATTAATAAATAAATTAAAATGAATTGGGCCTAAAAGTCCTAAATTAGTCCTTTCTTTGATTTTTCTTTATTTGTTTAAGATGGATTTGGTGTTTTATATTTTGTTATGTTTACTTTTTTGTTAGTAATGGATATTATGATTGATGTAATATGGTTTTCTATTCTAGGATTTTTAATTTTTAATACTATATATATATAATTTTTTTAATAATCGCTATATCCTAGCCGTATCGTGTCTTATATTTTAAAAATTTTTCGTATAGCTGAATCCGTGTCATGTCCGATACGATACCCGTACCCATATCCATGCAACATAGGATGATCCTGATTCAAGCAATAGTCAGCTAAATTAGGTTAATAGGATAAAGAACATCTTTGTTAATTCTCTAGGATTGCTAGAGTTCTTAGCCACTACTAGTGTCATGTCAGTTTAAATAAGTGTTAGGGAGCCAGATCAGTTTCTACTTACCAGTCTATGTAACTATCTTCATTATCAAAAACTGATGATAATCACAAGCAACTTAAATATATGAGATGAATTCAACAAATGTGTTAATGTTTTAGAAATATGAGAAACATAGCATGAAAAATGAGCTTTCTTGTTAATTTTCCATCTTAAACCTTAGACTGAAGACCAGATGCAGTAAATTTCTATCTATTTCCATGTTTGAATCATTTAGATGAAGTAAACTGCACAGATACTGATGCTTTACTTTGACCTCAGGTATGTAGTTCATGCAGCCTAAGGAGCAAGTGTGGCAGAGGATATATCTTACCACGCAAGGAGGATGAAGCGCGCACTCTTGATGTTGTGCGTATCTTACTGACATTTGGTTTTAATCATGTAAAAGAAACAGTTGAAAATAAGCCTCTCATGAAAATGATATCTGTAAAAACTGTAATCCGCAAGTTGCTACACGAGATTGTTAAGTTGAGTGCGATTCCAATAGATCCCAATCTTCCACCTCCTGTCATCAAGAAGCCTCCTCCTAAGGTAAAGCAAACCCCTCCACCACCGAAAAAAAGAGTGGGGAGAGATGATGTAGAAATGAAGAAAGGAGATTGGCTTTGTACCAAGTACATCTTTTACCTTTTTGTTTGTGTTAGATTTTACTCCCTGTCGTTTTTTGGCTTAAGCTAATTATTTTGAATTCAGGTGTAACTTCATGAATTTTGCTAAAAATATTGTCTGTTTGCAATGTGATGCTAAACGACCCAAGCGGCAACTCCTCCCTGGGGAATGGGAATGTCCTAAGTAAGTGCATTCTATCTTTGGCCTTTTACCTAATGATATATTTTCGTTTACTTGAAAGTGTAAATAGACACACAAAAGGAGGGATGAATTGAGTGTTTTTGTTTTAAAAATGCTAAAATTTTCTAACTAAATATAACTTATACTAACAAATTTAAATAACTATGGCAAGTAATTCAAAAGCTAATAACCTAATACAACTTGTGAACTACAAACAAATACTCATCTAGGTACAGAGTTTAAAATTTTCAAATGCACAAGCTGTTTTTGTTAATTTCCTTAGCTTAGAGTTGCATTGATATGTAATTGCTAACCTTGTGCTAGAATGCTAGCATACACCTTCTCCATGGTCTTCCAACCTTAGTAGATAGCACAAAGTTGGCATTAACCACCAAGCAAGAAACTCCTCAAGACAATTAGTCTCTTAGCTACGTTCAGCTTGTTCGAGAATTGATGTTCCTACTAGAATGTTGTGTCTTACACTCAATGAAAGCAATTTAACTTATATTTATCCTCTAGATTGAATTATCTCAAACTGTGGTTGCAGCTAAGGACTATTTATAATCCATGAAGGTATGTAAAATAACAATTTTAGCACAAAGCAATGAGAAGTTAATTCTCAATAATGGAGTCATTTGTTGATAATTCTAAGCTTGCTCACACACCAATAAGAGATAAAGTATATGCTCAGTAGGATCAAATTGCTCTAGGAGGATTTTTGATGTATCAAGTAGGTTAAATCTTATTAAGGTTCATTAATTAATATGGTATACTAAGATCAACTTGTAGTAGAGTGGTAAAACTAGTCTTTTTGAGATGAAAAAGGATGGGTTTCAATAATTGAGCTTCAATAACAATTAACTTTGGCAACCAGTCAACCAGTTATTGGTCAATCAGTCAACTGATTTCTGAGGTGATTAGCAGTCTATCTACTGAAACTGGTACTTCTTGCCTTCACCACCCTATTTAGACTAGTTGAGATATATCCACGAGTTAAGTCAAAATTATGTCATTTCAAGTCACCCCCATCCTCCAACGTATCTTGAGCCATATTGACGTGTTAGGTTAAAGTTTGTATTCTTTTTATCAACTGTTTAGAATGTGTTGGTTTAGGATATATGGTTTTATAGAGAAAATATTAAGATAGCATGGACAAGGAATCAAATTATATCACTTCCTAAACCCGACATATGATCTACAAAGCATCTTTGAAACTTTCCAAATTTCAATGAATTCTTTGTTGTTTCCTTTTCATTGATTTATTTTGTGCTTAACATGAGTATGTTGATTACAATCCTACAATACAATTGCAAAGTGCAATTTAACAACGTTGTTTGTTATCATCAACATGGCTGTCAAGATGATCAGGGTATGAAATTTTTGCTTACATTACTATCTCTCATGATTGGCTACTTATCTTTTATACAAAGTAATTTTTACACTTTGAAGTCATTGATAATCTATTACCCTTTATCCTCTCTATAGGTGCAATTTCTTGAACTATAGACGAAACATGGCATGCTTTCATTGTGATCACCAGCGTCCCCCTGATGAATATACAGAAAGTCAAGTGCATACAAGAGATACAAGAGATTATAGTCCAAACACAAGATTGGAGCGGACTACCAGATTGCAAAATGTCTCTTCAGCCTGGAATTTTGACTTTGATGACAATGAATCTGATGGAGCTGATGTTGCAGCGTTTGAGTTTGCAGATCCCCATAAGAATGATCAAGGTTCTTTGGGCAATCAGTCTTATAGGGGAACTGATTTGGAATATAAAGATGATATGGTACATAATGACAGGGTGTCAAGAACCACAGAACGAGACCACCACTTTAAGGAAGATAATAGAAGGCAATCTGCCTTGGACTCTCGTAGAACAGGATTTGATGATTTTGATGAAGAAGAGGATGATGATGTAGATAGTTATGAACTTGATAGGACCCAAGCAAGCGAGGTTTCTCGGATGAATTTTTCGGAGCTAGAAAAGGCATCAGATTCTGAAGGCTCGGAAGCATTTGATCATTATATAAACTCAAAAAATCATGCTTCAAAAGATACTATGTCTGATTCTGAGGATGAAGGTACTGCTGAACATCCTTATTGGAAACCTGGTCATGATGAGGATTCTGATCAGATGGCTGGTGGCAGGGGTCACCTGCGACGTAGGGAGATGCCATTTGGGTCAGATGATGACTTCAAATCTGATTCTGATGAAATGGACGACAGTTTAGGGTCAAGATATGGGAAAGGCCACCAAGGAAATCTAGGTAGGTCCAGAGAACGAAAATTTGCCAATTCTGGTGACAGGTACCCTGCTGGTATGGTGTCTGATGATGATGACTTATCCAGAGATAGTAAGAGAGGAAAATTCTCTTCTAGAGGCTCACAGAGAGAATTTGGAGCTTCTGATAGAATGGGTGGCAGGAGGAATTCTTTCTCCCGTGGCAATTATGGTTCTTCTAGAGGACCACGCATGCATGGAAATGGTGACAGGTATGCTGCTGGTATGGTGTCTGACGATGATGACTTATCCGGAGATAGTAAGAGAGGAAAATTCTCTTCTAGAGGCTCACAGAGAGAATTTGGAGCTTCTGATAGAATGGGCAGCAGGAGGAATTCTTTCACTCGCGGCAATTATGGTTCTTCTAGAGGGCCACGCGGTCATGGAAATGGTGACAGGTTCACTTCTGGCATGGTGTCTGACGATGATGACTATTCTTCCAGAGGTAGCAAGAGGGGACAATCCTCTTCTAGAGGCTCACAAAGAGAATTTGGAGCTTCTGATAGAATGGGCAGCAGGAGGAATTCTTTTTCTAGAGAATCACGAATGCATGGAAATGGTACTGGAACCAGCCACAGAGGTTTCCGAGAAAATGATGGATTTCAACGATTCGATAGCCGAAGGCGAACTAATGAGGGAGGATTTGGTACACTGGACCAAAAAAGAAATAGGTCTGGTAATGGAACAAGAGGCTCACGAAGAAATGGTAGAGGTACGGATTGGGAGTAATTTCTTCCTAATGGCTTTTCAGACCGAGGGTTGGAACAGAACTGATGACGATGGCAAGTGCTTGTACCTCACATGTCCAATGCTGCTGCATTGAGTAGCCTTACATGCCTTAGCATTGCAACTGTGAGACCTCCATTGAAATATGCTATCTTTTCCGAATGACCGAATTCTTAATTTCTTAACTATTTTATTGAAGGTGAGAGTATTTAGTTTCCTCTACACTGAGAGATGTATTTTTTTTTTTAATGAAAATGTTTTATAATCTGCCTTTGTTTATCCAGATGATACATGCACCCTGCTACAATGAAATTCTTGTCACTTGATAGGAGTTGATAAGCATCAAGATATCCTTCAGTCCTGGCCAAAGTAAGCTGTATCTCTTTCACCAGCTGTGAGACTTCTTTTTCACTTCTTATTACTTTCTTCCATTTTGACAAACTGCAAGATTATGAGCATTGAACATGCAAAAAAAAAAAAAAAAAGTGAAAAAAAAAATCTATCAGACCTATCAGAATAAAATCCAAGTCCCTGTGTCAGTTCCATCACGCACAGGCATGTCAAGAATTTGTTCTTGTTGGGTATCTGTTGAAGATAATATTCATGGCCTTAGTCTTTATCATCTTTTGTGATATTGTGATCAGGGATTTAAATTGCAGAAATAGTACATTTAAAGTGGTTGGATTCCTTTTTTGAGATCATGTATCGACTGCAGTTTAGTACGTTGGATTGTCCTTTTTTTACTTATGCCGCGAACTGATCTTGGGCCGCGGTATTTAAATTGCAGAAATAGTAGATGCTTTAATCCTAATAACGTGAATATTCTTTGCTGTTGATTGGATGCTAAAGAATAGTTGACATGATATATATATAATCAGTGGATGATAAGACAAGTCATGTCACTCACCATCCATGCAATGCAATCGATTTGACTCGGGCACAATTTATTTAATTAATCATGACAATAATATATATATATTTTTTGAGTTTTTATGAATCACTGATTCTATGTTGTATATTATTTGTTTGACAGATCATGAGTCTCCTCATTTAGAGTATTTTTCAACTTTGTAGAATTTTGAATTGCCCTGTTTTTTCTCTAGATTTTTTGGAGGTGGAGATTTAGTCAATTTAAACAAATAAAAATAGTATTTTTATGATTTTTTTCTGAATTATTTATTTTTCTTTTGTTTTCTAATTTTTAGAGTTTGAATTTCTTGGAACGTATATCCATTTTTATTTAATATAAGTAGAGGTAGATATTTAAATTTGTTAAAATAAACAAGTTTTAGAATTTCATTAACAGGGATGGCTAATTGTTACCATGAAACATGCTAAACTTGAAAAAAAAAAAAATACTTTTTAATATTCAAGATAATTAAAAGTTAATTATGGGCAGAAACATATCACAAAGGAACACTATTATCTCTAGATCTCAAGAGAGAAGATTGATGAGCCAATTCACAAAAGATATTGATTTCTAATTAACATGCTAAAAAGCTTTATAATTTCCTTAGTAATATTTGAGACTAGTAGTTAAGAAAAGTCTAATTAGCATCAATTACATCATGTGAAAAATTACATGAAGTAATCTCATGAGTGAGCTTTTCTTTCAAGTCGTACATCTCTATACTTTATTTATTTTTTTGCATTTGGCTTTATTGAGTTAAGCAAGATCTACTTGTCAAACCCAAAGCGCGCCCGCATCGCGAAGGAGAGGGACCAGCCTGCCCCCGAGGTGCAACGACATGATTTTGTCGGTCGATCCAATCAACTTCCCTCCAATGAACACGACTGGCACCGGTGAGTTTCGCCCCACGAGCTTAGCCAGAGCTTTCTCCATCTCTCGCCCCCACGGGACCTCGTCGAGCTCATGGATAGCGGCATTGACACCAAGGTCATGGAAGAGGCTCTTCACGGTGTGGCACATACAACACGAGCTCAAGCTAAACACGACGACTGCCCTCTGCGACGCCAACTTCATCACCTTGTCCATTGCTATGCACAATGAAACCCTGCTAGACTACAACCAAACAAATCCAAGTGTTGGAGGCTTAGGCTTGTTGCTTGACTTAGCTTTTGTGTAGGCTTGCTTTTATAGAGAGGAGAAGTAAACAAAAATTGAAAAGCGTTTGGATTTTTGTATTAATTTTTTTTTATCATTGCTTTGATATTGACATTTTGATTGGATAATAGCAAGTTTACTTTTTGTGGGGTGGTATGAGATTGAGGAATATTTTGGTGGCTACCTAGTGAATATATCAGTTGACTTTTAGATTCCAAATGCCTTGTCATTTTGATAAAGGTTTCAAGCACCTTTTTTTTTTTTGTCTTTTTTTTTTTTTACTATGGACGATGCTCATTTTGGAACTACCGGACCTTCACCTTGTGAAGTTTGAGAAAATTAGGGGAAGCTTCAAGACTTACTAATCAAATATACATCGAATGGAAGAATAAGACAAAAAGATTAACATGTAAATTTAGTTGAACTAAACATTCCCTTTTACCACTTGTATTGAGATTCGTCACACTTTGTAAGCTTAAATTAACATGGTACTCTTGTGAGGTGATGTTAAATAAAAATATTAGATGATTATAGATTTAGATATGGAGTCCTAGGGAAGATTTATTGTATACAGTTATATCTTATTTTTTTTATAAGAGACTATTTTTAAAATTTGAATCTATGATTTTTGATCATAAAATAATAATTTTACGATTATTCCAAAACCCTCTTCAAATAAGTGGTTCTTAAATATCTTTTATTATACCGTCACAAAGTGAAATATCTTTTGATATGTGAAAATTGCATTCTAAGGGCGTGACAGCTAATATAACCAACTGGATTGAATTGACATAATATCTTATAGATGTCATTGAATATAGGTCCCTAAATCCTAAACCTTGGTACATTTTATTAAATCTAGCAATATATATATATATTTTTAAATACATTACAAAATAAAATATTTTTTCTAATGATTTTGAAGGAATCTTTGTGCAACATGACCAATCATCTTTATGTTAAGATAAAGTCTACAAAATATATAAGTTTATATATATCATAAGATAAACCTAGAATTTTGAAGAAAGGAGATTGATGAACTTATTCTGTTTTCTAATTGCCTTTGGAAGATACCTCCATATCTACTGATCACAGAGATCAGGGGATGTGGTTGCTCCTGCACTATCAAAATCTCTGCCCCAGGAATCCATCAACCTCACTTGATTTGGACTGCGTGATCCAATCCAACTCAAGCTGACTCATGCGAGGGAATACAATTCCTTGTAGGGACAGAGGCATGTCGTGTATCCCTATTTTGTGTTCCCTTGGTGTATAAGGATTTCGTTTGGATATCTAACCGCTCGAGATAACAATCGATGGCTATATCTGTCGCAAGGCAGCCCACACTCTTCTTGGAAGGGACTAAATCACGGCTTCATCCAGTAACAATAGCGCATACACGGAACAATCGATGACTATATCAGATATATGCAATATGTTTCACTCATTTAGCACTTGACACTCCTTAATGTGTTTGCAATTTGTCATGTAAGGTTCGAGCTAAAATTTTGCAACTTTTTCTACTTGATGGTCGACAAGATTCGAAATTCGTAGTAGACTTGCAAAAGATGCCATTTATATCTTTAAGCACATGACAAAAATGCTCAAGTTAATGATATTTAAAATAATTGAAGTCTTGCATTGAATTATGAAGGAAACCGAGCAATAGTTTTGTTAAGGCTTCTCTGTAGGTCAAACCTAGTAGACGAACATACATTACTTACATATACCCCTATCCCACCTCATTTCCATACCAATTCAATTTCAAAATTTCAAACTCTTCTTATCTTTTCATATTTCAATTCTTCAATTCAGAAGCTAGTGGCTCCGGTTAACAAAATGGCGAGTCTTTCTTTACATTTTATGTAACCGAGTTGTGTCGAAACGTGCTACAGGCGCATCCGCAGCGCACAAGGATCAGTTGTGAGGCCAGTCTTTGAAAAGGTTGTGCCAGGCCATAGCCATTCCAACAATGTGCCTGCGAGAACATGAGGCGGAGGCTCAACCTACAATGAGAGATGTAGTGACTCTTATTCTTGTCTTCACAAACTCATGAACCCAATCACATATCTTTCTTTGAATGCAACTAAGGAGCAGGTGTTCCTGTCCACAGAGCAGAGGAGAGGTTAATAGGAATCAACATGAAGCTCAATTACAGTTGTGGCCGATAGCATACAACTAGTGAATCAAATATCATCGTTGCAATTGGAATGTCAAAATGAAAGAAAATAGAAATAAGGATCCTGAATCCACATGGTCGGAATAATTCTGCAAACGGTAAACCCCTATGACTGTCCTACACCATTCGGAGAGCACATGGTGGGAACAAGAATAACACAGAAAGTCATAAAATGAACTTGATTGAAGACTTCTAATACAATAACTTATATACAAACGTTGGATGAAATATAGTGTCTATAGTAGCATATCAACAAGGTTTACTCAAAGATTAATAGGGTGTAGAAGAATTTGAATAAGTTGAAGGAAGCTATTTTTAATTCTCCCAGTAATAACCGCTCCACTATTTGATAATGTTCAAGTAATGAACAAATTTCCAGTTCAAATGGCCTGCATCTCATCAAACTGGTGTGATGCTCTAGTCTTTGTGTTTACTTGGTAGCATTAGCAGTGGAAAGCTGTTCTAAGTTGCGTAAAGGTGGTATATCATACATATCAAACCGTTATTTCATACCATGTTCTGTATTAAAAAATTCAATATTTAAAAACTATATGCAGATTGAATTTTTATATATCAAAATTTTGGTATACGAAATTTTTAGTATGATTAAATTTTATATTGTTTATATTAAAATTGTTCGGTATTTTGATATTTTCAATATATCAAAATTATAAAATATATATATTTGTCCAATTAAATAGTTATCATAAATCACTTGTTGAATTTCGAAAATTAGGAAATATTATAGTGTTCGAAAACTAATAATACAGTGGTATTGATTTTTCAAAAATAATGTGTCGGCAACGCTGTGTTGTTAGTTTTATAAAATAAGCAATGTATTACTATTGTTTGAAAATCGATAATTTATAAAAGAATTATTTGGTATTTTGATATATATATAAAAAAATAGTAAATATATATCGATATCGAAAAATTCGCTATGATATAAATCTATGTCAAATTTTTTGATATAAATAATATATATCAATATAGTACATATGATATACCTAAATTTTTAGTATTTTCCCCACGTCCAAAGGCTATTATCTCATTGCATATTTTATCATGATCGAATTAGTGACTGAATTACTGAATGAATATCAAACTCTAGTTAGAGACTTTTTTATTAATTCAATGTTTAATATAGTGGTAATAATATTAAGTCTTTAGTTAATGATTAAAAAATATATCAATCTATAATTAATCACTGAATAAAATTTGAACACTAATTTAGGACCAATATAAAATCTGATCACTAATTTAGGGGCTGATATAAAAATTGGTCTCAAATTAGAGACGAGATTTTACATCAGCCTCTAAATTAAAGGTCCAGACATTATGTCATGTTGGTATTTAACTGTTCGATGTGTAACGGAATATGTGAAAAATAGATTAAATGTCTTTTAAAATTTTTTTCACAACAAAATAATTTTGTTTAGATTGAACAAGTGATCTTGTTTAATTATAAGAACTTTTATAAATTCTCTTATAATTTAACGTACAAACATTATAATATTTTATTTATAATTCTCTAAAAAAAAAATTAGAATCATCATCTTGAGTTCGTGTCTAAGATTTGTAGGGCAACGAAGTTCTTTCAACTTCACGATCTTCCTCATCAATTTTTCGAATCAACCGATGGACAAAAGTGTGAGCTAACTCTCCTAACTTTTCTCACAAAAATCAACTATAGAATTTTTTACCAAAAATTCTTTTCCACTTACCGGGAGAGAAAGCGACATGTATTATATAGCACAGGAGGGAGGGGAACGGGTATATAAAAGTAGGAGAGAAAGAGGGGAACGTGTATTATAAAGTGGGAGAGAAAAAAGGGAAGTGTGTATTATATTTTGTGAGAATATTTATAATATTTGTCAAATATTTGATTTATCTCTTTTATATTTTATTTATAATCAAATTACAAATATTACAAATAGAATATCTAAATATTTGATTTCTCTCTCATGTATATTTTATTTGTAATCAAATTACAAATATAATATCTAAATATTTGATTTCTCTTTCATATATATTTTATTTGTAATCAAAATGCAAATAGAATATCCAAACATTTGATTTCTCTCTTTTATATATATATTTTTAATCAAATTAGAATATTCCCTTTAATTAAAATAATAAATAATTTTATTAGTTAATAAATTTTATGAGAATAAATAATTAATCAAATTAATTAATGCCTCATTGCCAACTCTAAGTGTCAACTCCCCATCAGCAAGCTCCCTCAAAGAACTAAGTAGTTGCATAGAAGAACAAACATGATTAGTGGCTCCTGAACCAATTATCCAGGAGGAGGAATCATCCTCTACTAAACACGCTTCTAAGACAAGTAAATCAAATTTATCTTTCTTCTTCTCCTTTAACTCTACGAGGTATTTTGGACAATTCCTTTTCCAGTGTCCATCTACACCACAGTGGAAACATTTTCCTTTAGGCTTCTTCTCGGCCTTCTTGTAATTGGGTTTGTTGTTCTTAGACCTATCCTTTGTCTTTTTGAATTTACCACCAAATTTACTACCCTTAGCCATTTTTCTCTACCTTTTGAAGAATTGGGTTTATCAACAATATTTGCTTCAGCCTTGTTCTTCACTAGTCTTGAGATAGCTTCAAAGGTTTGTAGTTCATTCAGCAGTTGAGTCATCCCATAATTCATCTTATTCATGTGGCAAAAGGCGATTCGCTCGCCCCCAGCGCCCCCGCCAACCTGTCCCTAGGCCAACACGGAGGAGGTAAATCACGGGTGGCTACTAGCCATTAGTGCAAATGGTCAAGACATGGGGGAGGTTATGCTCGGTCACGCCGAGTTTCGACCCCAAGACCTCATGTGGCAACACCCCATGCCTTAACCATCTCACCGCCCCGAGGGGACTATAATTTAGCTTATTCATGATATAGTTGCTGGTGAATGGGATGAAGTCACTAGGGAGCGAATTCAAAATTATGCGCACTTGTGTGCTCTCATCAATTACAACCCCATGCATCTCAGCCTCAGAAAAATAATTTGTCATCTGCATGACATGATCACGAACATGAGTGCCAAGAATCATTCTAGCATTCGTGTACTTTCTTATGGCCTCATGACGAGCTTGCTCAGATTGTTGCCCAAACATTTCTTGTAGATATTCCATGATCTCAAAAGCACACTCTTTGGGCTCCATCTTGCTTCTAAGTGCATCAGACATGCTTGCAAGCATATATGCCTAACCTTATTGTTGGACGCAATCCAACGGTCATACTGTTCCCTAACAACACAAGCGACATTTGCGGGTGGTATCAGTGGGCATTCATCTGTAAGAACAAACCTATTGTTTTCACTTACCAACATGATATTAATGTTGCTCTTCCACTTAGGAAAGTTTTTCCCGATCAAAGTATTGTTTGCGAGTAAAGACATAATTGGATTTCCCATTAACATTATTGCTGAATTCAAATAATAGCATAAGTTTATTAAATTGTTTGAAAAGAATATCCATATGTATATATTTAGGAATAGTAAACATGATGTAAGAATGCAAGGATAAAATCCAAAATCCCATATACTATTCCTTCGATAATTCAACTATCCACGAACAATGATGCCATCGTTGGGAATGTCACATTGTTTGCTTAGTCAAATCAAGACTCTTATTGATTAACATATGTGTACCAAAATAACTTTTATTTATACATATATTAACTACCGAAAAAAAAATCGGTCAAAGATATAATCAACAATTTTGATCTCATATCTTTATGAGTAAAAACCTTCATTTCAAATTTTAGACTTAACTCAAAAGTGCCACCGTAAGGGCAGGTCAAATTTGAAATACATTAAAAATTCTATCATCAGAGATCTAGCCTTGATATTGAATCAAAACGGACACCACTCGTAGGGTAACGAAATCAAAGCGTTAAGAGGTGCCATTCTAACTCTCATGGTGCTAGACCAACGAAGGAGACCAATAAATAATTACTCATTATTTAATTTCTTAGATAACTAATTATCCACAAATCTTAGATTTTAATAATCATATTATTAATTAGACATCTCATGTCATAATTACCTAGGTCTATAGAATTCTCAATAATTCTAATTAATTGTGGTCATGTATTACATAAAACTAACATAAACAATTTATGAATTACGTATACATGATGTTTGCGACATGCAACATGCGATATGCCGTAATGCATAGGATAGGCACATCTAATTCTAAATGACATATTACTATCACAAACATAAAACATCATTAAATAAAATATGGAACTGACTTAAACTTGTATTATTTAATTGCCTCTAATTAGTAGTTCTTGACCTTGAACTATTTTGTCAAAATTATAAAATTAACTAATTGAATTAACTTTATCAACTTTTTGAATCCAATTATTTAACTTTCGATAATTACATTAATTATCAAAACTATTAAATAAATTGATTATTTCGAATAAAATAATTATTTTATTCCTTTTAGTTTGATGATTATATTAATTATCAAAAACTATAACTCACTTTTGATAGTTATATTAAATATCAACTATTAAATATTTAAAATTGTTAATTCAATTTTGTCTACTGAAGTAATTGAAATATTTAACTTTTGATAATTACATTAATTATCAAAACTATCAACTAATAAAATAATTTTATACTAGAAGAGACTAATAATTGTATGGTGGATTTAGAAAACTATTCATTCATAAAAAATAATTTTGGCCTGATCTAAATAATAAAATCAGAAATAAACGGAGTCATAAAATTAACCAATCCCTATCATGTATTAATAAAAAATATAATTCACATTCAATCAAACATTGAACAAAACATGTGATCATTCATATAATTAAAATATCATAATGTTTTCTAAGAACCTAGTTCTGATACCATTTGTTAATTTTTAACTATTCGATGTGCAACAGAAGATGTGAAAAATAGATTAAACGTCTTTTAAAAAAAAAATTTCACAACAAAACAATTTTGTTTAATTATAAGAACTTTTATAAATTCTCTTATAATTTAACATACAAATATTATAATATTTTATTTACAATTCTCTAAAAAAAAATTAGAATCATTACCTTGAGTTCGTGTCTAAGATTTGCAGGTCGCTGAAGTTCTTTCAACTCTACGATCTTCCTCACCAATTCTTCGAATCAACCGATGGACAAAAGTGTGGGCTAACTCTCTTAACTTTTCTCACAAAAATCAACTATAGAATTTTTTATCAAAAATTCTCTTCCACTGGAGAGAGAGATATGTATTATATAGCACAGGAGGGAAGGGAACGTGTATATAAAAGTGGGAGAGAAAGAGGGGAACGTGTATTATAAAGTGGGAGAGAAAAAAGGGGAACGTGTGTTATATTTTATGAGAATATTTATAATATTGTCAAATATTTGATTGATCTCTTTTATATTTTATTTATAATCAAATTACAAATAGAATATCTAAATATTTGATTTCTCTCTCATATATATTTTATTTGTAATCAAATTACAAATAGAATATCTAAATATTTGATTTCTCTCTCATGTATATTTTATTTGTAATCAAAATGCAAATAGAATATCCAAACATTTGATTTCTCTCTTTTATATTTTATTTGTAATCAAATTACAAATAGAATATTCCCTTTAGTTAAAATAATAAATAATTTTATTAATTAATAAATTTTGTGAGAATAAATAATTAATCAAATTAATTATTTAAGAGTATCCATCCTAATTATACGAAGATGGTTTGGGACCATGGACCCATAATTTCAAGCTCCAATAAATTTAGATAAAATTAATTAAAACTCTTTAATTAATTATCTAATTTATTAACTCTAAGATTATTCCACTAAAATTCGGAATTGCACTCTTGAGAATTATGGAGCATTTTTACTCAAAAGATTTGAACAGTCCATTGATATAATCATTACATGTCGATCAACCCTCCGTTCATGGTTCACAAATAGAGCTGGGTGAAATTACTGTTTTACCTCTCTGTTTGTATCTAAAACCTTAAGTACCATTGATTCACTAGTGAACAGTTAATTCATAATCTAATTATGAATTAGAGCGCTCCAACTATTCAGTGCTAGAATCAACACTCAAGAGAACCATTTTAGCATCCTTTCGGAAGTTACGGATTCCGTATCTATAAATCATATTCTCAGCTGAATGTATAACTAAGTTTCCAAAATGTAAGTGTTACACCTATTATTTAAAATAGGTTTTAACAAACAAATCAAGAGACCTGTTAATACAAACAAGGAGTCTATGACAACTCAGGATTTAGATTGATCTACATATGATCATCTTAGCGATGTTGATTCAAGTCTTTGTAACGGTACTTAAACATAGACACTTAAATCACATTTGGTTTTTGTCCTATATAATCATATTATATAAATGCCTCTGCTTAGTGTCATTACACTGACTGTCCGGATAAGATTATCATATTCATAATGTTAGCAAACTGCATTTATGATTACCAATTAAAGATCTATACTTTAATTAATCATGGACATTTTAAATATATTATCTATGGTTTTAATCCTCTATATAACAATATTATATACTAAAATTATAGTTACAATAATATATTATGGATTTTATATGGATATCCATTTTTATATAAGTAAACATAAAATAATCAAATAATAAAATAAATGATTCTTTTATTTAATTCAATAATTAATAATAAATATTTATTTTATGGGCATATTCCCATTACTTGACTTTCTAAGTAGGAAAATACTGTGTTCAATGAAGCTAGCATTTACTTTAATTCACAGGATAATTAAAATCGAAACAAAATACTATAAATAAGAGATTGATTAGTAAGAGGGAATTGTGCAGATCATGCAGTTAGTTTGGGCCATAAAATGTACAATTCTAAATACTTATTTGATTAAGAACGAATGACATGGAGAATTAGTTCAAAGTTTACACCCACATCTTCACATACTTTTTTACAAAAAGGCTAATCCGATAATCCTAATATATTGCCGCTATGTGTCATCATCCTAAACCCCATTACTTTTAAGCGAAACTATTAGTGGACTAAATTAATCACTGAAAAAACTCTAATTATGAGATTCTCATAAACATCATTAATCATGATCCATAAGTTGCATATCAATAGTGCTAATTATATTAGCTTTCTGTTGTTCATTACAAACATAAAGTGACATCAATGACAATATTTTAGAACAATTACTCGGCACAAGTGTTAAAGAACTAAAGAAAATATCTAACTCATATATAAACTGGCAAACTATGAATCTATTTGGAACCAATCACTACAAAAAGAATAATAATTAGTGACCCAAATACTCAGTTGCTAAGTGCACTTATCGATCGATTAGCAATCAAATATTTCGGTCATGTTAATTTATCCACCGACCTCATTTTAGTGAATTCTATCGTTAAATTTAGTGATAGAAATTAAATTTCATTATTAAAATTAACAACGAATTTAATTTTCTGTCACTGAGTTGGTGACATAAAAATTTTCCATTGCTAATTTTAGGTCAAAATTAACCAAAACACCACTAGAAGATATTAAAATCTTGTATTACATCGTATTGATTTAATTCAGAACCTTAAACAAAATAACATTTAAAATTCAACCAAATTAAAATAATATCTACACCAATCATTAATATCAACCCTAATCAAAATAATATTATTAACAACATCCAAATATACACATTTAGCATATCAATATTATTGTAAGCACTATACATTGAAATTTACTTATATTAATTAAGTCCCAAGGATGTAGCACAAACAATAGATACATGACATCTCTAGCGGACTGATACTAGGAGACCGTTAATATACTTATATTTAATGATATTAATCAAAATCTTCTTCGTAACTACAAATATCTCAATTTGTTATCCAATCTTCAAAATTCCAGCAATTCTTCATGATTTTCTTAATTTACAATTGCATATAGGCAATTTCATTCTTCTCTTTCCCCAACTCCTCTAGAAGTGATTCAATAGCTCCATCCGTCATGATTATAATTATAATATTAAGACAGTAAAAATTGGTTTTGAATAAGACAATAAACATAGGATAATTATAACATTTTGCTTATATGCACCGTCCACTTATTATGAACATAAAAAATTGCATCTCAACAGACACAACTCATGCATGCAACTACAGGACTATCTAAGTTTCCACAAAATATTTGAAAAGCAAAATAATGAAAAAAATAATAAATTCTTCACTTAACACAGAGATAAACTTTATCTCTGATTAGCAAAGGAGCACATCAAGATAAAAAAGATAAGTAAAAGAAACAAATAGTCATGTATGATTAAAATCAAACAGTATTAATCAATAAATCAAAATGGACATTCATTTATAATGTATATAAAACAAAGTTATTTATTTAATGAGCACAAAAAGTAGTAAAAGAAACAAATAGTCATGTATGATTAAGATCAAACAGTATTAATCAATAAATCAAAATAGACAGTCATTTATAATATATATAAAACAAAGTTATTTATTTTATGAGTAACTCACTCTTGATTTAGCGTGAATACCAGGAGTTTGCTAATGTATGATCCTTATTCAATCAAGAAGAATGTTGAGGCGCTCAAATCTGGGAGAGAACCGTGCTCCATAACAAATAACTAAAAACCAAGCGTAAAAAAAATTTACCCCCAATTCAAAGCAGAACTAGTAATTTTAGTAGTGCTACTAATATACAGAAGGATAACAACTAATCTTTAGATTGTTGTCCAATAATTAATTAAAAGCATGCCACAAAGGTGAGGCAAAAAAGAAATAAAGAAAAATCACTTGCCACGACACACTTGGCTAATTGAAAAATTCTTCCCTCAACGGAAACTTTTATGTAAGGAGACATTTTCCACTTCACCATGAAGAACGACACATGGCCAATTGGGGTTTCAGCTTCTTGCCCAACTCTCTGAGAAATAACAAAAGAGCAATGATATACTCAAGAAAAAAATCTTAAAAAAAAGATACATAAATTCATGGTCCACCATTTCATTTTTTGTGGGCTCCATGAATTTATGTGTCTATTCTTGAATTTTTTCTTGAGATTTTTTATTTGAACACATCATTTTTCATAACAAAATGAACAAATCGGGTGTGTCAAAATTAGAAGCCTTAGTTTGTGGGTAGGTTGTTTGTTTTTGTTTTTCCTTATTCTAGTCTTTAAACATATTTATGTATTTCTCCTGACATAAAAAAAAAAGCTAAGTGATGGCTTCACTAAAAGCAGATAAAAGTAGGAATGATAATAAATAAATAAAAAATTGAAACAAGAAATCACTTGCAAAATTACTCTAAATCAGTTTTTTCTCTATAAGCTATGACAAATAAATAATAATAATATAATAAATATTAATTAAAAAAATTATCTAATAGAATTTTTTTGATAAATTAAAAAAAAATAGGATTTAAATTTAAGGAGATAAAATTTATTGAGTCGGATGAATCTTGTTTGAAATATTATTTAAATAGAAGTACGGAAGTTGATTGATTTATAAATATCAAAATTTAAGGGGTGTTTGGTTGATGATTTTAGGAATGAGGGAATGAAATGATAGTAAAACATAATGTTTGGATTGTGAATTTGAGAATGATATTTTGAGAATAATTATTAGATTTATGGAATCAATCGAACCCATATAATTTAATGGTTTCATTTCAATTCCTATTCCCATCATTTAACCAAACACCCCTAAATTCTGCTTCTCCTTTCATCAGTATTTCGCCCGAGCCCCCATTTCTCTCCCTATTTCCTTCTCCCTCGCGTTTGCACCGCCGTCTCCCATCGCCGACGCCGACCCCGACCCCTCTCGTCGCCCTCTTTCTCCACCGATCCACCGCCATCTCCTCGCCGCCTTCCTCTTCACGCACGCGCGACGCCCCCTGCGGCCGTCGCCGCGCCCCCACCGGCGGCGCTCCGATTCCCTGCCGCCGCTTCCACCTGCCTCGATCGCGCCCCATCACCGGGATCCATTCCAACAACGCCTCCGCCGTGCCGACGCCTCCCCATTGCTCCGGCCAGCAGCCTTCCTCTTCCTTTTTGCGTGCCCGACACACGCGCGCCGTGAGCCCTAACCTCAATCCATCGCTGCCTTTCCTCTACTCCGGCCTCCGCATCCCCTGCAGTCAGACGCGGCCGGCTATCTGTGGCCACCACAGCCGGTTCGGGCCCACTGGTTCTTCTACCGGCAGCCCAACTCACTGCTGACCATCCGCCAGCCCCACCTCTGCGGCTGCTTGTCTTTCCTTCATGACAGAAGGTGGCGATTAGTGGACTAGTGGACGATCAGACCTTTGGAGCTGAACCGCCGCTTGTCCCGCTGTGAATCATTGCTGGAGAAGAAGTGTCCGAACGGTAACGAATTTCTTGACCTGAGCTTTGTTGACCTATCTTACTTCCGATTAGAAATTGGAATTCGAATGGGATGTGCTGATTTGGGTAAATCTTGGATTAATTAGAATTATTATTTAATGCAGTAGGGTGAAGGAAATTGTGAAATAATTAGGTTGGATTAATTAAGGTTTGGTTTGCATTATCCAATCTACGTTACATCTAGGTGTTGATTGTGTTACTTATTCCAGGTTTCTGATTCGAAATAGAAGCTCAGAGGACATTCAACACGATCTACATTTGAGGCGGGCATTTTTTTTCCTTGCTCTCATAAGTATGTTGATCTTGATGCATGATTTATTACTTTGGTTGGTAGCTATATTTACTTTGACTTTATTTGCTTTACTTTATAAGTTTGATACTTGTTTGCTTGATCTTTGAGTTGATCAATTCGTATCCATGCAGTCTCATTTTGTTTTCATACCTTGTAGTTGTATACGTGTGTGGTGTGTATAGTAGTATGATTGACATGTAGCTATTCATATCTTGTAGTTGTACACGTGTATGGTGTGTACAATAGAAAGATGCTTATGTTTTGTGATTCATATTTTGTAGTTGTACACACGTGTGCGATGTGTACAGTAGGAAGATTGTTATTTTAGCTATTCACATCTTATAGATATACACACGTGTATGGTGTGTAGATCAGTGTTTTAAATCGCGTAGCGTTGGTTCATAGCGTTTTTGTCTTGTCATTGCGTAGCGTAAATAGCGTAGCATATAGCGCAAGCTTTTCGTGCACGTCAATGTTTAAATTTTAAAAAATAAAATATACTTATATAAGTAAAATAAAAATAACATAACCTAAAATTAATCATAATAATTCATTACATGTCAAAATATCCCATACCAACAATTTAAAAAGTCTTATAATTAAAACAACATAACTTAAAAATAATCAGTATCATCCAACTCTATATCACTATCATCATCAATAGTGTCTATGGTTGGAAAATTTCCACTATCAAAAGTTGGAATTACTCCATAATTTTCAGCATCAAGATGATTATCTTCCACATCAACAAGACTCAACCTTGCTTGTTTGTCTTTGCTTCCACCTATTATATAAGAGATACAACATTTAAGAATCAATTATAGGTGAAGTAGATATAAATAAATAATCTGCATATACTTAGTGCTTACTTGAATTTTCAGCAACTCTTTTTTTTGAATTCGTAGGAGCAACTTCAACTATATCCTCAACATCTTCGACTCGCTTATCTGAGTCGAAAAGACTTTCAAAGGTAGCAGATGGCACACTCACAATAGGATCACTTTCAAATAATTCATCATCTTCAAGCCATTTAGTAGTTACGGGGAGAACTGGACCTTCTTTCTCAGTTATCCATTCATCATCTGAATTAATTTCATCAACTACAATGGGATCAATCTTGTCTCTCCTCCTAATACTTCTCTCCCTAAGCTTGAAGTTATATTTCACAAACACCAACGCATTCAACTTTGCATGTTCAAGCCTATTTCTCTTTTTTGTATGAATCTAATATTACAAAAAAGAAAACATATATATATAAAAATAAACAATGATATGAAAATTATAAAACAATTAAAATTCAAGTAGAGTTAGAAACTTAGAATACTCACCGATTCAAAAGTGCTCCAATTTCTTTCACATCCCGAAGCACTACAAGTGAGACCAAGCACTCGAATTGCAAATGTAGTAAGCTCAGGTGTCTTACTTCCAAAACGTTTCCACCACGAGACTAATAAGTAATAACATAAAAAAGATTACAAGAATGTATATAATTTTAAAATACGAATGCTAGTATAATTTTACAAGAACAGTTACAAGAAGAAAATTTTACCTGAAGTTCGCAACATTCTTGTTCGTTTTGCTATTGGAGTTTCAAATTCTCCTTCAGCTTTGTTATACAAGTCCAATTGGATGTCCGCTTTAAGACGATCATCAGAAGACAACATCCTATCCATGTAAGTATACAATCCATCTCTAACTTCATCGCAATCAGAAAATCTTTCTTTATAACGCAATTGCGGGTTCAAATAATACCCGGTAGCGTGTAGAGGATGATGAAGTTGTGGAGTCCATCGTGAATCAATTTTTTCCAAATAGGTTTGTATTTTCGTCAACCCCCACAATTAAATTTTATTGTCTCTTTTGCCTTATCCATAAGTTCATAAATATATCCATGCCGATCTCTCCTCCGAATCAACTTCCCTTAACACACTTACAAGAGGAACAACACTCTTAACACAAAATGCAACATGTGGCCAAAAGTTGGGATCATTAATAACAATTCTCTTCACGACCTTCCCCTGAGTTGTTTGAGATAGTGGTGAACTAACCCAATCTTCGGAAGCAAACATTTGTTCAAGTGGCCTTTTAACTTTATACATACTCTGAAGAGTGAGAAATGAAGTAGCAAAGCGAGTAACAGCGGGACGGAGAATTTCTTTACCGTTTGTATACTTTCTCATCAAAGAAAGTATAGTCCCATGACCATAAAGGAATTTCACAACCATCTTAGAATGCTCAATTGTGTCAGAAAAAATCTTCAACTTTGCAATATCCTCCAACATTAGATCAATGCAATGCAATGCGCCGCACAAGGTGTCCACCAAATTCTATGTCTAGTCTCCATAATTTTTTTCCCCGCCTTAATGCAATTCGAAGCATTATCCGTGACAATTTGAATTACATTTTCCTCTCCCACCTCATCAACAACATCATTAAGATATTTAAAGATCAATTCCCCATTTTTAATAGAATCTGATGCATCAATAGATTTCAAAAAGAAAGTGTCGGCGGGACTATTTACTAAAAAATTGATCAAACTTCTATTCTTTCCATCCGTCCAACCATCGGACATAATAGTGCATCCATATTTTTTCCATGCCTTTTTATGCTCCTCATATATTAGGTTGATGCCATCAACCTCGACTTTAAGTATCCAAGTTCTTAACTCATGCATTGAAGGAGGCTTCAACCCTCTTCCATATTCCGCAATACCCTCAACCATAGGCAGCCAATAAGGATCATTCACAACATTAAACGGAAGTGCGGCAGAGTAAATAAAACGACCAATTCTACGCTTCACATCAACCAACAAATCTTTTTTGTATGTCGAATTTAGGGTTGTTTGTCGAGGTTCGGAACTAACAAACCCATGAAGAGTACCTTTACCTTTTGATTCACCACTACCAGAACATCCAATTGAATTTCCCCCTACACTTCCAACTTTTGATGATTGCGTACTCATACTTTGGGGACCTTCACCGATCTCTCGTAACAATTCAGTTTGTTTACTTTTAGATGCTCTAATTTTGTCAAGTGATTCTCTAATTTCTTTCTTAATATCATCCGGAACACTGACACAAGGTGCAACCCCTTTATGAGTTTGAGCTAAATGTTCCTTCAAGCGAGTAATCCCTCCATTCGATATATGATGACAAAATTTGCACCGAACAGCTTTTTCCCCTTCATTTTGATAACAATACTTCCTGTTGGAGGATCGGTGGCCGGCTTGAAGGGGGGTTGGATAGACGGCACCCCCAAATCGTTAGCTTCCTACACTATTGTTAGCTTGCGCAGCGGAATACAAACTAATACAAACAAGCTAAACTAAATACAAGATAAATAAAGGAAATGCAAACCAAACCGCTAACACGTTCGATGTAACGTGGTTCGGAGATGATGCTCCTACTCCACGGCTGTCCGTAAGGTGGACGATCCCTCAATCCGTCGGTGGATTAGTCCCCGGAAACTCCGACTAGCACAATCCTCCTTGTCGGTGGAGAAACCTCGCCACAACTCGATCAAGAACACTTGGATTGCTAGAGCACTAGATGACTACTAATTAGGCTTTAACCAAGTCTAATTTCGTCGCCTTGGCCGGCCATACCAAGCTCCTTCTTATAGAGCTTGGAACAAATCAGAACCTGATTTGCCCGTTACCAGTCGACTGGTCCTTGCACCAGTCGACTGATGCCAGCCCAACGGCTATCTGCTACAGTGCATCAGTCGACTGGTCCATACACCAGTCGCAGTAACGCTACAGTAAAACCCTAAAACTAGGATTTTACTCCGAGTACAATCTCTCATGCACTCGTACCCTCACGACTCATTTGACTCTTCTTTGCAGCCTTGACCTCTTGCCTTCAAGCCTACTTCCTTTGGCTCTCGTCCCTCGGATGCATCCAAGCCCGCGGCTTGTCTCCAATGCCATCCTTCGCGTATGCCTCGAAGTCGCTTCCCTCGGCCATTGTCCTTGCTGCCTTGTCCATGGTCCCTCGGATGCTCCATCCTTCACCGGACCCGAAGCTGTCAACCTGAGTCACATGTGTCACTTGCAGTCCTGCACAACTCAAGTACACATATCAAATAACAAGGGTAAACCTAACTTAAACCCTTTGCCCAAACACCAAAACACATGATCCCGCGGACCATTGGGATTTGCTCCAACACTTCCAACCAATATCTTTTTTATCTTTTTTTGATAAATTCGTAGACATTGCAAATTCTAACTAGACAATCAAAATCCTAGAAAAACAAAAGAAAAAAATCAGAATAAATAATTAATTAATTAGAAACAAATCAGCAAAAAAAAAAAAAAAATCAATCCAGGGCATCTGGATCGATCATTGCATCGATCCAAGGAATTGGATCGATCCAGCGATCGATCCAGGGTCGAACAGAAAGGATCTGGATCGATCCAGCGATCGATCTAGGGTCTGGATCGATCCAGCGACCGATCCAGATCCTTTCTGTTCGACCCTGGAAGGATCTGGATCGATCCAGCGACCGATCCAGGGTCTGGATCGATCCAGCGACCGATCCACTGTTCGAACAGAAAGGATCTGGATCGGTCGCTGGATCGATCCAGATCCTTTCTGTTCGACCCTGGATCGATCGCTGGATCGATCCAAATGCCCAACTTCTGGAAATCGCGAAATCGTTTTTGCCCCTTCGAGAAAAAAAAAACGAGAAGGAAAACCTAAACGAAGAAAACGAAAGAAAGGAGAAAAGCTTACCTCCAAATCTCCAATCGCTGTCCCTCGCCACCACTCACAGGTCGATTTGACTCACCTTTGCCCTAGCTATTGGTAAGTAATTTGTAATTTTAGCGCCCGCTATGGGGCGCTAGGGCATGATAGCGCACGCTATGTGCGCTAGCGCGCGATAGCGCGCTATGTAGCGCGCTATTCGCCGCTATTGAATACACTGGTGTAGATACATTCACATTATGGCCATATATATTTTGTTAGTAGTACACACTGTGTGGCGAGTGTTGTTGATACTTTATCACGCTAGTTGTGATTGGACACCGTTGCATAGAGTTCAAGTCATTTACTATATTGGTTGCATTGCACTGTTTCCTTGATGACCATGCCTCCCCTATGATGTTCAGAGAGTTGGCATGTCTCCTACTAGTGAGTCATCAGTGACTGTTAGTACATCATGATGACCATGTCTCCCTATAATGTTGAGAGAGTTGACAACCATGTCTCCTATTAGTGAGAGTCGTTAGTGACTTTTAGGTGACGTTTGGTTCTTTCTTAAGAATCGGAATGAGAATCATAGTATTGTGGAATGAGAATGGGTATGAGCATGAATATCACTCTTAAAAACAATGTTTGGTTAGTTGAATATTTTATATCGGTATAAATTAAAATTTTCTTTTTTACACTTAGAGGAAAATAAGAGAAAAAAATTAGATATGAGAGAAAGTTGAATGTGAGAGAAAGTGTAATGAGAGAGAAAGTGTGATGAGAGAGAAAGTGTGATGAGAGAGAAAATGTGATGGGAGAGAAAATGTGATGGGAAAGAATGAAGAGAGGGAAAGTGTGATGAGAAAATTGAGGAAAGAGAGTGTGATGGGAGAGAGCATGGTGAGAGAGGATGAGAAGAGAGAAAATGTGATAAGAGAGAAAAGTGTGATGAGATAGAAAGTGTGGTAAGAGAGAAAGTGTGATGAGCGAGTAAGTGTGTTTAGAGAAAATGAGGAGAGAGTGTGTGATGGGAGAGATTGAAGAGAGAGAAAGTGTGATGAGAGAGAAAGTGTGATAAGAAAAAAATGAGGAAAGAGAGTGTGATGGGAGAGTAAGCATGATTAGAAGTGTGATGGGAGAGAATGAAGAGCAAGAAAGTGTAATGAGATAAAATGAGGAGAGAGTGTATGATGGGAAAGATTGAGGAGAAAGTATGATGAGAGAGAATGTGATGATAGAATAAGGAGAGAAAAAGTATAATGAGAAAGAACAAGGAGAGAGAAAGTGATATGAAAGAAAAATTGAACAAATATATTAAGGGTATTTTCATCCAAAACATAATTCTCATTCCCATTCCATCAAAACCCAAGGGAGGAGGTGAGTTTCATTAATACCCAAGTTTTTGGGTTTCATTTCAAAATTTTAATTTCATTCCCATCAACCAAACATAAGATTTGGAATAAATCCATTCCCTCATTCTCAAACCTCTAAATCAAATACCACCTTAGTATATTATGACGACCAACTGCTAGTATATCATGACGACCATGTCTCTCCTATGATGTTGAGAGAGTTGACTCAGTATATCCTGTCGATCATGTCTCCTATTATTAGGAGTTGCCACTGTTAGTATATCATGACGACCATGTCTCCCCTATGATGTTGAGAGAGTTGACTCATTATATCCTATTGACCATGCCTCCTAGTGGGAGTCATTAGTGAATGTTAGGGTGTGTTTGGTTGGGGGTAATAGTTGACAACTTTGGTTATCGAACCAAGGTTTCATTGTTTAATGTTGTTTGGCTTAGGTAATAAATGATTCTTAAGTAATCAATCACTCTCGCCACATCAACAAACGACATCAAAACTAGGAAAATGATTATCTCTAAAATAGGTGGTTTTTGCTGATTCTAAGGTTAACAGAATTTTTTTCCCAAAATTATCCTCCCTTCATTCGGTCTTCCTCTACAATAACCTCCTCTCCGGCGCATTCCCTGTTGCTGCCTACGACGCCCCCTGCCAGGGTGTGATCGATAAGTAGGACTTGTGTGCCTAGATCTCTGCCACGCTCTCCCTCGCCACGGAGGAGCCTCTACTGCTGTTGTGGAGGAGGGCGAAGAAGCTGGTGGCGTTGCATATCTTAACAATGGTTGGCTACCTTTAGCGTTGCCCTCCCTCTTCCAATAATTGCCCCTCAAGCCTGTGTTTGTTGCCAATCTTCCTGTGAGAAGGTGTTGGCTAATGTGAGCAGGGTCGGTGGAGAGGCCTGCTTGCTATAGCCTGCCATCGTTTTGGTTGGTCTCGTCTTTGTTTTAATCCTTGTTTTTTTTTATCCTCGTTTTTTGCCCGAATCTTTGTGCCACTTCACTAGTGGTTTGGGGGGATTCAAAATCCCTTTTTGGTTGAGAAAGGGGATCCAAAATCCCCCGTTTTGCTGTTTTTGAGTTGGCTTCCTGGTGCCTGTGACAACATCTTCATTTGGTCCATCGAAGAGGTAGCATTGATGGGTGCAAAGTTAATCTCAGTAAATGCACGTAGTACCATCGGAACCACAAGATCCGTGAGATTCATTCCAAGACTCCTACGGTTACACTTGGAGGATAGGAACAAAGATTTTGCCAACAACACAGCAGGTAAAAGAACATAGGATAATTTTGATTAAGTGATTGTGACTTGTGTATAAGGGCCCGACAGGGCTTCCTGGTGAAGGCAAGCAAGATGAGGATAGTGATCTAGGTGATGAGTATAGCAGGGATGACGACTACGAGGGCCGTGCCCATGGAGAGGAAGCGACTGAGCGACGATCTCACTTCACTCTTCTCTCTATCTTCTCCTTCTTTTTTTTTTAAAATTAACTTTTTTGTGATTTTTTAACCTTCGAAGTTCAATTTTAGTAATTTTTTTGTGTTTACTAATAAATTGGGGAGAGGGATGGGAATGGGGGAATTCCCCAAAGGAAGAAGGTTAAGTCAGTCAAATGTTAAATTAGGTTGTTACATTATCTAGGTAGAACCAAACAATATTAGGTTATGTTTTATTTCCCATAGCTTTGGTTATGTGATTACTGAGTAATCACATAACCAATGTTATGCATAATAACTTGAACTAAACACACCCTTAGTATATCATGTCAACCATGTCTCTTGCCACAATGAGGTCTGGGGTTCGAATCTCGGCAAAGTCGAGGTAAATACCTCCCTTATGTGCTAGTCACTATTCCAAAGGCTAGTAGCCGCTCGTGATTTATCTCCTCCGTGTTGGTCCTGGGACGGGTTGGCGGGGACGTTGGGGGCGAGTGTATTCGCCTTTTGCCACAATGTCAACCATGTCTCTCTTATGATGTCGAAAGAGTTGGTAGTGACCGATATATCCTGTCGACTATGTCTCCCACTAGCGGATGACAGAGTCGTCAATGATTGTGACATACTTGCTGTATTGTTGTTACACCTTGGGCTGCTCATGGGGTATCTGTGGTAGAGTGATCTCCTGCAACCCGTAACTAGTTAGATAGCTACATCTTGTTTGCCCACGGGTTATATATGGTAAAAACATGTGACTTTTACTAAGTTATGCAAAATTAATCTATCTAGAAACATTTGACAACCAAGGAAGAAGGTAACTCAATTTGAAATTAGGTCTCCTCCTTCCGAATGTGGGCATCAGCCTTGTTGGCTGATAGTGCGACTTGGGACTTGTGTCCATAGTCTACTTGCGCTACAGTTCCCTCCCTATCGCGACGGCGGTGGCGGCTACCGACTGGACGGGGTGGGTGAGAGGTAGCTTTTCTGGTATTTCTCTCAAATATTTATGATTTCGACGTACACATCATCATTCAAATATCTCACTTTTTAAATATCTCAAATCTCATGATCAAATATTTCACCGATCAAATATTTATAAGTCTCACCTATCAAATATCTCAAATATTCCAAATATCCCCACGTCGACATCATCTTTCGGTATTTTTTTTTATTTTGTTTAAAACAAAAAAAAGGAAAGGGGATATTTGAGATGAGGATATCTGAGATGAGGATATTTGGAGAATATCCTCTCCAACTATTCCATGGTTGCCGTTGTATTTAAAATAAATAAATAAATAATTTTTTTTAAAGAAACAGGTAGAGTTGTAGGTTTTAAAACATAGCTTTTTGCAACTGCGTAGGAAAGTTTCTAAAATTTCTAAATCATCTATTTTAATTTCAAAATTATAAAATCATGTATTCAATATCCATTTTATTATTGTATAATAATCGATTTAGACATAATTATTTTTTAAATTATTAAAAAATCGTCTATGATAAAAAATTCATTGTTTTCAATATATTATTTCAAATTAATATTTGAGTGCATAGATATAATCATGAAATCTATACGAATATATAAGATTTGATTCTATATCATTCCGAGCTCTCGAGGTATATTAGTCGGTTTTGGTCAAAATCGGTTGATAGATCTAAATACCTTGGAATGACATAGAACCAAGTCTTATATTTTCGTCTAGTTTTACTAATTATATACATGTCCTCAAACATCAATTTAGCACATTATATTTAGAATAATAGATTTTTAATCATAGAATTTTTTTAATCAGTTTTTTAAAAAAATATGTCCGAATCGATTGATATGAAAATGAGCGGAGGGGCAAAATAGAGATGGGATATGTGATAATTTTGAAACTAGGGTCCTTTGGATATTTCAGAAACTTTATTAAGTGGTTTGGTAACTTGCAGCATGGAGCTTTAAGACCCATCGCATTTTTCTCTTTCCCGTGCCTTCTTCCCCGTCAACGCTACGCTACCTCTTATTCTCTCAAACCCTAATTCTCTTCATCACTCAAATAAAACCCCATAAAATTTCCCTCATGCCGCCGCCACTCGTTGTTTAGTGAGATCAAATTAGGTATTAGGTGTAACTCTGATAAATCGCTTCATATTTCTTAAGATGACAAATATGCTTTGATGGCTTTATCTTGAGAAGAAAGTTTACAACGGTGATAAGAGATTAATATTGTCAATCTTATTCCCAAAGAGTGTATTATGCATACAAATGCTCTGAATGCTTTTTTTATTAGAGCACTAGTTTTTTTCTTACCCTGGAGTTCTAGAGTGGAGATCACTTGTACTTGGGATTAACATTGGGTTGGATTTGCACTTTTTACCTCTTGATCAGGACTTTTTGAATGAGGATGAATGAAAATGAGTTAGAATTGTATAATGAGCAGAGATTGCTATGCTTATTTTGAAATATAGCTAGTTGAACATGGAAAGGTAATTTGATGGAACAAAACAATAATGACACATTTTTTAAAATATAAATACTCACAGAGGATCCTTGTTATTTGCTTTGATAAATTTTTTTTTCTTTTTTTAAAAGAAGTAATAATTATTGAACTATTTTATGTTGTGCTGATTTTTGAATTGTTAAAAAAATTATTTCATATTTATTTGGCATCCTACTTAAGGGAAAATGCTGGTTCCCCTAGTGGTAGTAGGGCTAAAGGGTGACTGCATTTGGTGGTTTTGGATTGAGTCGCAGATGATTTTCTCTATTACCAAATAAATAATAGCCTCTTTGAGTCTATTGTGCAGATTTGCTACATAAAAATGACACATGAGAAGCAACACCCTATTCTTCTCGATTATGTCCGTCAGTATCCGCTTCCTCATGGTTTGTATTTCATCTGTCACTAACTAATCTTTTTACAATATTTGTTTATTCTCTTTAGCTCACATTGATCTTGTTTGTGACTCTTAGGCGTGCGATTCACATATGGAACTGCTGGATTTCGTTCAGAGGGGTCGATATTGGCTTCGACTGTCTTTCGAGCTGGCATTTTGGCAGCATTGAGGTCACTCAAGACTGGATCCACAGTTGGCCTGATGCTTACCGCTTCCCACAATCCCATCTCAGACAATGGTGTGAAGATTGCTGATCCTGATGGTGGGATGATGATACAACAGTGGGAGCCATTCGCTGATGCCCTTGTCAATGCCCCAGACCCTGAGCATTTACTCCAAGTTAGTGCTTTATTCCATTGCACCCTGGTGCGAGCATATACCTCTGACATGCAAAATTTTGCATTTATGCTAATTTGTCTTTAAATTAACAAGTTTTGTGTTCTCTTTTCTTCTACATTGCTGCTTGCCATCTTGCAAAGTATCATTTTTTATTTTGTATTTTGTATTTTTGATGCTTCCTTTAAGCAATGCCTCTTGTATTCAGCTGGTTATCCAGTTTGTTAAGGAGGAGAACATACCATTTGGTGGAGGACAATCGGCCAACATATTGTTAGGAAGAGATACAAGACCAAGTGGAGATGCTCTCCTGGAAGCTGCAAAACAGGTACCTGCTGTTAATTTAACTACAGATACCATCAATTTATACAGTGCTAATATGTTCGATAATGTAATTAGCACTTGTGTTGGTGAAGGGGATCAATTCTGTAGTTGGTGCTTTTGCGATTGACATGGGTATCTTGACAACGCCACAACTTCATTGGATGGTTAGAAACATAAATAAGGGCACGAGGTCATCAGAGTCAGATTACATGGAGCAATTAGCCAAATCTTTTAGGTTAGTTGGGAGCACCTTATGTCAAACTTTTAGTATAACTAATTAATAATTTAAATATTGGGATGTAGGTGCCTAGTGGACCTGGCTCCTGATAATACTATGGAATCTAAACTGGTGGTAGATGGAGCAAATGGTGTCGGTGGAGAAAAGCTTCAACAGCTGAAGAAAATTTTGAGTGGGCTGGATATTTGTGTCAGAAATACAGGTAAGGAAGGAGAAGGGTTGCTTAATGAAGGTTGTGGTGCTGATTACGTGCAGAAGGAGAAAGCTATTCCATCTAGCTTTGGTCTTGATGATGTAGGAATGAAGTAATGTTGCTAGCTAATGTTTTCATGTCTATTTATCTCCTTGCTCTTTTTTTATTCAATTCATTGGCAACTGCTTAGACAGATGTAGCTTTTCAGGTGTGCTAGTCTGGATGGGGATGGTGATCGTCTTGTGTACTTTATACCATCAGCAAGCAGCAACAATGTGGATCTCGTTGACGGAGATAAGATATTAACCCTATTTGCTTTGTTTATTAAGGAACAACTAGATTTCCTCTGCAATGAACAAGGTTTTGATAATAAAGAAGCAGTAAGTCTTGGTGTTGTTCAGACAGCATATGCAAATGGTGCCTCAACCGCTTATCTTAAGAAGTTAGGTCTAGAGGTGGTGCTTGCTCCTACTGGTGTAAAATATCTACACAAGGAAGCTGCAACATTTGACGTTGGAATCTATTTTGAGGCAAATGGGCATGGAACAATACTCTTCTCAGAAAAGTTTCTCTCCCATTTGCAGGCTAGGAGTGATGAACTTTCTTCTACTGCTTCAGGTCCATTGACAAAGTAATTACTTTCTGCATAACCATTTCTGTGAGCTCTTGTAACTGTTGTTGCCTGCTTAGCAGGTTCTGAAAGCCACAAGTCTGGTTTAAGATTGTTGGAGGTCAGTCGGTTGATCAATCAAGCAGTAGGTGATGCTCTTAGTGGATTGCTCTTGGTAGAAGCTGTGTTACAATACAAGGGATGGTCAATCAAAGCATGGAATGAGCTTTATCAAGATCTGCCTAGTAGACAGCTGAAGGTATGAAGCATGCATCCTCTTGCAGACTTGCACACAGATGGATGACATACTTTTCAATTAACGAGACACAGTTTTCCATTAGATAAAGTGTACGAGCAAATATTTATGCGTGCTATGAAGACATTCTCAATTTAAGTATACTAGCAGTTGAAATCCTCATTCCCTAAAATCCAACTTGGGTTTAATATTCATTTTTGCAAACAAACAGACAATGGACATTGTCACAAAACTGAATATGAAGTTTGCATTATAGAAAATGCCAATTCTTTGGCATTGCAAAACCTTTTCTCCCTGCCGCAATCAAAGCAAGCTAGCATATTTGAACAAGGGTAAAAAATTTCTCAGACTGAACATAAGCTAAATGGGAATGCATCTAGCTCTTTGATTAGGTCTCTAGAAGATTTTGTGAAAGTAGATACCATTTCTAATTAAATGTATTAATGATTCTAGAATCACAAAGCTGGCACCAGGATCTTTAGTTGAAGTTTCATTTGAACCACTAGACAAATTTCATACAAAAGTCATCTCTTGAACTGCCTAATGTTCTTGAATACTCAGTTTGATCTATTATGTTAGTGCTTAAATTTCATACAGAAAGTCATATCATGAATGCCTTTTCTAAATTATTCCAATGTTTTTCAATACTTCATTTAGTTTGCCATTAGGTTTCTTCTTGCAAATCAGCTACTGCAGAGTTTTTATTTTGTCAACTATGCCAGTAGAACAACCTTTTATTTCTGTTAGCACTCAATATTTTGTACATTTTAGGCCAAAGTTGCTGACCGAAATGCTGTAGTTACTGCAAATGCGGAAACAAAGGTTGTCAAGCCACCAGGCCTACAAGAGTTAATAGATGAGGAAACAGGTTAGAAATTGCAACGATGAATGTTCCTGCAGTCACCAACGTGCCAATTGAGCTCATATCTATTCGTTCCTCTTACTTTCTGTTTTTATTGATATTGATAGCTAAGTACCCCTGTGGACGATGTTTCGTTCGGCCTTCTGGTACAGAGGACGTAGTTCGTGTATATGCTGAGGCATCCACACAAGAAGCAGCTGATAGTCTTGCCCAATCTGCAGTTCAACTTGTTGATCGTTTCCTTGGGTTTGCCGGCTCCCACCAGAAGGCTTGAACAGCGAATCAGAAGCCTTTTTTATACTCAAACTAGTCTTATCATCAGACTGAGAAGTGGTAATTTAGAGTTCATATTTGTTAATTGCCTATTTTTTCCCTGAAAAAATAAGGTTCTTCTAGTTACTAATCCTTTGCTACTTGGCCTACTTTCTTGTTTGCAATTACATATCTGAAGTTAAACACTTCGTTATTTAATTTGAGAAGACAAAGGAATGTCGGATGGTTAATCCGTCTGTTGTATCGAGCCATTTCTCAGACAAAGCTTTGTTGGTTATGTTTTGATTGAGGTTGATAATGTTCGAGTATTGATTTTCCTGAATTAAGAATAAGAAGAATTTATTTGTTTGCCCAAGACAATGATGCAACGGGATGGCCAATTTCGGTGAATTAATAATCATTGACTTAAGAATACGATAAGTGTTTTCTTTTCTGATTTATTCTTGGTGGATGAGAAATATTTGTAGGACTGGATTAGCAAAAGGATTAAAAAAATTTCAAAAGAATAAAAAAAATAATGTTTTGAATTATTCAAATTAAATTTTTAAATAAATTATTAATACAAAGACACTTCAAAATCCTTCTTTTTAGTTTTTAATATATTTTTTAAAATGTTTGACTTATTTTAATTAAAATTATTTAATATGTTATTTGGATAAAATTATATAAAAATAAAATATTTTAAGAATAAAAAATAGAATAAACTTTTTTTCGATATTTTTAATTTGAAATATCCATGAAGCTCTTTTTTAATTTTTGCCATAATAATTTTATCATATATGTAATCTCATTATAGACGTTCTCATAAGACGGTGAAAGTATTTAAATATATTGTGACATATAATAATATTTTCATAAAATACGATGCACAGAACCCACTTTACTAAAATATTTTGTACATATCATAACTCAAATTATAATTATTGGCTCCAAAGATAATATTTATATTGGTCATAATTATTCAACGATTGAATGCAGCATTTGATCCACTCCACTTTTGTCGACAACGAAAATGAATAAAAGATAAAAAAAAACTTATGACCAAAATGGTGTAGTTGTCTCATTCAGAAATTTCTTAGGTGCCAGAATTTAATAATGGATGTTTAAAAAAAATTACACCCGAGGAAGATTCTGTCCACACCGCTATTCCTGATTAGTAACGCGATCTCGCAATACGATGACCGTCGGTGTATTCACCCTTTTTCCGATATATTATAATTAATATAAATTTTGAAATATGATGTGATAAATTTTTATAGTAAAATGTAATTATATTTATCTCATATATCCATTAGTGAAGGAAGGTAAATTATAATTTTAATTTATAATCAATCAAACGTCAAATGGTTAAGAGTGGATGAAATTTGTTCCGGAGAATATACGTTATTTTAGATATTTTGTTTTAGGTTATGGGATTGGGAAGAAAAGGTAATCATCATATTGAGAATTACTCTAATCCTTAGTCTTACCGACGGTTAGCCTATCTCCTCTGTGATCAGCGGTCGAGTTAGACTTTGTTGGTTTTTTCCCTATTTAATGGCGATTAGTTTCCTCTCGCTGATTCACACACTGCTTCGGGAACCTTCTTTCTCGCTCCCATTTCCTATCTTTCGGAAAAAACAGGGGTCGCCTGAGGTAAATCTCATTTCTTTTTCCCCTATAGTTTAATCCATTTATCAAAGGTATACTTTCCGATCTGAAATTTGTCTTCCATCGTATTGTTGTTTTGTTTTCGATCCTTAGGTTTTATCGCTTTTTTTTTTTTTTTGTCGATTTTAACTTATGCGGCTGCTTTGATTTGATTTGGTGAAGAAAAAGTGGAGTTTTCTACTGAGATGTGATGGGTTCTCTGTCTATGATGGAGCGAGAGCTGAATTCGACTCCAGTTTGATGGTATTTGTTTAGCGTTTAGTCTGGCGATTGTTGAGTTGCTTTTCTTTTTGTATCTGGAAGACGAGATCGATTGCTTCTCATCTAGTGGCGATGCTACTTATTTTGAGACATTTAATGATGTCTTTGACCGTGTGTTTGATGTCTGCTGTGTAGAACACCTAAGGAAATGGTGAAGGCTGTTGCTGTCCTGGGTAGCAGTGAGGGTGTTAAGGGCACAATTTACTTCGTCCAGGAAGGAGATGGTGAGAAATCTCTTGAAATATTACTTGTGGAATGCTAAATTCCTTTCAGATCTAGGGTTTCAACTTGAACCATTTTGATTTTTCTGTGAATTTGTGATCCGATCTGATTTTGGGATGTAAATCTCTGTGATAGGTCCAACCACCGTCACCGGATCCATCACTGGCCTCAAGCCTGGGCTTCATGGCTTCCATGTGCATGCTCTTGGAGACACCACCAATGGATGCATGTCAACTGGTAAAATTATTTACCTTTTCCTTCATGGCGATCTACTGAGTTGCAAGTTTCTGATTGAAAGGATTAAATTACTGATTATGTACTCATGCTCTTGTATACTGCAGGGCCTCATTTTAATCCTGCTGGAAAGGAACATGGTGCTCCTGAAGATGAAAACCGACATGCTGGTGATCTAGGCAATGCCACTGCTGGCGAGGATGGTAAGTTGCTTTATCATCAGCTCATGATGTTACTTTTGTTATCTATTTTTACCCATATTTACTATAATGTTTTTTCTTGTAACAGAAAAAAAAAATCAAACTATGGCTTGATCAACATTTTTAATTCTAGTGTTTTGATTTATTACCATGTTTCAGGTATTGTTACCGTCTCAGTTGTTGATAGCCAGGTGACATGCTGCATCCTTGATTAGTTTTTGTATTACAGCAATTTTTTTTTATTATGCTACTATTTTGGTCAAATTGTATGGTATACTGAGATTATTGTATTTATCAATGCAAATAGATTCCCCTCTCAGGACCGAATTCCATTATTGGGAGAGCTGTTGTTGTCCATGCTGATCCTGATGATCTGGGCAAGGGTAATTCTTACTTTCCTAAAATCTGTGCTAACTTCTTGTTCTATTAGCTGATTATCTTTGTCCACCATTGCCTGAGATTACTTCCACTTTGAAAACTGTGTTATTAAACTATTCTGCTACTTCTGTGTGCTTCGGTACAAACATGTGGAGCAATTCTCTCTCTGTTTTTTTTCTATCTTAATTATTTGAAACATTTTCTCTGTCCTTGTGAATTATCTTTCATGGTATGCAATTCTATTTTGATAACCATAAAAGTTTGTGCTCAAACAAAACCAATGTCTTTGGTATGCATAGCAAGGTCACCGTGCCCATAACTCCCCTCGCATTACGAGGAACTATACTTTGTGGATTAGAGTGTTGGATTGTTAGGAAACAACACACACAAGAATAAAATGTAAGAAGAATGAGAATGCTAGGATGGATGTGAGACATTACTAGAATATTAGATATAAAAAAATATATCTAAAGACAATTTTGTAATGATAAAACGAGGCCACATAGGTTCAGATGGCACAAACATGTTAAAAAGCTGACTACTAAATTCTAGTGATAAAATAGTTAAATTGATTATAATGGTTAATGAAAAAAAGGTAGATAGACCTAAATAATTATCATGCCCTTGGTGAGCCTCTCCCCATTATTCGACCTAGAGAAAATGCTTGTAAGACATCCATGTTTGAGATTCATAGGATACAAGAGCATTACACACTAGTAGTAAACAAAACAAGAATAATTTATTATAAAAAATAAAACACCATTTAATTGCATTTTTTTTGGTCCTAAAGCATCAAGTTATGTACTAGTCTCATAATCATCAAAAGAAAGTTAAGCAATGAATAACAATAAGACAGGCAAAAATTTCACAAATCGCAAACTTTTTTAACTCTAGTGGCAATGGTCTTAAAGCAACAAATGTACTAGCACCTAACAATCTTACTCAACACCATTACCACCCCCCTATGGCTGATCTATAAAAGTAATAGTACAGGATGCTAATCAAACTGGTACGAGAGCATTACGAGAGGTCAAAGCAAAATAAGTTTTGTAGAAACAAAGTAAGAATGAATAAATGCAAATGCTCCGTAACACAAGCCTTTTCATCAATATAAACAAGAAAATTATACTCTGAATATCATATAAACCTCCATACTCACACACGCAACTCATCCTCTTCATAAAAAAGGATGGAACATCAAAATCAAGCTAAATGGGTCTCTCATTGGAAGTATAATAGTTGTATTAAATACTAACATCCCTACCCTCACTTCTCTCTGCTGCAACTTGCCTACCTAACAGGAAGCACATGCTAAAGTAGAGTGGAACAACAAGATTCATGAAGCCAACCTAAATAGTTGGGGCCAACATGTCTTGTGAATATAGAAGTTGCATTTAAACACTTGCAAGATAAACATGTGCCAAGATAGGCTGTTGTACCCAATGGTCCTCCATGTTCCTAATCCATTAGCCTCTTCTTACCTGCTCAATTAATAATCGCTACTGACGTACATGATATCACATGTATCCTGTGTTTTTTGAGTTAGTGTTGCTGACAAATCATTTACTAAACAAGCATCTTTTTTGAAACTCTTACCAACGATATTTTGGAAATCATTTTGTGCTGTTAGATATCTCTTAGTTTGCCATTTGATTTTTTTTTTGTCACTCAAACTGATGTATTTATCTTGTCACTGTAGGATAGTTTTCAGACCCCCACTGTTTGATTTTTTATGCTTAGATGCTGCCCTAATTTGCTTAGCTTATTTAGAGACCATGTTTTGTGTTTGTCTGATTCAAGTTAAACTTATGGTTTGATTCCCCATGTAACCTGTAGATACCATAAAAAATACACACCACTATTCCTACTTTAAAATACCAATCTATTTTCTCCCACTTCGTTGCTCAAATGCTGTTTGCATAATCCCATAAGATGATAGGATATTTCAGTATATCTTCATTAAACTTTTTGTTTTGGTAACTATGTTTATATAAGAAAGAATTCATACTTGATGTTTCTTCCATTAATAGATATCTAATTTAGCCCAAGCAAGTACGTAACATTTTAAAAAAAAAAGGAAGAAGAAGTTCTCTCTTGATTTTATTAGTCACTGATGAAGTAAATAGTTGTGTTGGCATTACTGCCTGTTATGCTTGGGATAATAACACTTGGAATTTGTACTTTGATTTTGTTTGATTGATCTGACCCAGCCTGCATAATTTGCTAGTCACATCTCTTGCATTAGCAATCTAACTAGAAATCGTGTTAATTCCTAGTCACAATACTCATAGGATCAAATCTGCTCTAACAAGCCTTCTTGTGTTCTTAGGTGGGCATGAGCTGAGCAAGACCACTGGAAATGCTGGTGGAAGAGTTGCCTGCGGTGGGTAGATTCTTCCATTTCAGCTGATATTCTTCTTTTGTCAATCCATTCCTTTTCCTACAACTTGGGAGTCCAAATTTTCGTACTTTGAGACTAATAACACAATTATCTTGTTTTCTTGTTTGTTTCGTAGGTATCATTGGGCTTCAAGGTTGAGTTTCATATTCCCAAAATCTGTCGGCAATGAATATCCCTTATTGCGCTGCAGCTATCATTTCCTTTTACAGCTACTCTGTCAGTCTTCCTTAGAACTTGGCTTTCCTGGTGTCAGAATAGTGTTAAATAAACAGGGTAAACATTTGCCTTGCGGAATGCGAACTTAATGATGTAGAACTCTTTATTCAGTACTCTCCTTTTGGATTATTATGCAGTTTAAAATTGGTGTTGCGTTCCGTTCTCTTCTGGTTGATTTTGTTTTAAACAAATGAGTTTTTGCAGTTTAAACTCAAATTTGTTGTGCTTGTGTGACGTTAGGATCTAGGGCACAGGGATCTGCAATCTGAGCACATTTGGCCGAGCTAAATACATGAGGCCATATCATACAGTTATCGTTATTCTTGAACGCCCCTTTCAGTGCACCGAGGGTGGTACATGAATCGATTACGTTTTGATAAAACTTATTTACGTTTATTTAATTTATAAATAGTCCTAAATTTTTTAATAGTAAACTAAACTAATTCTATAATGTATATTGATTTACTTAATTATTTTTATTTAAAAAATTTAAAATGATATATAATTTTTTTAAATACAGTATATTTAAATTAGAATCTAAGATATATATTTGTTTTTATAAATTGAACATAGTTAATATATTAGAATTTAATATATCTTTTATAAATTAAACATGATTTTTTTTATTTGACTAATCAATTAATATAATGATATAACATTTAAATTTAAGTTTAAAGCTCAAACTCATACAAAATAAATCAAATAAATAAATTAAGTTAAACTTAAATAACTATTTCAAAAGATTACTGATAATAGCAATTTTATTTATTTTTTAATTTAAATTTAAAGACGATCTATATTCGAATTAAGCATTCATTTTAGTATAATCATTTTCCCTTAATATACTATATTATATAAATTATGAAATAGTATATTATTCCAATTTTAATAAAATAATTAAAAAATTTATTTTTTATTATGGAACAGACATACCAATATGCATGTATAATAACTTTTCTTCCCCTTCTATTTACTATGTCAATAGGATTTGGATTCTATTTATTCAGTCATCAACAAAAAATATTGTATATGGATTTTTGTTAGTATTTTTTTCTTAAGTATAATTATAATATTTTCAGTCAATTTATCAATTCAAGAAATAAAATTCATTTTACGTTGGACTAGACTCGACTCAACTTATCAAATAACTTAAACTGGACAGCTCTAAGTGAACCCTTTGAAACGCCAGCAAAGGTTCATTTTGCACGCTCGCCGACGAGAAAAATTCTTGTAGCGAAAAAAGTTTCTCAAGCATCCCGAGACACGATAATTATTATTTTTTATTTATTTTTCAAGACAGATTATCTTACCAGAAATGGGGGAAAAAACAGCGCCCAGCTTATTTTTCCTTTTAACCCCTGCCCCTGCCCCGGGTACAACTCGGAGCGCTGTCTATCACAGAGACACGGGGGCGAGAGCAAGTCGGAGCTCTAAACAATGACCAGCTTCGCGTCCCCGTCGCATCCCGTAAGCCTCGCCTTCACACCGTCTTCCAATAATCATTCTCTGCTCTCTTCTCCTCCTCCCAATTCGATCGTCTCCCGAAAGCCCCAATTCCACATACCCGGACGGCTCCGACCCAGCATCCGTCAACACCGATCGCCGTGCCTCGCTGCATCCACCGCCGAAAACGCCCCGGAGGAGGAGGAAGAGGAGGCGCCGGTCCGGGAACTCAAGGTTCCCGTCGCTTGGCTGACCCCATCGATTGCCCTACAGGTCTGCCCTAGTCATGAAAAATCGTTGTCCTTGCCTTCGATTAGATGAATTGTAGGAAAAAAAAAATATGATGCGATCTTTGATCTAGCAAACCAGTCGAGATACCACATCTGATCGAAATTTCAGGGACTTCTTCGTTTTCATTCTACTTTCATCAGGAATCGGAGTGGCTCCGAGCCGCTTTGCACAGGTGGTTGGACGACGAATACTGCCCCGAAGAGACCAATGTAGACATCAGCAAGGTCGCGGCGAGATCGTACCTGGAATCGCTGATGGAGCGGCGGTCGGAGCTGGGCGAGATATTGCTCAAGATGGCGAAAGACTTGGAGAGCCAAGTTTCGTTCCGAGAGAGCTTCCATGGGGCGTTCTCATCGGCCAATGCGGCCATCCATTTGATCACTTTGAGGATCGGCTCCATGGCTGATTGACCCCGAAACAGATGAGGCTTCTTCAGGAATAATAATAATAGCAAATTTACTGAAAAAGAATACACGATTAGCAATGGACAATGTGACGATACAAGTTCACGTATGACTTGAGAGTTTAAAATCACGATTTTTTTTGGGTTAGCACTGTGTATCTGATTTACTGTCCTATTTCCTGAAAAATTTCGGTGGAATCTGCCACCAGCGGCTGTACACAGCTGGCCCCGCGACTATTTATGAGAATGTAAATAGGGAAATTGGTTGGACACCGTGGGCAAGGTTATTTTTTCTCAATGATACGGGATGCGCCATAGCAAGGAAGAGTAGTAAACATAGAGATCAAAATCAAAGAGATATGATCCATGAATCATGTGAAGCCGGCCAAATGGGATAGCAAGGCCGGCCGGATGGCATATCCAGCCCAAGCGGACGGGCAATGCTAGACGGGCGGCATGTTCGAATGGCCATGCTCCGGAAACCTACAACGGGCGTTTAGAGACAATAGTAAATCCTCTGGATTGCCGTCTCGGTCGACTGAACGTTATGGCCGATCAGATGAAAGACAACTTGTTGATAACGAGAAAGGCGAGTGAAGGAAGATAACTTTATTTAGTACGACCGAGCTGGGATATCTTATTGGGACATGTCTGATGTAGTGTGTGTTAAAACACGTTTCATAAACATGCGCAACGGAAAATAAAACAATAATAATTCCTAAATTATTGCATCATACGCACCATACACATATAAGGATATAACATGTCAAACATGATCGCATAATTAAATTTTTGCGGAAAGTAAATTGGCAGGTGTACATTACGAATGACCTATAACGAGAAGGGCATCAACCGTAGCGACGTTGTCGAACCTCGTCTCTATTTGTGTCTACGTCGAGCTCCTCAAGACAACTCATTGAGTATAAGCCTTTTCTTCGGAAGTTATTAGCTACAAGCGAAGAAGAGGGATTAAGAGAAAGAGGAAGAGAAGCACACAAAGAAGAGATTTTTTTCCTTGTGGTGGTCACGACAACAAGGGGAAGGGCTTCCCCTTATTGGCGGCGGCAAAGAGAGAGGGGAGAGGGAGAGGAGAAGAGAAATTAGGTTAAAGTTTTCCAAAAACCTTATAAGCTAATTAATGATCTCATGTGTATAATCTTCTCTCAACCATATCAATATATAACCTGTTGGTTGCTACTCGGAAAACCTATAGGTTCCACTGTACAAAAATTTTGTACAAAGGTCTGAACCTTTTCCTAGCTACCATGTGTTCTTTTAAATTAAATTTTGGATCGCCTGCGGAACTTAACACGTTTGATCCAAAACTTAATCTATTTGTTCTTTTAGGTTTTGACTTGGATGTCCTGCGGAACTTTACACGTTCGACCCAAGTCTCCTTAAGTTATTAATTCCATTAAATATTAATTTCCATAATTGGTTCCCAGTACTGACGTGGCGAGGCACATGGCCTTCTTGGATATGGGAGCAACCACCACCGACTAGACAAAACCTTTTATAGAAAGCTAATATTTAATTTCCTAAAATAACTTTAGGTTAACCAAAGAGAACAATCAAATCACAAGGAAAAGAAAAACAAAAGAACACAGCATCGAAAAAAACATATTCGAAATTCTAGAACGTAAGCCTCTTGTATTTGGTATTATTTCCATAAATAACTAGCATGATGCGGAAATAAAAATTACTAGTTATACCTTGTAGAAAAACCTCTTGATCTTCTACCGTATTCCTCTTCTAACCTCGGACGTTGTGTGGGCAACGATCTACCGAGATGAGAAACCACCAACCACCTTCTTCTCCTCCAAGCAAGGTTCGGCCACAAAGGAAGAACTTCACCAAAGAAGAAAACCAAAATACTAACCAAGCTTCAAGAGATGCTAGCTTTCTCTCTTTCTTCTTCTTCTTCTAAGTAGTATCCGGCCACCACAAGAACTCCAAGAGGGATGAAGTATTCGGCCACCACAAGAGGAAGAGAGGGAGAGGATGATGGCCGGCCACAACACGAAGGAAAAGAGGGAGAGAAAACAATAGAGGTTGTATCTCATGAAGGCACCCTCACCCCTTCTTTTATATTCCTTGGCCTAGGCAAATTAGGAAATTTAATTACAATAAAATTTCCTCAATTTCCTTGATATGATTTAATTGAGAAAAATAAAATAAAATTTCCCAAATAAACCTACATTGGCCGGCCACATCATTGGAGAACAAATTGGACAAGTTTCAATCAACAATTAAAACTTCCTAATTTGTTTTCGGAAATTTTAAAAAATAAAATTTCTCTTTAAAAATCTCTTCATGGTTGATAAAAGGAAATTTCTATAATTTTAATTTTATCAACATGTGAATAATTTTAAAGAGAAAATAAAATATCTCACCAATCTACAAATAAGGAAAGAGATCTAATCTCTTTCTTTAATCTTTTGTAGATCTTTTATAAGAGAGATATTTTAATTTAAATTCTCTTTAATAAATTATTTCTTCCACATAATAAAAATTAAAATTAAAATTCCTTTTTAATTTAATTTGGCCGGCCCCCACTAGCTTGGGTTCAAGCTAGGGCCGGCCACCCAAATTCATACCTAGGCCGGCCCTAGCTTGTTCCCAAGCTAGCTTGGCCGGCCCCTATTGGGTGGGTATAGAACTCTATAAATAAGAGGCTATGATAGGGACCGAGAGGAGGAATTGGTTTTGGTCTCCCGATAAAATTAAGCATCCCGTGTTCGCCCCGAACACACAACTTAATTTTATCAATGATAATTCATTCCACTAGAGAACTATCATTGAACTACCGCACCAATCCCAAATTACATTTTTGGGCTCTTTCTTATTATGAGTGTGTTAGTCTCCCTGTGTTTAAGATATCGAATGTCCACTAATTAAGTGAGTTACTGACAACTCATTTAATTAATATCTAAGTCCAAGAGTAGTACCACTCAACCTTATTATCATGTCGGACTAAGTCCACCTGCAGGGTTTAACATGACAATCTTTATGAGCTCCTCTTGGGGACATTATCAACCTAGTATCTCTAGGACACAGTTTCCTTCTATAATCAACAACACACTATAAGTGATACCATTTCCCAACTTATCGGGCTTATTGATTCATCGAACTAAATCTCACCCATTGATAAATTAAAGAAATAAATATCAAATATATGTGCTTGTTATTATATCAGGATTAAGAGCACACACTTCCATAATAACCGAGGTCTTTGTTTCTTTATAAGGTCAGTATAAAAGAAACGACCTCAAATGATCCTACTCAATACACTCTAAGTGTACTAGTGTAATTATACAGTCAAGATAAACTGATACCTAATTACACTACGACCTTCTAATGGTTTGTTCCTTTCCATTTTGGTCGTGAGCTACTGTTTATAATTTATAAGGTACTGATAACATTATCTTCTGTATGTGACACCACATACTATGTTATCTACAGTATAAATTAATTGAACAACTACAACTAAATGTAGACAATTTGACCAAATGTGATTCTTTATTCAAAATGAATGTTTACAAAGCTTAGGCTTTCAGTATACACTCCAACATAACCCTCATTAATGAGTTGAATTATAAAGTCCAAATCTAACCCGTTATCCCTTAACTAAAAATTAGCTCATTATCTCCTTAGTTTGGTTCACAACTAAACCAAGTTGGTTTATAACTAATTCATGATTAAACCAAATATGGTCCAACTCTTCCAAAAGAGATGTGGCCCATCCATGCTTCCATTGCGACAAATATTTCCATATTTGTCTTATGTGTGGTCCAACAAAAAATTTATCTCTTGATCTAAGAATCTTATTCTTTAATTTTTTTTACATCTTTTAGAGACTTGTTAGTGCATGTGACCCAATAGGTTCTCGGTTTATCTTGGTCGTTCATAATTAACTACTTAATTATAGAACGATCATGAGTGACACTGATGAGGCGAATCTGTCACATCCGCTAATCAAATTGTACAAATGTATATATTCACTGAACCCCTTAATTTCACAATAATGTTGTAGTAACGAGCCCAGGATCGATCCGAGGAACCAACGGTAGAATGTAATTTAGGATTGTCTTTTATTCCTATTTTTTTGGGGTTTTCGATATAAAAATGGAGTTGGGGGGATTTAAACTTTGAATCTAAATCTAACAAAGGAAAAACACAGCAATTAAGAAATTAATCTAAAGCAATAGTGAAATCTACTTGTGTGCCAATGAACACTTATGTGCCAACAATCAAACCCAAACGCATTGTCACTCTACGTTTTGATTAAATTATTAACACACACTTAAACTAAATATGAAATTACAAGACAAAAATAAAATTTAATCTAAAGCATGATTTAAACCCTAATTTGGAACTTAAACTCTAAACCCTTAACCAAGCATCAAGTTAACTTAAACTAAGCTTCAATTAAGTAATGAAATACTAAATTACTGCTAAAAACATAACAAACAATTAATGAATCCAATCTAAGCTATAAAACAGAAATGAAAAAGAACTAAAATGAAATAAAATGGTAAACCAATCCATTCTCACAATCAATCTCACCAAAATTCACACTCAAGCCGTCACACAAGAGGCCAAAATCGAGACCACCCAATTTCGGACCTCAGTGGAGCATCTAAGCTGCGTATCAGCTCAAGGAAGGTTCAAAAACGCCGACGGACCACCCCCGACGAGCTGAAACAACCCTAAACCCAAGAAAATGCCGAAAATCTGGAAATCTGCCTCTGGATCTGATGGAAGGCTATGGAATGCGGATGGGCATCGGATGAAGCTCAATAACGGCGGCGGACCACCTCCAAGCGTCACTGATGGGAATCGGAGCGCAGATTTGGAAGACCACCTCCAAATCTGGCGAAAACAGAGAAGTCGCCGTGAGCAGATTTTCCGCCGGAGAGAACACTCACCGGTGCTCCAGATGATCGGGATGAGCTGCTAAGAAGTCTTCCACCAAGGTAGAAGCTCGGGAGGATGATCGGAGAAGGAATGGCGGTCGGAATCCACTGGAAATCTCGCGGGACGCGGCGCTGTGCGCGGAGGAGTCGACGACGGAGAAAGGCACTGTAGCTTCTCATTTAAATCAGATCTGGATCTGATCGGACGGCTGAGATTGATTCCGGGCTAAATCAATAGTGAAATGTCATCCAAAATCCGATCCGAAGGTACTGATGTTGGTCTAGGGGTCTGGATCTACCCTCCCGTAGGTCGGATCGATCAGATCATCACTGGATAGCCCAGATCTGCACAGTCTTCAATGAACGACCCAAATTAATTCGGGCTGGATCAATGGCTGGATGAACTCAGATCTGGATCAAAACTTCTAGATATTCATAAATGGCTTAGATCTGCTCCCCATTAAGTTTGATCGGCCAGATCTTCAACGGATGGTCCAGATCTGTCCTATTCTTGATGAACGGCCCAAATCGACCCAAAGCTTGATCTTCTTGTTTCAACTATGATTCGAGCCCAATTTCGGTCCAAATAGATCCAAATCTAAGATCCTTTGATGCCTACAAAATAAGAATCAAATATTAGTATCAAATAACACAAAAAATAATATCATTTGCAATTAAGTCCAAAAATACACACTATGCACAAAATGTGATGTAACCATGATTTACCTATAAAATCAACCTCAAAACCATGCATAAATGAATCAAAATAATGCAGTAAAATCATGGTTATCAAATCCCCCACACTTAGTCTTGAACGCCCCGTGAAAGTAAAGAAACTAAAAATCATCTCCATAGAAAATTTCCTAGCAATACCTAAAAGATAGTAAAAAGAGTTTAACTAAGATCATCTTAAAGATCACAAACAATCATGAATACAATCCAAGCACTAATCAGTAGGTATGATAGTTTCAATCCAATTGAAAAATTAAGCAAGTTGCAATCTCATAAGGGATTTACCTATTCTAGCTCTCACACTCAAAATTGCATATAAGTGGAGCTCTCTCAATGCAACTCACAACATTTCACTACCATAAGCTTGCTTATTTTCTAATTCTCCACCACTATAAACATAGCATACATGAATCAAAAGGATTTAATCAACAAGAATTGAAATAGAAGCAAAAAAAAACAATTGAAATGGATGAAATAGGCAAAAGAAAAGGCATTAATGAAGAAAATTAGAAGATGAGAGTATTGGAGGAGTATACTTGATGAGTTGACCATTTTGATGTGAAAAGAGATGAATACCATTTGTTTTTATCAATTCAAAATGCCAAGCTAACCTCCCCTCCAATTTAATAACAAACCAAAAATCTTGATACTCTTCCTTCACCTTTGATACTCTTTTGATGTGCCACATTTTTTTCCTTTCCTTCACTGTGTTTACTGAATTTCCACTTCAATTCTATCACTTCAAAGCTAAAACCATCTCACAATAATTAATCAACAAGAACCCCCTCCTCCACACTTAAAATTTGGCCGTCTCGGACAATAAAGAATCACATGCTTTCCAATTCTTAACACACTTCAAAAACCACTGTTTACTCTGTTACTGCTGCAGAATTCTTTACTTTCTCTGCATATCCGAATACAACATGAACAAATAGCATTACAAATTGGGCATTTAACTTGGATTAGTCACTGTCCAAGAAGTACATAAGAGAAGGTGGCACAAAATATGATTGGTAGTGCATATTCTGAAATCTGAAATTTAAATTTGCAAACAGATTTTCAGAAATTCATTGTCATTATCACAGCTTCAAATCTGATAAGTGATTCCATTATCCAGCATAATTCATTTTCAGAATTGGAAAGAAAGAAACACCAAATGATAATAAAAGAACAAAAGCTTCACAAAATTCTGTTTCAGCCAATGGCAGCATCATTTTTCTGTTCTGTTTCTCTCTAGTAATCTGTTTCCAAATTAATCTGTTGAACATGATCAACTGAATTGAGCAGAATTCACAGAACTGTAGCATAAAAATCAGATTCTGCAACTTTTTCAATCAACAACTACTTGCAGATTTTCAATCAAACAGATTTTTACAGATTCTGTTCAGTTCTGTAAAATTCTGTTCTTTAGTGTCCAGAATCCTATACAATGAAATTTAAACACCACGTGAAGCTCTGAAAAATAGTCAATTGATAATGAATCGAAATGACTTTAATATCAGTCATCTCAGATCAGTAATAGCCAGAAAACTTGGCACACGAAAATTGAATGTCCTACTTGAGTATCACCCTCTAATCTTTCCTTCCAACAGAACCTTGGAATTTATACTTGGCCGGATTTTGAAGAAACTGTAATACCTTTCAATATCTACCCAATTTACTCTCAATCTCAATTACTTTCTTACACTTCTTAGGCTTGGAGACACTGCAACATCAATTCCAAAAATCAGATCTACCTATTGCTGATGTCTCTACTCTTCCTTTGAATGAATGACCTCACTTGCAATTTTGAAGATCAGCAGGAATCAGAATCATAGTTCTGTTTGCAAAAATTAGCTTCAACAACACAATTTGGCACACTAACACTTAAGTTGGTACATTCTTTCACTCCTTGTTTATCTTGTATACTTCATTTGAAGAAAAGTTCTATTATCACATATGTCAAGGCTTCAACTTCCATTTCAAAACTTCCTCAAAAACAGCAACAATAATGTTTCAAAGACTGAGCTTTCACTTCACATAAGACATAGTTCATTAATATCCTAATGTTTATCACATAAATCCACAAGACAAGCTGAAAATTTCCGAAATCAGGTTCAATTCAAGGTCCCTTTCTGTTCTGTTCCTTCTTGTTGTTCCATTTCTACATTTAAACTTCAAAAGACTGAGCTTTTACCACTATTCCTTCATGTGTATTTAACACTTGTTCCGTGGTTGAATGGAAAATAATTTCATCTATGTAATCTATGCAACACTTCCTTTTCCATACATTTCATTTTCTTCCACAGATTTCTACATTTCTACAGCTTTAAAGAATTGTTCCTACTCTTCAGCCATAGCTTTTGAAAACTCTATCTAGTAAACTCATATAAGTCATAGAAACACAAAGGCACCATTTGTTACTGCAAATCCCAAAGCTTCACTTAAACTTCTTAATAGTTTAAATGCTACTTCTGATTTTTGATACATCTTGGCACATAAACAATTCTGATCTTCTCTATTACTGCATTAAGTTTCAATTTCAAGAATTCTGTTCTGTTCAAAGTTGTACCTACTGAGAATTTTCAGTTGGCGCATGAATTTGGAACTAAAGAAATCAGCAATTCAAGTTGTTAGCAGCACCATCTTTTTCTTTCCATTAGAAACTCAAGATCATTATTGAAAATTTGATTTCAGCAATCTGATTTGTTACTCAGCTTTTGGTACTTTCAGCAGTTTTAACATTTCTGTTTTGCCACTTGTTTGGTACACATTTTAAACCACTGTCCTTCCTTATCTGAATTCCCACAAAACACATGCTGCAATATCAGTGACAATAATGCTGATAAGAACAACTTTAACAGTTTGCACAAGAAATACAATCCAATGCAACAACCAACTTTATCAACAGCAGCCATTTCTACATCAATTTCCTATCTATAACTCCATAGCCAACATCCAAATCCTTCCTAATACTTTGCAGCTATCAGCCTTTCGAAAACCAGCAGAATTGAAAATGTATTAATTGCCTATAGAACTTCACAGATTCAACTTGGTTTTATACTGCATTTCAGGTTTCCACCTTCAATTCCTTCCAATCGAAAAGTTCAGAATTCCAACAACAAAATGCAAAAATCAAATTCTCTGCTTTTCTTTTCTTCTTTTCTGTTTTCTTCCTCCCAATGGTTTGATACCCACAATAGATTGTAGAATATTGCAATTCATGAGTTCCCTTACTGCTGAAACTATAGCATTCTTCATTTCAAATTTCATTCCTGTGTTTGTACAGATTTCAGCTTAACAAAGATTCCCATTCAGCATAGAATGAATAAGAATTGAATTTCAGTTGTTGATGATCAGAATAATTCAAGTTTTCAGCAGCAAACCTTCAAAACTCCTCACATCTTTAATCATCTACTTGTCTCCTGCATCAACTTATCACTTCCAGCAACTTGAGATTTCAGAATTTCAGCCTTCTTTACTCTTAATTAGTCAGACTATAGAATATATCTATAAGCACTTAATGAACAAGTTTGTAGTGGGAAGACTTCAGCTTCATAAAGATTTGCAGAAAAGACAAGACCTTCAAAAGTCAAGTTCAGAACTTAAAACTGATTTCCGGATTCTGATTTTCTTCCTTCTGTTCATCATCAGAGTTTTTCTATAGGACTACACAATCATTTAAGTCCAAGGACAGCTTGATTTCACTCTTGTTTCAGTTTACAAAATCACTTAGAAGGCTCACTGCTCAAGGTACCAATTTTTTTGATCCAATATTGATCCAGTAGCTTCAAGAGCTCATTCTTTCAATTCTGTTTTTGAATTTCTTGCTTTTTTTTCAATCATTCCTCATTCTGAAATTCTGTATCAAATTTTGTAGATGCCATGGCAGCAAGAATACTTTTTGTTTCAGCACTAAACGGAATTTAACTTGAGTTTCACATAGGTTTTAAGGCTATTCTTGATTTCCGGCACAAAATGCTATGGAGATATGCAAAATCTGCATTTCTCCACATCCTCCAAAAGCTATAGCAAAACTCATATCCAGCAACTCCAAATATAAACCAAGATTTAAGCATTTTCAAAACCTTCTTGCCACAAAGTCTTGAATGGAACAACATAGTATCAAGTCTCTAAATCCCAAGCAATTGTAACTTGCTCTTGACATGATAAAACTCAAGGAATTAATTCATTTAGCATACAATCATTCATAGCAATATTTTCATCATTTTACTTTCTAGAACAGTAGCACTCCAACCTGAAAAACCTTAAGCATTTAACTACATTTCATCTTCCCAAAACTTCATCTTTGGCTCGAATTTGAATCCTGTCCATTAACAAATGAATCCAAGAATTCAAAAGCTCTAAACATCTCCCCCACACTTAATCCATTGTCCATCTAGTCAATACAACTCATCAAGAATTCAACCAATACTCCCAATAGAAACATATCAAGCAAAGATGATCAAAGGTTAAAATGCTAGAGGAGAGGAGGATGTTTCAAGAAAATTATGGAGAAAGAAATTAGAATTTATGATAGAATAAAAATGACAAATATCCTTTCTTTTCATGGATACATATGCTATTGTGACTTTGAAAAGAATCTAAGCAAATTCTAGAGTTCAATTGTTGTAAATGCATGCCACACAAAAGAATATAATCGTGTATAGACTTAAAGTGGTCCTCTCTAGGTATTTTTATGCAATCAAGCTTAATTAATCAAAATGGAATCCACCACCAAATTAACCAATATAATGCAAGAAAAGCATCAAATCATATTAAATGACCTAAAATTGATGGTCAAATTTAAGAGACTTTTACCATCTTAAAAGTATCACTAAACAATTCATGGAGACTTTTATTCAAATTGAAATTGCTATGTATGCTAAACAAAATGCAAAGAGTATAAAACTAAAGAAACGTATAACAAATTTATTAACAAAGCATGACTAAAAATTCAAAAGCAAGCTAAATCGGAACCAACTCCCCTTTAATTCCCGGTGGCTGAAGAAGATCTAGAAGAAGAAGCCACCCCGGAAGTGGAGTAATCATGGTTCCACTTAAATTCTTTTTATTCATCCTTTTTCCCTTGAAAACTTTTTCCGGAGGTCGTAGACGGTTCAGTTTTAATACCCACTCCGGAAGCTTATGTTCTCCTACAACATCAATAAAACAAAACACCTCCCACACACATGTGCGGCAAAAAGAAAATAGGAGAATATCAGTGTGGTTTAAAGATATTTCAAGAAATGAATAACAACTAATAAAATCAACAAATGGTACCTCTATAAAATTCTCTGAAAAATTACACAAAATACTCACCTTGTCATCTTGAGAGGTACCTGGAGTGGTGATTGTTACCTCTTTTTCATCAAGAAAATGCTCAGACTCTAGTTCTGGTAAATGTACATCTTTATGTAGTGATTCCTGGGTGCTTGGCTCCATAGCACAAGTCCCTACACTTACATCTTCAATTCTTGGTGATTCTTGAGGTAATGCTTCCAGTAAGCATTCCCCTACACATAAATTATCTTCTGCAACAAGACCTGCATCATTCACATCATCTAAAGCAACACTATTAGTAGAATCAGAAATCTGAACAACTACATCATCGCAACAAGACCTGCATCATTCACATCATCTAAAGCAACACTATTAGTAGAATCAGAAATCTGAACAACTACATCATCACAAATAAAACTAGAAAATTGTTGTGAAGAAATAGAAGTAGTGTCAGGCCTGACAAGATCTCCACAATCCACCTCTTCACTGGCTCTTTGTGCTTGTAACTGATTAATAGATGATGCTATCTGATCTAACTGACTCTGTATATTCTGTATCCTTGCAAATTGCTGCTCTTGATGCTCTCTCATTTGTTGCATAACTTCATTGCATTTCCACATTGATTCTTCAATTTGTTCTTGTGCATCCTCATACCTATTCCGTTGCTCCATAGGTAGGTAGGACTGAGATTCAAGCTGATAAAACTGAGTCTGAGGTTGATAATTATAATTCTCTATCCCATCTCCAAAATACGGATAATATGGATCCATGGTCAAAAAAAAATTTTCTGTTCTTACACTGAAAACACTAGCAAATAAAATTAGAAGATTCAGGAACAAATAAAATCAAACACATGGATATATAAACATGAAAGCAATCAAAACAATCCTAAGATTACCAAACATTACATATTTTAAAGTGCTCCCCGTCAACGGCGCCAAAATTTGATATTATAAACTTTTGCAACTGTCACTTGCGCTAATATCAAATTAATAAATGTATATTCCACTGAACCCCTTAATTTCACAATAATGTTGTAGTAACGAGCCCAGGATCGATCCGAGGAACCAACGGTAGAATGTAATTTAGGATTGTCTTTTATTCCTATTTTTTTGGGGTTTTCGATATAAAAATGGAGTTGGGGGGATTTAAACTTTGAATCTAAATCTAACAAAGGAAAAACACAGCAATTAAGAAATTAATCTAAAGCAATAGTGAAATCTACTTGTGTGCCAATGAACACTTGTGTGGCAACAATCAAACCCAAACGCATTGTCACTCTACGTTTTGATTAAATTATTAACACACACTTAAACTAAATATGAAATTACAAGACAGAAATAAAATTTAATCTAAAGCATGATTTAAACCCTAATTTGGAACTTAAACTCTAAACACTTAACCAAGCATCCAATTAACTTAAACTAAGCTTTAATTAAGTAATGAAATACTAAATTACTGCTAAAAACATAACAAACAATTAATGAATCCAATCTAAGCTATAAAACAGAAATGAAAAAGAACTAAAATGAAATAAAATGGTAAACCAATCCATTCTCACAATCAATCTCACCAAAATTCACACTCAAGCCGTCACACAAGAGGCCAAAATCGAGACCACCCAATTTCGGACCTCAGTGGAGCATCTAAGCTGCGTATCAGCTCAAGGAAGGTTCAAAAACGCCGACGGACCACCCCCGACGAGCTGAAACAACCCTAAACCCAAGAAAATGCCGAAAATCTGGAAATCTGCCTCTGGATCTGATGGAAGGCTATGGAATGCGGATGGCATCGGATGAAGCTCAATAACGGCGGCGGACCACCTCCAAGCGTCACTGATGGGAATCGGAGCGCAGATTTGGAAGACCACCTCCAAATCTGGCGAAAACAGAGAAGTCGCCGTGAGCAGATTTTCCGCCGGAGAGAACACTCGCCGGTGCTCCAGATGATCGGGATGAGCTGCTAAGAAGTCTTCCACCAAGGTAGAAGCTCGGGAGGATGATCGGAGAAGGAATGACGGTCGGAATCCACTGGAAATCTCGCGGGACGCGGCGCTGTGCGCGGAGGAGTCGACGACGGAGAAAGGCACTGTAGCTTCTCATTTAAATCAGATCTGGATCTGATCGGACGGCTGAGATTGATTCCGGGCTAAATCAACAGTGAAATGTCATCCAAAATCCGATCCGAAGGTACTGATGTTGGTCTAGGGGTCTGGATCTACCCTCCCGTAGGTCGGATCGATCAGATCATCACTGGATGGCCCAGATCTGCACAGTCTTCAATGAACGACCCAAATTAATTCGGGCTGGATCAATGGCTGGATGAACTCAGATCTGGATCAAAACTTCTAGATATTCATAAATGGCTTAGATCTGCTCCCCATTAAGTTTGATCGGCCAGATCTTCAACGGATGGTCCAGATCTGTCCTATTCTTGATGAACGACCCAAATCGACCCAAAGCTTGATCTTCTTGTTTCAACTATGATTCGAGCCCAATTTCAGTCCAAATAGATCCAAATCTAAGATCCTTTGATGCCTACAAAATAAGAATAAAATATTAGCATCAAATAACACCAAAAATAATATCATTTGCAATTAAGTCCAAAAATACACACTATGCACAAAATGTGATGTAACCATGATTTACCTATAAAATCAACCTCAAAACCATGCATAAATGAATCAAAATAATGCAGTAAAATCATGGTTATCATGCAGTAATTTCACAACGATCATGCAGTAAATCTCGGTTTATCTTGGTCGTTCATAATTAACTACTTAATTATAGAACGATCATGAGTGACACCTAGCAGTACATCATGATCCCCAATTAGCCGAAAAATCATATCTCAGTGAGTCGTGCCTCGTTCCTTTCACTCATCTTATGCCCATTTAGTTTAGGACATGGTCTATGTGTCTTGTCCCCACTAGGCTGACTACATTACACCTAGCTCAAGTAATATTTCCTCGTTCTACGGATTCAAATTACTCGTACATGTGTACAAGAGTCTCACACTCTTAACATGTGATATTTTGGCCAAAGACTTTGAGTAATAATCCTAACGAGTGGTCATAGGGTATATGTCGCATCGCAAGGAACGGTGAATCTTCTGTGGGCTATCCAAACACCTTTGGGCACTTCAACTTATACCCAATCATCCCGGGTCTATACCTCAATGAGATGCTTACTTAAGATGTCAAAGTATAAGTCTCCATGACCAAGATGACTTGTATATCTCAAGTCAAAAGAAACTTGCACTCGTGCTGCAGTAAGAACTTCACAGACATATCTATATATATGTAGAGAACCATATGAAGTTTTACAAAGAGAGACTCCAATGAACTAGTTACCATAACCAGTATCCATGTTTAACTCTTGACATCCCAATGTCTCTAGCCAGTGAGAAAATAGCTATTTGACCGAACCAAGGAGTATAACCCGTGCTAGTCTTATAGAATTGATGATATTCGAATGTATCAATTCGACGACTAGGGCACACTACAAGAAAATCCTCATTAAACAACACTCAAATGACAACGATTTTATACTAAATCATTGTTTTTTTCCTTTTAACAACGATTTTAATAAAAATCATTGTCTTTTAGCAATTTTTTTGGCCTACGACAATGGTTTTTAAAAATCGTTGTCTATTTATGTTGTTTTGGGGCTACGACAACGGTTTTTAAAGGCTACGACAATAGTTTTTGAAAACTGTTGTCTATGTACATTTTTTTGGGATTATGATAATGGTTTTTGAAAATCGTTGTCTATTAATTGTTGTTGAATACCGTTGTTTTTTTTTCTTTCGCTGCTTTTTCCCCTTCGCAATTTTTTGCCGCTGCGTTTTGTCTTTCCCTCTCTCTGAAATTTTTTGCCGCCGCATTCCGCCCCTTTACCTTCTCGATCCCTAAACCTCTCACTTGCTCTCTCGTTTTCTATGGTGATGTTGAGCGCACGGCTGTGGGATTGGAGTAGAATGGAAAGATAGAAGAAGGCTTAGAGGTTTTCAATGCTCGGCGATCTCTGTCGAGGCATCCTAAACCTCATCGCGTACCTCTGATCTGCAACCACGGATCGTACCAACGGCGACCTCGACGACCTTGGAAGACTGCCGCATCCTCCAATCATCCCTAGTGCGACGTCTCCCATAGAGAAGGAAACTCCTTTATGGTATATCGATTCCTCCTTCGTTATTGTCCGATCACTTTTCTCATGAGATATTTTCCGGTTAAATCGAATAATTTATGGGTATGCAACCACTTCATGGCACTTGGCTGATACCGATGGATTTTTTTTTGCTACAATAATCGTTATCGATGATTCTTTGGTGATGAGTTTAGTAATGATTCATTTGTTTTGATTAATTTTTTTTTTGAGATACCAAGTGGCTTTCCTTTTGAGATCCAAGATGAGAAGGGAATGAACACTGTTACTCTGAAGAGAAACTATCATGGAGAGAGAGTATCGAGGTCATAGTTTCCATGCCTAGCTTATGAAGAGAAACTATCATGGCTTGCCTATGAAGGACCTGATTTCAGGTTTGTATTCTTTTCCTTCATTTTGTTATTTTGTATGATTATGTTAAGGAACAACAATAAAATATTTTTTTTTGTACAGTGATCTGGATGAGAATCTGTAGAAATTCTTTCACAAGTATCTAGAGATAAGAGGAATTTCCCCTTTGACAACCAATTTCCTGCATGAGTACATGATAAATAAAGACAATCGTGAGTAATTGCGGTGGTTGAAGAATTTGAAGCATTTTATCCAAAAGTAGAATGTTTCAAAAAATTTCAATAGATTTTCATTTAATATAGTTTTATCCCGAACTCATGATTCTTTATTAAGTTTTACTACCAATGTGATGTATGAGTTGTTTCTAGATGGTTCAGTGTAGGGAAAGATGATACTTGACAATTGTATGCATTTGCCACTTCTTGACATGTGAATGTCCTTGTAGATGAGGCAACAGGGCGATTTACAATACTTTAGACCAGCTCTTTGTGTAGTATGCAAACCAAACGCCAAAGATGTTGCAACAATTCTATATTTAAACATGACTAACCAGCCATCTAATTGAATTAACTCTCTAGCTTGATTGGTTAGGAGTTTATATATATATATATATATATATATATATATATATATATATATATATATATATATATATATATATATATATATATATATATATTTATTGATTGTCATTTGAATGATCTAAGCTAATCTTATTACTTCATATCTTGTTCTAAACTTTGTAGAAAATGGTAAATGGTGGGAGAGTGAATAGTTGGACATGTATCAATTTTGCAAAGAATGTGCGAGATAATTTGGCTAGGGGGTTTTGTCATGAGCTTGCTCAGATGTGCCAGGTATCAGGAATGATATGACTTCAACATTTTTACTATAACATATGATTTACTACATGCAACATAATTCTTAATTATCTTATATGAGGAAAAACCACATAGATCATTATTTTTATCTACATATTTTATAGGAATTTTCTCTAGATCCGGTGCTTCATCCTCTAACTGCTCGGCCTGATCATGTTGAAAGAGCGCTTTCAGCACGCTATCATGATGTAATGACTATACTCCAACCTTAGGGAAAGGAGCTTGATTTGCTCATTGTAATATTGCATGATAATGATGGTTCTCTTTATGGTATGATATCTTTCTTGCACTTGATCTTGTTCGACACAACTTGATATCTTTGCTTGTTGATAAATATCAATTGGTTGAACCTTTTAGCTTTAATTTTTTTCCCTTTCCTTGTTCGCTTTATTATTATATGCCATAGTTATTACAGGTGATTAAAAGTAGATATGTGAGACTGACCTTGGTTTAGTTTCACAATGTTGCTTGACAAAACATGTTTTCAGGATGAGTAAATAGTACCTTGCCAATGTTGGCCTCTAGATCAATGGAAAGGTGAGTACGTCTGTACGTGGAAGGTGGATCTATTTTTCTTGTTCTGCTTTGTGTTACTAAGGCTTGATTCATAGGTTGGAGGAAGGGACACAATTCTTGTCGATGCATTGTTAAGGCGCATTCCTCTTGTTAACGACTGACCAGCTATAATATTTGGTGCTGACGTAACACATTCTCATCCTAGGGAAGATTCAATCCCTTCTATCGTAGTTGTAAATAATTTTGTTAATCTTCATTTCTTAGTCTATGTATAGTTGCCTTGATGTATCCTTACTTTTACATGCAATGTATTAATATTTCATTTAGACAAGAAATTGCTAGAATCAATATAAAAATTTTGTTGGCTTAATGTAAAGTTTGTTCTTTATAATCAAATTTAATTGCATGATTTATTATCCTTTCTCTTTTTTTATCAAATACAATTACTTAAATGAGGGTTAGTTTACATTGTTTAAAGTTCAGACATGTTTGTATTGTAATGCTTCATAGTAAAATAAAAAACCTAACTAGTTGAGGGGATAATGACCTTGTTTTGGATATTTTTATCTTCTAATGTATGTTTATATTTTGCAGGTTCTATTGGCAAAGTTTCCTAGCGTGCCACCAACGTTCCAAGTAACATCAAATGTTGTCCAGGATTTGACAATTACAAGTAATATTCACTCAACAATCTATATTTCTTTATCTATTTTTTTTCATAATTAATTAAATGCATTAGTTGAACATAACAATTAAAATAGACTTATATGGAACATGTTAGTCCATGTTCCCGTATGAATTGCACTTTTATTTGAAACAGAAATTCTTATACACATGTTGATCCTTGTTACTAGTGTTGTCAAGCACTAACATTGCAAAATAGTATGACAATTGACAATCAAGACTACATGGAATAATATCATCCTCAAAGGTACACGCAATTGCTGTATAAGGTTTATACACGCACTTGCTGTAAAATTTTAGTATGAAAATAAGCTCATTATAATTTTTCATACGGATTGAACTTCCTTAATTAGTATTACTCCAAAAAAGACATATTTGCATTATCTGCATAAATGCAGCAGATTCATGTCTACAAAAATGATTTGCTCCTATTTATAGAAAATATGACCATGTTAGTTGCAACTCGCAAGAATTGATTCTATTTTCATTGGATTATAATTTCTTTAGCGGGATTGGCCATATGTGATACACGTTCATGTTTGCAAATTTCATACTTCTCCTTGATGTATTTATTGGACTGCTACTCCAGATGCTTCCAAAGCTTATTTCTGCCATGAAGGGAAGTCGCGCACAGCATGGTTCACCATCGAACTTCAAGTTACATGTGAAATGGGCTCTTCATGTCTATGATTCACCATGCACCTTACTATCACACACTGTGAAGAAGAATCACCATCAACTTCCCAAAGCAAGGAAAAATTATTACAACAAGCACAAGACCAAGTCAGCTCGAGGAAATAACAATGATAGAAGAACTGCAAATAGGAGCCCGACTAACTATAAGACTGAGTCCTTCAACACAAGGTTTACAACAAGCACAAGACCAAGTCAGCTCGAGGAAGTAACCGTTGTCTTTTCATACTATTGGGATAAATTTTATTTGAACATGAGATATGTTTCTTCTTTTGTCATTGTAATTCTTGTATAACTAACATTTTGAATGATATTGATGTGGGGAATATTCTTTCTTGATTATGATTCTTTATTATATATTTAAATTGAAATATGATATATTAGTATTAAAAGATAATAATTTAAAAGACAACGGTTTAAAACCGTTATTGTTGTCTATCCCCCTCAAAGACAACGGTTAAAAACTATTGTCGTAGCCCCAAAAATGATTATAACTGGCAGTGTTATTAAAAATGCTCTAAATAACAACGGTTTTAAACCGTTGTCTTTTCATTCAAAGATAACGGTTTAAAATCATTGTAGAACAACGGTTTAAAACCGTTGTTGTAGCCCCTACTTTTAACAACACTGCCAATTACAACGGTTTTAAAGGGCCTACGACAACGATTTTTAACCGTTGTCTTTTAATATTTTTGTTGTAGTGGAAATTTCAATATATTCATAATTGCACATGTAGAGATAATTACTAGTTGCAATTCAATCATAAATTTTTTCATGCTATGAATTATATTACGGGTATTCAGTAAATAAGTTTAAGACAATCAAACATATAATACACACTCAAATAGTGAATCTATACTTATCAAATAAATAAAAAAAATCGTAAGGTGATTGCCTTAGGATATCCCTTAAATTCTAACATATCTCGGCCAAGCGAATTCCGGTCGCCCTATAGTGGGACCTATCTGCATATCTCATCGTACCCTTTTGAGGTTTGTACCACTTGTTGGGATGTATACTATAAGCCTAGCTTTTGTATGAACATCTGTTTTAAAATATTTTGAAATGAGAATCGCTTTGGTCAAATGTTTGCATTTTATATTTATATATATGCAGTTGTCCATTTAATTTATATTGTAGATAACATGATGTGTGGTGCCACACAGAAGATCATGTTATCGGTTCCTTATAAATTATAAATAGTAGCTCACAACCAAGATGGATTGGGATAAATCATTGGAACAATTGTAGTGTAAGTTGGTATTAGTCTGTCTTGACTATAAAATTACACTAGTACACTATGTGTGTATTGAGTAGGACCGTTTGAGATTGTTCGATTTGTACTGACTACATAAAAGAACAGAACCTCTGTTATTATGGATGTACGCCCTTTTAATCCCTATATAATAACAAGCACGTATACTTAGTATTTATTTCTTTAACTTATCAATGGGTGAGATTTATTCGTTAAATTAATAGGCCCGATGAGTTGGGAAATAGTACTATTTATATGGTGTGTTGTTGATTATAGAAGGAATCTGTGTCCTAATTATTTAGGTTGATGATGTCCCCTTGAGGAGCTCATAAGGATTATCATGTAAACCCTACCAGTGGACTTAGTCCGACATGATAATAAAGTTGAGTGATACTACTCTTGGAATTAGATGTTAATTAATTGATTTGTCAGTAACTCATTTAATTAACGGACATACGATATCTTAAACACAGGGAGATTAACACATCATGATAAGAAGGAGCCCATATTGTAATATGGGATTAGTGCAGTAGTTCAATAATAACTTTTTAGTGGTATGTGTTATTATTGATGGACTTGGGTTGGGTGTTCGGGCTGAACACAGGAAGCCCAAGCCCATCAGGAGGCCTAAACCAATTCCTCCTCTAGGTCCCTGTTGTAGCCTCTATATAAAGTCTCACATCCACCCACCCATAACTTGGTTTGATTTAACGTAGTTTTGTTTAACTTAACTTGGTTAAACTTGGTTTGGTTTAACTTAACTTGGTTTAACTTGGTATGGTTTAACTTAATTTGGTTTAACTTGGTTTTGGTTTGGTTTAGATTTTTTCTAAACAAAATTCTGTTATTTTTTCTTTCTTTGTAACCGACGGTAAGCCTATAAAAAGGAGTAGGAGGTGCCTCCTAAAATCGAACTTTCTAATATTCTAATTCTCTTCTCTCCTCTATAGGGTCGGCGCCCCCTATCTTATCCTCCTTAGGGACAACACCCCTATCTTCTCCTCCTTAGGGCCAGCGCCCTTCTCTTCCTCTATAGGGTCGGCGCTCCTCTCTCCCCTCATCCTTGGTGGCCAGTGCCCCTCCTCCTTGGTGGCCGACGGATTGGAGAAGAGGAAGAAGAAGAAGAGAATGAAGAAGATTAGAAGATGCCCCACCCTAGAGCCTCCTTTTGTAGTCGACGGTTTGGAAACCGAGAAGAGAAGGAGGGTGGTGTTGTCTTGGTAGATCGTCGCCCACACGACGTCCAAGAAGAGGAGAGGAATACAGCAGAAGATCAAGAGGTCTTTAGCTATAAATAAAAGGTAAAACTAGTTCTTTAATTCCGCTGCATAATTAGTTTGTTTTCTTTGTATCATTTTTGAATACTAACACAAGAGGCCAGCGATATTGTACTTCGATCAAGATGTGCTTTGATCCGTCAAGAACTTGCTTGATTGATCAAACACATGTCTGATCGAACATGCGGGTTGCTAGGAAAAGTTCAGTACTTGTACAATTTTTGTACAAAGAAATTTAAACAGAACGGAATTCCAACGCCTTCACCACTGACAACATAGAATGTCCAGCAGACAAATTGTACTTTAGAAGCTTCCAATTTGTTACGTCAGAGATTCCGGTCGGCCTACAGTGGGACCTATTTGCATATCTCATTGTACCCTTTTGGAGATTTGTGCCACTAGCAACAGAGCATGCCAATCAGACAAATCATACTTTAGAAGCTTCCAACCTGTCACGTCAGAGATTTGTATGCTCACTTAAGCAAATGTGTTAGAGATACCTTTTGACTTGTCTTTTCCTATGATGCTTTGGAAAATGTGCATATACTTTGAGATGCGTGCACAGACACTATAGTGACACTATAAAAAGGGGTTCTCCTCTATGGGCGGAGGTATGTGTTACTTTGCTATTTAACATTTTCATCACTACAGCTTGTCTACTATTCTCTACTGTGCCAAGGACTGACTTGAGTGTCGGAGGGTTAATGCCAAGAACCTCTTCCCGGCCCAGCGCTAATGCTCATTAACTTGAAGGACTGTGTGAAGTGTTCATCTAGTCAACCGCAGAGCCACATCCTCAGCCAACCATTTTCTCCACTTTCAGACAGGATCATATTTGGTATCGTCTATGGAAATGTTGCTTGTCGCCGAAACGTGAAAATGGAGGACGTTGAACGACTCACCACTGTGAAGCTAACTTAAGAAGATTTGGAAATACTGATAAGTGCCCGAGCTGCAAAGATGGTGCAGCAACAACAAGAGACGGTAGCCGACTACTGAGCGTCAAACGACCTTGCTGCATCGGTGACAGGCCAACGCGCTGACCTAAGAGCCCGAGCGAAAGTCCTTGTCGGTCGCAAGCCAAACAACTAGCCGACTGGCGCCTTCCGAGAAGCACCAAACACACCGATCCCATATCATTGGACATTATTCCGCACACTTTTCGAGGAGCAAGGCTGAGCGGAGAGGACTAAGGATCCTCTTAAGAGAACGTGCCCATCCAGGATGGGCAGAAAGGCAAAGCACTCTGACTCGACGACTCTCCTAAGTGGACCAATAGATAGTTCTCCCAAGAAATTCTCGACGATCAGCTGCCACCCCATTTTAGGTCTCTTACGATCGGAGAGTACACAGGGGCAATTGATCCCGAAGACCGTCTGATCAAGTTTGACAACATGGTCACACTCCACTAGTAAACCGACGAAGTCAAGTATCGGGTATTTCTCACTATTCTATCCGAATCAGTGCAAAGGTAGTTCAAGTGCTTGTCGATCAGATCCATCAGCAGTTTCAAGGACTTCCGAACGATTTTCCTATAGCATTTCGCAAGCAGCTGCCACTACCAGAAGATGAACGTGAACTTGTTCGCAGTCAAGCAAGGGCCCAAGGAAGCATGCGACCCTATATTAAGAGGTTTAATCAAGTGGACATGGATGCCCCATCGATCACCCCTGAGATCTTGGTAAGTTTCTTTTCCTAAGGACTTATAGATGACTTCTTTCGCTCACTCATCCGAAAGCCCCCACGAGACTTTGATTATTTGCTCGGGCGAGCTACTAAGTACATCAACGTTGAGGAGGCCCAGTCAGCTTGGAAGAAGGAAGTAATTCCCAAGTCGACGGATGCCCTAGAGTGTTAAGCGGTCCACACCTATCAACCGCCAAAAGGGCCCCGAGCGGGTGCCATTCATCAACATTAGGAGTCTCGAGCCCATGTCGTCTAGCATGTGGAAGCAAAGCGGGCGAAGTCCACTAAGTCCAGATTGTTGGGTTGTAAGGTTGCAAATAAAGTCCAACATTGAAAACACATGGAAAAGATCATGGATTTATAAGGAAAAGATATTTTCATTGGTATTAGGCCTTTTGGGTAGAGCCCAAAAATAAAATCATAAGGACTTAGGTCTAAAGTGAACAATATCATGTCATTGTGGAGATATCTAAATCCCTTTTGGTCTTAAAAATTGATATCAGAACCCGGACTACCAGAAGGTCTAACCGTCGACTGTGCACAAGAGCTATGGTTCAATTGAGCCATGTAAGTAAAATATTAATCTCGAACAAAGGAAGTGGGGACTCCCGTATCTGAATCAAGAGGACCAGACACTAGGTAGAAAGTCCTATTTGCAGCTAGACAAGGAAATCTTAGTAGGTCAGGTGGACCGAGGTGCAGAAAGACCTGGTGGGTCAAGGATCAGACGTGGGAAGTCTGTGGTCCTTCATTTGAGGGGGGATTGTTGGGTTGCAAGGTTGCAAATAAAGTCCCATATTGAAAACACATGGAAAAGATCATGGATTTATAAAGGAAAGATATCTCCATTGGTATGAGGCCTTTTGGGTAGAGTCCAAAAATAAAATCATGAGATCTTAGACTCAAGAGTGAACAATATCATGTCATTGTGGAGAAATCTAAATCCCTTTTGGTGCTAATACTGACTGTGGACCTCGGTCTTCGACTTGCATCATCGCTCGACCACTCATAACACCAGAGATTGCTATCATCTCAAACCCAAGCCATGCCGACCGACTCCACCGAGATTCTACTGTCGATCCCCGTCGCCTGATTGTCACCATCATCGCCAATTGGGGGGACAACACGAGGAGGGTAGGTTAGCCATGGAACAACACCAATCACAGCCCTAGCGAAGAGATTATCAAAGGCCTACCCGGGCATCTGCCAAGCGGACACTCATGTTAGCTCGGGAGGAAGAGAACCGTAGCAATGCCACTCGGGTGTGACATTTACATGATTGCAGGAGGTTCGACCGATGACGATTCTAATCAGGCTCGGAAGTCACATGCTCGGTGATTGGAAATCTATGCTGTCGGGTGCAACAAAGAAAGGGCAGAGGGGTCAGAGATCAGTTTTGTTCCACAAGACCTAGAGGGAGTAGAAGTCTCCCATGATGACGCCTTGATCATCCGAGCAGTAATTGCTAACTATAATATTCACCGCACTTTTGTAGATACAAGTAGCTTGGTGAACATCATATTCAAAAAGACGTTTGATCAACTACAAATTGATTGGAGCGAGCTATAGCCCATGACAACACCTTTATATGAGTTCATTGGCAATGAAGTGTTGCCGATCGGCTAGGCTCGGCTGGCCATATCAATCAGAGAGAAGCCACTCAAGAGGACGAGAACGACAAACTTCATTGTGGTAGATGCTTCGTCTGCTTATAATGTCATCTTGGGTCGACCAGTGTTGAACGAGTTCCGAGTGATCATCTCCACATTCTGCTAAAAGATCAAGTTTCTTATAAATAACTTGGCCGACGATGTTAAAGGCGACCAGCTAGTAGCTTGCCGTTGTTACGCATAAATGGTAAAAATGGAGTCGCTAGTTGCTCGAAAGGCCCAACGGTTGGAGGTAAATACAATTTTAGAGGAGCCTCCCACGCTGGTTTATAAAGAAAAAGAGGAAGTTCAAGTGTATCCCAGTCGACCGGAGGCCACTAAATTTATCGCGACCAATATTGTTGGATCGAGAAGCGTTAAAGGGGGGGGGGTGAATAGCGCTCGTGGCTTTCACTCGTTTTGGAATCGTAAAACTCGAGTAATAAACGCAGCGGAAATTAAAAGAGCAATTACACACAAAGACACGAGGAGTTACTTGGTTCGGAGCCTGTGACGACTCCTACTCCAAGGCCCGCAATCTTTGATCGTTTCCAGTGGGCAACAACGATAAGCTCGAAAATTATTACAATCTAAGTACAGAGATAAACAGTAATTAAATTAATACCGACAATAAAATACTGAAAAACTGACGCTCCGGGTTGTCGGGATGATGTTGCAGTACTTCGGGATCGTCTCGTTAGCAGCTTGTAGCGTAAGGATTGCTTAGAAGGTGTTGTCCTGGGCTGCTGGTCGAGACTCCCTTATAAAGGGTGTCCAAGGCGCCTCCATCAAGCTCCAAGGCGCCTTAGAACCTAAGTTTTATCCCGCTTCGATTGCTATCAATCAACCTTTGACCGCTGCTCATTATCCACCTGAAGGCGCCTTCAATGCCGATCCAAGGCGCCTTCGAGCAGTGATCCAAGGCGCCTACAGTCCCCATGAAGGCGCCTCCAGCTCCTCTGGACAGCTGGCTTCGGCTTGCACCTGAGGCGCCTCCAAGCTCCATGGAGGCGCCTCAGACACTGCTCATCCGAGGTGAAAGTTGCTCCTTTGTTCCTGCAAAATGTGTTAGTCTCAAACACATACCATGCAAAACAAAGTTAGCACACAATAGATATGGTAAATAAAATATTGATAGTCTTTGGACTATCCTGAGCCTGACTTCGGATTTCCAACCGGAAACCCTAGGTCGACCCGACGCCTACTGTTCCCTTTGCGGGGAATGTGTCCTCACCTACTCCTCTCAGGAGAGTTACCTATTGACAGTACGATCCTCCAAATCGACTGGACTTTTGCTCAGTGCTCGATGCTTCCGGACTTTCTGCTGGATGCCCGCTCCCCGATCCGTCCAGTCTTTCAACTAGTTCGCGACACTAGGACTTTTCACCTAGGGTTACCACCCCCTAGGACTTTTGCTTGAAGCCCTCGACCCACTAAGACTTTTTGCATAGGGTTACCACCCCCTATGACTTAGGGTTACCACCCCCTAGGGTTTTCCACCTGCCTAACCTCAGTTAGGACTTTTGCCTAAGTACATTTAGGACTTTCCTGCAAGCTCATTCAAACTTGTTAGATCACAATTTAATCTTAACTTTGAATCCTTTGCCATTATCAAAACACTGGTTTGACCCACACCAATAAATATGAGCGAAGAAAATAAGGCAGAGTTGGTGGCATGCCTAAGGAAAAATCACGATGTATTCTCATGGGCAACTCATGAGGTCTCGGGTATCTCGCCAACTATAGCGTAGCATGAATTGCATGTCCGACTGGATGCTAGACCAGTGAAGCAAAAGAAAAAAGATTTCAGTGTGGAGCAGAATTAGATCATCTGAGCGGAGGTGGAGAAACTACTGTAAGCAAACATATCCGCGAAATGCAGTTACTGAGCTAGCTTGCCAACGTGGTGCTGGTCTTCAAACTGAGTAACAAATGGCAGGTTTACATCGACTTCCAAGATATGAACAAAGCCTGCCCAAAGAACTACTATCTATTGCCTCGCATAGATTAGATGGTGGACTCCACAATGGATTGCGAGCTGATCTGCATGTTGGATACTTATCAGGGCTACCATCAAGTTCTGCTCGCCAAGGAAGATCAAGAAAAGGTTAGCTTCATCACTACAGATGGAATCTTCTTCTACAATGTCATGCCATTCAGGCTGAATAATGCTGGAGTCACTTATCAAAGATTGATGAACAAAATGTTTTAGAGGTAGGTCGGTAGAAATATAGAGGTATACGTCGATGATATATTGATAAAATCTCTCTAAACTGTTGACCTTTGTGCATATATTGAGGAGGCCTGTCGAACCTTAAGGAAGTATGGAGTCAAGCTCAATCCTAGCAAGTGCTTGTTCTGGGCAAAGAGTGGACGATTCTTCGGTTACATTGTAACCGAGCGGGGGATTGAAACAAATCCAAATAAAGTAAAGGTGCTCAGAGACATGCCCCCTTCTCGCAACTTGAAGGAAGGTTAGTGACTGACCGGACGGATTACATCCTTGTCAAGCTTCATCTCCAAGTCATCCTATTGGAGCCATCTATTCTTCAAAGTTCTACGCCGAGCTACCAAGTTTCAATAGGACACTGATTGCGATAAAGTGCTGGAGGATTTTAAGAATTATTTAACTTCTTTACCTGTATTGGCAAAATCCATCACTGGTGAGCCACTCTGAATGTACCTGTCATCCACAAAGTGAGCGGTCGGATCAATGTTGGTGTGACAGAACGACGCTGAGCAATAGTCGGTGTACTTTTTGAGCCACTTATTAAAGGATGCTAAATTCCACTACACCTATCTTGAAAAGTTATCGTACGGATTGATCCTCATTGCTTGTAGGTTACACCCTTATTTTCTCTCACATCCCATAATTGTGTTAACTAATAGCACACTAGGGAGAATTCTCCTCAACCTAGAGACGTCCGGGTGGCTAATCAAGTGTACCACGAAGTTGAGCGAGTTCGATATATAGTACCAACTCAGATCGGCGATCAAGGCACAAGCCTTAGCCAATTTTGTGACTGAAATACAGAATGTCGAGCCATAGGTAACTTGGAAGATATATGTGGAAGGATCGTCCACCCGGTGGGGCAGCGGAGTAGGCATACTTTTGATATCACCACTTGAAGACCGAATGCAGTTGTTCGTTCGGCTAGATTACCAAACTACAAACAATGAGGCAGAGTACGAAGCACTGATCGCAGGTCTGCAAGCAGCCAGGCATGTGGGAGCCACTCGGGTCCTTATCCACTCAGATTTCTAACAAACAGCCCAACAACTTTCAAGTACTTTAGAAATAAACAACGTCAAGCTAAAATTATATGTGGAGGCTTTCGAGAAGTTAAAGGCGAGATTCCAAGAGGTGATGGTGCAAAAAATCCCTCGAGCGAACAACTAGTACTTAGACGAGCTCGTTAAGTTAACAAGTTCCTTAAGACCTGTAGCATTGGATAAGACGATCGAGCAAGTGATGTTGGTAGCTTACATTGAGAGATCGGTTAAAATGGGAACCTCAAACGATTGGAGGACACCTTTGATCGAGTTCCTCTGATCGGGTAATGTGCCGGCCAACCGAGAGAAGGCTTGGTTACTTAAAAGGAGAGATGGAAGGTTCACATTAATTGGAGGTCACCTATATAAAAGAACTTTTTTAAGGCCATTGCTCAAGTGCATCTGGTCAGAAGACGTCCAATACATCCTGTGTTGTGCCCAAAAGGATGTCCACATATCTTCACAATGACATGATATTGTCCACTTTGGGCCTAAGCTCTCATGGCTTTGCTCTTGAGCTCTCCCCAAAAGGCTTCATGCCAATGGAGATATCATGTATCCTTTTAACCCCATGATCTTTTACCAAATCTTTCAATGTGGGACTTTGATTGAACCCCAACAATCCTCCTCTCAAACGAAGAACCACAATTACTCTTATGGTCTGGGTCTCCCCGCGAGCATCTGGTCACCTGACTTGCTCTGGGCCTCCCCGCAAGCATCCGCACCCGGTCACCTTGACCTACTTCGGGCCTCCCTGCGAGCATTCAGTCACCTTGACTTGCTTTGGATCTCCCTATGAGCATCCGGTCACCCTGACCTATTCGCCTCCCCGCGAGTATCTGGTCACCCTGACCTGCTCCAGGCCTCCCCGCAAGTATCCAGTCATCTTGACCTGCTTCGGGCCTCCCCACGAGTATCCGATCACCCTGACCTGCTTCGGGGTCTTTCCCACAAGTATCTGATTATCCTGACCTACTCGTCTCCCTATAAGTATCCGGTCACCTTGATCTGCTCCGAGTCTCCCCGCAAACATCCAGTCATCTTGACCTGCTCCGGGCCCACCCTCAACTTCGTTCAAGGGCTCCCCACATGACATCTGGTCTGGACCATGGCTCTGATACCATTTGTTGTGCCCAAAAGGATGTCCACATATCTCCACAATAGCATGATACTGTCCACTTTGGGCCTAAGCCTTCATGACTTTGCTCTTGGGCTCTCCCCAAAAGGCCTCATACCAATGGAGATATCATGCATCCTTTTAGCCTCATGATCTTTTACCAAATCTTTCCAATGTGGGACTTTGATTGAACCCCAACAATCCTCCCCTCAAACAAAGGACCACAATTACTCTCATGGTCTGGGCCTCCTCGTGAGCATCTTGTCATCCTGACCTGCTATGGGCCTTCTCGTAAGCATCCGCACCCGGTCACTTTGACCTACTCCGAGCCTCCCTGTGAACATTCGGTCACTTTGACCTGCTTCGGGCCTCCCTGCGAGAATCCGGTCACCCTGACCTGATTCAGGCCTCCCCGCAAGCATCCAGTCATCCTGACCTGCTCCAGGCCTCCCCGCGAGTATCCGATCACCCTGACCTACTTCGAGGTCTTTCCCACAAGTATCCAGTTATCCTAACTTGTTCCGAGCCTTCCCGTAAGCAGCTAGATGCTTCGGGCCTCCCTGCGAGCATCCGGTCACCTTGACCTACTTACCTCCCTGCAAGTATCCGATTACTCTGACTTGCTCCGGGCCTCCCCGCGAGTATCTGGTCACCCTGACCTGCTTTGGGGCCTTTCCCATTAACTTCGTTCAAGATCGCCCTATATTGCATCTGGTCTGGACCATGGCTCTGATACCATTTGTTGTGCCCAAAAGGATGTCCACATATTTCCACAATGACATGATATTGTCTACTTTGGGTCAAAGCCATCACAACTTTGCTCTTAGATTGTTGGGGTTCAATCAAAGTCCCACATTGGAAAGATTTGGTAAAAAATCATGGGGTTAAAAGGATGCATGATATCTTCATTAGCATGAGGCCTTTTGGAGAGAGTCCAAGAACAAAGCCATGAGGGCCTAGGCTCAAAGTGGACAATATCATACCATTGTGAAGATATGTAGACATCCTTCGGTCTCAACAAATGGTATCAGAGTCATGATCTAGACCAGATGTAATGTAGGGTGGCCTTGAACGAAGTTAATGGGAAAGGCCCCGAAGCAGGGCAGGATGACCGGATACTCGCGGGGAGGCCCGAAACAGGTCAAAGTGATCGGATACTTGCGGGGAAGCAAGTAGGTCAGGGTAACCAGATGCTCGTAGGGAGGCCCAAAGTAGGTCAAGATTGACCGGATCCAGCTGCTTACGGGGAGGCCCGGAACAGGTTAGGATGACCGGATGCTTGTGGGAAAAGCTCCGAAGTAGGTCAGGGTGACTGGATACTCGCAGGGAGGCCTGGAGCAGGTTAAGATGACTGGATACTTGTGGGGAAGCCTGGAGCAGGTCAGGGTGATCAGATGCTCGTAGGGAGGCCTGAAGCGGGTCAAAGTGATCGAATGCTCGCGGGGAGGCCCGGGGTAGGTCAAAGTGATCCGGTGCAGATGTTTGTGGGGAGACCCAGAGTAGGTCAGGATGACTAGATGCTCACGGGGAGGGTCGGACCATGAGAGTAATTGTGGTGCTTCGTTTGAGGGGAGGATTGTTGGGATTCAATCAAAGTCCCACATTGGAAAGATTTGGTAAAAGATCATGGGATTAAAAGAATGCATGATATCTCTATTGGTATGAGGCATTTTGGGGAGAGTCCAAGAGCAAAGCCATGAGGGCCTAGGCCCAATGTGGACAATACTATACTATTGTGGAGATATGTGGACATCCTTCGGTCCCAACAAATGGTATCAAAGCAATGGTCCAGACTAGATGCAATGTAGGGCGGTCTTGAACGAAATTAATGGGAAAGGCCCCGAAGTAGGTCATGGTGACCGAATACTCGCGGGGAGGCCCGGAGCAAGTCAGAGTGATTAGATACTTGCGGGGAGGTAAGTAGGTGAGGGTGACCGGATGCTCACAGGGAGGCCCGAAATAGGTCAAGATTGACCTGATCCAGCTGTTTACGGGGAGGCCCGAAACTGGTCAGGATGACCGGATGCTTGTGGGAAAGGCCCTGAAGTTGGTCAAGGTGACCGAATACTCGCGGGGAGGCTCGGAGTAGGTCAGGATGATTGGATGCTTGCGGGGAGGCCTAGAGCAGATCAGGGTGGCCCAGATGCTCGCAGGGAGACCTAAAACATGTCAAGGTGACCGAATGCTCGCGGGGAGGCCCGGGGTAGGTCAAAGTGATCGGGCGTGGATGCTTGCGGGGAGGCCCAGAGCAAGTCAGAATAACCAGATCCTCACAGGGAGGGTCGGATCATGAGAGTAATTGTGGTTCTTCGTTTGAGGGGAGGATTGTTAGGATTCAATCAAAGTCCCATATTGAAAAGATTTAGTAAAAGATCATGTGGTTAAAAGGATGCATGATATCTCCATTGGCATGAGGCCTTCTGGGGAGAGTCCAAGAGCAAATTCACGAGGGTCTATGTCCAAAGTGGATAATATCATACCATTGTGGAGATATATGAGCATCCTTTGGGCACAACATCCTGCAAAAAGTTCACCAAGACTCTTGTGACAGTTATCATGGCGGCAGGTCACTGGCCCAGAAAATCTTATTAGCAAGATATTTTTGGCCTACCTTGTAATCAGATGTCCCTCGAACAATGGTAGCTTGCTTATCCTATCAAAGGTACCAGAACATATCGCACTGACCTACTGAAGAGCTGAAGACATCCATCATTTCCCATCCGTTCAACCAGTGGAGCATGGGCATTGTTGGACCTCTCCCCCTAACAATCGGTTAGAGGAAGTTTTCACTCGTGGTTGTAGACTACTTCTCCAAATGGGTGGAGGTAGAGCCGCTTGCCAAGATAACTGAGCAGATCGTTAAGTTTTTGTGGAAAAATTTTGTGTGTCAGTTCGGTGTCCCTCACAAACTCATCTCCGATAATGGCAGATAATTTCAAGGATGGAGACTTAGGAAGTGGTGTGCCGACTATGGTATTTTGCAGGCCTTAATTTTGGTGGTCTACCCCCAAGTAACGTCCAGGCGAAAGCCACTAATAGAGAAATCTTCCAAAGACTCAGAACGCGGCTCGACCATCTCGAAGGAAGTTGGGCCAACAAACTTCCAAGTGTACTATGGGCATACAACACCACTCCCCGAGAAGCCACCGGTATAACTCCATTCCACTTGGTGTTGTTGGATTGAGACGCGCTAGAGAGAGGGTGAATAGCGCTCATGGCTTTTACTTATCGTATTTAAAAATTCAACAAGAGTTAAGCAACAGAATAAGAAAACAAACACAAAAGGACGCCAAGTATTTACTTGGTTCGGAGCCTAGGGCGACTCCTACTCCAAGGCTCACACTCGTTGAGCGTTTATTTTGGGAAACAACTATATTGTGCAAAAGGTTACAACTTTAGAGTATAATATTAAAATTAAAATAACAATTATATCGACGATGAAAATAGCAATCTTGAAGCTTCGGGTCATCGGGGTCTTGTTGTAGCTCAGTCGGATTGTCTTGTTAGCAGTACGCAGCTCAAAGATGTCTTGGAATGTGTTGATTACAAGTACTGGTCGAGACCTCCTTATGTAGCCTGTTGAGGGCACCCTCAATCCCTTTGAGAGCGCCTCCAATCCCCGAGTCAATCGCGCATGGATAAGCTGAGACTTCTTCTCGCTTATCCTATTGAAGGCGCCTCCATGCTCCTTGAGGGCGCCTTCAAGGCTGTCCAATGCGCCTCAAGCCTCCATGAGGGCGCCTCCTGCCTTGCTGCATGCACTTCTCCTCCTTTGCACCCGAGGCGCCTCCAAGCTCCATGAGGGCGCCTCGGGTACTGTTCATCCGAGACACACTTTGTTTTTTAGTCCTTGCAAAACATGTTAGTCCATAAAATACCTACATATCTTGCAAAACAAACTTAGCACATAATAAACATAATAACAGAAATATTTTGTCAGTCTTCGAACTATCCGGTTCTGACTTTGGATTTTCGACCGAAAATTCTAGATCGAACCGACGCTTACTGTTCCCTCTGCGGGAAATGTGCCCTCACCTACTCCACTTAGGAGAGCATACCTGTTGTCAGTCCGGTCCTCCAGATCAACTGGACTTTCTGCCTAGGATTACCACCCCATAAGACCTAGGGTTACCACCCCCTAGGGTTTTCCACCACCTAGGGTTACCTTCCCCTAAGATCTAAGGTTACCACCCCTTAGGATTTTCCACCACCTAGGGTTACCACCCCCTAGGAACTAAGGTTGTCGCCCCTTAGGGTTTTCCTCCACCTAGGGTTACCACCCCCTAGGACCTAAGGTTACCGTCCGTTAGGGTTTTCCACCACCTAGGGTTACCATCCCCTAGGACCTAAGGTTACCGCCCCTTAGGGTTTTCTATCTGCCTAACCGCAGTTAGGACTTTTTTGCAAACTCATTCATACATGTTAGATAACAATTAACCTTAACTTTGAATCCCTTTACCATTATCAAAATTTAGGTTCGATCGTCGGATGCTTCCCGCACCAACAATCTTCTCCTTTTTTATTATGACAACAAAATTCAAAGTTTTTAAAAAATAATGTCATAAAAGGTGATAGTTCAAGCATAAGTATGATAGTACAGACATAAAATTAAGTATAGAGTTCCCCCTTAACCAAAGCTCCCTTTAGTCAGAGCTAAAGTATAAAGACTCTCCCTTAATAAAAGCTCCTCTTTAAGCTTAAAAAATTTGAATTTTAAATTTCTTTGAATTTTCTTATACTAATTTGAATTTTGAATTTCTTTGAATTCTCTTATACTCTCCCCCTTTGCCATATATCAAAACCATCAACAAAATGAAAGCTACTAAAAACTGAGAAAATGATCATCGGCCTTAGCTAAATATTTAGCTAATAAATTCGAAAAAGATATTAGCTTTTCAAAAGGTTTTGAAAAACTTAGCTTTCAAAAATATAGTTTTAAAGATTTAACCTTAGAAAACTTTAGCTTTTTATAAAATCCTCTAGTTAAAACTAACTTAAAGAAAGTTTAATAGAAGACTAATCCGTAACATATTTTGATAAGATATTTAGCTTTTGGAAATGAATTTTCTTGAAGACTTTTTAGCTAAGTAAAAAACTTTTATCAAAAGTCAAGTATGGAGCTAGAAAACCTTTTCCTTAAAAAATAAATTTCAGAAACCAAGTTTACAAAGATATTTTTAGGTAAAGAAAAATTTTTGACTTGAAAAGTGACTTAGCTAGCTTTGAGTTAAAGGAACTTTTAAAAAGACACTGTGTTAAATCCTTAATTTTTAAAGAAGGGAGCATATACTTAGCTTTTGAGATAAGTAATTTTAAAATAATCAGATTTAAAAAAAACTTTTCCTTAACAAATTACTCAAAAAGGTTTTGGAAAGAAATTTTAGCTAAGAAAATGATTTATTTTTGAAAATATCACTTAGCCAATTTTGAGTTAGAAAAATTTTAGTTTAAAGAGCGAAACAGGAATTTTTAGAGATTGGAAATTTAGTTAAATTTGAAAAATACTTAACTTGAAAATAGTATCTATTTGTAAAAATTTTAACTAAGGCCATTTTCACTTAGAACCATAGAGAGTAAGAAAAGTTGTTCTCTTTCCAAAAAGTCCTAAAGCCCAAGCATGAGTAACTTAATTTCCTTAACCACATGTCTAACCATTAGCTACTAGCTGTTTACCTAGAGGGCAACAGTTTTCACTTGGTTAGTCAAGTTAAGTTAGTAATCCAGTTAGTTTTGACTAAGATAGAATAACTTAACTTGATTAATGTAATTTGATATTTAACACCCAGACTTATGTCGATGCATAGACATAAGCATTCTTACTAGGCAGTACCCTATGCATCTCACACAATTCTAAGTATTTTCAAACACAAGCAAGTTAAACCTAGTGTGCTTATGAGATGGTCTGACTTTTTCTAGGGGGTACATGATTTCTAGGGGTAATTTCCTAGGCTAATTCTAGTTTTTTAAAAAACTAACAAAAGTTAGAATTTTGAAAAATGATTTTTCCTAGAATTTAAAAAACAAACTGAATTAAAAGTATAGTAAGCAGAAATAAGTTCTAATCTACTAAGCATGAAAACAAACCAAAAAATCAGTCATCCATACAAGAAGTAAGTATAATCCTGATAAATACAATGCAAGTAAGATCAAATAGGAGGGTCGTCAGCTGGAGGAGGTGATGGAGGTCGCTCAGGTATGTGCAGTGCTCAACGAATCTCCTCTCGGAGAGTAGTGAACTCGGAAGTCATCTCGGCCCGTAGTGTCTGGAACCTGTCCGAGACAAGTCGTAGAGTCTGCGTGGAAGACTCCTCGAGATAAGCGAGTCTTATCCTCAATAGATAAGGAAGTGGAAGGTTGGGTTGACGTCAAGGGTTGTGATGGATCAAGAAGCCCCCCAAATATCTGATCATGAGTAAACTCAAATAACTCCTCCTGTCCCTCGGGTGGCTGAAAGAACTCATCCGGGGGTAGGCCGAATCCCTCGACTGGAGTAGCTCCCTCGGCTGGATCGGCTGGCGGCAACCCACCTCTCCATGCAAGGACCCCCTGAGCAGTGATGTCTATATGTGCTAACCTAAGATAACGCTGGCCAATCTCATCATACGGTGTAAGGTGGGTAACCGTCCCCTGAGTCGTATCTATACCATCTATAGTCGAGAAGATATATGTCAACACATGATAGTACGACATGTGGACTACAAGGGACGTAACGAGACTGACCGCATGAATGATGTTATAAAAAATGTGTAATGCAATGTCGATATCTAAATGATGACATAATGCATACAAAAAGAAGGAATGAGATGGACGCATCTTCGGGACATCCCGAGATGAGATAGGCAAAATGCATGAAGTCAGGACTCTATACATAATGTAGTCCTGAACCCTAAGAGAGAGTGACCTGAAGTCAGAAACTAAAAGTGGTCTCTCTTCCCCCAAAAAATACATATGGAGTGTATCCAATGTAATGTGAGAGTAGGGCTCGTCAAATGGAAAATCCCTACTAGGGTAGCACAAAAATGGACATGTAGAGGGTCTAAGATCTAGACTAATACGTAATAAGGAGGGGATAAACTGAAAATTCTTTCCACCAACTCTGGAGGAATATGTCAAGTCATCAAACCCTTTCCAGGTTGTTATAGAATTGAGCACATAAGTTCTGATTCACTGCATTACTGCAGTAAACCAGCTTATCAAGCAAGAAGTGCTCGATCATCTGGACGACAAGCTGACAATAGCTAGCAAAAAATGTCCTACTTAAATATCTACATTTAATTGGGGTATATGTATGCTCAATGAAATCGACCCTATGTCGCTCAGTGAGGAATCTAGCATCGCCGGACACGACACTACCGGAAGTGGACGCAACATTGTGTCGTTTCTTAATTTTATCCAAAACATAGATATAACACCAAAAACTGCATAATAAAAGTATATTGAAATCTTTAAGATGGATTGGGATATACCTAGGTGGCATTGTGAAGCTTTGATGAGTTTTGAAGGGGAGAAACTTGGGTTGAGGGCGCCTTGTTGTCGTTGTGTTTGGGAAAAAATGGGAGAAATGGCGAGCAGAGAAGTCTCTATTCGCTGTGAATTTGTGGGTTGAGGGCGCCTTCAAAGCCTTTGAAGGCGCCTTGAAGGTGGTGTGGGAGGCGCCTCAGTGTCGATGGGAGGCGCCTTAAACGAGTTCGGCAGGAATTTTCTCGCCGCTCTCGAGGGCGCCTCCTCTGCGTTGGAGGCGCCTTCGAGAGGCGCCTCCTCTGTGTTGGAGGCGCCTTCAAGAGACGCATTGCCGAGGGTTTAGTATCAAGTTTAACTTAATTTGAATATATTTGATAAATTAATTAACTAGTTAAATAATTAATTTGATTGGTTAAGTTAATTAATTGGATGAAGTTAATTAATTAGTTAAGTTTAGATTAAGTTAATTAAGTTGAATATATTTGATAAATTAATTAAATAGTTAAATAATTAATTTGATTAGTTAAGTTAATTAATTTGATGAAGTTAATTAATTTATTATTAAGTTGATTAATTTTGATTAGGTTAAATTAAACTGGTTAAGTTAGTTAATTTTGACTGAGTTGATTAATTAGTTAATTTATTATTAAGTTGATTAATTTTGATTAGGTTAAATTAAACTGGTTAAGTTAGTTAATTTTACTGAGTTGATTAATTAGTTAAGTTAATTAATTTGATTAAAGTTGATTATGTTAATTTGGTTTATTTATTAAGTTGATTAATTCCAGTTGATTAATTAATTAAGTTGATTTATTTATTAAGTTAATTAATTAAGTTGATTTATTATTAAGTTAAATAATTAAGTTGATTTATTATTATGTTAAATTAATTAATTTTGACTAAATTTATCCTAGATCTATCTCACCCGATTCTAAGTTATCAATCAGGGAACCTTAAGTAGTTTTGTGAGATGGTTATATTTAATTTAGATTATTTCTAAGGATTAATTTATATTTGAGTTAGACTCAGGTTTTTCAATTAGTCAATTAAATACACATTTCAAAGATTGACTCCCAGGCTGTGGTGAGACACTAGACCTTCTTGGGTATGAGATCATCCATCACTTATAGACAAAGCCTTTCAAAAAATAATATATTTAAATTCATTTTTGAAACCCCTAGGTTTAACTAGACAAGTGTAAATTATGCTTAGGTCCTTAATCTATCCTAATCTAAATATGCATATTATAAAGAAAAGGAAATAAACAATCATCAAGCAATTTTATCTATTTATCAAGATAATTTTTCTATTGGCTCCCCCTAGATCATAGCCTCAATATGGTCTGTCAAGGTAATGAACTTGATCCTTAGGGCCCCAATATTGACCAAGCCCAACTTGATTGACTAAGTTGGACTTAGGTACCCATTCTTGGACTACTTTTCTATTCGATCTGTTAACAAGCAATAGATAAGACCGGTACTTTCTTCTAGCTTTAAACCCTAGTCCAGATCGATTGTATACGACCTTCTATTTTCCAAGAATCAAGTCAAGATTGTTGGAACCCAGTGTGAACATTTCCAATGCTATCTTCAAATCCTTGACTTGAGTTTTCATGCTGGAATTCTCTTCCTCAAGCTTTTGGACTTGAGTTGAGGTTCCAGTTTGAATCGGGTCAGTCAAGGATTCGGAGTTGGTTACTTCTTTAAGGGATGTTATCTCCTTTAGAAGTGATTTGATCCGAATGTTGGATTTAGCTAATTTATGCATTAAATAATTAATTAAATTGTATAAGCGAGAAATACTTATAGAGGGGTTAGGCCCTTCGGAAACGGATACGGATCCGTGACTTCTCATGGACTCAGCCTCCGATTCGTCCTCGCTTCCGGATTCATTGATTTGGTCCTGAGCCGTCATTGCAAGGAAACTCGTCTATTCGAGTTCTTCATCGTCAGACTCTTATGAAGAGGACTCATCCCAGGTCATCTTCAGAGCCTTCTTCCTTTTAGGTTTCTTCGCGTCTTTCTGGTTGGGACAGTTCGCCTTGATGTGCCCCTTCTGGTTGCATTCGTAGCAGGTGACTTCGACTTTCATCTTTGAGTTTGGTTGGGCCTCCTTGGATTGATTTACCTTTTTGACATCCTTCTTGTTGAAGCCTTTCTTCTTTCTATAGAGCTTCCTCACCAAATTGACGAGTTCGACCATGAGCTCGTCGTCGTCGTCATCTGAATTCGATTCTTCTTCTGACTGCGGTTCGGTTCTACATCTTGATTTTGACTCACGCGCTCTGCCTGTACCTGCAACCAAAGCTATACCCTTCTCGGCCGCACGTGAGTTAATCTGTTCATGCAATTCAAATTCTGAAAATAACTCATCCAATTTAATAGAGGAAAGATACTTAGATACCTTGTAAGCATCTACCATGGACAAGGTATTCCTCGGAAAAGCATTTAGGGAATACCTGATGATATCTCTATTTTCTTCCTTTTGTCCGATTGTATGGAGACCGTTGAGGAGGTCTTGGATGTGTGCATGTAATTGGCTTGCTGTTTCTCCTTCCTACAACTTAATATTATATAGTTTATTAAGAATAAGATCCCTCTTACTTATCTTGGTGTCGGATGTTCCTTCATGCAATTCAATCAGCTTCTCCCATAGTTCCTTGGCGCTGGAGAACGTGTAGGTGCAGCGGAGGCCGGCAAGAGGGGGGTGAATTGCCTGAAAAAAAAAATTAAAACTATACCCTCCTCGGATTTTTCAACTCAAAAGTGCAATAGCAATAAAAATAAGTGAAAATAAAGTAACAGAAAAATAAACTAGAGACTCAGCAGTTAACCTGGTTACAACCAAGAAGGTTGTTAATCCAGGGCAATGAAAGAACGCATTAGAAAAATCTCTTTTGCTGAAGGCGGAGAAGCCTTTCACACACTGATTGCTCAGAATTATTGCTAGGAAGTTGTTATAGAGTTGAATGAAGAATTGATTGCTTGAGTTGTTGTTTCTTTCCTAGCTCCAGGGGCCTTTATATAGCTCATGGAAAGTCTATCCCGAGGGTCCAAGGCCCCTCCAACAAGATCCAAGGTGCCTCCAACGAGAGAGGGGATAAAACTTTATCCAAATAGCTCAACGTTCACTTCGGTCGGGTCCGAGGCGCCTTCAACAGGGGTGGAAGGCACCCTTAAGCTGGAGGCGCCTCCAAGCCTGATGGAGGCACCTCCAAGCTGGCTGGCAGCTTTTCCAGCTTGGTTGCTTCTTTGCTTCGTCTTCCAAAGTCTCATTCTTTTGCGTGATTCCGGCCAACCGAAATAGGGCTCACCCGAACCCAATTTCTGACCTTCTCCTCGAGCAAGCTTCCGTCCGACTTCTCATCCCTCGAACGCCGCGTACGTTCTTCTCGTCCACCGGAGTACTCTTCCGCAGCTCTCTCGTCCTTCGGATGCATCGAGCCCGTCGGCTCCCTTCCCATGCCGTCCTTCTCGCTAGCTGCGTCTTCCGCTCGACTTCCTGCGCTCCTAAGCTCCTGCACACTCAGACACAGGGATCAAACACAAAGAAGGACCTAACCAACTTGGTTGATCACATCAAAACATCCACGGGGACCAACAGAACGGGCCGACGTGGTTCAACTCCTCCTTTGTTAGTCCACATTAGAGGGTGCAGGTTGCTTTGACATTGGCTTCTACTATCTTGATCAGAGTCGCATCCTAATTCTCATACGGTATCAGTTTGTCGGCATCATCAGTTGGTAGTTCGAGCCCGATTTTGATGATCATCCAGGTTTCAAAGTGAGTCTGAAGGTATGCCTCCATTCGGCCCTTCCAATAACCGAAGTCATCTTTGGTGAAGAGCGGCGGGCGAGCGGTGCTATAGCCTTCTTGGAGAGCCATTGAAGATCTAGCACAAAAAATGAAAAGAAACGTGTCCCAGGACTTGATCCTGGATTAGTAGTGTGGTTTAAAAGAGAAGATACTACGCGATCTCGAGTGGTGTTGCACCAACTTCGAGTCAAATTCGATTACGAAAAAAATAGATTAGAAGACGGCAAGAATATCGATTCCAATCAACTCCGAAAAGTTGAAAGACACCATGAAAATGTGCTTGACTGGCGGTTGCACCAAATCGAAGCGACCTAGCTCTGATACCAATTGTTGGATTGAGACGTGCTAGAGGGGGGGGGTGAATAGTGTTGGTTGCTACTCGGAAAACCTAGAGGTTCCACTGTACAAAAATTTTGTACAAAGGTCTGAACCTTTTCCTAGCTACCATGTGTTCTTTTAAATTAAATTTTGGATCGCCTGCGGAACTTAACACGTTTGATCCAAAAATTAATCTATATGTTCTTTTAGGTTTTGACTTGGATCTCCTGCGGAACTTAACACGTTCGACCCAAATCACCTTAAGTTATTAATTCCATTAAATATTAATTTCCATAATTGGTTCCCAGTACTGACGTGGCGAGGCACATGGCCTTCTTGGATATGGGAGCAACCACCACCGACTAGACAAAACCTTTTATAGAAATCTAATATTTAATTTCCTAAAATAACTTTAGGTTAACCGAAAAGAACAATCAAATCACAAGAAAAAAAAAATAAAAGAACACAACTTCGAAAAACATATTCGAAATACTAGAACGTAAGCCTCTTGTATTTGGTATTATTTCCATAAATAACTAGTATGATGCGGAAAGAAAAATTACTAGTTATACCTTGTAGAAAAACCTCTTGATCTTCTACCGTATTCCTCTTCTAACCTCGGACGTTGTGTGGGCAACGATCTTCCGAGATGAGAAACCACCAACCACCTTCTTCTCCTCCTAGCTAGGTTCGGCCACAAATAGCTTAACCAAGGATGAAGAACAAAACACCAACCAAGCTCCAAGAGATGCTAGCTTTCTCTTCTTCTTCTTCTTCTCCAAGTAGTATCCGGCCGCCACAAGAGCTCCAAGCCTTTGAGAGATTCGGCCACCACAAAGAGGGAGAGAAGAAGAGGATGGCCGGCCACTCCAAGGAATAAAAGAGGGAGAGAAATAATAGATGTTGTATCTCATGAAGGCACCCTTACCCCTTCTTTTATATTCCTTGGCCTAGGCAAATTAGGAAATTTAATTATAATAAAATTTCCTTAATTCCCTTGACATGATTTAATTGAGAAAAATAAAATAAAATTTCCTCAATTAATCTCTAATAGCCGGCCACATCAAAAGAGGTAAATTAGACAAGTTTTAATCAACAATTAAAACTTCCTAATTTGTTTCCGAAAATTTTAAAAATTAAAATTTCTCTTTAAAAATCTCTTCATGGTTGATAAAAAGAAATTTCTATAATTTTAATTTTATTAACATGTGGATAATTTTAAAGAAAAAATAAAATATCTCACCAATCTACAAATAAGGAAAGAGATCTAATCTCTTTCTTTAATCTTTTGTAGATCTTTTACAAGAGAGATATTTTAATTTTAATTATCTTTAATAAATTATTTCTTCCACATAATAAAAATTAAAATTAAAATTCCTTTTTAATTTAATTTGGCCGGCCCCCACTAGCTTGGGTTCAAGCTAGGGCCGTCCACCCCAATTTATACCTAGGCCGGCCCTAGCTTGGTTCCCAAGCTAGCTTGGCCGACCCCCTATTGGTGGGTATAGAAGGTGGGTATAGGTGGGTATGGTACTCTATAAATAAGAGGCTACGATAGGGACCGAGAGAGGAATTGGTTTTGGTCTCCCGATAAAATTAAGCATCCCGTGTTCGCCCCGAACACACAACTTAATTTTATCAATAATAATTCATTCCACTAGAGAACTATTATTGAACTACCGCACCAATCCCAAATTATATTTTTGGGCTCCTTCTTATTATGAGTGTGTTAGTCTCCCTGTGTTTAAGATATCGAATGCCCACTAATTAAGTGAGTTACTGACAACTCATTTAATTAATATCTTAGTCCAAGAGTAGTACCACTCAACCTTATCGTTATGTCGGACTAAGTCCACCTGCAGGGTTTAACATGACAATCCTTATGAGCTCCTCTTGGGGACATTATCAACCTAGTATCTCTAGGACACAGTTTCCTTCTATAATCAACAACACACACTATAAGTGATACAATTTCCCAACTTATCGGGCTTATTGATTCATCGAACTAAATCTCACCCATTGATAAATTAAAGAAATAAATATCAAATATATGTGCTTGTTATTATATCAGGATTAAGAGCACACACTTCCATATTAACCGAGGTCTTTGTTTCTTTATAAAATCAGTATAAAAGAAACGACCTCAAATAGTCCTACTCAATACACTCTAAGTGTACTAGTGTAATTATACAGTCAAGATAAACTGATACCTAATTACACTACGACCTTCTAATGGTTTGTTCCTTTCCATTTTGGTCGTGAGCTACTGTTTATAATTTATAAGGTACTGATAACATCATCTTCTGCATGTGACACCACATATTATATTATCTACAGTATAAATTAATTGAACAACTACAACTAAATGTAGATAATTTGACCAAATGTGATTCTTTATTCATAATGAATGTTTACAAAGCTTAGGCTTTCAGTATACACTCCAACAATCTCCCACTTATACTAAAAGACTAAGCTGTCATATCTGCTGCCATACATCTGATTCCCAACCCTTCTACATGCCCATCAAAAGCTCTTGCCTTAAGGACCTTAGTGAAAGGATCTATAGGTCATCACCTGATGTAATCTAGGCAGCAACAACTTCTCCTCGTTTATACGATTTCTCGTATTGGGTGGTACTTGCGCTCTATTGTGTTTACTTGCCTTATAGACTTATGGGTTCTTCGAGTTTGCTACTGCACCAACATTATTACAATAAATTGTAACAATCTTTGGACAAACCAGAAATCATATCTAAGTCTATCTTGGGGTTATTGAGTCATTCAGCTTTTATGGCTACCTCAGAGGCTTTCCATATACTAAGCTTCTATGGTGGAGTCCAGAAAAACACCTATGCTTATCACTCTTCCATAGTTATGAATTTACCTCCTAAAGTAAACACAAAACCCCGAGGTTGACTTATTATTATCCCTATCCGATTGGAAGCCAAAATCCATGCAACCCACTAGGACCAAATTAACTGCCTTGTAAGCTAGCATATAATCTTTAGCGCCTCTAAGGTACTTCAATATATGCTTTACTGCAGTCCACTGTCCTTGTCTAGGGTTACTTTGATATCTGCTAACTATGCCCTTGGCAAAACAGATTTCTGATCTCGTGCATAGCATATATTAGGCTTCCGATAGCCGAAGCATAAAGAACTGCCTTTATTTCCTTTATCTCCTTTGATGTCTACAGAGACATATCTTTAGATAAAGTTACTCCATCCTAAAAAAGTAAGAAACCTTTCTTGGAGTTTTGCATGCTTAAAACGAGCAAGGATTTTTCCGATGTATGAAGCTTGGAATAAGTAAAATATTCTTTTCTTGCGATCCCTTATTACTTTGATCTCAAGAATATATATATTCTCCCAAGTCCTTTATATCGAATTGTTTGGACAACCATACTCTTACTTCTGACAACATTTTGATATTGTTTCCAACTACCAAAAATGTTATCTACGTATAGTACAAGAAATACCACCACGCTTCCATCACACCTTTTGTATACACAAGACTTATCCAGTTACTAAATGAATCCAAAGGTCTGGATTACTTTGATAAACTGGATGTTCCAAGACCTTGAAGCTTTGTATCAGTCCATAGACTGATTGAGCTTGCACACAAGATGCTCTTAGCCCTTTGCAATGAACCCTTCTGGTTGCTTTATATGGATGCTTTCTTCAAGACTTCCATTAAGGAATGCTGTCTTGACATCCACTTACCAAATAGATAAAAGAATCGGGATAGACTTAAGCATGACTACCAGTGAAAAAGTTTCCTTTTTCATCTAGCCTTGCTTTGAAAGTTTCTACCTTCCTGTCTATCCCTCTTTTCCTATTATAGACCTTTTTATACTCAAATGCTTTTACACCACTTGGTGGTTCTACAAGCTTCCAGATTTTATTAGAATACATATATTCTAATTCTGTTATTCATTACTCTTTGCCAAGATATTGCATCTTTATCTTGGTGTGCTTCGTCATATGTCCGGAGATCAGGTTCATGTCCTCCAGGGATCGAGTCCAAAAACTCTCCCAAAACATGAATCTTTTTAGGTTGCCTAACAACCCTCCCACTACGACAAGGCACTTTCTGCAATTGTGTATCATTTGTGATACGTGTTGCAGTTTCCTTGTGGTATCTCATCTTGTACAATTGGTACTAGATTAGACATGTCTTTTATTATTTCCTTAAGAACAAGTTTTCTTATGGGCACATGGTTTATTACATAGTCATTTTTCTAAAATTGGTCATTGATGCTAACAATGACCTTCTGATTTTTAAGACTATAAACCTACTTTCATTTCTCTAGGATAACCCACAAACAGGTGAATTCCTGTCCAACTTATCATTGTCTCTCTTCAGCACATGTGCTGGACTACCCGAATCCAAATATGCTTCAAAATAAGCTTACGCCTATTCAGCAATTCTATATGAATAGAGAGTTCTGACTTTGGAAGGTATTATGTTCACTTTCGTTTCCAGAGTATATCCTTAAAATGAATTTGGTAAAATAACTCATCATTAATCTACTTATTTCCATAAGAGTCCTATACCTTCTTTCTACTACACCATTCTATAGAGGTGTACCAGGTGCAGTTAGTTTGGATTGAATCCCTACTTCTGATAAGTGACTTCTAAATTCTCCCAAGAGGTACTTGCCACTATGATTTCACCATAGTGTCTTTTTACTTTGTCGTTTCTCCACATCAGCCTAGTACTCTTTGAACTAATCAAAGTACTTAGTCTTGCGGCACATTAAGTAAATTTATTTGTATCTTGAATAGTTTTCTATAAATAGACGAAATATTCAATACTACCTCTTGTCTGGATAGTTATAGGATCACACAAATCAGAATGAACCAATTTCAACATATCTTTGACTCCATACCCCTTAGACTTGAAAGCTTCTTGGTCATTTTTCCTTCCAAGTAAGACTCGCAGGTTGGAGAGATTTCCACTACTAATGAACCCAAAAGTTCATTAGCTACCAATGAATCATACTCAAGTTAATATAACCTAGCCTTAGATGCCAAAGATATAATTGGTTCATTTCCGAAGGTTACTTTCTCTTAAAGTTAGAAGATGTGTTACTAATTTCCATTTGTTGCATCGTGAGAGTTATTGGATTTATAAATTGCCAACCAACGTACCAGAACAGATAACTTCCCTCTTTTTCTTAATAATAACTTTGTTATTAAAAGAGGCAGAATATCAAGTTCTTTTAGAAACTGAAAACTAGTTCTTTCTAAACTTGGTGCGTAAAGACAATTACTCAAAAATCCATGTTTTATTCTTATCAAAAGATAAACATCTCCCACTGCAACAGCTACCATTTTTACAGTAGTGCCCATGTGGACGGTGTTTTAATTTTCATTTAGTTGTCGGGTTTCCTGGAACCCTGCAACGAATTGCGGACATGATTAATGGCATCTGTACCTACACTCCAGGTTATGGTAGATAACACCACTAAACATGTTTCAACTAATGAATTAAATACACCTATGTTGTTCTTAGTTTTAAGAAGACAGTCTACCTTAATGTCCAAGTCCTATTTCCAATCACTACAATTGAGACTACTAAGCCTTTTCTATAGTATGACTACTAGGGGATTGGCAAATATTTAAATCCTAAGAATCACAAAAATATTTGGTCAAGATCAACTCCTTAAAAATCCCCATGAATTTTGTATGCCACGATAGTGTGGACGTATACAAAAACGAAGAGGAGATTTTATTCATTAATTTTATTATCTCGTCAACTTTACTTTATGACGAATAAAATTAATAGTTGATCTGTCTTTGATCAAATATTTGGTCAAAAACTTTTGAATTTTAAAAAAAAATATTGATTCCTCAAACAATATTATTTAAATTCACCAACACCTCAAACACCGTGAATTTTGCATGCCACGTTAGTGTGGACGTATACAAATTCAACATTTGTAAAAGGAGGGTTTTAACCCATTAATTTTATTATCTTGTCAACCTAACTTTTTGACAAATAAAATTAATAGTTGGTATCATTTGGTCACACAAATAATAGCAGTGACTCCGATGGGGAGGATACTATTAGATGTGTCTAAGTGTATACCATTACTTGACACTAAGTCCATTAATAAGATTATGCCCCTTCCGTTGGGGAAGATCACACGCTCTTAATTAACTTCCTATAGTCATCCAGGAAGTCTGTTCTAGTGATCCACAAACAAGCTCATCTGTTATGGAGGAAGGCACTCAGAGCCAACGCGCAAGCTTGTTTGCATCACTTACAAACCAGTAATGGAGACCATGGGATTTACTTAAAAATCCCTCTCCCACTTAGTTATTTATAAATGAGGAATTTTAACTATGCTAGCCTACTAAATATGTAAACTAACATGCACACACAGCACAATATAAAAGTAATAAATAGAAAATCTAATTTTCAACTATTATGGCTTTTATCTCTTGTTGTCCTCCGTGTGTTGTCATCCCAAGCTGTTGCCATATTTGGCCACTGCCACCGGGTCTAGCTGTCGCATCCATCTTGCTCCTTGTTCCGCTGCGCCTCTGGTCCTCAAAAGGTTCCACGCCTTGCAAGATTCGATCCGCGACATAAATAGAATTTTACATTTTTCGATCCTATATTCCTCGAAGGAATGTACATGTAAACTAGATCGAACATAAAATAAAATTTACATCCATTGATCCTATATTCCATAAAAGGAATGTACATGTATCTAGATCAAAAATAAAATCCTAATAAAACTAAATACAGCTCCTGCTGTATTTTTAATACAATCATGCACACACACATATAAATGCCCTTGACATGTCCAAGGGTCCAATCACACACATAATAACTAAAAGCCATAATAGTTGGATCCTGCATCCACAAAGTTAGCACATCCTACTATTATCCTGCCTAAATTATGTATGACATGTGCATAATTAAACTAATACCAAATACACAGAGGCAAAACCCTAGCTCTGATACCAATTGTTGGTTGCTACTCGGAAAACCTAGAGGTTCCACTGTACAAAAATTTTGTACAAAGGTCTGAACCTTTTCCAAGCTACCATGTGTTCTTTTAAATTAAATTTTGGATCGCCTGCGGAACTTAACACGTTTGATCCAAAAATTAATCTATATGTTCTTTTAGGTTTTGACTTGGATCTCCTGCGGAACTTAACACGTTCGACCCAAATCACCTTAAGTTATTAATTCCATTAAATATTAATTTCCATAATTGGTTCCCAGTACTGACGTGGCGAGGCACATGACCTTCTTGGATATGGGAGGAACCACCGCCGACTAGACAAAACCTTTTATAGAAATCTAATATTTAATTTCCTAAAATAACTTTAGGTTAACCGAAAAGAACAATCAAATCACAAGAAAAAAAAATAAAAGAACACAACTTCGAAAAACATATTCGAAATACTAGAACGTAAGCCTCTTGTATTTGGTATTATTTCCATAAATAACTAGTATGATGCGGAAAGAAAAATTACTAGTTATACCTTGTAGAAAAACCTCTTGATCTTCTACCGTATTCCTCTTCTAACCTCGGACATTGTGTGGGCAACGATCTTCCGAGATGAGAAACCACCAACCACCTTCTTCTCCTCCTAGCTAGGTTCGGCCACAAATAGCTTAACCAAGGATGAAGAACAAAACACCAACCAAGCTCCAAGAGATGCTAGCTTTCTCTTCTTCTTCTTCTTCTCCTTCTCCAAGTAGTATCCGGCCTCCACAAGAGCTCCAAGCCTTTGAGAGATTCGGCCACCACAAAGAGGGAGAGAAGAAGAGGATGGCCGGCCACTCCAAGGAATAAAAGAGGGAGAGAAATAATAGATGTTGTATCTCATGAAGGCACCCTTACCCCTTCTTTTATATTCCTTGGCCTAGGCAAATTAGGAAATTTAATTACAATAAAATTTCCTTAATTCCCTTGACATGATTTAATTGAGAAAAATAAAATAAAATTTCCTCAATTAATCTCTAATAGCCGGCCACATCAAAAGAGGTAAATTAGACAAGTTTTAATCAACAATTAAAACTTCCTAATTTGTTTCCGGAAATTTTAAAAATTAAAATTTCTCTTTAAAAATCTCTTCATGGTTGATAAAAAGAAATTTCTATAATTTTAATTTTATCAACATGTGGATAATTTTAAAGAGAAAATAAAATATCTCACCAATCTACAAATAAGGAAAGAGATCTAATCTCTTTCTTTAATCTTTTGTAGATCTTTTACAAGAGAGATATTTTAATTTTAATTCTCTTTAATAAATTATTTCTTCCACATAATAAAAATTAAAATTAAAATTCCTTTTTAATTTAATTTGGCCGGCCCCCACTAGCTTGGGTTCAAGCTAGGTCCGGCCACCCCAATTTACCTAGCTTGGTTCCCAAGCTAGCTTGGCCGACCCCCTATTGGTGGGTATAGAAGGTGGGTATAGGTGGGTATGGTACTCTATAAATAAGAGGCTATGATAGGGACCGAGAGAGGAATTGGTTTTGGTCTCCCGATAAAATTAAGCATCCCGTGTTCGCCCCGAACACACAACTTAATTTTATCAATAATAATTCATTCCACTAGAGAACTATTATTGAACTACCGCACCAATCCCAAATTATATTTTTGGGCTCCTTCTTATTATGAGTGTGTTAGTCTCCCTGTGTTTAAGATATCGAATGCCCACTAATTAAGTGAGTTACTGACAACTCATTTAATTAATATCTTAGTCCAAGAGTAGTACCACTCAACCTTATCGTCATGTCGGACTAAGTCCACCTGCAGGGTTTAACATGACAATCCTTATGAGCTCCTCTTGGGGACATTATCAACCTAGTATCTCTAGGACACAATTTCCTTCTATAATCAACAACACACACTATAAGTGATACAATTTCCCAACTTATCGGGCTTATTGATTCATCGAACTAAATCTCACCCATTGATAAATTAAAGAAATAAATATCAAATATATGTGCTTGTTATTATATCAGGATTAAGAGCACACACTTCCATATTAACCGAGGTCTTTGTTTCTTTATAAAATCAGTATAAAAGAAACGACCTCAAATAGTCCTACTCAATACACTCTAAGTGTACTAGTGTAATTATACAGTCAAGATAAACTGATACCTAATTACACTACGACCTTCTAATGGTTTGTTCCTTTTCATTTTGGTCGTGAGCTACTGTTTATAATTTATAAGGTACTGATAACATCATCTTCTGCATGTGACACCACATACTATATTATCTACAGTATAAATTAATTGAACAACTACAACTAAATGTAGATAATTTGACCAAATGTGATTCTTTATTCATAATGAATGTTTACAAAGCTTAGGCTTTCAGTATACACTCCAACAAATAGCGCTCATGGCTTTTACTTATCGTATTCGAAAATTAAATGAGAGTTAAGCAGCGGAATAAGAAAACAAACACAAAAGAACGCCAAGTATTTACTCGGTTCGGAGCCTAGGGTGACTCCTACTCCAAGACTCATACTCGTTGAGTGTTTACTTTTGGCAACAACTATATTGTGCAAAAGGTTACAACTTTAGAGTACAATATTAAAACTGAAATAACAATTATACCAGCGATGAAAATAGCAATCTTAAAGTTTCAGGTCATCGGGGTCTTGTTGTAGCTCAACCGAATCGTCTCGTTAGTAGTACGCAGCTCAAAGATGTCTTGGAATGTGTTTATTACAAGTGTTGGTCGAGACCTCCTTATGTAACCTGCTAAGATGTCTTGGAATGTGTTTATTACAAGTGTTGGTTTAGACCTCCTTATGTAACCTGCTGAGGGCGTCCTCATTCCCTTTGAGGGCACCTCCAATCGCCGAGTCACCTGCGCGTGGATAAGCTAAGACTTCTTCTCGCTTATCCTATTGAAGGCGCCTCCATGCTCCTTGAGGGCGCCTTCAAGGCTGTTCGAGGCGCCTCAAGCCTCCATGAGGGCGCCTCCGGCCTTGCTGCATGCACTTCTCCTCCTCTGCACTCGAGGCGCCTCCAAGCTCCATGAGGGTGCCTCGGGTACTGTTCATCCGAGACACACTTTGTTTTTTAGTCTCTGCAAAACATGTTAGTCTACAAAATACCAACATATCCTGCAAAACAAAGTTAGCACATAATAAACATAATAACAGAAATATTTTGACAGTCTCCGGACTATCCGGTTCTGACTTCGGATTTTTGACCGAAAATCCTAGGTCGACCCGACGCCTACTGTTCCCTCTAAGGTAAACGCGTCATCACCTACTCCACTCAGGAGAGCATACATATTGCCAGTCCGGTCCTCCAAACCGACTGGACTTTCTTCCTAGGGTTACCACCCCCTAGGACCTAGGGTTACCACCCCCTAGGGTTTTTCGCCACCTAGGGTTACCTCCCTCTAAGGTTATCTCCCCCTAGGACCTAAGGTTACCACCCCTTAGGATTTTCCACCACCTAGGGTTACCACCCCCTACGACCTAAGGTTGCCACCCCTTAGGGGTTTCCTCCACCTAGAGTTACCACCCCCTAGGACCTACGGTTATCGCCTCTTAGGGTTTTCCACCACCTAGGGTTACCACCCCCTAGGACCTAAGGTTACCACCCCTTAGGGTTTTCTACCTACCTAACCACAGTTAGGACTTTCCTACAAACTCATTCATACATGTTAGATAACAATTAACCTTAACTTTGAATCCCTTTACTATTATCAAAACTTAGGTTCGATCGTTGGATGCTTCCCGCACCAACAAGTGTATAGAGGAGAAGCGGTGCTGTCGGTCGAGATAGGCGTGGAGTCCGATTGGCAACAACTCTATGATGAAGATAATCTTGAGCGATATCTTATGGAATTAGATTTGATAGATGAAATTAGAGATAAAGCAGTCATTTGACTAATGACATATCGACAAAGGATGAAATAAAATTACAATCGGAAAGTGATTCCCAGATCATTTCAGGTCGACGACTTAGTCTGGAAGAGAGTCAAACCAGTCAACAACGTTACCAAGATGGAGGCCCCATTGGGTGGACCATATAAAATGATCCAAAAGATCAATTCGGGATCTTATTATTTATAAGATGCAAAATGGGAGGAATCTAGAACGACCGTGGAGCGCGAACCATCTGCAACTCTATCGGGCTAGGTAGTAAGTTCATGATTGAATTTATATAAACTATAAGAATATCATTCTATGAATACAGGAAGTTTTGAATGAAAAATTATTTAGTGTCAAAGACTCTCAACCTATTCAGACGAGTTATAAGTGAGCTAAGCTCTCACACCTCCAGACTCTTGAACTGTTCGGCCAAGTTATAAGCGAGCAAAGCCCTCACGCTAAGTGTCAAAGACTCTTGATCCGTTCGGGCGAGTTATAAGTGAGCTAAGCTCTCACGCCTTTAGACTCTTGAGTCATTTAGCCAATTATAAGCGAACAAATCTCTCGCGCTAAGTGTCAAAGACTTTTGACCCGTTCGGGCGAGTTAAAAGTGAGCTAAGCTCTCACGTCTCTAGACTCTTGAGCCGTTCAGCCAAGTTATAAGTGAGCAAAGCCCTTGCGCTAAGTGTCAAAAACTCTCAACTCATTCGGGCGAGTTATAAGTAAGCTAAACTCTCATGCCTCCAGACTCTTGAGTCGTTCGGCCAAGTTATAAGTGAGCAAAGCTCTCGCACTAAGTGTCAAAGACTCTCGACTCGTTCAGGCGAGTTATAAGTGAGCTAAATTCTTATGCCTCCAGATTCTTGAGTCGTTCGATCAAGTTAAAGTGAGCAAAGCTCTCGTGCTAAGTGTCAAAGACGCTCGACTCATTTAGGCGAGTTATAAGTGAGCTAAGCTCTTACTCCTCCATACTCTTGAGCCATTCGACCAAGTTATAAGCGAGCAAAATCCTTGCGCTAAGTGTCAAAGACTCTCAACCCATTCGGGCGAGTTATAAGTGAGCTAAACTCTCATGCCTCTAGACTCTTGAGTCGTTCGACCAAGTTACAAGAGGACAAGCCCCTTGCGTCAAGTATACTAAAATATCAAGTCAGGCGACCAAGGTTTTGAGTACGCCCTACTCTCACGCTTCGTATTACTCAAGTGGACCGAGGTAGCTATGTCTTAAATGATAGAAGCTAGTTTTGAATTAGAACACCTACAGACCAAATACTCAAGTTAGAATAGGAGTGCATTGAACTTGACTTAGCATATTCTTACATGAAATACTTAGCACGTACAAGGGGTTGTTTCTAAATGCATAGAAAAACTATGCTAGATCGACGATTACATCATCGGGGAGTGTCTCCATGATCTTCTCCCTTTTAATGAATGCCGTCGAGACCTCTGCTGCAAGATATCCGTCATCCTTTAGCTGCTTAATGGTCCCCTCGATGCCATAGTTGAACAAGCAAATGGTCTGGTCTGTCAGCATTTGATTGAATTCTCTAGAGTGAAGATACTCCAACTTGTGGGTTTCTGGCCAAGCAAGTTCTTCTTCTTTAAGTTTGGCTAGTTTAGTGTCTTTTTCACTAACTGTCCTTTTGAACTTGCTAAGCTGGAGTTTGTGGCCTGCTTGTTTGGCTATACGACCCACTTTCTCCTTAGCCAATGTGTTTTCTGCCTCCTCGAGATTTTTGGCGAGAACCCGAGCTTCTTTGTTCTTTATCTCTAAGTCTTCAATAGCCCTGAGCTTCCTAGCATTGGCAAAGTTGATTTTGACCTTGAAATTATGAGCCTTCTTGGTCAGTCGATCGAGCTAGAGGGCCTAGTCATGATTTTTATTCTTTTCAATCGTTAGCACTCGCTCGGACCCTAGCAACTGTTCAGAGGTCTTCTCTAGGTCCTCTTTTAGCTGAGTCACCTCAACAGTGAGCTTATCAACCATGGCTCGCGAGGCACTAAACTCCCAGGTCGAAGCTTTCAGCTGCTTGTTCTTATGCTCAAGGAAGGCTAGTTTTTGGCACATGGACAAGCTTTCCACCTGGAATTGCAAGAAAAATAAGTCAATTATGGTTGACCTGGAAAAATGAATAAGAAATTCCAAATAGGCTTACTCTAGTGAATTTTTGAGTAAAGCTATCAGCAAGCTCCTCCGGCAGAATAGTCGCTGCCCTGCCCCTAGTATCTGCCCAGGTCTGGGCTAGGGGACCTTGTATCTTGATCTAATGTTCGGGGGAGCGTGACTTGGCTGCGTCTAGATGGCGTCAATTGTCGGTTAGTAATATGATGATGATTGTAATATGCCTACAGCCGCTTGGGTTCGAAGGCTCCAAAGTAGCTTTGTCCTGGGACTTGGACATTGGGAAGCAGAGGATGATTGAAGTAGGGGTCGCCGGGTCGGCTGGTGGCGGCGACAAGTAGGAAATCGATTGTGCTATCATCGTCCTAGTTGGCAGCTCGAACAAGGAGGGAGTCCAATTGGGCGATGGTGGTGTTGGCAAGTCAACCGTCCTTTTAGGAACATCGAATGAAGAGCTCTTGCCAAGCTTGGATGGAGGCTGAGGAGTAGAAGCGACCATAGAAGTTTACGGAATTGAAGCCTCCGAGCGGGAGGAAGCCTTCAACCGGAGCCTCTTCCTTCGTTGGTGCTGGATCAAAGGCATGCCAGAGGTAGTCGACTTAGAAGGGGCTACCACTGGACCATGGAGGGCAGGGCGAGTGGAAGCTCATCGTTGGTAGCCGCCACGCTGCTTGCCGCCACTCGGCTTGCTTCTCAGGTTTTCTCTTTTGAATGCTCAATCAGCAAGCGCCCGTGGCTCTCTAGCTTGGTCGCCCCATTTACGTTGATTTCTGTATCAATTAATTTTCTAGAGCCGCTTAACAATGACTTAAGCATGATTTAGGCTACAAAAGAGAAAAAGAAATCAGTTAGATTAAAAAACAATAGAAGGAGGGATGACTTACCAAAGGAGCCGGGCAGAGGGGTTCAGATGTGACTCAACCCAATCATATAGAGAACGCCCTCTAGCAATAACTTATGGATGTGGTACTTCTGACCTGCCAGATGCGCGACTGCTTGGAGGTAGGAAGACTCCCAATAATATTTGACAACTCCATTTGCTAGCCAGTCAGGTAAGTGGGCTGATCGGGAAGTCGAATGTAGAAGTAATGGTCATTCCAGTGCTTAATAGATGAGGGCATCTTGTCAAAGTAGACAACACCCACTTGGGCTTGGAAGAGAAAGCTACCCGACTTGGATGACTTCGGATAATAAAAGTAGTGGAAAATATGGGGTATAATAACTAGCATTTTTTATCTATTATTTTAGCTCTTAGACTTAGCATTTTTATATTTTCGTATGCTTAATTTTGTGTTTATATTATGTTTTGTGAATAGGATCTATTTTAGACTTAATTGTAATTTTCCTACAATCATGACGTGATTTCTTATATGTTTTGAATTTATTTTTGTAGAAAATCTAAAGAGCCATGAATCCGAGTTGAGTCAGATCAAGTTCAACTTGATTTGAAAGGAAAAGGAAGAGATCACATTTTGGAGCATCTAGGCCGTTGATTGAGGCATCCAAGGGGTTCATTAAGAGCTCTAATTCAATTTGGATCTAAAGAAGAGAGGAGCCCAATTCTAAAAGCTCAATTTCAAAGCCTTATCCAAAGCCTGATTACAACATCCCAATTTCATCCTCTTATTGGATCCATATCTCACTCCACCCAAAATCCAAGATCCAAAATCCAAAACCCATTAAGGAATGCACAATGCTTCTAAAAGTCCATAGGAATGCTCACTCATGAATATCTCTGTTCGGCGTCTGCCTTTTTAGGGTTCGTGACACCCACATAGTGCCTCCCTCTCCTCCTCTTCTTCCTTTCTCCTCACAACCGGTCGACGACCTCTTTCCTTACCTTCACTGTTGCTAGCCAGCCAACCCTTTCCACTTTACTCTGCTTCTTGATTCCAGCGGCAAGCGATAGCGGCATTCTTCCAGGTGGCAGGGAGCGACAGCGTCAACTCTGATCAACTTCACCTTGTTGGAGGGGTTCTCCGATGTGACTTCCACCTTCTAGCAACCTTTCGACAACTTTACCATTTGGGGTTCAGGCAGCAGAGCAAGAAGAAGGCAGCGACTGTAGTCCATCTCCATTTCCTATCAACTTCCATCTGAGGCGGTTCTTCGGTGGAAGATTGGTAGTCATCCATTGTTGTTGTCAAAGTGTGTTTTGCAGATCAACAATGTACTACTGTTCACCGGAGTTCGGGGTTATTTCTTCGGGCCTTTGTATGACCGCAAGGGTAGTCCTTGATATTGAAAGTTGATGTGTGGATTGTGGTTTGGGTAACTTAGTTTTATTTATATTGATGTTTATTAATTGTGTTAATTTCTTGTGTTGATGTTTCTTATTGAATGCTTGTATCAAACTTGATCTTCCATGTTTACTTTGTAACATTTGGTTCAACTTAATTCATGTCTACAATGTGTTTAACGAATTGTCTCTTCCATTAGATAGAATTTAATTGATGCAATTTCTTTAGTTTACTTCTTGCAATGCTTTGTTAGTTAAATGTTTTATTTTTCTATGATGTTTATTTTTCATTTGAATGCAATTAGGTTAGATTATATTTCGTTACATGCTCTAGGTTTCATTCAATGCTTAGTTCGTTAATTGTTCACTTTATGTTTTTTTTTAATTCTAGTGCAATTGTAATTTAGATTAGGTTAGTTTTCCTTTACTTGTATTGTCTTTCATTTACTGGATTAGATTTCATTTAATGTTTTGCTATTTCATTCCTTAGTTTAATTGTGTTAATGGTGAAACCTATAGTGTAGAGTGACAATGCGCTGTAAATTAATTATTGGCACTTAGTTAGATTTCATTCAAATATTAAATTAGTTTCCTACTTGTTTTACTTTTCATTTGTTAGATTTAAAATTAAAAATTAAACAACCTCCATTTCCATATTAAAAACCCCAAAAATATGAATAACAAATAATCCTAGATTACTATTTTATCATTACATTCGTTGGGAGACGACGTAAGTCATTTTTATATTGCATTAGTGTAGTTAGAAGGGTTCAGTACTCAAATTCTTTTGATATCATTTCATGACAGAAACAATCTTTATCAGGGTAAAAGGGGAATTCCGTACATGCGGAATAGTACAACAACCCTGCACAGTAATCTAAAAGAGTTAGGTATTACCTGATGCAATAGAATGTGCAAGTATCTACAAACGTTAGAGAAAAAAAGGATGAATGGGAAAGCACGAGCCGATGTAAAATTGATCTTTAAAGAAAAGGAGAAAGTTGTCTAGAGACGTATGGGGGTGAGCATATGTAGAGGGAATGACAATTCTATAATCGTCAGGAATATAGTAAGTTTCATTTAATCAACCTCATCACTGTTAAAATCAGACGCAGAGGAGGTATACCACAGCCAGGGGGAGCGCCATGAAAGGAGGGACGAAAAGTAGAGATTGAAAGAAGGGAAGAACTTATTGGAAAAAAGGGATCACCGACAACGAACAGAGAAGAGAGAGCAAGAAAGCGAACAAAAGAAGGCAAAGGTGCAGAGACGAAGAAGAAAGAAGTTGAGGGTTTGAAAACCCTAGGGACGACTGCCCTGAGCTGTCCGATCAAGGGTTTAAGAAAATGAGGTTAAATCCTGGCAGCTGAATTCGAAAGGCAGTCATCACATCGGATCCAAACAGTCATCTATCACACCATACATGCGGCGATAGTAAAAGGTGACACGTGACATTCAATTACATGTGACATTAATGAGAAATGAGAGCGTATGATTAAAACGCGTGGCCGGCGGACTTTACATTAATGCCCAAGGATTTGAATGTCCAAGGATTTGAATGATTTCTAAGAAATTATGATGACATCAGCGGCAATTAAAAGACACTAAATGAGTGTGGTCGCTTGGAGAAGAGATCAGAAGGGAGTTAAAAATATGGCTAAGTGTTGTCTGTGCTAGATCTGAGCGGCATCAACCTCGAAGTATGAACGACTGATCGGAGAAAAAAATGAAAGGGAGTTAAAGAGCAGCTAAGTGTTGTCCATGTCAGATCTGAGCGGTATCAACCTCGGAATATAAATAGTCGAGTGACGGCTCTAAATCCTAGCATGTCGAGTTGGGAAAAAGGCAGCTTCTTGACAAACGACAATAGCAGTGAACGCCATAGTCGAGCGGCGACTCTAAATCCTAGAACACCCGATCGGGAAGAAGAGTTGCCAAACATACTAATAGTCCAGTTAATCGGGTTTGTAGCCTATTTCGACTAGACTTGACGGAAAAACTTGTGATACAGTGATGAAAAGAGGCCCCATCAAGGATGATTCAAAGTAGGGAAGAGCGGTTGACTTGGAAGTCAAAGTTAAAGAGACATGAACCATAGATTGGGCGAAGCCGGCCAAACGGGACAGCAAGGTCGGATGGGCATGTCTAGTCCAAGCGGACGGGCAATGCCAAACAAGCGGCATGTTTGAACTACCATGCTCTGGAAACCTGCAAGAGGAGTTTAGAGACAACATTAAATCCCCTGGACCACCGTCCCGACCGACTAGACATCATGGTCGATCAGATGAAAGGTAGCTCACCGACAACGGGAAAGCTGAGTGAAGGAAGACAACTTTGTTCAGTACGACTAAGATGGGATGTCTCGGCCAAGGGGACTCCTGTCGGCCTACAGTGGGACCCACCTACATATCTCATCGTACCATTTTGGAGGTTTGTGACATTGACAATAGAGCATGTCCAGTAGATAAATCATACTTTAGAAGATTCTAACCTGTCACGTCAGAGATTTGTATGCTCGCTTAAGGAAAGGTGTCAGAGACATTTTTTGACTTGTCTTTTTTATGACACTTTGGAAAACGTGTATATACTTTGAGATACGTGCATAGACATTATAGTGACACTATAAAATGAGATTCCTCTCTATGGGCGGAGGTATGCGTTATTTTGTTATTCAACACACTCATCACTACAGCTTGTCTACTATTTTCTACTGTACTGAGGATTGATTTGAATATTGGAAGGCCAACACCAGGAACTTCTTCCCGGTTTGGTGTTAACTCTCCTTGTCTTACAAGATCGCATGGAGTCTTCGTCTAGTCAACCACAGATCCACATCTCCAACCAATCATTTTTTTCATTTTCCGACATGATCACTCAACTTTATTCAGAATAGACTCCTAATCCTACAACAATATCTACTATAGTAGCCAACTAAACATGCTATACAAACTTAGTTATTTTACTGGTTGAAATTTGTATCAAGCCGAGCTTGTGCTCAACTAGCCACGTTGTCAGTTTTATTTATTTATGAAATTCATATTATTTTTTATGTTTAATATATTATGAATATTAAATTTTAAAAAATATATAATTTTTTATATTACCAATTAAATTTTATACAAATTAATAAATGAATTTGTTCATGAGTTATTCATGAATATCATTTATAAATGTTAATTAATTGAGTTTATTAGTATTTAAATTTATTTATTTTATATATTTTTTATAATTGAACAAACATAAATCAGATTTATTGAATTGAACACTAAATTTGTTAATGAATATGTAATTCATTTACATTTTTTTTATTAGTGATGACAATTTTTTTAGTCAGGGCCGTGGAGAAAATTTGAAAGGGGATGGGGTATGATTGGAGAATCTTTTTAAGATCTGATACGATATGATGGGAGTTGAGGATTGAGATGGGGTATGCATTCTCCGACATCTTTTTAAATTTGTTCTCAAGGATGGGAAGCGGGTATAAGGAAAGATATGAAGATTTAATGCTGACAGGGTCGGGGATGAGGATTCCTCGATTAAATATAACCGGGGATGGCGATGAGAATGTAATTATGGGGCAGGGATGGTAAACCCGTCCCCGCCCCTCTCCATTGCCATCTCTACTTATTGTCAATTAGTCAACCAGGTAAATTTAAGACGATGCCTGATACGAGATAGAATGCACTCTCATACAATGAAAGTTCGGTTCTCACGTAGGACAATATAAATATTTTGTGGTGCTCGAATCACTTGTAATATTAGGTTGTATGTCAGGACCCATATGTAATTAATCTTGATTTTGTCCGTTCAAAAAATTGAATAAGTAGATTATAAAAAAATAGAATTTAAAAATAAATGTTAACTTAATATGTAATGATCTTGTCCGAAAGTCGATAAGATGGAAAACTGGGGATGTAGATGTCCAACTGACCACTCATACACTCTGCTCTGCCCTGCAAGATAGATGACGTCAGTGCCAAGATAGGGAAGGGGTCCCTGACGTTGGCCCTCCGACACTCAAGTTAGTCACCGGCGATGAAGTAGAAGGCGGAGCAACAAGAACGAAGACTGTAGCACAAACAGTACATCACGTATCTCCGTCGATGCTTGAACCCCCCTTTATATAGAGCTCCTGTAGTGCACGTACCTGCTCCCCAAGGCGGGCACACTTCCCAAAATTTCTCCTGAAAAGACTTGGCAGTAAAGTGTCCCTGACACAATACCTTAACAAGCCGAGCATATCTCTGATGTGACAGTGGAAGCTTCCGTCGTACGATCTTTTGGTTGACCATACCTGGTGTCAGCGGCACTAACTCCCAAAAGGATATCGATGGATAACACAGGGGTCTGCTACTAGGCCGAGCAGAATAGTCGCTCGGCCATAGTTTCGCTGCATCCATACTACGTCCACTCGGCTGTAACTCTGCTGCGACTACTGAATCCTATTGTCTGGCCGAGCGGGATAGCTGCTTGGTCAGGATACCATATCTTCCTGGCGTTCAACACCTCCTTAAGCGTCGATTGTTCGGCGCATCCCCGAGTCACAGGTAGGGTCGGATCAGGCACCGTCTCCTCCTGGTTGGGGACCTGATAGCCCGACCGACCGATACACTTATCGTTCGTTCGGCCATATGATACCCAAACGTTGACTACCTTGACTTTGACCCATATCATGGCTACTATCCCCCACAGGGTGGGCCCCTCCTTATCACCACATCACATGTCTCACCCTCAAATCTAGTCGAAGGAGGTTGCAAGTTCGATTGACTGGACAAATTAGCAATCTCGCTTTTCACCAGATCGGCTTACGACACTCCTTGGATTCTGATCGGACTAACGTGGCCCAATGGTTGGCTATGTGACCGCTCTTTACCGGTCAGCCTGTTGAAGATTATCATTCGCCCATATGTCTGCTCCCTTAAGTCGATCGACACATCAAACATTCATACTTGGAAATCTTTTTTTGGGCTTCTTTGGGCGAGCGCGATCCGGGCTTACGCCACCCATATTTTTTGGGAAATCGTGCAAATCCCTACGCATTATGGCTGAGAGCGCCCCATGCCTTTTAATTACCTTTATTAAATGTCAGCCCATGGCGAGACGCCACGTGTCCCCCCTGCTGCCGCTGTACACTTGACGTGACAGCTGGATAGCTTCTGGTGATGTGACATTTGACAGTTTGAATTCGACGACCAGATCTATGTCTAGGTCTTCGCGACCCTCGATCGGGCGATCCCGATCGACTGGTCTTGGGGTTTATAAACCTGTCGCATCGCCTTCTTCCTCTGCACTTCTCCGTCTTTAAGCTTTTCGGCGTCACCCCGTCTCTGTGTTCCAGCGATATTCTTCCTTTCATGCTCCTCTAGTAAGCTTCCTTCCAATCACATATCGCCTTCGTCCTCTGTACTTCTCCATCTTCGAGTTTTTCGGCGTTTCTTCGTTTGTGTTTCGGCGATATTCTTCCAGTAGGCTTCCTTCCAATCGCATCTTTTCGCTGCCTTTGTTTTTTGCGATGGTGAGTTCCTCACAGCCTCCTGTTGGCATCCCTGGGCCTTGGTACATCTCCACTGAGTCCAGGTTTGACGCCGGCAATGCTGAGAGCCTGACAGCCACCTTTGAGCTCCCTTCTGAATACAAAGTTATTCTTCCTTCTCCTTCCGATCGGCCAAATTCTCCGCCGCCCGACTTTCTTTGTTTCTTTAGGGATCAGTTTACCATTGGTCTGCCGTTTTCCATCCACCCCTTCTTTCTTGCCATATATAAATACTTTCACATCTCCCTTCATCAATTAATGTCGAACTCCTTTCGACTGTTGTGTGGGTAGTGACTTTGTTCCACCTGCACAACATTCCCCATGCTCCCCGGATTTTTCATTACTTTTATTATCCCAAATTGTCCGAGCCAGGAACTTTTCTTTTACAAGCCTGAGTGAGCTTAGTTTTCTTCAATAAAATTTCGACCTCCAACAAGAATTAGAGGGAATACTTCTTTTTTGTGCGCCTTCCTGAACGGCTAGACTTCCCGACCAACTGGTAGCTCGAAGTGGCGAGTCAACCTCCTTTAAAACAGTACAAGAGCCAATCGGACTACCTCAATGTAGCTTCAATGTTGGCCGGTCAGAAATATGACATCCACAAGTTGTTACTGGAAGGTGTCCTCTACATTTTCAGCTTGAGTACGATCCACACCCGGCTTCTGCCCGACCTAGGTATGTAACTTCTTCACTCCTTCCTTTGATTCTAACTGATTTTCTTCCTCTTTTGCAGCTAAAGTCATGCTACACGCGTGTCTGGCCGGAAAGGATAAGCTTGCAGATGTCGCGATCAATGCAACGACTGTGGATGAGTTGGAGAGTCGCGGTCTGTAGCCGGTCGGCTATCAAGAAGATCCGCAAGGCGAGAGCAAAACGACTCCAGCCTTGGTGAGCGGAGGGGCAGATAGTCGAACGCCTAGCGGTGGAGCGGCTGGTAAATCACAACCTCCCTCCGGTTATTCAGTTTGAGAGGGTGACGGACTCAACCTCCTCCGGAGAGCCCCTGATACGGCGCAAGAGGCGTTGGGCGGAGACTTTATCGCGATTCGCCTCCCCGGTGGTACGGACCCCTACTGGCACTAGCTCGCACCCTTCCACCGAGCGGGTTGAAACCTCAACCCCCGTTCTAGTTCAAGAGATTGCGGTCCCTATGTAATCTAACCGGACGCTATTGTTATTTGGTTTGCCGCAGGGAACTCTTTGTGCGCCGCCGGTGGCCTTCATGCCACCGCTATCGAAGGTCAAAAAGTCTGGCATCTATCAGGCATCCTCATCTCGGCCGTCCGACCGAGTGACCTCGACCCAATCAGCTCCGAGCGGTCAACGCCACATAACGACGATTCTCCATCTACCGATTGAGGAATGGCGCGAGTCGATTAACGTTGAATCCCGAGCCCGTGAGCACTAAATAATTATTCAGGGGTCGCTTGCACAGATATGAGCTAACGCCCGAGCCCATACAGTGATGATGCCTCCGGGGGCGCTCGCGGACAGTCACACCCAAATGTCCACTGGGGTAAGTGTTGTATTCTTCTTAATTTATCTCCGATCGACATTTATATTTTCCTAGTTACTCGCAGTATTGGGTAGAGAGCCTGGCCATGTGCTAAAGGCTCGCATTTTTGGAGCATGAGGTCAAGCAGTTGAAGGCATCGAGCGGCCAATCATCCACCTCTCAGGAGCAGCGAGAGCAGATGAATGCTGAGGTGGCTCAGCTAAGGGCCGATCTGCTGAAGAGCACCGAGCTGCTAGAGATCGAGCAGGGAAACAATGCAGAACCGGCCTCTCTGCTGACTCGGCTTAACAAGCAAGTTAGTACTTTTGATGCCAAGATCGAATCAGCTAATGTGAAGAAACTCCGAACCATCAAAGACTTAGACCTGAAGAATAAAGAGGCCCGGACTCTCTCTAAGAAACTCAAAGAAGCTGAAGATTTTCTGATTGCTGAATGGAAAAGTCGGTCGACCGAAGAAGCTGTCCTTCAAGGCCAACTCTCCACAAAAAATGATGTGTTGGTCACCGTGAAGGACGTGCTAGGGGCCTCCCAAGCGGCTTTGAAAACTTATCAAGATGTCGAGTCTGGCCGGTTTGAGGCTATAAAGAAAAACTACATCCGCTCGGACATTTTTAGCGAAAAGGTTGCCGATCAAATACTTCGCCTATTCGACCTGGTGATCAAAGAGGCATTCGGCCAACTCCAGGCAGGTGGCTACCTCCCTGCTACTCTATCGAGCAAGATCATCAGTCGGGACAAGCTAACTGCCTCGCTGCCCAATGATGCCTTGGACTATCTGGAGTGATCTCTGCTCGAGTGATTTTCTGTCCACCCCTCTGTTTTTAATCCTTATGTAAGATGTTTGTAATCCTTCGTAGTAGTAATGAATAATCGCTCGTTCAGCAGTTTTTTCTTATTTGTTTGCCCTTTTGCCGCCATTCGACTTCTCGATTTGACTCACACTTTAGTTCATGCACCGTGGGAAATCCCAAGCGAGATCGCGAGTTACTTATTGAGACTTGGTGGCCTTCTGATTAGTGACGAGAAGTCATAGTAGAATAATCCCGAGCGATCACCGTATTTTGAAGACTTGGAGCTTTTTGAGTAGTGCGTATCCATAGTCGGTCGTTCATCGTTCTTGCTTGACCGCTTCTCGGGACCAGAGTTTAAGGTCGCCTCTCGACCACTGATAACGATAGGGGTTTAAGGTCGTCACTCAACCGTTAGTGTATATGAGGGTTTAAGGTCGCCGCTCGACTGTTGATGAAGATGGGGGTTTAAGGTCACCGCTCGATCATTGGTAAAGACAAGGGTTTAAGGTTGCTGCTCGACCGTTGATGAAGATGAGGGTTTAAGGTCGCCGCTCGACCGTTGGTGAAGACGAGGGTTTAAGGTCACCGCTTGACCATTGATGAAGACAAGGGTTTAAGGTCGTCACTCGACCGTTGATGAAGACGAGGGTTTAAGGTCGCCACTCGACCATTGACAAAGACGAGGGTTTAAGGTCGGCGCTCGACCGTTGACGAAGACGAGGGTTTAAAGTTGTCGTTCGACCGTTGGGGAAGATGAGAGTTTAAGGTCGTTGCTTGATTGTTGGGGAAGATGAGGGTTTAAGGTCGCCACTCGATCATTGGGGAAGACACATCTCAAGAGTGGCATTCTTCGCTTTGATTCATATTTTCCTTGTGTTCAGGAAACATACAAAAATACATGTATTCACTCACGCACCTCTCATCCGACCCTATAGGGTTGGAGATGATTCACGCTCCACGGTGGCTCGAGCTGCCTTCCACCCTCATCCTCCAAATAGTAGGCGCCTGACCGGAGCTTTTGCACGACCTTGAAAGGTCTCGCCCATGGGGCTTCCAGTTTGGTGACATCGCCGACCGACTTCACTTTCTTCCATACGAGATCGGCGGCCTGGAATGACTTCGAGATCACCCTCCGGTTGTAGTTCTACTTCATCCATTACCGGTATGCCATTAGCCGAACCACTGCTTTCGCCTACGTTTCGTCTATCAAGTCGAGCTCCATGAGTCTTCGTTCAGCGTTTCTTTCATCGTAGTACCACACCTAATCGGACTCTACTCCGACCCTTACGGGGACAACTGCTTCACCGTCATATACCAAGTGGAAAGGAGTTCTGCCAATTCCCTCCTTCGGGGTCATGCGAAGGGCCCACAATACACTAAAGAGCTCCTCGACCCAGCTGCCACCGGCGTAGTCGAGCCAAGCATGTAGGACCCTGAGGATTTCCCTATTGGCAACTTCTGCTTGTCCGTTGCTCTAGGGGTCAGCCATCGAGGTGAAGACTTGCTGGATGCCATAGCCTTCGCACCACTCCCTGAGCCTCTGATCGGCGAATTGTCTCCCATTATCTGATATGAGCCGACATGGGATGCTGAACCGACATATGATGTTATGACAAACGAAATTAATGACCATATGCTCGGTTATTCTTGCAAGCGGCTCGACTTCCACCCACTTCGAGAAGTAATCGACAGCGACGAGTAGAAATCTCCGCTGCCCTGTCGCCATGGGGAATGGTCCAACGATGTCCATGCCCCATTGGTTAAACGGACAAGATACTATGGACGCCTTCATTTCTTCGATCGGTCGGTGCGGAAGGTTGTGATACTTTTGGTAGGACATACAGGTGGCTACTGGCCGAGCGGCATCTTCTTGGAGAGTCAGCCAAAAATATCCGGCTAAGAGTATCTTTCAGGCCAACGACCAACCGCCTAGATGACCTCCACAGGAACCTTGGTGCACATCCCGCAGAATGTATTCATCATCTTCCGATCTGACACACTTGAGTAGGGGCATGGAGAAGCCTCTCTTATAAAGTTGGTCCCCAACCAAGGTGAACCGTCTGACCCTCTTCTTCAGCAAGCGAGCTTCTTCCTGATTGGCCGGTGTAACTTCCGACCCAAGGAACTCTATCAGAGTCGTCCTCTAGTCGTTCGGGAAGGTTATTCCTTCTATTTGATCAATATGTGCCATGAGCGATACCTATTCGATTGGTTGCTCTATGATGATCGGTGACAACGAACTGGCTAATTTTGCCAACTCGTCCGTTGCTTGGTTCTCTGATCGAGGAATCTTTTGTATAAGGACTTCCTGAAAGTTGGTCTTTAACTTTTCGAAGGCTTCCGCATAGACCTTGAGCTGGGCATTGCTTATTTCGAATGTCCCTGATAGTTGCTGAGCGGCCAATGGAGAGTCTGAATAAATGAGGACTTTAACGACTCCCACATGGCGGGCTGTTTGTAAGCCGGCTATCAATACCTCATACTCTGCTTCATTATTAGTGGCACAATAGTCAAGCCGAACGGATAGCTGCATCCGGTTTTCCCATGGTGAAATAAGCAAGATGTCGATCCTGCTACCTTATCGAGTGGATGAGCCATCAACGTATATCTTTCATGCAGCCTCTGGCTCGACATTCTGGACCTCTGTGATAAAATCCGCCAAGGCCTGAGCCTTGATTGCTGTTCGGGGTTGATATTATATATCGAATTTGCTTAGCTCGATTGTACATTTGATTAGCCTTCCTGATGCCTCGGGGTTGAGAAGGACTCGTCCCAAGCCGTTGTTAGTTAACACAATGATTGTGTGCACTAGAAAGTATAGATAAGCCTCCGTGAGGCAAATATCAATGCATAAGCTAATTTTTCCAGACCGGTGTAGCGAGATTCTGTATCCTTCAATATATGGCTTAAAAAGTATACAGGTTGTTGCTCTTGGTCGTTCTGCCTTACTAAAGCTGACCCAACCATATACTCATTGGATGATAAATAGATCCAGAGCGGCTCACCAACAATTGGCTTGGCTAATACAGGCAAGGAATTAAGATATTCCTTAAGCTCTTCTAATGCTTGATCACACTCGGCATCCCACTGGAATTTTGTAGCTCAACGAAGCACTTTGAAGAATGGAAAGTTCCGGTCGGATGACTTGGATATGAATTTGGACAGTGTCGTGATCCGACTGGTCAAACGTTGAGCTTCCTTGAAGCTTCGAAGCGGCGACATGTCTTGTAGCGCCTTAACCTTGCTTGGATTGGCTTCGATGTCCCGCTCGATGACGATGCAACTCAAGAAGCGACCACTCTTCGCGCCGAACAGACACTTACTCGGGTTCAACTCTATGCCATAAGCCCTCAGAGTTCGGCAGGTCTCCTCGATATCTGAGCACAGGTCAGCAGCTCAGAGGGATTTTATTAATATGTGTTGATATATACCTCCATGTTATGGTCGATCTGTCGTTTGAACACCTTGTTCATCAGCCTCTGGTACATAGCGTCGACGTTCTTCAGTCCAAACGACATGACATTATAGCAGTATGTCCCATCATCCATGATGAAGCTGACTTTCTCTTGATCTTCTCGGGCGAGCGACACTTGACGATACCCTTGGTATGCATCGAGCATGTATATCATCTCACAACCCGTCGTTAAATCCACTATCTGGTCTATCTTGGGTAACAGATAGAAGTCCTTCGGGCATGCCTTGTTCAAGTCACGGAAGTCAAGGCAGACTTGCCATTTATTGTCTGGCTTGGAGACCGACACCACATTGGCTAGCCAACTCGAGAATTGAACTTCCCTAATATGGTCGGCTTCCAACAACTTCTCTATCTCTGCCCGGATGATCAAGTTCTATTCTACGCTGAAGTCCCATTTTCTTTGCTTCACCGACCGAGCATCCGGTCGGACATGGAGCTCGTGCTGAGCCACACTCGGGGAGATATCGGGAAGCTCATGCGTCGACCAGGCAAACACATTATGATTATTCCTGAGACATGCGACCAGCTCTGCCTTCTTCTTAGGTGATCGGCCGCGATGAAGGTGGTGACCTCCGTCCGACTTGGGTGAATTTTAACCTCCTCCTTTTCTTCGTAGACCAACTCAGGAGGCTTCTTGGTGACAGCGTTCACCTCCAAGTGTGGATTCTTCCGAGCAATTCTCGCTTCAGACTTGCCCATCGACATAGCATCGCTGAGCAGCCAGCTGATCGCCTTTGACTTCACCCACCCGGTCGTCCACTGGGAACTTTATCTTTTGGCAGTATGTAGACACTGCCGCCTGAAATTCGTTGAAGGTCGGTCGACCCAATATTATGTTGTAGGCCGACGGAGCATCCACCACTATGAACTTTGTTGTCTTGGTTCTCCTCAATGGCTCTTCCCTGAGTGAGATGGCCAGTCGGGCCTGTCCGAGAGGCAATACTTCGTTGCCCGTGAAATCGTACAGCGGGGCTATCATAAGCAACAACTCGCTTCGATCGATTTGTAATTGATCGAACGCTTTCTAGAAGATGATGTTCACTGAGCTCCCTTGATCAAGTTCTGTTCTACGCTGAAGTCCCTCTTTCTTTGCTTCACTGGCCGAGCGTCCGGTCGGACATGGAGCTCGTGCTGAGCCACACTCGGGGAGATACCGAGAAGCTCGTGTGTCGACCAGGCGAACACATCATGATTATTCCTGAGACATGCGACCAACTTTGCCTTCTTCTTAGGTTCCAGATTGGTCGTGATGAAGGTGGTGGCCTCCGTCCAGCTTGGGTGAATTTGAACCTTCTCCTTTTCTTCGTAGACCAACCCAAGAGGCTTCTCGGTGACGGCGTTCACCTCCAAGTGCGAATTCTTCGGAGCACTTCTCGCTTCAGACTTGACCATCTTGAGATAGCATCACCGAGCAACCAGCTGGTCGCCTTTGACTTCACCCACCTGGTCGTCCACTGGGAACTTTATCTTTTGGTAATATGTAGACACTGTTGCCCGAAATTCGTTGAGGGTCGGTCGACCCAATATTATGTTGTAGGCCGACGGCATCCACTGCTATGAAGTTTGTGGTCTTGGTTCTTTTCAATGGCTCTTCCTCGAGCGAGATGGCTAGTCGGGCCTATCCAAGCGGCAATACTTCGTTGCCCGTGAAACTGTAGAGCGGGGTTTTCATAGGCAACAACTCGCTTCGATCTATTTGCAATTGCTGAATGCCTTTTTAAAGATAATGTTCACCGAACTCCCTATATCAATGAAAGTTTGGTGAATAGTGTAATTAGCAATTACCGCTCGGATGATCAGCGTGTCATCGTGAAGGATCTCTACTCCCTCTAAATCTTTGAGGTCGAAACTGATCTCGGGCCCTTCGGCCTTCTCCCTGCTACATCCCATGGCGTGGATTTCCAGTCGCCGAGCATTTGATTTCCTGGCTCTGTTGGAGTCGTCGCCTGTCGGCCCCCCGACAATCATGCCTATTTCCCCTCGGGAGGCATTGCCTCTGTTCTCTTCTTCCCGAGCGGAGGATCTGTTTTGCTCAACCGGAACGTGGGAGGGGTCGGTGTTATCCCTCTGATGCTGATGGCGTCGCTCGGGCGCCCTTCTTTCGTCCTCTCACCACTTGGTAGATCGAGTTCTATGTCGCCGATCGAGAGATGGAGATCGGCTGCGATATCCTCTTGGAGCCGGTTGACTGATTATTGGTGTCAGACCGCGGCAATCGCGTGTGTTGTGTGTCGCCGACTGATGAAAAGAGAAGAACATTGACGTCCATATCTTTCCTTTTGGCGTATTCTGTCGACCGGATGCCACATATTGCACGACATGTGTCCTAGCCTCCTGGTGTGGCCACACTTCTTCTGCCCTTGGCCTTTGGGCGGTTGGTGGTTGTTCGATGGTCGACATTCGATCACCACCGAGGGTTCGGTCGACGTCTCTTTTCTTCTCGCCGCCTGAGCTTCTTCCACATTTATGTATTCATTAGTCTTCTTGAGTAGGTGGTCGAAGTTCTTGGGGGGCTTCCTAATGAGCGACCAGAAGAAATCTCCTTCAACCAGCCCTTGAGTGAAGGCGTTCATCATCGTTTCAGATGAGACCGAGGAGATGTCCATGGCCACTTGATTGAAATGTCTGATGTAGGCTCGGAGCGCTTCTTTCGATCCTTGTTTTAGGGAGAAGAGGTAGATGCTCGTCTTCTGATAGCGTCGACTGCTGGAAAAATGGTGCAGAAATGCAGCTCAGAATTCCTTGAAGTTGTGTATGGATCCGTCCGACAATCGTCTGAACCAGTGTTGTGCCGATTCAGAGAAGGTAGTAAGAAAGACTCGGCATTTTATCCCATCTGTATACTGGTGAAGCGTGACTTCATTATCGAACTTATCCAAATGATCATCTGGATCGGTTGATCCGTTGTATTCCTCGATCGCCGGCGGGGTATAGTGTCTGGGCAGAGGGTCTTGTAAGATCTCCTCTGAGAACTGTCAATTGATCCGTTCGGGTGAAGCGTGGCTCCTGTGTGCCTTGCCTTTTCGTGCGTCTCGAATTGGCGCGCCATTTGAAGATGATCTCCCGTTCTTGGTTTGTCTGGGCTATTTCGGACGCTTCCCTATGTGTGTCGGTCGGCCTCCTATTCTGCCCCCATACGGAGACTTGCTCCACTCGGTCTCCCTACCCCGCTCGTCTCCCGGCTGCCGACGTCGCAGGCTACGGTGCTTGTCAATCGGCTAATGCCTGCTATTGCTGCTGCTCGACCATCTTCGTCGCTCGGGCTTGCACGAGCATGTCGAGCTCCTCCGGAGTGAGCGTCACGGTAATAAGTCGTCTAGCATCCTTCATATTCTCGATTTAGATCAAGTTATGTTCTCACAGACGATGCCAATATGATTATGTTCGAAAGTCGATGAGATGAAAAGCTGGGGATGTAGATGTCCCGCTGACCGCTCGTAGACTCCGCTCCACCCTGCAAGACAGATGACGTCAGTGCCGAGTTAGGGAAGGAGTCCCCGGTGTTGGCCCTCCGATGCTCAAATCAGTCACCGATGAAGAACGAAGACGGTAGTGCAAACATTGTATCGCGTACCTCCGCCGATGTTTGGACCCCCCCTTTATATAGAGCTCCTATAGCGCACGTGCCCACTCCCCTAGACGGGCATGCTTCCCAAAGTTTCCCTGAAATGATTTGTTTGTAAAGTGTCCTTGACACAATACTTTAACAAGCCGAGCATATCTCTGATGTGATAGTGGAAGCTTCCGTCGTACGATCTTCTGTTGACCATACATGATGTCAGCGACACTAACTCCCAAAAGGATGTTGATGGATAACATAGGGGGTTTGCTGCTAAGCCGAGCGGAATAGCCTCTCGGCTATAGTTTCGCTGTGTCTGTACTACGTCCGCTCGACCGTAACTTCGCTGTGACTACCGAATCCTGTTGCTAGGCTGAGCGGAATAGTTGCTCGGCCATGATATCGTATCCTCCTGGCATTCGACACCTCGTTAAGCGTCGATTGTTCGGCGCATCCCCGAGTCAAAGGTGTGGTCGGATCGGGGTACCTTCTCCTCCCGATCGGGGACCTAATCGCCTGACCGGCCGATACACTTATCGTTCATCCGACCATATGATACCCGAATGTTGACCGCCTTGACTTTGACCCTCCCGCGAGGGTGGACCCCTCCTTATCACCGCATCATGTAATAATATTAAAAAAATTATATTTATCTAAATGCAAAAAGAAAATGTTATATAAATATTCAATTGAAACTAAAAAGATTAAAAACTTGTAAACTAATTAGAAAATTTTAACACTGATTTCTTAAGTTGAAGAAATAAATTCAGCAAAATTAATAATATGAACTTTCATTTGGTCTAGGGCAATAATCATAATGGAAATTACAAATTCTAAAAACTGTTAACAAAATTTCCTATTTTAATAGATAAAATTGCTGCTATTTACTACGATTCCCGATTCGTAAACCGATGAACACGACAACTTAAGACGCCGATTCCTTCTCCCTCGTGCCCTTGCCGACGACCCCCAACGAACCGCCGTGCGCCACACGGTTCCGGCGGGTTTCGCATCGTCGGGCCTCGAGCTCGCTTTTCTTTGGACTGCTCTCTCTCTCTCCTCGTCAGGACCCTCGAGTTCCTTGCCCTCGCGCTCGCTGCTCACCTGGCGTAGGGCATCCTGGGTAAATCTTCTCCTCCTGGGCTCAGCTGGTGATCCCGGAGGCAAAGTTTGTTGTTTGGGTTTTATCATTCGTCTTGGTCGATGGGATTTGTGATTTTGGCTTGTTCGTGACTACTATGTTTTTAGGGTTCTGATGTAACCAGAACATTGTTTATTTGATAATGTCTCCTTGATACGCATTCGTTTTGCTATACCATGGTAGATTCGTGCTGTTTTGCAGACTTAGTGTTTCTTTGATCGTTGAGTTCTCTTGACAATGATTTCTTCAGTGTGAGTAAGTTGGAGATTGGGACATTTTTATACGAATGCCATTTCAAAATATTGACTTGCGGTTTGTGACGTTTTCTGAGGGTTCAGTGACAGTTTGATTGAATCATCCTGGGTTCTTTTACAGATTTTCAGTAGAAAGTTCAGATAGATTGCTTGAGGTTTTTTAGCCTGCTTTAGACTTCTACTTGCAAGAAGGTGTAGGAGGTTGCCTAGCATTTGTTTCATACTGACATTTTGTCACATTTGTTATTAGTTTATTGGCTTGGATCATGGCTTTTATCTTTGATGGCCATGAATTATTTTCCCTTTTTAGATTGATTTGTTTTCTTAGGTCTACAATGCATCATGTAAGTTCCAATATCTTTACTTTAGCTGGTATTAGTGTTTCTATGATTCTCAAGAGTGAAATGACCCATTGTTTTTCCTATCAACCAAAGTTTGTCAAAACCAAGGTTCAAAATCGTGGGCCGTGCCAAAGTTTTGGTTTTTGACTGAAATAATACTGCCTTGATATCGTTCTAACATTTTGATGTATGGTGCCAGTAAGAGGAAGGAGATAAAGAAGAAGAAGAAAGATAATAATATTATTTTAATTCATCTTGACCTTATTTGCCAAGAGGTGTTGAATGTTGGCATGACATGATGCTTATTAACATAATTGAAACAATGGGTCAAGAGACATTCCCTGTGTTGAGTAATATTGAGTTTCAGTAATTTATTAGAACAATACGGTTGACCATGCCACCCAGCATAATTCAAGATTCTAAACCATGGTCAATTCCACTAAATAGGTATTTGGAGAGCTTGGTTATCGACGTCAAGTTAATTTAATGTGTAGCATGTAAGGTTACCTCATGTCAAGTTATCATATATGACTGGCAGTAGATTTAACTTGTTTGATTCAAATGAAACTCTTATTAAAATTACCAGACATTTAAGATTTATCATGTTGGTTTAACAAAATCCATTACCAGGAATTGTAAAAGTTCTTTTTAGATCTCCAATAGTATCATTTACTGATTGCTTTGTATTAATGCCCCTCTAGAAGACTGAGTTACTGTGACAATTGGTTATTTACTTGATTATTTTTCACATAAGCAAGCATCATACTAAAGTCGATCTACCACAACTAGGTTAATGATGACGACAAGTTCTACTTGTTCTTTTAATTATAATGTACATCTAAACTGACAAACAATAACGAGTATGACCATGTTCAAGTGGGTGGCATGTCTCCATTCTGAAACTTTGAACTACTAAGAATAATAGCTAGTGACATTAAATACCTAACTACAAGATCATCACAATAATGGAGTGAAAATGATGAGATGCTAACAATGAAAAGCTATTCAAATTAACAAAATGATCAATTGATGTAAAATTGTACTAAAAGTTTTACATTATAAGATGTTTAGACATTTGCACATGAAAAAAATTCAGCAAGTTGTTAAAGTGTTAATGGATGTGAAATTGTTAAATGTATTTGTAAAATGATAAAATAATGTAAATTGGTAATCAAAGTGCTTTCATTTTTCTATGTTTTGTAAATATAAGAACATGCATTTGAGTGAGTATTCTTATTTTATGCCACACCTAAATAACTTTAAAGTGTGTTTTTCTAAATGTCAATGCCTATTTGTTGTCCCTTTAAGGAAGCCCTTGTCTTTGCCATAGTGTTGCTTACATTGAAAAGATTTTTATAGCCTATGTTGTTATGCAGGTATTTCTATTTCATGGAGAGCCAGTGAATAATGTTGTTTTACTATGATCTTCTAAAGAATCAGTTGCTGATGAAAGGCTTCAAAATAGGATTCTTATTCATTTTCTATGATATCATTGCATAAAATGAGCTCCATAGGAAGCAGGATCCTTTTATTGCAAACACTTCAAGTGAAGAAACTTATCTTCTTCTTGTACTAATATATTTGATCATAATAATATTTAATGGAGTGCAATAAGGAAGAGGCTCTAAGAGCTAGGGATATTGCTGAAAAGAAGATGCAAAATAAAGATTTTACTGGTGCACGGAAGATTGTTCAAAAAGCTCAGAATATCTTCCCAGACCTTGAGAATCTTGTTCAGATGCTTACTGTTTGTGAAGTTCATTGCTCTGCCGAAGTTAAAGTTGGAGGAGAGATGGATTGGTATGGAATTCTGCAACTGGAGACAACAGTGGATGACTCTTCTATCAAGAAACAGTTCAGAAAGCTTGCGCTTCTACTTCATCCTGACAAAAACAAATTTGCAGGTGCTGAGGCTGCCTTCAAATTAATTGGAGAAGCAAATGTTGTTCTGTCTGATAAGGGAAAACGACATCTTTATGATATGAAAAGGAAGGTTTCCCCAAGACTTGACCCATCCAGGCAACCTGCTCCACAGATGAAGGACTATTATGCTAGAAATAATTTTGGTACTGTGAACTTTAGTGGCGTCCATAATCAACAGCAACAACCTTCGGCATTTGCTATTAATCAGACTTTTTGGACAGTTTGCCCTGTTTGTGGCATGAGATACCAGTACTACAAGAACATATTGCGTAAGTCCCTCCGCTGTCAGAACTGTCTGAAAACTTTCATTGCATATGATCTAAGTGCAAACATTGCATCCAGTATGGTAAACTCTAGCCAACCATGGAACACCTTTAACCATCATGTGCGTCAGCAGACAAATAATATCAACCAGCCAAGTCAATCTGGAAATGCCTCTTCCAATAGGGGGTTTAAGGGAAGTGTTGATGGGGGACCATATAACCACGTTGAGCATGGAGGTCAACCCAATGTGAAAATAAATAAGGTTAATGATAATGGTGATGCAAGGAGGGATGCCAAATCTCCAATGGCTAAGGCTCCCAAACCTTCAACGGCTAAGGCTAATCAGAAGAGAAGCAGGAAGGTGGTTGTAGAGGTTAGTGAGTCTGACACTGCCAGTAGTGATAGTGAAGATGAGACTGTTCAGGTAAATGACCCTCAAACTCAGCATTTTTCTTCATCATGTGCACCAACCCGACGGTCAATGAGGCACAAGCAGAATATCAACTATAATGAAGTTGGAAGTGATGAAGATGCCAATGATTTTCCTACTTCTCTTGGTTATAAGAAGCCGAGAGGTGAGCCATCAGGAAGTTCTGCTAAAGTTATTCCTGGATTTAATGACAATGATTTCACTGAGAAAAAATTCAAGAACAACAACCAAGATGAATCCTTTAGGGAAAAGGCAAATGTAAGTAATCTGGTCAATATAGACACTGGAGAGAAGTCAGGGTCTGAAAGAGTGCTTCCTAATGCATCTAGCACTACGGCCACACCTGATCATGGTTCATTCTCGTATCCCGATCCAGAATTTTTTGACTTTGATAAGCTTAGGCACACAAGTGAGTTTGTGGTTGATCAGATATGGGCTCTTTATGATAATGTTGACGGGATGCCTCGCTTTTATGCACGAATTCATCAAGTTTGTAGCACAAATTTCAAGATACAATTTACTTGGCTTGAGTGTAATCCCTTGAATGATGTTGTGACTACTTGGTGTTATGAGCAATTGCCAATTGCTTGCGGGAATTACATACTAGGTTCCACAGAGTCCTCTGAAGACCGGTTGATGTTTTCTCATTCTGTATCTTGGGAAAAAGGGAAAAAAAGGAACTCATATAATATATATCCGAGAAAGGGGGAGGTCTGGGCTCTCTTCAAGGATTGGAATATTGGGTGGAGCTCTGATGCTGACAAACAGAGAGTTTACGAATATGAGGTTGTAGAAATTCTCTCAGACTTTGCAGCAGGAACTGGAATTGGAGTGACACCCTTGGTAAAAATAGATGGTTTTGTGAGCCTGTTCATGCGATCAGAAGAGAAGGTTGCCGCTTCATATGTGATACCACCAGATGAAATTCTGAGATTTTCTCATAATGTTCCTTCTCACAGGTTGACTGGGACTGAAAGGGAAGGAATTCCTCAAGGGTGTTTGGAACTTGATCCTGCATCTCTTCCTACCAACTTTTTGGAATTATTTCCTTCTGTAAGTCCATGCAGTGGCAGAAGCAGAACTGGGAATTTGAATGAGCCTAGCAGTTCAGGCATCAAACCGACCACTTATGAGAAGCCTGGATGCAGTGGAGTCCAGGGAACAAAGAATAGCATAATTCAGAACTTTCCCCAGGACAATATAAAGGGTATTGATGACATGGGACAATATCAAGCAGGTGAAAGGCAGCAACAAGATTTGAGGCATGCCCAAAATTATACAAAACAGCCTAAGATAGATACAGTTGAGAAAGATGAGTTGGGTAGTGGGCACATCAATGCTTCTGAAAATGAAAATTTAGCTAGTATTTCATCTGCAAACATTTCTGAATATCCTGGTGCAGAATTCCATAATTTTGATGATGAAAGGACATTTGAAAATGTCCAATGCGGTCAGATTTGGGCATTATATAGCGATGTTGATAAGTATCCCAATTACTATGGGTTGGTAAAGAAAGTTGAGATAGATCATAAAGTGCATGTTGCATGGCTTGAAGCTTGCCTTATGACAGCAGAGCAGGAACGTTGGACAACTGAGGGGTTGCAAATCTCCTGTGGAACGTTTAAAGTGGAGCATCATCATATTGTGGAATTTGACAACACAGGTATTTTTTCTCATCTTGTACAGGCCAAACCAAATGCTAAGAAGGACCTGTATGATATTTTTCCTTGTCATGGTGAGATTTGGGCTGTTTATAAGAATTGGCATGCTGGATGGAGACGATCAGACTGGGAGAAATGTGAATATGATGTGGTAGAGATTTGTGAATGTACTGATGTGGCCATTAAAGTCAGAACTTTAATGAAGGTAAATGGTTACAGAGCTGTTTTCAAATACGACGTGGAAGCAAGGGCTGGGACCATGGACATATCTGTTTGTGAATATGTTAGATTCTCTCATAGGATACCTTCATTCAAACTGACAAATGAGAGAGGAGGGAAACTTAATGGTTGTTGGGAGTTGGATACCGCATCTGCACCTAGTATTCTCTACTGATACCAGACAATGCATAATACAATAGATGTTGGCTTAATTCCTCATAGCTTATTAAGCATCTTCCAGTGCATGGCAATTATCTGATTCTGGTACCTTCGCAGATTTCTATGAGAATGACAGCGTAAGAATCATCATTCATTTGGGCATGCATCACGTCTCTGTATTCACTGTGGGGTTTTCAGGCCTAAAAGCTAAGTCACCATGTTTACTAGTAGTTTTGGTGTTTGATATCAGCTGCCAGTGTTGCAGGTTGCAGATTCTGTTTTTTGATCGATACACAAGTTGAATTAACCTGCCATTCTACCTCCTTTTTGTCTGTTCTCGGTGATCCTTAAAACTCCATCAGTGTTGTTTGACTGTAAATATTTAATGTTGGTTGTAGGCCTCAGTAAATGGTTTTAGCTCCAAGCTTCTCTTGACGTACTTAATGTCACATAGTTAATCTGAAGGATGGTTCGTCTTGAGCATGGTATTATTCCTATAATCTATCTGTTGAATCAAATTCTTGGTTCCCCCCCCCCCCCCCACCATCTGTGATGTTAAATTTTATGCATTTAGTTAGACCTTAGTCTTTGATCTAGCAGGCTTATGGATCTAGTTGGTCGAGGCCTGAGTGAATTTTGATATCTTGATGTTGCTTTTAGGCATTTGGTACAATGCTTTTGGAAGGAAATAAATAGTCTTTGTGAATTGGAAGATCTAAAATTCATGGACCTGCTGTTTGGTTGCTTGTGCTGAAAATACATGCTAGTCTAGTAAGAGCAAATGTCGCGAGTAAATTTGTAACTTGATTGGATAAATGCTGATAAATTTTGCTTAGATGTCGCAAGTTGCAATTGCATTTTTTCTTCTTTGGATGATTGCTACCAAGAGGCCATAATATTCCCTATTTACACGGTATTATTACTTCAAATGCTATGGGAAACGTAGTGTAAAGGCTTATTTGTTTTTATGTAATTGCCTTTCTTTACATATTATTTGAAAGTTGAGCAAGTAGACTAAATGAAGGCTTGTGTTGATCTGTATTTGTGATAATGTTTAAACTAGTGATACTGATTACAATGACATTTCTAGTACAACTTGTTTGTTTATTTGAGGTTAGATTTATATTGTTAAGCATTATTTAATAAATAATTTGATGTTAGTAATGATATGTCATTAAAGCTGAACAAATTGCTACAAATTTTACCGATTGAATCAAGATCGAACCAATTGAATTTTTATTAAAGAAAATATTTATTAAGAATTTCTTGAAAGATTTTTTTTTCTGTTGTTTAAATGTAATACTAAAGTCTTTTAAAAAAAAATTTTCTTCTTCTTAATTTAATGCATAAGAGCTAATTGAGTTAGTAAAATATGAATCAGATGAGGCAATCAAACAACTTATCGGGTTGATGGAATATTCCTCTGTTTGATCGACCCATTTAAACCGGTCGAATAGCTCAAACCTACCAAACTTGTATAAACTAAGTGACCCAAATCCAACAGGATCAACAGCTCCCACCTTGAAGCCTTTTAAACAAACTAATGAAAAGAAAATTTATTCACAAAATGAATCATTTATAAATAAGTAAAAAAATATATATCTATATATATAGAGATGTTATTGTGAATAGGTTTAGTACGTTGCACGATAGACATGAGTGTCTAGCGTGCGCACGTGAGGGGGAGGGGCTCATATGGCAAGGGTCCACGTGGTCCCACCCTTCTAAGGTGAACAGTCATGTCGCCTGCCGTGTAGCGTAACGAATTCCTAGATATATATAGGATTGTTATCCTGTCGTGCACACTTTAAATTTTTTTTCGATTTGAATATTTGTGTGTGCCTAATACTATAACTCAATTTCTCAATTTTAAAGTCAAAAACTTATTGTATAATCTGGAATTAAAAAAAAATAAATAGAAAAACTAGAAAAAAAAATACTAATTCGATGGTCGCTCATGTCTACAGCCCAAATTGGGTGTGCAGGCTATCAACCATATGTGTGTAGGGCGATGTTAGCTTGCACATTCTGTGTGGACGACGCGCGTGGGTATCTTTCATGTGGGGAGCCACCTCTAATCATCGGAGGTGTCCTCCCATGTGAGAGGCGTCCACGTGAGTCACCCACACGGGGTGTGCAAGTTAACATTTTTGTATGGATTACAATGATTGTAAACAAAGTCTCATATTGAAAATATATGGAAAGTATCATGAATTTATAAGAGAAAGATATCTTCATTAGTACGATATCTTTTGGGTAGAGTCCAAAAATAAAACCATGAGAGTTTATGTCCAATATCATACAATTGTAGAAATATCTTAATTCTTTTAATCCTAACATGATATCTCACACACCCCATGCATACCTAAAAATTTTTTATATTTAATATTATAACCCAACCTTTAAACTCGAAAGGTAAAATCTTATTAGCATAACCGGGGGCTTAAAAAAATAAACAAAAAAAAATGATCAAGGTGCCTCAGATCGCCTCAACTTGTGAGGGGTGCCCATGTTGAGCGCCCATGGCGGGTGTGTAGGCTAACATATTTATGTGTGTATATATCCTCCATGATGCACATCTATCACTGAGTAGTCGGGCACTTAGATGTGATCTGGATACCCAAAATGATCCAGGCCAGGGTTGACTCAACCCTATTTGAGGTCTTAGGTAAAAAAAAAATTAGGCTTTTAATATTGTTTTAAAATAAATTTTCCACACTTTTCCATTCGGACTTACCGAAATGGTGGTTTAATTTTTTTTAACAAATTAAAATATTAATTTTAAAAAATAATTTTTTTAATGAAATTTAATTTTCTTACTTTTTATGTAAAATTATTAATTAATTTTCCATATTAACCTAATTTATAGAAGTATAAACTTTACGATATTAAATAGTGTATTATTTTACTTATCGAAAATAAATATATCCAAAATTATTTTAAAATGAAGAAAGATAGAAAAATGTCTAATTATTTAAATAAAAGATGGAGAGAACAACCCTTATAAAAGAGACCAAATTAAGGAAATAACAACAACAAAATATGACAACAATACAAAAAGTATGTTCTAGTGCTCAACTTATCATCATCCGTGAAATAAAAAAAAACAAATAAACAAAAAAAGATATGTATAAAATAACAAAACTTAATAGTACAATCCTTAAAATTAAAGATCGTAACGAGACCAAGTCAGCCATTATCATTTATTAAGAACTAAATGAGAGTCTTTTTAGGTATAGAACAAAAGAAAAAACAAATCATATTTTTCATCACCTAAATTAGAATAGTTGTAAATGATAGAATGGAGACAAAGGGGAAAACAAACAATTTATAATCGTAAATACATCTGATCCTGTCTGAAGGCGATGAGATGACACGTTGGCTCCTGCGATTGAGAGATGGCAAACTTCACAAGATCTGAAAGAACTCCTTAGTGACCCTGCACACACTCACACGATCCAACAAAGCATTAGTGACCTAGGACCGGGGTGGGAATCCCTGGCTAGGCCCTCCGACGCTCAAGTCAGTTCCTCGCTTGAATGTGGAAGAAGAAGAATAGTAATGGAAAAGATGCTAGTAAGTCTAGTTTTAGATGCAAGTACTTGTGTTTGCGTACCTTGCCAGCGGAGAGAATTCTCCTTTTTATACCACCTCACATAACTTCCGTGATCATGAGGTGGTCCTCGGTTTGTTAGACTTTGTTAGAAGATGAGAAAGGTACAACCTGAACTTCGTGCAATAATCCTCTGAGGAATCTTTTTTCTACCCCAGATGTACACTCTTTGTCGTTTATGATTTGAATCCTTGATATGATGACATATGGAAAAGAGTATATCGTTGTAACCACTTAAAGAACAAAAAAACTTCGAGAGAATATTTCCCGATAGGTTTGCCAGACTGTCATAAAGTTGTCGACTACTCGCCTATTTGAATATATCCCAGCTAGTCATAAAGTCGGTCGTGTATTAAAAGTACCTTCTATTGAATGTATCCCAACCGATCATAAAGTCGGTCGTGTATTAAAAGTACCTTTTGTTGAATGTATCTCGGCAGGTCATAAAATCGATCGTGTATTAAGAATACCTTCTGTTGAATATGTCTCGACCGGTCGTGCATTAAGAGTACCTTCTGTTGAATATATCTCGGCCGATCTTTGCCTGCTTGAGCATATATAAAGAACATTATGTTTAATTGGCCCTTATCTTGCCAATCATATTTTAGAGTCCTGACCGAGTTAAGCCTCTTTAAGCTCAGCTAACCTTTTCCAACTGAGCGAATACATTAGACCTAGTATCTTATGTTCAGTTAGTCTTCGTCTGACCTTTCGTATGATACGGACTTGATAAGGCTAAATGTCTTTAGGTCCGGTTGGACTTATGTCCACCCAGGCACATACATAGAACCTTGTATTCAATCAACCTTCACGCGACCATACATATATTGAAGGCCCGAAAAGGCTAAATGCCTTTAGGCCCCGGACTTATATCCGTCTGGACATATGCATGGAAATCTTCATTCGGTCGGCCTTTGTCTTACTGATCATATGTCATAGATTAAATTAGGCTAAGTGCCTTTAGGTCTGGTCGGACTTATATCCGTTCGAGCATATGCATGGAAGCCTTCATTCGGTCAGTTTTTGTCTTACTGATCATATGTCATAGACTAAATAAGGCTAAATGTCTTTAGGCCTGGCCGGACTTATATCTGTCCGAGCATATGCATGGAAGTCTTCATTCGGTCAGCTTTTGCCTTACTGATCATATGTCATAGACTAAATAAGGCTAAATGCCTTTAGGCCCGGACGAACTTATATCCGTTCGGACATATGCATGAAAGCCTTCATTCGATCGACCTTTGCCTTACTAATCATATGTTATAGACTAAATAAAGCCAAATACCTTTTGGTCCAACCGGATTTATATCCATCCGAGCATATGCATGGAAGCCTTTATTGGGTCGGCCTTTGCTTGACCATTTACATATTGAAGGCTTGATATAGTTAAACTCCTCTAGGGACGGTTAGTACTTTTCGCCTAGGCATATACAGAGAAACTTATATTCGATCGGTCATCGCCTGGCCAATCGTATGCTATATCTTTAATAAGGCTAAGTATCTTGGCACTCAGTTGGTCCTTCCCGTTTAGGTGTACACATAATCGTATGCTCGATCGGGTCTAGGCGCCACCACCTCTTCTTGGCTTTAACTATCACGTCACCTGAAAGACTTACTCATCATAATTCGTATCACTAGTCTCTCCATCAAGTCTAATCGAAGGAGGTGTAGTTGACTGACTGGACTCAAGTTCTAGTTTTGTTCACTTGTCATGCTTATGGAAATTTTCTCAAGTTCGCTAATGAATATTCAATACTTATTTATCTAGTTCATTATTCTACACTTTTCTTTCTTCTTCAACTATACCTAGAGAACTGCACAACCCTTTCAAAATTCTCTTGTTGGTAATTGCTCCTTCATCAGAAAGAAAATGCTAAGGACGTACGTGTTGGGGTCGATTTGTGCTAGAGGGGGGGGTGTGAATAGCTCGTCGCACTTCATTGGTTTGCTTCGTTGTTGTTGATATGCAACGGAAGGACTCGAAACAAGACTCACAACGCTAATACGAGGATTTACTTGGTATCCACCTCAAGAAGAGGTGACTAATCCAAGGCTCCACATATGACACGCTCATCCACTATGAAAACACTCCTTTATGATAACTACCGAAAGCGGAGAAATCTTACACAAACTCTCAATACAACAAGAAAAGAAGAAGAAGCAAATACACAAAATCTCTTATAAGATTTACACAAATGAAAACCCTATCTCTCTTCTTCACCTTGTGTGGAACGCCTCTTGACCTTGGAAGTGTAGCAACACTTTGCTCCAAGAAGCTTCAAGAACTGACGGAGAGTTGTGGAGAAGCTCGCGTGAAGATTGGGAAGAAGCTCACGAAGAACTGCCGAAGAGATCGCTCGCCAACGACTTTAACCTGCGCAATGATCACATACCAATCGATTGGGGAGGCTTGAATCGATCTGCTGATCGATTCAGAGCGCCTCTGTGCTCTGCTGGAGAATTCTAAATCGATTGGTCGATTGATTCAGCGTTTATCATGACTCGCGTGATAAACCCAGCCTCAATCGATCGGCTGATTTATTGACTTGCCCAATCAATTAGTTAATCGATTGGGCAGCTCTCTATACTCGCGGCATTTGCTCCCAATCGATTGCCTAATCAATTGGACCGCTACTTCTCGCGGTACTCTCCCAATCGATCGACTGATCGATTAGGCTTGGGTCAATCGATCAGCTGATCGATTGCCCCAACCTTGGTTTGCCTAAACTTAAGTCCAAGGTTCCTAAACCCAACATTCGGTTAACCGTGACCTGTTGGGACTCCTTCTGCCTAACATCTGGTCAACCTTTACTTGTTGGGACTTCTTCACCAAGTGTCCGGTCAATCCTTTGACCCACTTGGACTTTTCTCCTCGTGCCAAGTATCTAGTCAACCTTGATCCACTTGGACTTACCGTCTAGTGCCAAGTGTCTGATCCTCCATGACCCACTTGGACTTCCACCAGATGCCCGGTCACCCTTAGCCCATTTGGATTTCCTCGTGCCAAGTATCTAATTAATCCTTTGACCTACTTGAGCTTCCCAACACCAGGTGTCCAGTCAACCTTGACCCACCTGAATTTTCATGTGCCTGGCTTCACTCACCAGGTCTTTCCATATGCTAGCTTCACTCACTAGGATTTTTCATTTGTCTGGTTTCACTCCCCAAGACTTTCACCTAGCTTCACTCACTAGGGTTTTCACCTGGCTTCACTTACCATGATTTCTCCACTGTCCAACTTCACTCACCGTGACTTTCACCTAGCTTCACTCACCAGGACTTTCCAACTGCCTAACCTCCAGTTAGGACTTTCCTAGTCAAGTATCCGATCAACCTTGACCTACTTAACTTTTCTTCACAAAAAACTGGTCATCCCTTAACCAAAGGGGCACTGTATCAATAATCTCCTCAATCGGACGATTGCAATCTCCATGTATTGTCAAACATCGAAACCTAAACATCAAGACTCAAACTCGAACCAACTCAAGCTTAGTCAACCAGGTTAAACTTGACCTAGGAATATTGCACTAACAATATGCAGATATAGCACATTGGCATAGGAATGATTTGGCCTATCATATACATCATAAATGCCACTCATGGATGAGTGCCACATGGACCCCTTCCGTTTCTCGAAATGACTACTTACGTATTTCTTTGTAAGCAACTTACTGGCTATTTTCCTTGATAAATCAACAACCCTCCATGCGTAAGTCGTTTCAATCTAACAGTGACTATTGTTAGCTACATCCCCTTAAAAACTCTAAATATTTCTTAGTCTCAACACTTCATCTTCCTCAACTCACTCTCCGACGATCCTTCTTCATTATCTTTCTAAACACTCCGCATTCCTTTGTTTTTCTTGACCTTCCCCGTTACGACGCCTCCTTAAGACCTTAGTAAGTCGCTCTTCCGTTAGTTATTTTCATGCTCTTTCATGGCTGAAGAGTCATTTTCTCCCTGGTATGCTCATATTCATTCTTCTTTCAGCCATGTCGATAGAGTCATCATTCGTCTTCAATACGAAATCCCTAAGGATTATCGTATCAAAATTCCTGACCTTGATGCTCGTCCTCATCTTCCCTTTGATGGCTATGTCACCTTCTTTAAGGACCAATTGGTGGTCGGTCTTTGCTTTCCTGTACCTTCCTTTATATCAAAAGTAAGTCAATACTTCAATATTCCTTTACAACATTCGCCCTGAACACCTTTCATTGTTTATGTGGCACGTATATGTTGTTTTGTCTTTTTGATATTCCTCCTACACCTCACAAGTTCTTCATGTTCTCTTATCCCAAAAAATCAGAACCGGGAGTGTTTCTTTTTTAATCATGTCCGAAAATGGTCTTCTTCGAAGAGATGTCCTCATCTATCAAAGGTTGGAAAACATATTTCTTTTTCATAAGGTTTCCTGAACCTGTTCTATGGTCTATCACATGACGATCCTCTCTTCCTCTTGATATAAAGAAACTTCATCAACATCTGACCTTTCATGATTATTCTAACAAACTGATCATCGCTTTTTTATTCACAAATGGATACGCAATGATCTTTTATTTTTATTATTTTTATTCGGTTTAAGTCCTGTTAAAGAGTAACTGCGCTGCTCCTTTGGTAAGTTATGACGCCTTCATCATTACCTTTTTACTAACTAGAACATCTTTTGTGTTATGTAGTGGATGCTGTGTTTGAAGCCTTAGTCGATAAGAAGATTAGTCTGGAAGAGGAGGCACTTTTAACCAAGGCGTAAAAACTTCAAGCCGAGCGACCTCTGTCACCTACCATCCCTTCGAGTAAAACTTTTGTCGGTCCGGCTCTTGCATCTGGTTCGGCTGCTACCTCCGAGGAAGTGCCTACAGATTTACCTTTGTTGCTGGAAGATGTTCCTTTAGAACCAGAGACTGTTGCTAAGGGGAAACACAAGAAGCGCAAGCTGACTATGGCACCTTCTCCTAAAACACAGGCACTCTCCCTCCTCGAAAATGTCATTCTGAGGGATATCTAAGCTCTCTCCCTTGAAGATGTTGCCTTAGGGGATATCCAAACTACTTCCCCTGAACCCACTTTATCCTCCATATATCCTATTCTCTCATCTTCATGACCCATTCAATCTCGGGAGGATATCCCGAGTCCAAGTAGCAACTCAGATCCTAGTTTTGTTATGACCTTTCAAGAGCAAATTCTCTTACCTCCACAAGAAAATCAAGATTCTCCTTTCTTTATTTTTTTCCCTACCTTCTGTCCAAACTTCCCTATCTTCATGATCAACACCCTCTTATACTCTCCCTATATTATTAGGGGGTTCTTTAATGACCGCTTGGGAAGAAGCCCAACATCAACTTAAAACACTTACTCCCACTGAGCTAGTGGACAAATTTTCTTATGAAAAAACTAAGGTAACGTAATTTTTCATCAATTATCTTATTCTTATTTTGGCATATTACTAACAATATATACTTAAAAGCACTGGATCATTACAATGAGTGTAGCTCAACAACTATATGATCTAGCTCGAGAGAATAAGCTACTAAAGTAACAAGTTTCCGAATCATCCTCCATTCAAGCCTCTGAACAAATAAAGGAATTATCTAAACAACTGCAAGAGGCTCAAAAATTACTTCAAGCCGAATATGAGAAATCAAGCCAATAGAAAACCATTGTAGATGGCCTTGAGTTTCAGCTTCAATCAGAGGTTAATCATAGTGATGAATTGCAAACAAAGCAAAATAAACAAGTTGCGGAGGCTACTCAGCTATCCACCCAGTTGCAGACACTGAAAGCTACTCATGTCTCTAAATTAGCAACCAAGATTTCTGAATTAAACTCCGAGGATGCTGAGATAAACTTTCTGCATTTATTCTTAGCTGAAGGCCGAGCAACTACCTCAACTAAAGAAGCTTAGCTAAAAGCTTCCCAAGATACGTTAACAAATTTTCAAGCAGGCAAAGACGAGCGGCTTGAAAAAAGAAAGAAAATACTTTTTGAATCAGCCGACTTCAACGATAAAGTGATCTTTGCGAAATTTGAAACTTTGATCAAAGAATAAGATCGTGCAAATTTTTAATCACATGAGTCCTATTTTTTTTCTATTCTCTTAAAAAAATATATACATAAAATATATATGATATATTAAAAATAATGACCTCAATTTCTAAAGAATTAGATCGTACAAATCTTTTATCATGTAGATCATATTTCATTCTCTTCTAAAAAATACATAAAAAATATTAAAAATAATGAGCCCCTATAAAAATTAGGACCATAAGCATAGACATTAAAGACATATATCTAAAGTCAGCCTTGATCCAAGTACCCTGAAGTAAATGTACTTCAGGCGCTTGAATCACTTCCAGATGACCCAACTACTTAGTCACGGATATATATATATATATATATATCCGTGACTAAGTAGTTGAGTCGTCTGGAAGTGATTCCTGCGCAAGTGAAAATCGGGAAATGCAAATGAAATTTTTTCAAACTCTCCAAATATAATATATCTCGGATGAAATTCGAACCCCAGGCTCATAATTATGCATAGTAGATCTAATTGCTTATGTTGTTAATTTTGTAAGACAGAATTAACAGTTTCCTCCGCTCCGCTGTAATCAGCAACTTGATAAAAGATCTTCAAATAAAATTTCGGTCACGCAACTATTGTACTAACTACAGCCTTAAATAATGGTAGGATAAAGGCTAAAAGCTTACATCGTTTCATCAGTTGTACAAGAATCCATTTCAAGAAGGCAAATACTCTTTTTAATTCAGGAAAAAAAGAAAGAAAATAGATTTGTATTGTTGTAATGCAAAATAACAGCCAAAAAGAAAATATCCCGCGTTTGTTCGTCAAAGGTTCACCTTCCCCGAGTTTGGGTTTCTTTCGATGGTACGGCATTAACGCCGCCATCTCATGAGGATTTTCTTGCTGCATCGTCCTGTTCTCTCCAAGGATTGAGAGCATCTCGAATTGCTTGAGCCTCCGGAGTGCTCTCCCAGGCTCGCTTTTCGGACTCTAGAACGGTGACCTTGTCATCTGGCCAATAAGGAAGAGCATATAGAATGATTATATATCTAAATAATTAACAGAGGTGCATATGGAAAAAAGAAACATCTGTTCGTAAGAATCATATTTGATCATAACTATACAATTTGTAAAAGTACTAATTTTGGCCAGGTACAACGAAGAGTTACGAGTTTAAACACTGGTGTATGCTCATGATAGTCGCTTAGACTTGGAATTGCTCCGTATTTAGTTGCTACAGTTCGAATACAAAACAAAACCAAGTGGTGCTTCCAGGTGAATCCCAAAAATACGAATTGGGAAAGCTAAGATGATGAACGAGCAAGCACAATGGATGCTCTACTAAATTTTCAAACCATTTTCAAAAAACAATGAGTAAACAGAGAAGTTTACTTCAGCATTAATGAGCTACAACACAGTGGTTACAGCAAACAAAACTTCAAACTCCCACAGTACAAAAATGACATAATGTACTCATGATCATGATAAAATTAATAAATTGGAGATATTTCGCTACTGTCTCAATGTTTAAGTGGTATCTATCTTAAGAGAGTATCCAAAGCCAGAATTTATACAGGATGAATTGTCAATGAAGTACTACTTGGAGGATACTCAATCTAAGAAACATTCCATTCACTTGATCTTCCTTGAAAGATTGCCTAAGAGCCATATTTGAGTTTGCAAAAACAACAGATTCATAACTAAAGCTACTTGTAGAAATCTCATGCTAATTATTTGATTAATGGATATAAGAAGACTAAAAAGATCCATTCAGCACAGCCACTTCTTCAGGTAAGAGAATGTCCATGGACCATGGGTTAAAGATTGATTGCTCCCGTCTTGCAGTCCATGACATAAATTTTCATGTGAAAATCACACCTTTCTGAAGTTGTGCACACATAAAAAAATGCGACAAGAAAGAGGGACTCCGTGATATGTACTCGGAATCAATTAAAGCGGCATCAATCAATGTTTACCTATTGACTGCTCCTCCAATGATTCATGTGACTCTAAAGGCTCATACATATATTGCTCTTTCATGCAAAGTTCATTTGAAACAATTTAAGCTAGCTTTACTCGGTAAAGGTACTGAAATCGCAACATCACTTCTTGCTTGACTAGGAATATTCTCCTTGCATTCAGAATAATGATTTGTCAAACTATAATGTCACTGTTTGGGACATAATGAGTGAAATAACAAGGACACAGTCAGTTTGTCTGATCATAAGTTGCACACATCAACCCTATCAGTGGCCTAACATGGGTTTCAACAGCTAACAAGAATAAATCCTCATGAGTCATTTCATCCAATACAAAAAAGGTAACAATAGTTCCTCTTTGACAAAGTGACTGTGTGTCACTGCCTTTTGTGGCAAACTTTCATTACGCTCACTTCCTCACTTGAAAGCACAAAAAAATTGGTTAATTACAAAATCCAGCAAGAGGTTTTGGTTTTCAGTCGAACTAGGCATCCAGCATGAAATTCAAAAAATAATTATGATAACTGAGTTTTTAATTTTGCAGCAAATCTAAACAATTTTTAACCCACATTAATCCAATTCTAATTCACTAGCAACACTGCATATATAACTCAATTAGTTTGTATACTTAATTATCACCCATCTTAATTAAATTTATTGAATTGGCACTCAAGGTTTCAAGAAAGTATGCAAGATCAGTATATGGCATATGTGCAATTTGCAAAGGCATATGCAGTGAAATATTAAATTAATATATTTATTACTTGCAAAATAAAGTATTTATACATATGCAGACTTAGGCTACTGCATATGGGGCCCAAGGAAGGGATTTTTAAAACTATGTTTACCCTACTAAACCTAAACCTAAACCAGTTTAAAGCCTACACATAAAATCATCAAACTCAGGATAAAGGGAGAAATTTAATAGTTCTAGCATGCTATAGACTTGGATGTTGAATAAGCAAATTTGGAGACATGACATGAATAATGGAGCAAACTAATGATAGATCCAAGGGAAGTATGCTTGACTATATTTGGTAACGATTCAGAGTTTTAACATAAATTAGTTGTTTTGGACATTGGGATAGAATTCATTAAGAAAAATATGAAGATCAGAATAAAATTATGTAATGAATGCAACTAATTATAGCACTTGTGCTAACTAACTAATCACAGCTTCGATTGGCAAGCCAATTTTGGATTTACAAGACCAACAGATGAAAGTGACTATTATTGTACTGAAAATTTTGATACTAATCCAAACCAGAGCACAAGCTATAGATGAAAGCTAGAGTAAAAGATCGCGACCATAAGATTTGATAACCTCTATGGAACCCAATATTCATTTTATATATAAGACAAGGTAAGCCACCAAGGGACTTCCTAATTTGATAAAAGATCAGGAATTAATCATAACGATCCTTTTGCTATATAAAATGTCTGGAAGAGTAAGCTCCGGAATGCATTGCCAAAACCTGAACAATGGTCAATTCATTCGATAGAGGTGTACCCAGTTACCCTCACTATGTACCTGTTTTCAGAAGTTTAACGCCCCTACTCCCAATCCATCCCAAACCAATTCCATGATTGCCTTCATCATAAGAATTCAATTTGTAACCAACATAAAAAAAGGACAACTTTAACTAATCAAACAATAACTTCCCCTTGTGGAGGGGAAAAAACAAGGAGCTTAGGAAAAGAGACGCTACACGATTTCCGCCACTAGGGTAAAGCAAAACGCAGGAAGACCACAAAAAACATCACATAAATGAATAAGAACATTCCAGGGCGAAAAGAAGGATGACGACTTACAGAAACCAGTGTGGATCATGAATACCTCCATGGACGCTCCGACCAGCGCCGATACCACGCCAATCTTCAAGTACCAATCCAGAAACTTCATCGCCGATTAAATTCGAAGACAAAAAACAGAAACGACAAAATCAAAGCCTCAGCGTGGATCCGCAAATCAACCAGCCGCGACGGCGACGGCGACGGCGACGGCGACGCGAAACAAAGCAAGAAACGAGGGACTAAGAATCAAAGACGACACTACAGGCCGCCGTCGAGAACCGGAAGAATAAATCGACACCGGATTCGAGCTAGTTCTGACCAACCCGACCCGCTTATATCATAGGGACCCTTCTCTAACCCATCCAACTCCATGGGTATTCAGTAAACCTAGTTGATAAAGTTGAGCAACACTCAGAGGGCACAAATTAAAAGAAACATGGACGCCTCTCTTGTTTTTTTTTTAAAAAAAATCAATCTCAAAAGATGTCTCTATAAGATCCTTATATATAAAACTAGTCCTCGAACTGGTGTAGTGGTTGAAGTATGAAATATTACCTCAATATATCCAAGTATATCTTCTCTCATATTTTAATTATCTTATAATTTATCTTTTTTTGTTGATTTAAGTACGGATTGATGGAGACGTCGGAGACGAGCGAATTACCTTTGCCACATATGTATGCTAATAACTATTAGTCACCTCAAGATGATACGATGATTGAAACATGAGGTGTTACCACATGAACTCTTAGGGTCGATACTTGACGCGTTCGAACATGTCTTAGGATTGACGAGGGCGCTGAGGTGTGCTAATGACTAATAGTCACTCATAATTTATCTCCTTTATATTGACCTAAAGATAAATTAACGGAGATATTAGAGTGAATGAATCACTTTTACGTATCATGATAATTATCGAATAATTTCTATAATATTATTTTTTATTTTCAACAATATTACAGTAGCTAGGATTAACTATTGCGACATGGGAAAGTTTTTCTATAGCTCTTATAATATTTAACACAATATCATTACAGTGTTGTACCATTATTTAGTAACTTTTATTCCTGTTTTAAAATAATTTTGATTAATTTAAAATAATTTTAATAAAATTTAAATAATATTAACCAAGTTGATAATATAGTATTCAAAATTTAAGATTTAAAATTTTAAAATTTAACTACAAGTGTATACTAACTACGAGTAGATACACTGCAACATGCACTAACTACTTGATAGTTACTAGAGGAAAAATCATCAATTTCACTTTAATTAAATTAAATTAAATTTTAAATTTTAAATTTTAAATATATTTTAATAATTACATAATAACTTTATACATTATAACAACTACAAAATAAATAACTTTTACTCATTATAATAACTACTAAACTATAATAAGGGGTATCAAGCACTCTTTTGACTATTTATATAATGAGTAAATCTTGTTCGTCATAATTTGGTCAGTTAAAAAAGGTTATCTATCAATCATAATGCATGCATATACATGCATGTAATTAATATATACATATGATATTACTAAAATATCCATGCATATATATATATTATGGATGGTCAAATTCTAACCATTTAGCATTATCTTTATGAGTAAATCTTGTTGGCCAGAATCTGGCCAGTTAGAATTCTTTATCGTCCAATCATAATACATGTATGAAATTAATATATGTATATAATATTACTAAAATACCATTGTACATGCATGTATCTATGAATTCTAGATTCTGGCCATTTAGAAGTTTGATAGGATGTCTTTTATATTTTTTGCCTTATAAACTTCCGGGTGTTATCGCCAAGAAAAATGACAATAAATACGTGATAAGTTAGAATTATATTAAAAAGACAAAAATTTAAAAACCTTAAAAAGGAAAAGTTGTCGTCAACTTTCTATCTCTATATTATATATGACTTTACAATCTCTTTCATCTTGTCCCCAGGGCGTAGCACAGATGGGGAGTGCATAGTTCTGTGGCTGAAAGGTCCAGGGGTCGATCCCCGGGGTGTCACTGCCTGGGGTTAACGTCTCCGCCATGCACTTTCCACCTGTGTACCTGCATTTACCTCCCTCCATATCCGTGGGACCGGCTCTAGGGGGGCCGCTGATGTGACGGTACCACATTTTTTTACAATCTCTTTCATCTTGTTGTAAACAGACAATGAGAGACACTCTAAAGATGAGTGAAATCATCTTGGTTACGTTCTCCTCTCTGAAAAGGTCAACTGAAACAATCTCAACTATTCTCCACTTGATTTTTTTTTAAAAAAAAAACATTTGTTTATCAAACCTTTCTAGTTTTTTAGCTTGATTGCATTCTATCAATTCGTTGGAGAGACAGGAATTAAGGGAGAAAAGATTATAGGAAATTTTCTTATTTAGCTTGATTGTATTTTACTTGTCTTCGGATATAGTCGAGTTGGTTATCACATGATAGACTTACAGAATTTAGTAAAAGTTGAACCCCAGTAAACATCGAGAAATTATCTTCCTATGTGATGATTAGTTTCAACTTTTTTAATTGTTCTCTCCCAATAATCTGAGGCCGTCGTAGGAGGACCATCAGGATGACATATAACCTTTTGCAGAATTAATTGCATTCTACATGCCTTTGTCTTTCGGATTCCGACAAGCCGTCAAAGCAAAATCCAAGCAATATTTATCATCTCCAACATTTGAAGCTTATAAATCAGCAATTAAAGATATATTTTTTAAATGGGGTCAAGCGTTGAGCTTCTGAAATTCACTTCTCCAGAGCAAGCTGCTTGTGCCTATGCAGGTCCTTGAGGTACTTGGAACAGGCGTAGTCATCATTCATTTCACCACCGTCAAACATATTGGGAATCCTCTTTATTGAGAAGTGTAAAAGCCACATCCTTCATGAAGAGACACTTTCCTTTGAGAAGCGCAAAGGTCGTCTCATACGTAGGTGAAGATTTACTTATTGAAAAGTGTAAAAGGTTGCTTATAAGATGTATAAATAGGTATCTCTTACAAGAACCAGAAGAAGACAGCAACAAACGCATTAGCAGAGCCACAACCCACAAACAAAGTGAAGAAGTTTAAGTTCTCCTTAAAGACTTAAGCTCGTGACCCATTTTTATTCTGAAGTAAAATAGAAAGTGTGTAAGTTTGTTTGTTTCGAAAGCCACCTTGTGAGGTGAAGAAATATTGTAATTCTACTCATACAGTAGAAGTGATTTGTGGGCGTAGGCATCAATTTGGCCGAATCATATTACATCTTTGTCTATTTCGATTAACTTCTGCAATAGCAATCTTGACTGTCGAAGTCCTTACAGTGTATCAGAGCACGGGTTAAAGTCATGTAATTCAAGATGGAAGGAAACAATGACATGTTTAAGTTGAAAGTCGACCACTATTCATATTGGAAGCCGATGATGGAGGATCATGTTGAAAATTGGACCAACAAACAAGTAAATAAATTACTTGTCTTACACTAACAATAACAACACTACAACACCTTTTTTTGTGGATCACTCGCAATTCTAAGACAAAGAAAAGAAAAAAAATTTTGACTCACAAATTGATACTTGATTGATGAATGCAACTAAATACAAGGTAGAGTATTTATAATACTCTTCATACAATCTGGACCGTTCAATTAAATTAAATCCTAGCCATTGAAATTCTAATTTTTATCCATGAAATGAGAAAAACACTCTTGACCACACATTTAATTTTATCTTTTACCAAGTCGTTATCTTTATCTATTAGAAAAATAAATAATTAAATAGCAAATCTTATCTATAACTCTTATCTTTTATTGGATAAGTTTTATCCTTTATTTGGGTTGGAGTTGATATTTAACACTCCCCCTCAACACCAACCCTTTGTACTATGCCGAGTTGATCACGAAACTTTATACCTTTCAATTGACTCATCTGGACGACGCTTTATTTTGTAAACCCATTTGCACGAAATGAGTTTCACATCTCTTGGTTTTGGTATGAGATCCCAAGTCTGATTTTGTTGTAGTGCATCAATCTCTTGTTTCATGGCTGTCATCCACTCAGAACTTTGTGATGCTTTTTCAAACGTCTCAGGCTCTACTGCTTCTTCAACTATGGCTGCATTTGCATATTTTGGATTTGGCCTTCGTGTTCTTGTTGACCTTCGGAGTTGAGATTGTGAAGTTAATTCTTCCACTTCATTAGGCCTTTCTTCTTCATTTGGATGTTGATATATGTCGGTTTGCCAAGGACTCTGAGCCACTCTTTGCTCTGCATCATTATCATTTGGACCTCCTGATTCATCTGAACCTGATTGAAGTTGAACTATATGCTCCCTCATCTTTTGTTGTACTTTATCTTCAAGGTCTTTAGATTCTGGCAAGACCTCCTTCTCTGTGGTCCACCAAGAAGATGCTTCATCGAACACTACATTTCGTGAAGTGTAACATCTTTCGCTTGTTGTATCGCAGCATTTCCACCCCTTTCTCTGGCTATCGTATCCTACAAAGATGCATCTAATAGCTTTCTTGTCAAACTTGCATCGTAAGTGATCAGGAACAAATACATAACATACACATCCAAATACTCGAAAGTAACTAACTGTAGGTTTTTTGTTCCATAACTTCTCAAAGGGTGAAATAAATTCTAACCTTGGTTGAGGAAGTTTATTGATGATAAAAGCTGCAGTCCTCATTGCTTCAGCCCAAAAACGTCCAGGTACATTCTTCTCATGCAGCATACTCCGACAAATTTCTGCAAGATGTCGGTTCTTTCTTTCTGCTACACCATTCTGCTGTGGTGTATTGGCACAAGTGTATTGATGATATACTCGACTTTCTCTCAAGTATTGAGAGAACTCTCTTGAGCTATATTCTCCTCCATTGTCTGTGCGCAAGCAACATATCTTTTTTCCCAATTCTCCTTCGACTGACTGCTTGAACTCTTTGAACATTGAGAAGGTATCAGATTTTTCTTTCATAAAAAAAATCCACACATACCTTGAGAAATCATCAATGAATGTCACCATATACCGCATACCACCAATTGACGACTGCTTAACAGGCCCGAATACATCAGAGTGAACTAATTCCAATGGTTCCTTTGCTTTGAAGTTTGACTCCTGATATGATAATTGGTGTGCTTTACCATACTGACATCCTGCACATATTGTGTCTGTTCGTATGTCTAGTTGAGGAAGTCCCTTGAGCATTGACTTCTGCATCATCATGTTTAATTTGGAATAGTTAACATGACCTAGCCGCATGTGCCATATAACTGCTGTCTCACTTTTTCTTGTCTTGTCTATATATGCAGACTCTGCTGACATCACGTAGAGCGACTCTAATCGTTGACCCTCCATTGTTGGTGTTTCTGAAATTTTGAGGTTTCGATATACCTTTACATTTTCAGGATCAAATAGAACATAATGACCTGAAGATGTTAATTGGGCCACAGACAGTAAATTCTTCTTCATTCCTGGGACATGATAGACATCTTGAAGAGACACTTGGTTAGAATTATATCGAGGCGTAATTACCGTCTTACCAACATGTGCTATTGGTAACCTTGAGTTGTCGGCTGTAACCACCATACGAGCTCCTTTGTATTGAGATAAGTTTTGTAATTTTTCTTTATCACCCGTCATATGATTTGAGCAGTCTGAATCCACGATCCAATCATTTTTGTAGTCAATCTGTTCTGGCTTTGTTGTGAGAGCCAAGTCTTTTTCCTCCGTAGCCATCAAAGCTTCAGCATCCCAATCATCTTCGCTATTCTCTTTAGAATTGGAAGTAGTCGTGTTGCTTTGAACGAACCTTTTCTTGGACCAACAATCTTTTGCCATGTGGCCCACCTTCCCACAATTGTAGCACTCGCCAGAAATTTTTTTACGATCACCATAATTCTTCGAGGCTCCCCCTGGACGAGAGCCTCCATTCCCATGATAGATTTTTCCTTTGTCGCCATCCTTTTTAGATCCATCAGTGTGTCGTTTGAAGTTGCCTTTATTTTTGTTGGTGTAGAGCGCTTCTTCTTCATCTTTTAGTGAGAGTCCTCCCATTTGCTTAGTCATAGCTTCTTGACCTGCAAGTAAATTTTCAAATTCAAGAAGCGATGGCTGTGTTGGCCATCCTTGTATAGCAGCAATAAATCCTCGATATTCTGGCCTCAAACCATGAATAATTATTCTTTTTATCCTTGCTTCCCCAATAGGAGCTGATGGATCTAGCTCTGAAATTTTGCGACATATCAACTTCACCTTGTGGAAGTATTGGGCAATCGTCTTGTTACATTGCGCTATTGACAATAGCTCGTTCTCCAGAAGTTGCAATCTTGTATCGTTCTTCTTTGAAAAAAGTGTAGCAAAAATATCCCACACTTCCTTTGGTGTTTTGGCATCTCGGATGTGCTCCAACATTTCTTCTTCAATTGTGATCTTTAAGGCAAACATTGCTTTACCTGCCTTAATCTTCCATTTTCGCAAAATGTCATTGGCGTCTTCTGCCGGCTGCATAGCTTCACTACCACCAACCACCTCCCAAAGATCTTGACCTTGTAGGTAAGACTCCATGCATGTTGCCCATGTGTTGTAGTTTTTGTTGTTGAGCTTCTTGATACCTCCTACTACTTGAAGGTCCCCCATCACGTCGAAAAGCTTTGATTATACCAAACAACTTTGATTAAAAAAAACTTGTAAAGCATAAAACTCCTCACAATCTAAGATAGCTCCACCAAGAATAATCCCTGATTAACTTGGCTCTGATACCAATTGTTGAAAATTGGACCAACAAACAAATAAATTACTTGTCTTACACTAACAATAACAACACTACAACACCTTTTTTTGTGGATCACTCACAATTCTAAGACAAAGAAGAGAAAAAAAAAACTTTGACTCACAAATTGATACTTGATTGATGAATGAAACTAAATACAAGATAGAGTATTTATAGTACTCTTCATACAATCTGGACGTTTCAATTAAATTAAATCCTAGCCATTGAAATTCTAATTCTTATCAATGAAATGAGAAAAACACTCTTGACCACACATTTAATTTTATCTTTTACCAAGTCGTCATCTTTATCTATTAAAAAAATAAATAATTAAATAGCAAATCTTGTCTATAACTCTTATCTTTTATTGGATAAATTTTATCCTTTATTTAGGTTGGAGTTGATATTTAAGATCATTTGTACTGTAAAGATTTGTACGAACCAATTCTCTATGAATCGAAGCCAGAATAGAGGAAAGATATGACAAATGTACAATAGACAATCTTGAATCGAAAAGCTGTAGGAACAATTCATAATTACATCGACAGAAGTTTATTTGAGCATGTGTCGAACTTCACAAATGCTTACGAATTATGGACAAAGCTTGAATAGTTGATTCAAAAGAAGACCCCTCGAAACAAAGTCTACCTAATGAAACAGGTAGTGAAATTGGAATATCGAGATGGCCACATTTAAGGGGCATGTCAATCAACTGACCAAAGCTGATGTGAAGATCGATGATGAAATGCAAGCATTGTTGCTTGTTAGCTCATTATCAGAGAGTTGCTTGATAAGTGAAAAAGTGAGAAGGAAGGAAAAATGCTTTTATGGGAAGTCTGACACTAATGTTGTAGGCCGTCAAGGGAGAAATGAAAATCGACAAAAAGGTACAAATAGATATGTCGATAAATCAAGAGGATGATCCAAAACTCAGCCAAGCTTAACCTGCTATTATTGTGGAAAGGCAGGTCATAAGAAAATGGAGTGTAGAAATTTCATAAGCGACTAGAAGTTTGAAAAGGTCAATGCTGACTAAAATGTGTCGAAGAGAGAAGAGGCCAAGAGACTACTGCTACGATCACCACCACTAAAGAAGTATTCTTGATATGTGGTGAACAATACTTGAACATTGGACAGAATGAATGTTAATGGACTGTTGATTCTAGAGCCTCATTCCATGTCATGCCACACAAAGAAGGAAGTAATCTAGAGTTGTGGCATAAACTGTTCGGGCACAAGAGTGAGAAGGAAATACATATCCTCACTCGAAGGCAAATCCTCCTTGATCTTATAAATAAGAATCTTGAGTCGTGTATTGATTGTCTTGCAGGAAAGCAACACAGGTTGCATTCTCTAGATCGGGTCATTCACATAGAAGGAAGCATGTGTTGGATCTAGTGATACAGATATTTGTTTTATGACTGAAAAGTCTCTTCGGAGTGCATTATACTTTGTCAATTTTGGTGTATTTGTTGAAGACTAAAGACTAGGTTTTGGAGGCTTTCAAGGAGTTTCATACTCGAGTTGAAAAGGAAATTGGCTATCGACTGAAGTGTGTTCGGCTTGTTTACAACCATCAGATGAGTTTGGCTATAAACTATGAGACCCTATTAGTAAGAAGATTGTCAGAAGTTGGGATATGGTGTTCTTCGAAGACCAGACAATTGAAGACACAAAGAAAACTGAGATGCCGGAACCTAGAGTTGTTGAAAACTCTGATGATGCCTCAATCCCCATAATATCCAACATTCACTGAGAAGGCATGGATATTGATGTCGAAGATGACAATACAAAAGAGATTGTCGAACAAGGGGGAGTTGAACATAGTGAAAGAGATAAGTCGATAGAGCCAACCAACACTCAAGAAGATCTCGTCGAGTCTCAGTTACGACAGTCATATGGGGAAAGATGACCCTCAGTACGGTACAACCCGAATGAATATATAATTTTGGCAGAAGGAGAGCCTCAAAGTTATGAGGAAGCCACAATTGATGAATCACACATATGAGCTGGTAAAACTTCTAAGGGTAGGAAAGCCTTGAAAAACAAATTGGTGTGTAAGTTGAAAGCTTAATAAAATAGAACTCAGCCCAGGTATAAAGCTCGGTTAGTTGTGAAAGGATTTGGTCAAAAGAAAGGAGTTGATTTTGAAGAGATATTCCCATCGTAAAATTTTCGCCAATCAGAATTGTGTTTGGGCTTGCCGCTAGCTTAGATTTAGAAGTGGAGCAACTTGATGTGAAAATTATCTTTCTCTATGGAAAATTAGAAAAAGAAATTTATATGGAACAACCTGGATTGAAACTTGCAGGCAAACAAAACATGGTATGCAGATTGAAAAAGAGTCTTTATGGTTTACAGCAAGCCCCCTGATAGTGGTACAAAAAGTTTAATTCGTTCATGGGTGAACACAGATTCAGAAAGACTCAAACAAATCACTGTGTTTTCATAAAAAATATGTTAAAGGTGATTTCCTCATACTGCTACTATATGTCGATGATTTGTTGATAGTAGGAAAGAACTCCAACAGAATAGCTGGGTTGAAAAATGCTTTAAGCAAGTCTTTTGCAATGAAAGATTTAGGATCAGTAAAAATGATTCTTGGCATGTAAATCAGTCAAGATAGGTTCAAGAAGTTGATATGGTTATCTCAAGAGAAATACCTTGAAAAGGTACTTGAAATATTCAACAACTATAAGGCAAAGCTTGTTAGTACACCGCTTGGTGGGCATTTCAAGTTGAATGTCAAGCAGAGTCCGACAATCAAGGAGGAACATCAACAAATGAAGAATGTTCCATATCAATCAGTAGTCGGAAGCCTTATGTATACAATTTATACCTGACTTGATCGTGCATATGCTATTGGTGTTGTTAGCATATTCTCATTGAATTCAGGATGAGAGCATTGGACCGCAGTGAAGTGGATACTAAGATATCTTCAAGGGATAACAAAATTTTGTTTATGTTTTGGTGAAGGAAAATCTTTGTTGAATAGATACACAGACACTCTGAATCTCTGGATATTTGACTACCATTGCTAAAACGTTCTCGACTATTCTTTATTTTTTTAACATGCGGATGTCCTGAATCACAATTGCACTTACAACCATATCATACTCTCGATTTAACTAAGATACTTAAATAGTTCTTAAAACCATTAACTACTAGCAACATTAAGTATTGGTCATATAATTCCAAAATTTATTCTTTAAAGGAAACATTTAACTAATGTAGAGACTAAACTAAAAGGTATTTGAGTTGTACTGTCATTATCCCGAGCTTGCTCACCTATCAATGTCTCCTGCCTCATTTGTCTCATTACCTAAATAGTTAAAATTTGTGAGTCGAGAGACTCATCACATTCAAACCATATTATGCATTAATTAGTTCTTATATCCATGTGTCCAAAAGGGAAAACCTATCTAACTAAATCTTTATTCATAGTAAAGTATTTTCCTTGCATTTGCATACTAAAGTATGAATGTAAACATACTGCATGCAAGGACATACACATGAATGTAAACATAAAAGTATAGACATGAGCATAAACATACATGGGCATAAACATAAACGCATATGAACATAAACATGAACAAGAGCATAAGAGCATAAGCATGGGTATAAGTATTCATAGACATAAACATACACATGTACATAAACATGAATATAAGCCTTCACGGTTGGGCACACTCCTCAGGCATGAGTCCCTAGATCATACCATTATCTCATGCATGATATTAACTAATTTCTTAGGTAAGCTTCTTGAGCTTGCCCGGGACATATCTTACCCGTCCCTTTGCTCCTACCATAATTGGTAGGGATCTGAACCTTGCAACGGACACCCCTACCCATACATACTTTAACTGATTATATAGTATAAGCTTCCCGGGCTCACCCGGGACATATCTGTTGGAAGATCGGTGGCCGGCTTGAAAGGAGGTTGGATAGTTAGGTCACCCCCAAATCGATTTCTTCTCTACAAGAGGGTTAGTGCACAACGGAAATACAAAAACTAAAGCAATTAGAAACAAATAAGAATACAAACGCTAACACGCTCGATGTAACGTGGTTTGGAGATGATGCTCCTACTCCACGACGTGTCCTTGAGGTGGACGAGCCCTTGATCCTTCGGTGGATCAGTCCCCGGCAATCTCCGGCTAAAGCTTCTCCTTCTCGGTGGAGCAAACCTCTCACAAAATGATCTCTTCCTCTTTACAAGATGGAGTTTAGATTGGGAGGAAGAGGATTGAACTTGGAAGCTTTGGGCAAGACTAAGAAAGTTTACAATTAGCACCAGTAACCCTCTTCAAGCCCCAAAGCATTCCTTAAATAAGAGGAGAGAGTTGATCACAAATCAACTCAAACCCCGACACCAGTCGACTGGTCCAAGCACCAGTCGACTGGTGTGCCCAACGGCTCTTTGCAGAAAGTCAATTTCTACTAACGGCTATGTACCAGTCGACTGGTCTCAGGACCAGTCGACTGGTCCCCGTAGCCGACAAGCACAGAATGCTTCTGTGCACTCTGTGAAGCTGGATCAGTCGACTGGTCTCATTACAGTCGACTGGTCCCAGTACATTTACTCCTCTCATCCTTTCCGGAGTCGCCTTTGAAGTCCTCTTCCTCAGCCCTTCGTCCCTCAGATGCACCCGAGCCCGCGACTCCTCTCCGTGCCATCCTTCACGCTGCCTTGAAGTCCACTTCCCTCGGCTCCACTCCCCCACACCTGGTCGCACCAAGTTCCTCATGTGTTTCACCAAGTCCTACAAGACTCAAACACATATCAAATACATATGAAAGTCTAACTTAAACTCTTTGACACACACATCAAAACCTAGGTCGATTGCACCAACAATCTCCCCCTTTTTGATGTGTGGCAATATGTTTAAGTTAGGCACGAATAATAACTCTGAAAATTACTAGCAATATGTAAATATGAAGCATAAAACCCAAGCTCCCCCTTAACACATGCTCTCAACCTTAATTTTCAAAGATTTGCACACAAGTAGGTTTCTAACTTAAACCTACCAATTTCTCCCCCTTTGACGCCATCAAAAATATTGTACCAGACACGTATACATACTATGGTATCAGTTCTAACCAAATGTGGACCAAAAAATTGATTTCATAACCCCTCAGAGTGCTGAAAGGCTGGTACCAGTCGACTGGTACCTGTCACAGTCGACTGATACATGCTGAACTCGAATTTCAACCTTCTAAGGCCAACTTCAGAAATGCATAAAAAAATTTCAGAAAATTCAAAAAATCGTGAAATTTTGAGCACATATTCTTTGAAATATCCTTTAATTAGGAAAAATATGTTTTCATGAAAAGTCAACCTATTTTTGAAATTTTGACCAAGTCTCAAGAATTCCAAAAGCATGTAAATTTGTATCAATTTAAAATCCAATTTTGCACTCATATGTTTCAATATAGCTATGCCATAAAAATAAAACAGAGAAATATTTTCAAAACATTTAAAATATCCAACTATGATCTACGGGAAAGATGTCCATTAATTAAACATTTACTTTTCCCATAGTTGATCTATGATCACTAAAAATTGATGCATCACATAACTCATCAAAATGCCATAAGCATATGTGAATTATTTGTATCATCATAATATCTCACATTTATGGTTAGAAAAGAAGACAAGTCATTGTGAGATAAAGGTAACTTTTACTTAGCCCTCTTAATCATGAATTTCTAGCAATGCTAAGTGCTCCCCCTTAAGGTCTCAAGTCAACCATTTTTCAAGGATTTGAATTATGATTTCCATGGTTGACTTAACCCAAAATCCTCTAACCCTTGAGGATTGATTTTGACACCCAATAGAAATTCTTTCTAATTGGGTTGACCAAGTACTCTTTGGGGATCCATTTCCTATCTATGGTCTTTGTCTTGGATTGCCCCCTAGCAAGTAGACAATGATAGGTCTTTTCATTGTTTGGTTCATTGTATCCTATCCCATTTTTCTTAAAACTTCCCCTTTGGCTCCCAATGATCATATTTAGGGTTTTAGAGCCAATTTCAAATTTCCTAAGGGCATTGGTAAGGTATTCTACCTTTTCCCTTAATTTTCTATTTTCCTCTTCTAAACATGAATCATTTGAACTTGTAGAGGAAGAAATAAACATATCATTGTCCTTAGGGCACATGGACTCTAATTTTTCTTCAAGAAAAATAATATCATGTTTCAAAGATTTATTCTTCCTTTTTGCCTTGAATAAATCCTCATTTGTGCTTTTAATAATTTTAACCAAAACATGGGGAGGAAGATTGTGTACCTCACTTATCGAGAAGTCTGAATCCGAAGTTTGACCTCCCCCTTCACTTGAGCTCCCCTCCTCATCTTCACTTGAGCTCCTTCCTTCTTCTCTTTCGGATGAGGTGGAGGCTATATCATCAATTCCCATTAGAGCAAAATTGACTACATGGCGCTCTTCTTCCTCCAATGATGATAGATCATCCCATGTTGCTTTTAGGTTGTGAGCCTTCTTTCCCTTTCCTTTTGTCTTTTTCTTCTCCTCCTTCTTCTTTCCTTCTTTCTTTTTCAAGAGAGGGCAATCATCCCTCATGTGTCATTTTCCTTTGCAATTATAACAAATGACTCTTCTTGTCCTACTCTTGCTTCTTGAACTCCTTCTAGCATGAGACTTGTTAGTAGAAAAGGTTTTAAATGTTTTTCTCATCTTCCTTACCATATATGCCTCTTGATCGCTATCGATTGAGGCGTTTGAATCCTCGGAGTCGGAGGATGATGGGGATGAAGCTTTCTTCTTCTTCCTTTCTACAACAAGAGCTATTCCCTTCTCTTTTGAAGGCTCATTAGCTTGTTCATGAAGTTCAAATTCGGAAAATAATTCATCAAGCTTAATCAAGGAAAGATCCCTAGATACCTTATACGCATCAACCATCGATGCCCATAGGGTGGTTCTAGGAAAAGATTGGAGCACATACCTTACTAGGTCTCGATTGTCAATCTTCTCACCTATTACATGAAGTTCATTTACTATCTTCTTGAATCTACCGTGCATTTGACTCACGGTCTCATTGGTCTTCATGGCAAAGGTTTGAAGTTGCCCCACCAAAAGATCTCTCTTGGCCCTCCTAGATTCACTTGATCCCTCATTTAATTCAATGAGTTTTTCCCAAAGATCTTTAGCGGAGTTGAATGGTCCTACTTTGCTTAATTGCTCCTTGGAGAGTCCACATTGTAGAGTTGTTGTGGCTTTTGCATTTGCTTGGGCCTTCCTTGCCATCTCTTTTGTCCAATCCTTGGTTGGAAGAGGCGCTCCCGACCCATCTTTTGGTTTCTCAAATCCATCTACAACACTAAACCAATTTTCAATATCATTCATTAAGTAGTATTTCATCCTACCTTTCCAATATGCGAAGTTGTTGCCGTCAAAGAAAGGTGGTCGAGCGGTGCTATATCCCTCTTGAAGTGTCATCTTGATGCTTCGGTCGACGGTTAGTTCTTCCGATGCTAACCTGGCTCTGATACCACTTGTTGGAAGATCGGTGGCCGGCTTGAAAGGGGGTTAGATAGCTAGGCCACCCCCAAATAAATTTCTTTTCTACAAGAGAGTTAGTGCATAGCGGAAATACAAAAACTAAAGCAATTAGAAACAAATAAGAATACAAACGCTAACACGCTCGATGTAACGTGGTTCGGAGATGATGCTCCTACTCCACGACGTGTCCTTGAGGTGGACGAGCCCTTGATCCTTCGGTGGAACAGTCCCCGGCAATCTCCGGTTAAAGCTTCTCCTTCTCGGTGGAGCAAACCTCTCACAAAATGATCTCTTCCTCTTTACAAGATGGAGTTTAGATTGGGAGGAAGAGGATTGAACTTGGAAGCTTTGGGCAAGACTAAGAAGGTTTACAATTAGCACCAATAACCCTCTTCAAGCCCCAAAGCATTCCTTAAATAAGAGGAGAGAGTTGATCACAAATCAACTCAAACCCCGACACCAGTCAACTGGTCCAAGCACCAGTCGACTGGTGTGCCCAACGACTCTTTGCAGAAAGTCAATTTCTGTTAACGGCTATGTACCAGTCGACTGGTCTCAGGACCAGTCGACTGGTCCCCGTAGCCGACAAGCATAGAATGCTTCTGTGCATTCTGTGAAGCTGGATCAGTCGACTGGTCCCATTACCAGTCGATTGGTCCCAGTACATTTACTCCTCTCATCATTTCCGGAGTCGCCTTTGAAGTTCTCTTCCTCGGCCTTCGTCCCTCAGATGCACCCGAGCCCGCGACTCCTCTCCGTGCCATCCTTCATGCTGCCTTGAAGTCCACTTCCCTCGGCTCCACTCCATTGCTCCTCATCCAGCGGTCCCTCCGATGTCTTCCACACCATCCTTCACCGACTCAACGATCCGAGCCCTTGGATGAGCTTCCCACACCTGGCCGCACCAAGTTCCTCATGTGTTTCACTAAGTCCTGCAAGACTCAAACACATATCAAATACATATGAAAGCCTAACTTAAACTCTTTAACACACACATCAAAACCTAGGTCGATTGCACCAACAATATCTTACCCATAGTGTGAGCTACTCGGGAGGGGATCTCCGAATGGACGCTCGAAGTTCCCCGGACAAAAGGTACCCGCACCTTGGAATGGAGTGATACACGGTACCCGGATCGTGGCTTAGTAAGCCCCCCAAGGTGTAGGATTTCCCTGGATCAATACTTTGGAAAGCTTCCCGGGCTTGCCCGAGACATGTCATCACCATACATACATAACTAATTCTACGATATGCTTCCCAGGCGTGGGTCCTTAGAACATATCTTATCCATACATAAGTAACTAATTCAACTGGTAAGTTTTTCAACCGTAAGTCCTCGAAACATGTCTTACCCATACATACATAACTAACTTTAATGGTAAGCTTCCCAGGTGTGGGTCCCCAGGGTCATACTAATTTCACTTGAACATGTACATACGTATAACCATGATCACTACACAAGCATGGAACATAAATATAAACATGTACATAAACATAAACAGGATCATTACATGATCATAAACATAACCAAAAACATGCACCCAACATAAACTTGATCACTTCATAAGTATGGGCATAAGCATAAACATGTTCTCAACACACATCTGATCCCTACATAAGCATAGATATAAACATAGACATGCACATAAACATGATTATATATTTAAACATGTGATGACTACTTAACCATGAACATAAACATATAGATAAATATAAACATGATCACTACATATGCATGCCTAAGGCATCAAAATATGGTTTGCTTCATATCATTTTAAATTCCTAAAAAAATCAATTACCAATCTAACATGTAAAGCTACCCCACACATTGATGATGTCGTAGCATTCAATTTCTAAAAATTAGTAGCTATTTTATCATGCAAAGGTACCCAAAATTGAGGTTGATGTCATAGTATTTTACTCAAAAAAAAAAAAAATCAGTGACTAATATAACATGTCAAGGCATCAAAACATGGTTGGCTTCATAGCCACCTAACCCTAATCCAAAACTAATTTGTATTGTAATTATATCAAAACATAATTGCTAACTTTTAATTGGAAACAAGTAGAAGAATTTAATAACTTCTAAGTAAAAAAATAATTCCTACATAATCTCAAATCTACAAATTTTGCAAACCATTTCGAACATAAGCAATTTACTGACTTCTAAATAAAAAAAATAACATAATTATGATTGTAGAGTAAGAACATGTTTAACAACCCCTAACAACAGTGAGGATAATAACTTCCATATGAACCGCATTCCACCAAGTTACAAGAACTAACTAATGCATGTACAAGGTAGAGAACGTGCATGATCACAGGGTATAGAACAACTATCAAAACATGAAGATTTCAAGACCTCCTAACACCATTAAAATCAAACTTCAAGCGTATCTAAACATCCATGAATTTAATGAACTAAATAAAGCATAACAAAGTATAGAACATGCCTTAAACCTTTGCTACCAAGATCCCTCCTCCTCTATTTTGTTTAGAGCTTGATGATTGGTGGGACTTGGTAAGGGTGAAAGCTCTAGGGCCAACGGTTTGGGAGGGTTAAGGGTGTTGGATCCCGTGGTTGTTTTGATGTGATCAACCAAGTTAGTTAGATCCTGCTTGTTATTTGATCCATGTGTCTAAGTGTGTAGGAGGTTAGGAGCGTAGGAAGTCGAGCGGAAGATGCAGCTAGCGAGAAGGACGACACAGGAAGGGAGCCGACGGGCTCGGTGCGTCCGAAGGACGAGAGAGCTGCGTAAGAATACACCGGTGGGCGAGAAGAATGTACGCAACGTTCGAGGGACATAAAGCTGGGACGGAAGCCTGCTCGAGAAGAAGGCTGAAAATTGGATTCAGGTGAGTCCTATTTCGGTTGGATAAAATCACCCCAGCGATCGGAGCTTCGAAAGAAGAAAAGAAGACGAAGTGAGCTGACCTCACTGCTTGAGGCGCCTCCAACAAGTGTTGAAGGCACCTTCAGCAATGGAGGCGCCTCCAACACTGTTTGAGGTGCCTCCAAGTTGGTCAACTCAACCGTTTGAGCGCGGATAGAGTTTTGTCCGCTTGACTTGGCTGGAGGCGCCTTGGACCTTGTTGGAGGCGCCTTGGACCTTCGAGATAGGATTTCCAGGAGCTATTTAAAGGCCCCTGGAGCTAGGAAATAATCATTCATTCAAGCAATCAACTTTATAGTCATTCCTAGCAATAGTTCTAAGCTTCCAAAGTGTAAAAGACTTCTCCGCCTTCAGAGAAGGAGATCTTTCAAAGCTTTTCCTACTGCCTTGGATTAACAACCTTCTTGGTTGTAACCAAGTAAATTGCTGAGTTCTTTTTCTTTATTTCTGTTAATTTATTTTATTACTATTGCACTGTTTGAGTTGAAAGAATCGAGGAGGGTATACTTTTGTTTTACAGGCAATTCACCCCCCTCTTGCCGGCCTCGCTACACCAACAAAGGGGATCCTTAATTTTCTTTCTTCCCAAAACTCCCTATCCGAATATCATTGGGGGATTTATATACAAGGTTGTGCCAAGTCTATCCCAAAGGAAATTTGAAAGGTTTCATAACAAACTAAAATTTTATACACATTAATTTTCATATCAATTTTTCTATGAAAAAATAGGATCTATATCTCAAATTTATTACAAACTATATATGTGTAATAAATTTTTATACACAATAAAAATTTGTATCTATGAGACATTTATATTTATACATTAATTTTCATAAAAAAAAATTCTATGAGAAAATTAAGATCTATATCTCAAATTTATTACATACTATATATGTATAATAAATTTTATACATAATAAAAATTTGCATCTATGAGACATAAATTTATACATCCTAAACCATATTTCATAAAAATTCAGGTTTATATATTTATCTTAAAAAATGTATGTATATATTTTAATTAAATCTATTGCATAAAATTTATATGCAATAAATTTTATATAAATTTATGTCTATGAGTCATATAAATTTTTATACATACCAAATCATATAAATTATTTTTATACATATAAATTTTATTTATTTAAATTTTATATGTATTAAAATTTAAACATGTCAATTTTTAATACATATAAATTTCTAAATCTTGGCTAAATCCTTAAACTAAAGTTACCCTATATGGCAGTTATATTAATTACTAGTTTTTCCTTTATCCATTAAACTAACTACAATCTCTTCTATTTAATGGTTTAGATGAGAGGTCTTTTTATGAAAGTTCATAATTATGACTAATAAATTAACATTGTTTCAATTAAACATTTCGAACTACTCTAGTTATGCATGGTGTTAACCTGGAATAGTTTTGGGCACTACAATCACAGTGGGGCCTATTTCTTGACAGTCAAAGTTACAAAAATATGTTACACTATCGACTACTGAAACAGAATACGTAGTTGCCACTGAAGACTGTAAAGAATTGTTGTGGATGAAGAGTTTCCTACTAAAATTGAGACTTCAACAAGTCTATCTTGTATTATCATAATCAGAGTGTAATCCACTTAGCCAAAAATGCAAGTCTCCAATACCGTATAAAGCACATTGATTGTCGATATCATTGGATTTGACAAATACCTGAAGATAAGCAATTACAAATTGAGAAAGTTCATATTGAAGTGAACTGGTACGACTAGATGACCAAGAATGTTTCTACAAAGAAGCTCGAAGATTGTTGCTTAGGAGTCAGTGTGACGATATTCTCAAATTAAGTAGGAAGGTGGAGAATTTGTTGGGAATCCTCCTTATTGAGAAGTGTAAAAGCCACATCCGTCGTGAAGAGACATTTCCTTTTGAGAAGTGCAAAGGTCATCACATATTTGGGTGAAAATTTTCTTCTTTGAAAAGTATAAAAGGTTGCTTATAAGATGTATAAATAGGTATCTCTTACAAAAACTAGAAGAAGACAACAACAAATGCATTTTGAAGGCCACCTTGTGAGATGAAGAAGCATTGTAATTCTACTTATATAGTAGAAGTGATTTGTGGACGTAGGCATCAATTTGGCTAAACCACATTACATCTTTGTTTATTTCAATGAACTTCTACAATAACTATCTTGACCATTGAAGTCCTTATAATCGAAGTGTTTTTTCTTTTTTTTGAAAAAACAATTGTTTATCAAACCTTTCTATTTTTTTAGCTTGATTGCATTCTACCAATTCCTTGGAGAGACAAGAATGACATAGAGAAGAGATTATAGGAAATTTTCTTGTTTAGCTTGATTGCATTCTACCTATCTTTGTCTTTCGGATTCTAACGAGCCGTCAAAGCATAATCTAAGCAATATTTATCATCTCCAATAGTCGAAGCTTAAAGATAAACAATTAAAGATACAAGAAGTCGAGTGAAAGACGCAGCGAGCGAGAATGATAACACGAGAAATGAGTCGATGGACTCGGGGCCATGCCCCGATGGTATGATTCTCGATACCCCACTTGGTGATAGTATAATATAAGAAACCCTAAGAACTATCTAAACAAATAATCAGGATATATATATATATACATATATATATATATATATATATATCATAGTTTTCGTAGACCACAAAACTATACGAATAGACAACATCTGAAATAAATTTACAAAATGTAAGTACAACGAAACAAAAGTAAAACATACAAGGAATCAATACATCAAGATCTCTGAGCACCTCTATGTAAAGTCGGGACCAACTATGATATCAAAAAGATCCCTGTGCCTGCAAAATTGGAGGCCAAGGAATGTAGAAAGTTAGTCAAATGGCTAAGTGAGTAATCAAGAAAGATGTGCATGAATTTAATCTTGTTTAAGAAATCAAGGGGTAGAGTAAATCACCATCTTTTATTATAACTTAATTCTCCATTTATACATAAATATATATGTATAGTCATCTTCAGTTATCATTATCTATAATCAAGTAAAATTTTTATATTAGAGTTTAGGATCTTCACCTTATCATCATTTGTTATCATCAATTAAAATAAATTCTCTAGTCTTATTATTTAATCAATTGATATACAAGTTATCATGGTAATATCAATATGTATATCAATGGTCTAAATTTGATAAATCAACTAAAAAGTGAATCACTGGAGCCAATATCATCAGTGTAATGTCATATGTATAGGCTAAAAGTCTCCTCAGAGTATAATACTATTGCATACATCATCTGATGTACGGACTATCAACCTTCACCAGTGGAAGACATAATAAACACTGACCGAGGGCTACATCACGCCACCATGCCTTGAGTGTACGATCAGGTACTCTGGACCGCGAGCTGTCGCGCTACCACAATAACATGTGGGTGGTCCAGTGCTCCAATATAAAACTTTGGTATAAAGCTAGGCTCATGGTCTTCACTTTTTAATATTCTTCATTTATCATCTTTCTTATTTTACTTCAAGGATTCCATTTTATCCATTTATCATAATTATTCTCTTTTCATATCAAATGGTCAATCAAGTTAATATTTTCGTATCAAGTCTTTTAATTTATTATCCTAGGGTTCACATATAAAAAATTACAAGTATCAACAGATAGAATATCAAAAGCATGGAGTATAGAAGGTCAAGCAAGTCAAAAAGACAGGTATCAACAGAAGAGTAATTCAAAATATTTATTTAATTTTTAAAACAATCCTTCCCATATTAATCCCACACTACAAGAAAAAAGCTAAACAACAACGCTTTTTTGGCGTTGTCGTATGTACTTAAAAAGTGATGTTGTAGATGGTGTTGTAGAAAGTCATATCAAAGACAACGCTTTAAAAGCGTTGTGGTTGGTCACAAAGACAACGCTTTTTAAGCGTTGTCTTTTCGTTCTTAAAAAGCGTTGTTATAGATGCTGTTGTAAAAATGCACATATCAAAGACAACGCTTTAAAAGCGTTGTGGTTGGTCACAAAGACAACGCTTTTTAAGCGTTGTCTATTCGTTCTTAAAAAGCGTTGTTAAAGATGCTGTTGTAAAAATGCACATATCAAAGACAACGCTTTAAAAGCGTTGTGGTTGGTCTCAAAGACATTATTTTTTAAGCGTTGTCTTTTATTACTTAAAAACGTTGTCTTTTTAAATTTATAAAAAATAGTGTTTTTCTTAATTAAATAGCAAAAATTATAAAAAATACTCAAAATTTACATATAATTGAATATCCACAACCACAATCATTTTTATAAGAAGACTATTTAACAAATAAATAAAACTTTATATTATACAAACAAAATGTATACATATTGATCCACAAATTAAATTTGTATCATACAAGTTATCCTTAACTTCATGACAATAATTTTTCAAACACACAAGTTTTACAAAACCTCATCATTGACTAACCCCTGTTGTTGGTGTCCATCGCATGGAATTCATTGTATATATGTCAGGCAAGCATTTTCCAGTCTCAAGCATAGTTGACAAATGACTCTCCATCTCCTCAAGCATCCTAGCTTTCCCATAACCATCTATAATGGTATTATGAGTAACTGTATTCGGCTCGATCCCCAAATAAGACATTTCCATAAGCAATTGCGGAATCAACTCAAAGCGCCTAAGTTTGCAACAACTGCTAATGAGGACGGTGTATGTATGAGCATCTGGTTCACAATCAGAAATTGCATTCATCTCCTCAAGTGTAGAAATTGCCTTGTCTAGCAGGCCACTATGACCATATGCGCCAACAAGTGATGTGTAAACATCAAGCGTTGGTTTGAGGCCCTCGTACAGCATCACTCTGAAAAGTGAAGTTGCATGATCAGGTTGTCGACACTTGCCCAGCATGGTTAATAGCCTTGCATAGGTTCGGGAAATTGGCTGATACCAATGCTGTCTCCGAACCAGTCCAAAGATCTATAGTATACAGAAACCCTACAATCTCATTAGTCAGATGAACTGCAATGCTATCAGTTATATTACAACATAAATCAGAAGAATTAGGGTCGGTCAAATTGAATCCCTAGACAAGGGGAACAAATTTTGAGGACGTAAGCAATCAATTTCGCTGTAGAAAGGGGAAAAATTAGGGTCGGAGTACCTTGAGAGCGGATTCCCATTGGTTAGCGGATATGGAATTATCGAGCGCCTCAAGCACTGCTCTGGGCCAGAGGCGGGTGAACTTGGCAGAGCCGGCCTTGCGCTCGACTCCGAGGACGGCGGCCTCCGTCCTGAGGATCCGAGACAGGTCGAGCCGGGCGTTCTGCTGGGGCCCCTTACGGGCGTTTCTCCTCCTCTTCGCCGCCCTGACGGAGAAGTTCCGCTGGCTAATCATCTAAAGAGGTCAATGCATGAAAACAAAATTCAAACAGCACACACCTAAGTTCGCTAACCATTGAACCAAGTGTACAATAAGCAAGTGGATTACATTTGTTATTTCAATTTTTATTCAAAAATACGATAATGATGAATAAGGAGAAATGAATGAAGTGTTGATAAAGATTTACAACTAGGCTTTTTACCAAAAAAACTTTTAATTAAATGGATTTGCCTCATACAGTAAAAAAAATCTTATTAAAAGGTTTTTCAAAAATAATCTTAACCATGGTAAATTACATTCACAATAACTTTCTAAATAATGAAAGTATGATACCTGATCCTCAAGGAATAATCTTGGCGGAGTACACCATGCACCGCGATGGAATTGATTGAAAGAACTGGTGCTGCTTAGTCCAGTAAAAGAGCTCACTTGGGACATTTGCGGACTTTGCTGCCCACCAACAGCAAGTTGCTCCTGCTCCTGATCTTGCTCCCTCAAAGCAATAATGTAATCATAGGTGCTGATTCCCTGTAAGCGCATCCATGTAGAGTAGCATGAGCTAGTTAAAGTGTCAATTTTCTCCAGAATTGATGAATAAACAACACCATATCGTTCAAATTCTACTATTTGTTTTCCACTATGGAAAATCTATCAGTTAAATAACAAGCTGTAATAGTTCAGTTGGATAATAAGTTTCAGTAATGCTCAGTGTATGGATGAATGCAAAGAATTTGAAAATATAAAAGATATATTCCTTGAAATAGAGATATTTGACTGGATACATAGGTTTGTTTTATATAAATGTAGGAGCTGTGTAACTGGTAGTGTTTGCTGTGTCACAAGTAGAAATATGAAAGTAGTGTACCTTTTTTATTAAAAGAATATGGAAGAAGAAAAGTTGTGCAACTGGAAGAGTAGCAACCATGGCTAATAAAGTGCACACAGCCTGCATTATAGAGACATTATCAAATTAGTATCAGAACCTTGAAAAATCCTCATTATGATGTGTGATTTTCATTTATTTTCTCTTCTGAGTACTCACCACCACAATGATAAAGGGTGCCAAGGAAAAGCTACTACCCAGCTTTGAAACAATTTTAGCAGAAAATCTCCTTCTCTCAACAAAACACAGTATCAGCACAAGCATCCCAACAGCCCACTGCAGAATAAGCTGGCCCAAGGTGCACAAAGCATGGAGACCAATCAATAGTCAATCAGAATGAAAAGGACCTGACATAAAATGCATTCTATGTATCAGGTCCTTCACGTACTAAGAAAATAGTATCTTCTAAGTTGATGCACACAGATGATAAATCTACACTAAGAAAATAGTGTCAATCACTATGATTAATGAATACAACTATTGGAATGGTAGGAAATATTTGTGCTTACCAAGAGAAGAGCAAACACCATGAGGATGAAGAACCTTTTGTAATTTTTTCTTCCTATGCAGTTATTGATCCACTACAAGGAAAGATGAATACTGCATATTATTACAAGATAACAAAACATATAAGGTTGTGAATGGAGAAAACCCTCACCCTGCAATGATGATCAAAGCCATCAACGCATTTGTCACAGACTCTACAATGCTTACTATATTTTAGAACCTGCAATACAAACAGATAGAAATCATTAGAGAAAAACCAAGTTAATATAAAGCACATAAGAACTTTATTTTCTTGAAAAGATTGTGTGGCTCATCGTAAATGAGATCTCTATCACCTTTCTCCCTAATAACCAATATTCTGAATTATCCATCTTTTATGGTTATGCATTTGTCCAAAGGCCATCTGATCAAGCAATCAAAAAAAGTAAATTACTCATCTTACTGTCCTATTCTTTTTAAGACATCCTACCACACCACATGAGAAGCACCCACATTGTTTTGGTTAGCCTAGAAATTTGCAACTTATCACCTCGAATCCCAACGGTGGCATCACTCTGAATTATTGCACAACTTCTCCATCCATAGCAATCCAAACACCAGAACACGAAATGGCGAAGAAATATTACCTTAGTTAAGATGGAAGATTAAAAGTATTGATCAGGAAGAGACCAACAACTTTAGAAGCCTCGAAGTTTTAAATTTTGTCCATGCTGGTTGGCACAGGGAAAAAAATTCATTCCATCTGCCAACTGGCACACGAAAAAGAACAAAACTACTGGTATGCTCCTATGAACTGCACCACCGCTTGCCGCCTTTAACACCTCATGTGTTCCTCTTTGTCGGTTGAAACCTACTATGTCACCTCATTGCCAATTGAAACCCACTGCATCCCCTCACGAGCAGTCTTCTGAACAGCCACCCACCGGATGAGGCCAATAGCTTTGAATGCCTTAAACACATCAAGCAAGGAATATAGAACAATCTGCTTGAACACTAATACTTTGGTTCATGTTCAAGCAAGAGGATAACAATCTCATCGACAGTTAGTATTTCCTTTTAATATAGAACACTAAAAAGAAGGAATATCAATGATGAAACAAACCTGAAAATGCGAGCTACTGAGGCAGCGAGCAATCTGCTTGAACAAGGTAATCATGCAGCGTTGGAACTCTGTCGTGAGCATCAAAGACCAAATATTACCAAATATTAAGATCACTGACAAACCAAATAATACCTTATTTTTAACAGCTATCTAGAGGATCTGGCTTTTTGACTTGAAGCTGGTTCAAAGAAGACAAATCAAATATACAAATACTAAGATGAAAGCATAATGAAGTAGTTAACTTTTTCTACTTTACCTGATTATAAGATCTACAGCTTCTTGCTCAGTATTTTGCTGCACGAGTAATTATTAGAAAAACAAACCCAATAGTGGAACAAAAGCTTGATAAAGAAACTAGATAATTTACACTGACAGAACTTTACAGAATAACATATAATAAGTGCTTTGTACTTGCATATTAATCCAAAAAACATCCTTTCACCTAAGTGACAATTTTTCCAAAACATCATCATTCACAAAACATCATCATTCACTAAAAATTTTCACAAGTTTTTAAACTTCAGTGACAACTTTTCTTTGGGGTCAACTGCTCAAGGTCGATCTGGTAACTATGCACCGCATCAAAAAATTGGCATTAACTATGATTCCACCAAAAACCACCATTCCATGAACTTAAATCTAAATAGAATTATGGCAACTATCATTCCATACCTATTCATAAATATGATCTTGTATGCACTCCGCCAACTCGGACCGAACCTCATCAATTTGTTCACGAGAGTACCCTTTTTTTGTGAACTGTGAGCATACACAATTTATGTTAATGGAAAAAATAATCAACACTGATCACTTTGCAATTTTAAATAGTTTATGTCAAATAATTTGAGATAAGCTAAATAATGTTACTATTGATTGCAGCGAATCTCTCTCAATAGTCTCAACTTCTTCAATAATTTCTCTCATAAAGCGCATCACAAAAAAACCACATTGTTTCGCATCCGGTTGTTGAGGAGCCTATATATAGTAATTAGAGTCAAATTGTTAATGAAAATTATACACATTACAATATATGTTAAACAAAAGTACACATACCTTAACTACTTCCCACTTAACATTTTTCCTACCTTTCCTTCCCTTGGTTGAATTAAACAATTTTAAGGCCCTTCATACGTTAAGAATATTTGTTAAATAAGATTTTTATTATAATAAATATTTACTAAAAGAAATCTGAACTCACATTTCCATTACGTATTTTGAATCATCATCGCGAATGCGGCAACTTAGGGAATCCAGCAGGTAAATAGCATCCTTGTAAGGTTCAATAACACTAAGATTCCAATGGAAACTAGGCATATACATAGGATTAGATCATAAAATTGAATAAATTATCGAAAGGAAGCAATTGAAAGTGATGTTTTACTTCTTGCTTACCCGACATTACATGGCACTAACACTAGTTGATCTGTTGATGCACTTGTCAGCTTATCTGCTAAAAGAGTTGCCCTTTGATTCAGGGTTTCAAGCTTAACTGATTTGTCTTGTGCCGTTTTTGCCAGATATGGGAGTTTGTGAGGATTCATAAATCTGAATTTCTTTGTCTTGGTATCTTTCACCATCTTTTTATACAGACACCTATCATTGCAAAGAAAAAAAATATTTAGATACTAAATAATAAAATTTAGATACAAAACACTCATAATAAGTTGGAAAAAATAATGATCACTCATAACACTAAGTTATGGCTGATGATAGTAACATCCATACATGAGAACTTACTATGAACAGTCTTGCATATTAAACATACCAGAAATGTATGAGAATAACATGGTATGAGAAAATTACTAGAAGTTGAATTTTTCAAGAGTAAACTTGTTCACACAACAATATTAGTAAACTTCTTGCAGTTCAAATCAGGGATTTTCTGTCTTGCTAGATATTAGAATTTCCCAGCAAACATAAAGCAATGCAGTAATTTCCCAGCATAAGTAAAGCAATGCAGTTGCAACTGAGAAAATAATATTTAGATACTAAATAATAAAATTTACTAACAAAACAATCATGTGGATTAAAAAATAATGATCACTCATAATAAGTTGGTGAAATTGTAACAATAAACCATAATAAGTTGCTAAAATTGGGAAGCAAACATGTGATGAAAAAGTTGCTGAAATTGCTTAAATAAACTTACTTACCATATGTAGGCAACGATCAAATTTCCTGAAATTGCCTCCAAATGATACAAAGAATTGATGTCCTCAAGGTCAAGAAAAAGTTCACAATCTTCATCAAACACTTCATTATCTAAGCACATTGATATACATTTTCCTCCCTCTAGAGCATGCTTACTGTAACAATATAACATATGTAATGCTCTTGGTACACTTGTTGACAAAGTAGGTTTTGATTTTTTTCGTTCAAACTTCTTCCTTCTAGGCTTCTAATAATTTCAAATATAAACAAGTTAGATAGCTAGGTTGAATAATAATAAAGTGGCAATATAATTAGAAATATAATAATAAAGTGACAATATAATTAGAAATATAATAGCTCATATACCTCATCTTGCTTCACAATCTGCTGTTCAGGCCAAGCCACAACAGTTCCTATGGCATCACCAATTACTTCACATTCACTTGGAATTGGATATGGCAAAGGAGCGGATTTGTCCACTGCTTGATCAATGGAGACTCGAATGCAATTCTTGGGAAATGGAATACCATGAAGCATTTTTTCCATGCCATTGAAACAAACAATTGTACCATATGCAGCAATATTTGAGCAAGATTCCAATGTCAATGCAACTGATTGACCCTAAAATATTAAAAAAAACATGTTGATTATATTTAGTTTATAATGCTATAATAATAATGAATATCACTATAACTTGTATTTTACCTGTAAAACTTCGTCTTTACCCACAATCTGTACGTCATCTTCTTCAATATTCTTCTGATGAAACTTCACCGAGCAACTGCCTTTGTCATCAATTGAATTGTCCCATGCACCCCTTTTATGCATTAATGCTTCAAGTTTTTGGATGCGTACATCTTGTTCTAAAATTTGCATCTTCGCCTCCTTCAGCTCCCTTTTATGCTCAGCGATTATATCTAGGGTAACATCATATTTCTTCCTTGTTCTACCAACATTGAAATAGATTGTTGGGTTGATATGACCTCCGATACCCCGGACACGCCCAGAATATTCCTGAGTTTCAAGTGCCTTGGTAAGAATATCCTCTTTTGCTCCTTCGCATTGCAGCTTACCCTCCCTCTTTTGCTGTATATATTCATCCTGTAATGCAACATTAAAAAGAATTATCAGTACTTTACCAAGGATAATTACCAAGGATATGCAATATTGGTTTAAAAAATACTGATGTCCAGGCCGGTTCTGTTCTATATAAACCCACACGTACAAAGACCTTGTAGAAGAAGCCTTTTGATAGCACTAAGTTGCATTTATCTCGGCCAAACAAAGCTAGAAATCAAATATGATTTTTCATGCATTATTCTAAGAAGAAACATGCTCATTGTTTGTATAAAGAGGACTCTGCAGCTAACCAATAATACTTTTTGAACTTATCTTGACAATTGAAATCTACTTCAATTGACTCAAATTCAAATAAAAATTCATGCATCTCTTATTGACAGTTTAAAAATCAACTAACTAAAGTTTCAATTGACTCAAATTCTCTTTAGTCAATTGGATTCCTTATTTAGTCAACTCAAGTACAATAGAGTGCATTTTATTCACGAACAAATAGTCTGTAGACAACTCAACAGTTGACTGAACACTAGTGGACTCAATCTATTTAAAGATTCCAATTTTGCTCGCTTACACCTCCGTAACACTATGTAAAGCTTTGGGATCGAGCTTGGACATCAACTACAACAAGAAACTCATGTTACTAGATCGAAGGTCCTCTACAAGTCAAATTTACTCACATCATTCTTGGATAATGTTGCCCCATTCACGTGAACCCCAAAATTACAGTTTAACATATTTATAAGATCATTACCCTTTAAGGACTTCGCTAGCTTGCTCAAGACCTCACATCTTCCATATCTTCCACATGTCCAAAGGCTACAACCCTTCCTACGATTGGCCAAATGCCTCACCACTACTTTCATTCCATTGTATGCAACCCTAACTTAAACCCTATGTGATACATCTCCATTGACGTTGACCACTTGAGGCACAATTGCACCAACATCATGTTCTGAGAAAATAATATGAATAGAGCACTCACTTTCTAGACATATAGGGTATGACATATAAATACATAGTTTATAATTTCCTTATATAGTACCTTTTTTCAATGTCTCCTATGTTCCTTGTTGGCAAATACTCTTCCCCCACTACAAGCCATTTCTTTCATAGGATTTTTGTTGCCCAACTACACCATCAACCACCCTTCTGCCAAAACCATATGTGTTCTTACTGTGACCAAGGTCTTCCTTCCCTCACGAAACCATCTTCTCCAACAACCCTTCACAGCTCTATATAATAAAAAAAAGTGCCAAGGAGATATATTGAAGTCCACATCTGTTCTATATAAACCCGTCACCTCTAATCTCTCAATGCATTCATTCACCATTTACTTCCTCAATACATGCTCTAGTACTGAGAATTCAAGCTATGCAAGGAATGGCTGTTAAACTCCTCATTGCACTGCTTGCCTTGGCTTCCTCACGCAAAGGGTATGCATGCATGCAACTTTACTCTCGAAAACTAGAAGATATATTGAAGTCATTATCAGAAGAACATGAAAATTTACTTACAATCTTGTGTACTGTGTCCACCAAATCTTCACCTTCAAACTCTCCTCCTTTGTTGGCGCGTCCTTTCTTCCACATAATAGCTCTATTGATGTCATTATCATCACATAATTCAGTCCCCTACAACAAAGAAAAATCAAATAACAAATGTGAAATAATTTAATGTGAATCAATTAGAGGGTTCTTAGAGGAAATATATTTTAAAAATACTTACAATTTCTTCAGCAAAGCGTACATACCCTTTGCGTGAGAGTCGATGAGGATATCTATTTTTTTTCCTTCGCTCTTTTTGTTGATCACTGAGTTTCTAGTTATTTCAAACATGCGACATATCAAATTTGAATAATACATAATGAATTATGATCGAATAGTTTCAAAAGAAAAAATTTAGAATCTTACAATGAAATCTTCAGAAATGCGACTAATGACAAACGCACGCCAATCTTCTCTTGTAATTTCAAAGCCAATAGGTGGCTCATTCAACTCCTCAGGTTTGTCACGCCTGCTTAAAATAAATTTTTGGGTGAGATGGGTCTTGTATTGCCTCCACTTACTGTTTGCAGACCTCAAACATCCCTTTTTCCACTTTGAGTCAACATTATAAATCAACTGTACATCAAATAAGTGGAAAACATTAATAAGATTAATTAAGACAAACATAAAATATATCTATCATTAGTAGTGAAATATTATAATTGTTAAAACATGCTAACTTGCTTACATTGACTGATTCCCATATTAATTCTTTGACAGCAATTGGGACTTGCTTCCATGTCTTGTATTTAATATTAACCTTTTGCCGAGCCAAGACACCAATGTAACTTTGCATGGCTACAGCAGCTGGTCCTATCGGTTGTCCAAAATTATTGAATGACACCTCATTTCTAATACCTTGCATTCTTTGCTTTGTAATCTTATCCAACTGTGTGCGACCTCTAGAAGTTCTTGAGGAGATAGTGTCTTTGGAATCCAACACTTTATCACCCTCGCAACTCTCTTCACGGGCAGCTGTAATGACTTCTTTACCCTTGTCCAACTTTGCAAGTTGCCCTATTCTCTTACTCTTTCTAGTAGAATCCATTGATCTGTAACAACTTAGACTGATCAACATAAGTTTAGTTAGAAACATGCATAAACTCACAGCAAGATGATATATTTACACCAACAAATTCACAACAGTATGAAAAAAAATAAAAGATAAAAGCAGAAACTTGCAATAACATCACAACATATCTGATTCGAATTAAAGTGAGGAATATAACATATTAATATTGTCCACAAATTCATCCTCATAGGTAAATTGTTTACACACTTATATTCAAAAGCAAAAATTCAGCAATTAAATATTGTCAATCCAACTTCCATCACAGTCTTCACGAATACATGGTGGTTCATTATCATCTTCTCCGTCAATATCCATTGATGGTAACCCCTACTAAAACATTGATAGTGGATAGCAGTGTCCTCTAACTCTTCGCCCTTTAGGTATTCAAAGTAGTCTCTGTTTGGTGTTGCAAGTACAACACTCCATAAAGGATCTTCGGGATCTTCAATGTAAAATACTTGCTTTGCTTGGCTTGGCATGATAAAAGCGTCAGATTTGAATCCAAGTCTATTGAGGTTTACCAATGTGAAACCAAGATCATCTACTTTAATGCCGTTATTATGCTCCACCCAATTACATTTAAACATTGGAAGTTGAAATTTATGGTAATCAACTACCCATATTTCTTCTATAACTCCATAAAAAACCATATCTGACACAATAGGATTTTTATCCTTTGCACTTGCAACTTGCATTGTCTTTGCAACTAAGCTGACTCCGGAGTTTTGAACAACTCGTATAGCATCACGCTCTTTTGTAGCATAAGTAACCCCGTCAATCAAATAGCTAGAGTATTTTAGTACTTGCTTGTTAGGCCCATGAGCTATCCACATCAATCTTTCTGAAACTTGATGAGTGGAATGGTCAACTACATCAACAACCTAAATTTTTATGCAATAAATTTTAATTATGCATAAATATGAAAATGAATGTATGCCAATATGTAATACTAAAGAAACTTACACGATCACGCAACCAAGTAATAAACGTTCGATTATGCTCATCTTGTAACCACTTCTTGGACTTAGCCTTACGAGGAAATCTTGCATTCAAATACGTCATGTGTTCCCTAATCAAATTATTTGGTATAAATAAACCAACAGAATGTAAGCAAACCACATTAAAATATTAATAAGTTATATACATTACTCGATATAGAGATCAATCTCAGCATCATTTGCCAATACATAACGATGTGCTTGCGTCAACTCATCGTGAGTAGTGGAGTAGACTACTGCACCTGATAAAGGCTTAGTAAGTTCTATTTGTCGATGACTTGATGGGATCCCAATTGTGTGCACACTAGACAGATAGTCTGAGCAAAATTCAACAACCTCTTCAGCAATATAAGATTCAGCCATACACCCTTCAGGTCGATTGCGATTTCGCACATAACCTTTCAAAATCTTCATGTATCTTTCAAATGGATACATATACCTATACCAAACCGGTCCACACAGTTTCACCTCCCGCACAAGATGAACACTTAAATGAATCATTATATCAAAAAATGAAGGGGGGAAATACTTTTCAAGTAAACACAATATTGTCACAATCTCTCTTTGCATATCATCCATCCTTGAAACATCTATCACTTTATTACATAACACATTGAAGAAGAAACACAAGCGAGTGATAGTGTCTCTAACATGTTTGGGCAAAACACCACGTATCGCCACAGGAAGCAATTGTTGCATTAAAGCGTGGTAGTCGTGTGACTTAAGGCCAATAAGTTTTAAGTCCTTCAACGACACGAGGTTTTTAACATTAGATGAGTAACATGATGGAAGTTGTATTCCAAACAAAGAATTCAAAATTTTCCTTTTCTCATCCTTACTAAGTGTATAACAGGCTGTTGGCAAAAATGTTTTCTTCTCCCCCATCCTTGGTGCCAAATCTGTCCTGACATTCATTTCCAAAAGGTCTAATCTCGCTGCTACTCCATCCTTTGTTTTTCCTGGAATATCAAGTAACGTTCCGATAAGACTTTCACAAATATTCTTTTCAATGTGCATCACATCAAGAACATGTCGAATGTATAGATGTTTCCAATACTGAAGTTCAAAGAAAATTGATTTTTTTTCCAGCATGATTTTACATCATCATTCGACTGAGACTTTCTACTCATTTTTCCCCAATGACAATTAATTCTTTCAACTCTTTCAAAAACTTCATCGCCACTTAATGGTTTTGGAGCAGGGTTAAATTCTTGGTTCCCATTAAATGCCTTCCGTTGCCTTCGATAAGGATGAGTTGCAGGTAGAAACCTTCTATGACCTGTATAAGACATTTTCCTACTATGCTTCAACCTTGTTGAATAGGTATCTTCACCACAAATAGGACATGCATGATATCCTTTCACAATGCATCCTGACATGTTCCCATATGCAGAAAATCATTGATCGTCCATAATAAGATAGCCCTAAGCATAAAAGTTTCTTGGCGATATGCATCATATGCTTGACACCTATATCCCATAAGCATTTTAAGTCATCAATTAGAGGTGCTAAGTAAACATCAATATCATTTCCCGGCTATTTGGGACCAGAAATTAACAATGTGAGCATCATAAATTTTCTCTTCATACACAACCATGGAGGAAGATTATAAGTAATCATTAAAACTGGCCAACAACTATATGCAGAACTCATTAAACCATGAGGATTCATCCCATCAGCTGATATAGCCAATCTGAGATTTCTTGCCTCAATACCAAAATCTGGCCATTTGCGATCAACTATTTTCCAAGAAGGTGTATCAGCTGGATGGCGTAAATATCCATCACAAAGTCTTTTTTCGGCATGCCAAGTCAACTCCTTAGATATCTCTTTATTCCGAAACATTCTTTGAAATCTTGGAATAGGGGGGAAGTACCACAAAACCTTGGCAGGAATTCCTTCATTTATCATATTTTTTTTTCCCAACTTCCACCTTGACATCCCGCAAGTAGGGCAATTAGTTAAATCCTCATACTCCTTCCGGTATAAGATACAATCATTAGGACAAGCGTGAATTTTTACATAATCCATCCCTAATGCAGATAAGCTTTTCTTTGCATCATACAGAGATAAAGGCAATTTATTGTCATCTGGAAGTATTTCTCCTAACAAACTGAGTAGGTCAGTGAAACTTTTATCACTCCAACTATATTTGGCCTTCAAGTTGAATAATTTCACAATTGCAGATAACCTTGTAAATTTAGTGCATCCCGGATATAAAGGTGTCTCGGCATCTTCAAGAAGCTTATTGAATTGGGTTGGGTTCTCGTCATAACTATCATATGCATCATGAACCATATTTATTGGTTCCTCACGAACATATTCATTTGGCCCTACTTGGTCACTTTCATTTTGTGAAATCCCTATCGTAGATCTTTCGCCGTGCCATATCCATGTATGATATGTCATATCTATACCGTTACAATACAGATGTGCCCTGATAGTTTGTATATTTTTCTTCTTTAGATTGCCACATTTTGCACATGGGCAAGATATTCCCATATTCGGATCATTAGTGTTTTCCATTGCAAATTGCAAGAAAGACTCAACTCCATTCTCATATTCACGTGATAGTCTATCCTTTGACATCCAATCTTTGTCCATTCTTTATAACTAATCAATCAACAATGAGCTAATACCTAAAAATATTAACACAAACAATAGTGTGAAACTATAACAAAATATTTAAACAATTAATCAAAATTGTATTTCTACCTGAAAATTTTTGACCATACAGGTTTCTCATCAAAATGCAATCCCAATAGCAATTTTCTCACTTGGGGAGATAACCTAGTTATCTATATTATCCATATGTACATGTTTGTTAGAGTCTACGTATAGGTAGTTAGGTACTTTTGCCTTGGTATAAATTGTAGAGTCATATAATATTGGAGCATTCACCAAAACATATTCTCTATTGAAACATGTTAACCTTTAGTTGAAAAATGAAACCATTCCAGGAAAATGCTTGAATTATAACTTATAATAAGCAACTTTGTTTCTTTAGCACTTGAGAATCTGCAACTTCCTCAAAGGGACATCAACATAAGCAACTCAATGCAATAGTGCATGATGTATTAAATCATACTTAAGCCATTAAGCTCTTAGAAGGCATGTGACATAAATATAACAATAGTAGTTGATATAAATTCAACAAACTGAGTAGGCACAAGTCACTGCCTAGAATTAAGATGAGATAATGCAGAACACAAGTTTTAGATACAATAAAAATGAGAGATATTCTCTGCGCATTAAGGGTACACAATAAAAATAATAGTAGAATAACACTAGAGATTGATTAATTTCAAGCTGCACATTATACCTGACGACAAAGAAAGGCTGGAATGTGAATAATATCTGCAACTTGGCCAACAGCTTCACACTGAATTTGAGAAAAAAGGATAGCATGTTATATGCTTCATGCTATTTTTAAGGATTAATACCTACTGCCAAAGTCTATAGCTAAATGTTTAAAAATTCCAGATTAAATCATGAGAAAATACAATCAGGGGAGGGGGAAAATTGATGCAGTATGAATCCGGCAAAATGGCTAGTTCGGAAAATAATCAAAAATAAACAAAATCTTATTCTAGAGGGATGGAAGAAATTTTACCTTTCTTTCTTCCGTTCCTCCTACTCTCGAATCTGCTCTGCGAGGAAGGAACTAAGATCGAAGGGTTCAGAGGAGTTGAGGAGCCGTGAGAAGATTAGTTAGGATAAGCTGACTTTGATTGAGGAGATGGGGAAATGCGAGATTAGGGATCTCGACTTGGAGGAGTTGGACCGGTGTGAGGAGTTTTGCGTGAGGAGTTTGGGTCGAGATTAGGGTTCAGAGGAGATCACGCGGCAAGGAGAGGAGAAGGCGCTCGTGGAGAGGAGAATGAGAGGAGAAGGCACTCGTGGAGACGCCATTACGAAGGGATGAGAGAGCGAAGTCGAGAACGAGCAGTGAAGGTAAGGAAGAGCAGAGAGAGGGAGGAACAGTGAGGGCAAGAGCAAAGATATCGAGGAGCCGGATCGAAGAACCGCGTGGCAGTGCTACGGCTCCGTCGGATAGTAGAAGAAATTGAGGGATCTCGGCTCCGTCGCCTCCGCCGTGAGAAGATTAGGAAGGGTAAGCTGACTTTGATTGAGGAGATGGGGAAATGCGAGATTAGGGATCTCGACTTGGAGGAGTTGGGCCGGCGTGAGGAGTTTTGCGTGAGGAGTTTGGGTCGAGATTAGGGTTCAGAGGAGATCACGCGGCAAGGAGAGGAGAAGGCGCTCATGGAGAGGAGAAGGCGCTCGTGGAGAGGAGTGGAGAGGAGAAGGCGCTCGTGGAGAGGAGAAGGAGAGGAGAAGGCACTCGTGGAGAGGAGTGGAGAGGAGAACTCGTGGAGAGGAGTGGTGAGGAGAAGGCGCGCGCGCGTTGAGGGTTTAGAGTTTAGCAAAGCGAGGGCTGCGAATTTATTTTAAGTGAGTTTAGGGGAAACATACACAACACTTTAAAAAACGTTTTTTAAAAAAATGTTGTCTTTGACCATAAACAACAACACTAAAGACAACACTTCATTAAAAACCGTTGTCTTTAGTAAAAAGTAAATACCATAGACAACGCTTTTCACTAAAAGCGTTGTAAAACAAAGAACGACAACGTTTTTATTAAAAAGCGTTGTCTATTGGGTGTTGTTGAATGCAAAAATTCTTGTAGTGCCAGTATGAACCCACATGTGAACAAGAAATAATATCAATTATTTACCCTCCACGATTTTATTATTATAACTAATTTCGCTACTTGTAATATCATTTTAATTTTCGTTTGAAAATAATTATACAAATATATATAATTTCATCATTTCTTTATTCATGCACAAGGATAATTATATGAATCAAAAGATATGTACCCACCTTATATACAGCAAAATCTTCGAGTGTCGGTAGGTCACCGTGCTCCACTCGAGCTCGGGTCTACAAACATAATACCAAACATAACTCAAATAATCAAAACACTATCTAATAAGAATAATGACCTAAAATCTAAATATTGTCCATGATTCGAAATCGGTGAATTATTTTGATCTAGCTTGTACCACTTAGCATTCCTAAATGAAACCTTTGTTCTAATCTAGATAGCCCTCCTAATTACACATCAATTAACATGGAGCATAAAATATACCTTCTATGAGTTATTGTGGTTGCTAGAAAAAAAGGGCATCAACTAAGGTTGTTTTCCCTTCGTCGCTGTCCATCTTAGCTAGCTCCGGCGAAATCCGATGGTGTTGCCAAGAAAAGGACAGCAGCTAGGGTTGCTGTTGGAGAAACAAAAGGTTGCAAAATGCTGTTGTTGGTGGGGGGAAAAGGAGAGAGCAACTAGGGTTGCTGCTCTTGACTGTTGGAGGAGAAGAAAGGCAACTATGTTAGTCGGGGAAGGATGAAAATAGAGAGGACGGTTACTGAAATAAGGGGAGAGGAAACCTTTTTCCTTTTCACCGGTTGTCTCGGCAAGCTCCAGCGAAGGTCATAGCTAGCTTTGACAGCTACTGTGCTTGGTTATAGGGCAACAACTAGGGCTTCACTTTCCCCTCTTAGTTAGTGGTCCAGTGAGCTCCGACAACCTCAAACGAGCTCTGATGGTGCCGACGAGAAGCAAGACAGCAAGGAAGGGGAAGCTTGTTCTTGTTTCTGTTGGAGAGGAGAGAGAAGAAGAAGAGAAAGGGGTTGCAAGCTTCGGTGGGGAACAAAAGAAAAGAGGAAGAAAAAGGAGGAGGTAGGGAGAGGGTGGGGTTGCACGTGGGAAGGTATGGGTTGTATTTTTTTTCCCTTTTTTTTTCAAAACTTAACACTTGGTGCATCCGAGGGATGAGGAACTTCGAAAGAGTATATCGGTGGAGTGAGAATGATGCGGGAGAAGTGTCCGAGGGACAAGAAGTCAGGGAGGAAGACTGCTAGAGAAGAAAGTTGGAGTTGGGTTTAGGCGTGCTCAACACCGGACAATCAGAACATCACAAAATTCAAGCACAAGGAAAAAATGGTCAATTCTGAGATTAACCATTCAGATGAATAGTAGTCAAGCCGTCTCAGATAGAACTTAAAGTACCTCGAATAAACAGTACTGGAGGTGCTTCAGATCTGGAGGTGCCTCCAATGGCCAGGAGCCATTGCCAAACGGATAAGCAGAGGAGTCCACATCAGCAGAGCTGAGTCGCCTCCGATGATTTGAGGTGCCTCCAAGTTTTGATTCGAGACACCTCCAATGAACTGAGGTGCCTCCATTTGATTCAAGACATTGTTGTGCGAATAAAATTTTATTCACTTGGAGGAGCCTCCAACTGTTCAAGGCGGCCTGAACTACCAAGTCAGCAAAATGATCACTTTGACCATTGAACTATAAATAGAGCCCTAAAGTCAATTGTAAAGGACACACCTGTACTTGCATTTCTATTCTTGTTTTTCGATGTCTGAGCTTTCAGCTACTATAAAGGGCTTCTCCGCATTTTACCTTTGTCGAAGAAGGAGTTTTTTGATATTGTGCTTTCACTACCTTGATTAACAACCACTTATGTTCTAACCAAGTAATTTTTGGCCTTTATTTTCTTTTATGTTTTTTTTTATTAATTGTGTGTCCTTACTAAACAAGAAAGTAAGAGAAATTGTAACCTTGTTTTGCAAGTCGTCTATTCACCCGCTCTATCTGGTTCACCCGATCCAACAAAGACGACCCTCAGTAAGGTACAATCCTGATGAATATATAATTTCGGCAGAAGAATGAGAGCCTCAAATTTATGAGTAAGTCATAATTGATGAACAAAAAGAATAATCGAACAAAGCAATGGAGGAGATGCAATCATTGCATGATAATCACACATACGAGCTGGTAAAACTTCCTACGGGTAGGAAAGCCTTGAAAGCAAATGGGTGTATAAGTTGAAAGCTGAAGAAAATAGAACTCAACCTACGTATAAAGCTCGATTGGTTGTGAAATGATTTGGTCAAAAGAAAGGAGTTGATTTTGAAGAGATATTTTTCCCATTGTAAAATTTACGTCGATCCGAGTTTTACTTAGGTTTACTGCTAGCTTAGATTTAGAAGTGGAGCAACTTGATGTGAAAACTGTCTTTCTTCATAGAAAATTAGAAGAAGAAATTTATATGAAATAACCTCAAGGATTCAAAGCTTCACGCAAAGAAAACATGGTATGTAGATTGAAGAAGAGTCTTTATGGTTTAAAACATGCCCCCCTCCCTCTCGATAGTGGTATAAAAAGTTTGATTCATTATGAATGAACCTGGAATCAGAAAGACTCAAACGGATCACTATGTATTTATAAAGAAATATGTCGAAGGTGATTTCCTCATACTCCTATTATATGTCGATAATACGTTGATAGTAGAAAAGAACTCCGACAGAATAGCTGGGTTGAATGCTTTAAGCAAGTTTTTTGCAATGGAAGATTTAGAACTCGTAAAAAGATTCTTGGTATGCAAATCAGTCGAGATAGATTGAAGAAGGTGATATGGTTATCTCAAGAGAAATACCTTGAAAAGACACTTAAAAGATTCAACAAGCATAAGGCAAAGCCTATTAGTAGGAGTGTAATTAAGCCGAGTTGAGTCGAACTCTTGAATGTTTGAGTTTGACTCGTTTATAATAGAGCCGAGTTAAACTTTATTTAACGAATATATTCATGATTTACGAGCTTATTCGAGCTGTTATCGAACCTAAACAAGTTTAATAAATATAAATTTAAATATTCATTAAAAATTAAATTATATATTTAGAAAAAAAATATAATATTCTTATTAAAATTTATATTTTTATTCTAATAAAGAAATTTAATATATTTATCAATATGCTTCATAAGTAGAGTGTAAAATCTATAAACTCAATATCAAAACTATTAATTTTTTTATTTAAAAGTTGATTCATAAGTGTTGGATCGAGAATTCGCTAGAGAGGGGGTGAATAGCGATTTAAAAAAATATCGAGTAAGCACGCAGCAAAATAAGCGAAAAAACACAAAAACGCTAACACATAATCAATTTACTTAGTTCGGAGCCTATGTCGACTCCTACTCCAAGGCCCGCACTCGTCGAGTGCTTTCGCTGGCTAATCCACTAGCAATTCGTAAAATATTACAAGTTTAAGTACAAATGCTTTTAAGGAAAGAGTACCGACAATGATTAGAAAAAGAAAATAGTAGCACTTTGTCGGAGGAGCGTCGCAGGAGCACAGCAGAGTAGATCGTTCGTTGTTCCTTTACTTCAGCCTTCACCCTCCTTATATAGGAGGTTCGGGGCGCCCGGATCCCTTCAGAGCGCCCTGAATGTGGCGTAGCCGAGTTAGTCAATGATCTCCACGTGGCGAGGCGACAACAATATGGATAAAAGTTGCTTCCGGGTGCTCGGACCCTTATTTTCTGCAATCTCCTTCCTGCAAGAAAACGTTAGTCCGAGGCAAGTATAAATCATATCCTGCAAAACAGAATGTTAGCACAATTTATAGATATGCAGAATAGTAATTAGATTTCATCTCCTCGAGACCGGAATCTAGTCACGATCTCGAATTAGATATCCGAAATTGATCTAAGTTGGATCGACGCCTAATGTTCCCTTCCCGAGAATGCGTCCTCACAGTCACTCTCCTCTAGTGACTTATCTACCAGACGTCCGGTCAACCCTTCGACCTGTCTAGATTTCGTGCCAGCTATCCGGTCAGTCAGTCGACCTAGCTAGACTTCGTGTCAAATGTCCGGTCAACCCATCGACCCGTTTGGACTTCGTGCCAGCTATCCGATCGGCCCGTCGACCTAGTTGGGTTTCGTGCTAGACATCAGGTCGGTCCATCGACCTGTCTGGGCTTCTCCTGTACACTCGATCAGAGTGTTAGATAACAACGAAACTAACTTAACTTATTTTGTCATTTATCAAAACTTGAGTTAGACCGTTAGTGCTAACCACACCAACAATAAGCTTAACGAATATGTTTACGAGCTAACGAGTCAAATATTGTGAAGTTTGAGCTTAGTTTGTTTATATTAACGAGCCTCATTAAACGAGCTCAAACGAGCTTTTATCGAATTGAGCTTCAAGTAACTCATGAGCGACTTGACTCATTTACACCCTTACCTGTTAGTACACCGCTTAGTGGACATTTTAGGTTGAATGTCAAGCACAGTCCGACAACCAAGGAGGAACGTGAGCAAATGTGTTCCATATCAATCGACTGTCAAAAGTCTTATGTATGAAATGATTTGTACTCAATCTGATCTTGCATATGCTATTGGCATTGCTAGCATATTCCCGTCGAAACTAAGATGAGAGCATTGAGCCGTAGTGAAGTGAATTCTAAGATATCTTTGAGGGACAACAAAATTATGTTTACGTTTTAGTGAAGGAAAGCCTGTGTTGAATGGATACACAGATGCTGATCTAGCTAGAGATGTCGATAGCAGAAAGTCAATCTCTGGATATTTGACTATCTTTGTAGGGGTAGCTATTTCTTGGCAGTCATAGTTACAAAAATGTGTTGCACTATCGACTATCAAAGTAGAATTATTATGGATGAGTTTTCTACTAGAATTGGGCTTCAACAAGTATATTTTGTATTATATTATGATAATCAGAGTATCATCTATTTAGCTAAAAATACAAGTCTCCAATACCATACAAATACTTGAGGATAAGCAATCGAGAAAGTTCATACTGAAGTGAACTGGTCCGACATGATAACCAAGAACGTTTCGACAAAGAAGCTCGAAGATTGTTGCTTAGGAGTCGGTGTGACCATATCCTAAAAATTAAGTCGGAAGGGGGAGAATTTGATGGAAATCCTCCTTATTGAGAAGCGTAAAAATCATGTCTCTCGTAAAGAGACACTTCCTTTTGAGAAGTGCAAGGTCATCACATACCTGGGTGAAGATTTACAAAATGTAAAAGATTGCTTGTAAGATGTATAAATCGGTATCTCTTACAAGAACCAGAAGAAGACATCAACAAACACATTAGTAGAGCAACAAATAGAGGGAAGTTCAAGTTCTCTTTAAAGACTTAAACTTAGGACATGGTTTTATATCGAAGTAAAAGAGAAAGTGTGTGAGTGTGTATGTTTTGAAAGCCACCTTGTGAGATGAAGAAGCATTGTAATCCTTCTTATACAGTAGAAGTGATTTCTGGATGTAGGCATCAATTTAGCAATCTTTGTCTATTTTAAAAAAAAAAACATTAAACTTTTCTAGTTTTTAGCACGATTGCATTCTACCAATTCTGGGAGACACCGGAATTACATAGAGAAGAGATTATAGAAAATTCTTGGACACACCGGAATTTCATCTCCAACATTCGAAGCTTATAAATCAGCAATTAAAGATACAATTACAGTTCAGATATTTTTTACAGAGTCAAGCGTTGAGCTTCCGTAATTCACTGCTCCAGAGCAAGCTGTTTGTGCCTGTGCAGGTCCCTGAGGTACTTGGAGCATGTGTAGTCATCATCCATTTCGCCACCGTCAAACAACGGCGTTTTCGCAACTCTTTCCTTCGATTCTCCTCCGACGAGCTCGATCGATCCCTCTTCCCCTTGCAGAAACCGCACCACCTGCGCGAAGATCATCACACTTGATGGTTTCTTGATGAAGAAGAAGCTTGTGGGCTTAAGCTCACCTGGTTCATGGCGGGCCTCGAGGTGGAGAGGTGATGGATGCAAACCGAAGCGACTCGCAGCGCTCGGGCCAATTCATCGCCGTCGTACGCATCTCGGAGGGAAGCGTCGACGAGTTCCTCGACGTTGTTTGCGTCCAGCAATGGTTTCGCCTGTTGCAAGCACGGACAGATAGATTCCGGCCATGGTTGAGGTTGGCGAAGAATTGGCAGTTAAACAAAGTTAGAAAACCATGTTTACCCAAATCACCAGGCTCTGCCTCGATGAATCGATGGCTCTCCTTCCCGTTACGATCTCAAGCAGCAGCACCCCAAATGCAAACACATCTGTCTTCTCGTTCACCACTCCATGCATGAAGTACTCTGGCGCCAAGTAACTGTCCAACGTGTTAATCTCCTCGAGAACAAAGCTCTGCCATGGCTGGGTTTACAAGGAGATGTCGTCTTACCCAAATGTGCCTTCGATGGGGAACACAACATGGTGATTCCACTTGCCGGGCAGCCACTTCGCGAGTCCGAAGTCGGAGATCTGTGGCTGGAAGTCTTCAGTCAGTAGTATGTTGGAGGCCTTGATGTCTCTGTGGATTATGCGTCTTTGGCAGCCTTCATGGAGGTAGCGAAGCCCTTGTGCTATGCCAAGTGCAATCTCGAACCTCAGCTTCCAGTCAAGCTTTTGCCTTGAACCTGAAGAACCATGAAGCACAGAGGCCAAGCTTCCATGAGGAGAGAACTGCAAAACCAAGTGCAAACCACCTTCCACACTGAATCCGAGAAGCTGTGCTGCATTCGGATGAGCAACATGAGCGATGATTCCGAGCTCGGACAAGAAATCTCCTATTCGTTCCTCCTCGCCGTCCTTCTTTATCAGCCTCTTCACGGCCACGAGTTGGCCGTCGGCTAGGCAACCCTTGTAGACCTCGGCATGGCCACCCTTGCCGATCAATTTCTCTGTCAAAATTAAACAGAAATGCATTAGAATCGATCGCTTGTCTTCGACAAAACTTTTACGTGCCTGGACAAAATCCATCTGTGGCAGCGGCAAGCTCTTCATAAGCAAAGCTCCTCCATGAAGGCCTTGCCATTTTGACCTCCAATGTACCCTTGCTGCTGATCTTGATCCCCTCCATTTTGATCTCCAATGCAACTTCTTTTCTCTCAAAACTATCCTTGCTGCTGCTCTTGATCCTCTCCAATGCCCCGCCCAAGCTCGAGCGCCTTGTAATTGTTGGTGGAAACGTCGACAGCCTCGTCATCGATCTCTTCTTCCTCATTATTAGTCCTGCAATAAAGGTTCTCCAGTGCAGGCTGTGGGACTCCGGCCCTGGCTCAATTGATGAAGAATCACTGCTGCTGCTGCTGCCGCCGCCATCGGAGTCTGCAATTGATGCAGTGATCTCAAGAACTCCTCTTGGTGAGCTTTGGTTAGAGTCTTCATCAATGCAGGTGCTGTTTGTTTCAGATCCGGAGTTGTGTTCATTCTTATCTTTTCCTAAGATCAAGAGAAACAAAACTGTTAGCCAAGTCAAATTACTGTCAGAGTTCTAAAAATTAGTTGATTATAGAATTATTGGGTGCAATACTAAATTATAGCCTCTTAGCCATACTTTACACTAAAATGATCTCTTCCAAGGGCTATCTTCAGATCAACCAAGGAGTTCTTCTCAGTGGTTCTGATTATCTAATAATAGGCATAGATTGTCCTCTAATTTTTGTATGCTTACTCTTTGTTCTTCCCCCATCCTCTAAGAAACAGAGCCTTAATTAATCCATCAGATTGATCTCAGAACTTGCATTTTTGTTCATTAATCACACTTTTGTAAGTTTGTTGATGTTATTCTTGGCATTAATATTCTCAAATTGCTTGCACGTGAGGCATGTTTCTCACATATTGTTTGAAATTTCTCAAAAGGGAGAGGAAAACAGAGGAAGATGAACTGCAATCATACAAAACATAAATAAGAAAACAAAAGGCTCTCAAAATTTTACTGCACAGAGGGGAAAAAAACTACAAAAAACAAAGGAAAGATAAATTGATCTGAAGCCAACCTTCATCTGTAATCGAAGAGGCCTTCTGTGTCTCCCCTTGTGAAGAAAGCTGCTCCTCTACTTCTAAAAATACTTTATTAAATCCAAAAACAAAACAAAACAAAACAAAAATAGAGGGGAAACGGAAAAATACTAGTGATAAATAAACAAACCTCGTTCAGAATCCAAAGAAGCTTCCTCTGGATCAAGCTCTGTAGACAATAGCAGAAGCTCTATGAGTTTCATCACTCAAACCATGCATGCCATAATCAAGTTGGAAAATAAGAGATTTTAACAGAAGAATCACTGCAGCAAAAGGCCTTACCTTCCTTAGAAGTCATCAAGTTTCCCTGATTTGGTGGCAAAATTCAAACTTGGGTGAGAGGAAACAGAAGAAGAGGAGAAGAGTTGGCGTCCCAGGGGTTGGGAAAGCCTTACAAGTTTTGCTGGGTCAAGAAGAAAATAGAGAAAGAGAGAGAGAGGGAAGCAAGCAAGAGATGATTTCAAAAACAGCTGAGGATTTCTTGAAAAGAAGTGCAACGGCGGAATCAAAGAACGCAGGGATTCTTAAAAGGATGAGAAAACAAAAGGAATTCTTTATGAAGAAAAAAAATTAAAGAATTGAGAGGGAAGTGGATCAAGTTCCTGAAATGGAGCTGGTACCCTGGTATCTTTTAGGGGGAGGGGACCCATGAAAAGGGAAGGTCAAGATTTACTTGGATTTGGTCATTAACAGTGCCTTGGATTGAGGTCCTGATTTAAAAAATAAAAAATTTATTAAACCAAAAAAAACAATTAAAATAAATTTAAAGGATCCAAAGAATATTTATGGAAGATTGATGGAGAAGTTCATTTTTGAAAAAGGAAATCTCGTTGAGTCAGATTTCCATTTAAATAAAATAGAATAGGGACAATTTTAATTTGTATTTCATGATTTTTATGCATCCAATTTCAGTTCTATTTTTGATAATTTTTCAAGCATGGACTTTTTACCCTGGTTCAAATTTAATTAATAATAAAGTAATAAAATTATAACTGTGTTTGTTACATTCCACTATTCATTGTTCAATGTAGATAGTTGCACTAGTAACTCATTCAAAGACCAGTTAAAATTAAGATCATAAATGAATGGTTTCTGAACAAATTTGGTGTTTAATTTAATAAAACCCATTTATATTCATATTCATTCAACAGTAAGATATTAACATTTAAACATATTATATATATATATATATATATATATATATGGATACATGTAATTTATAAATTTTTATAATCTTAAATTATTTACAATATATTAAAAATAAAAACTACTATAAATTTGTATGTATTAGATAAATATTTAAGGATAATAACATCGTTAGTTTAAGTTTGAGTCGAGATGATTTTCAGGTTCTATGAGTTCCATGACAACCTGACAAACCTCCTCATTGAGTATTTTTTGACCTTTCCTTGTTGGCACACAACCCTGTTTATGTCTTTGAGTGTAGACCCTTTCAACTGCTTGATGTCATTCAATTTGCCTCGGGTGGCAATGTTGGTCGAGGAGAGAGCCATTTTGAGGGTCAAAAAAGTCAGCCTAAAAACCCTAAACCCCAAAAGTCAATCAAGGTTACTCGTAGAAATTATCTATTTGTACTTGGCATTGGTGCATTAAGTGTAAAGGTGTCTAGTTATGCAAATTGTATTTAGTGATTGAGCTTACGTGTAAGTAGCCCAAAATGAAGAGGATTAGATTGAGGGTAGGTTGCCTTAATTGAATGCACTAAAGGGCAAGATTGAGGGTGGGTTGCCTCAATTGAATGCACTAAAGGGCAAGTTAGGGATTTCCAATACAAGTTAGGGATTGTGTGTGTGTGTGTGTGTGTGTGTGTGTGTGTGTGTGTGTGTGTGTGTGTGTGTGTGTGTGTGTGTGTGAAGTTGGAGATTTTATTTTAAGAGCATTAGTAAAATTTTAAATCTGTTTTTTTTCTAAAAAAAATCAGAATGTGGGTGGGGCCTAAAAAATATTCAATAAAAATTATACCTAACAATATTAAATAAAAAAAATATGATAATATAGGGCTCACACAAAAAATATATGGAGATTTTTTTTAGTGAAAAGCAATAAACAATGGTGTAGTCAGAATTTCTAATTAGGAGGCGAATTCAAGCCGGCCAGGGTACACTATTGAGGTCATGCTTGACCTCACGACCTCATTGCGAGGTTGTAGTCAAGGTGAGGCCTCATTATGAGGCCATGGCCAAGGCGAGGTCTCATTATGAGGCCGCAACCAAGGCGAGACATCATTGCAAGGTCACCGCCAAGCCTTCACTAAGAGAGGAGAGAAAAGGAGAGAGAATCGAGCATACTGGCACTCTGGCAGGATGCTTGTCGATGTCGGAGAGAGGAGAGGAGTGTGCCTGAGATCGGAGAGGAGGTTGAAGAGGATCTGGTCATAGAGGAAGATTTTAGGGCACTGAGAAGAAAAAACATCGGGAATAAAAACCTTAATTAGAAAGCCAATTAACATTTGAGGACATGAATATAATCAGGAGAATTATACGAACATATAGGAACTAGTTTCATGTCAATCCGAGGTCGTTTGATCCATCAACTAATTTTGGACAAAATGAACTAATAGACCAAACATTTTCAGATTGACATGAAACTAGTTTCTACGTGTTCATATAGTTCTCCTGATTATATCTCTATCCTCAAACGTCAATTCAACTCAATATATTGAAAGCAGTGATTTTTTGAATATAAATTAGATTTTTCAAACACATTCGTGTTTAAAAAATTATTGTTCTCTATATATTGGGTCAAATTGACATTTGAGGGTATCGATATAATCAAGAGAACTAGATACACATATATAAACTAATTTCATGTCAATACAAGGATGTTTAGTCCATCAACCAATTTTACCCACTATAAAAAAGCATGCATATAATGACGGAATCTCCGACTGAAATTAATTCATTCGATAAACACCGACTGAATTAAATTCAGTCGGTAATTGCTGGCTGAAATTAACATTCAGTCGACAATTCTCAATGCGGGAGTGGTTTCGGGTTTGCAAGTTTCAGGTTTACGGGTTTGCAAGTGCAAATTCAATCGATAATTACCAACCGAATTAAATTCAGTCGAAAACCCTAGTTAGAAATTAGGGCACGCGACCTCCTCTCCTCTCCTCTCCTCATAATCGCACAATCGGCGAACCTCTGTCAGCGATCAACAACCTCTCTCGAAGAACCCCTCTCCTCTCCCGTTTTCGATTATCTCCTCTTCCCAGCAACCGGCGACTCGGAGTATGTTCCTCTCCTCCTCCCTCCTCTCTTCTTGTTCTCACGCGCACGAGCCGATCTCAGGCCTGCTCATGGTCGACCGTTGCAAGCTTGCTTGCGGCCAACTTATTGCTGGAATGGCCTGCTCGCGGTCGACTTGCTGCTGCAATGGCCTGCTCACGGTCGCTCGACTGCAGTGTCCTGCTCGAGGCCGACGACCGACTGTTGTGTCCTGGTCCTGCTCAAGGCTAGCCGCAGGGGCCTACTCGCGTTCCATCCACCGCATCAGTGAGTTTGGGTTACTTATTGTGTGGTCATGTATTGTTTCTTCTTGTGTGATGGTTAATTTTTGTTGATGTTAACTGCAATGTTGAATGCTTGTAATCAATTTGATCTATTCACACTTTACTTAATTCAATTCATACTTACGAAGTGGTCGTTGAAATGCCTCAATCATTTGTCTCTTTTAGTTTTGCAATTTCTTAGCTTATATTCTTCCAATGCTTTGTTAATTGAATGTTTCATGTTTCTCTTATGTTTTTATCTTTATTCAAATGTAATTAGGTTAGATTAAATTAGGTTTCTTTAATGTTCTAGGTTTCGCTCCATGCTTAATTTTGTTGAATGTCTTACTTTATATTGCTTTTAATTTCCTTACAATCATAATTTAGGTTAGATTAGGTTTCCTTTACTTGCAATGTCTTTCATTTATTAGGATTTGATTCCATTACATGCATTGCTATTTCATTTTATAGTCTTAGCACTCAAACCTAAATCCCCCATTTTCATATCAAAATTCCAAAAACCTAAATCCCCCCATTTTCATATCAAAATTCCAAAAACCTAAATCCCCCATTTTCATATCAAAATTCCAAAAGCAATAACATTTGATCATAGGTTTATCACTCTATCATTACATTCCTTATGAGAGGCGATACCCTAACATGAAATTCATGGGGTTATTAGAAATTCTAAGTTTATAATGATTCCCTAAGCAATAACGTGAAATTCTAAGTTTGTAATGATACCCTAAGCAATACCATTATATTCTAAGTTTATCATTTATTTGCTTTAGTGCAGAGGGGATTTTTAATAATATGATACAAAGATCATGAGATGAAATTAAGTTCATAATGCTTTATTTAAACTTATTTCATATGATACAAGTTTAATACTATTTCAAATTATATTCTCAATAGGTAACAATGTAATGGATGTACAATCGATTAGAAAATAAATTTATTAGAGATGATTTTATTGCTGAAGTTGAACAGTTTATGAACTTTACTAAAAGTCATTAAGAATTACTAAAAGTCATTAAGAATGTATGAATGGTACCAAGCTATGGTGTCCGTATAATCATAAAAAATATCAAAATAGAGATTTTCATAATGAGAATACTGTAAAAATGCATATATGTAGAAATGATTGGAGATTACTACAATTGGTACTGTCACGAAGAGGCTTATTTATATGAACCAATTGTGTCTTCTAGTGGTTTGTCATCTAGGACAACTGTTACCGCTCCTGAAGCATTAACTAATATTGATATTACAATACAATCAGTGGTTCACGATGCGATGAATGCAGTTGATTATTCCAATATAGATGAAATATGAATACCTGAATATCAACAATTATATGAAATGCTAAAGGCAAGTGAAAGAGAAGTGTGGGAAGACATGTCTTCTAGTCATTCTCAATTATCAGCTACCGTAAGGTTATTAAATATGAAAGTAGAACATCATTTTTCTAAAAGATGTTACGATAATATATGTCAATTGATATCAAAGTTACTCCCTGCTGATAACATAATGACTGATAGCTTCTATGAAATAAAGAAATTGATCGAAGGTTTAAGTTTGTCTGTAGAGAAGATTGATTGTTATATAAATAACTGCATGATATTTTAGAATGAAGACAACGATCTGAATGAATGCAAAATCTGTACTCACCCTCATTTTAAGTATCATACTCGCATATCTGGGAAGAAGAAGAAAAATATTGCTTGGAAAGTGATATATTATTTTCTATTAACTACTAGACTCAACGCTTGTATGCATCTGCCGCTACAGCTTGCCATATGATGTGGCATCATGAGCATGAGCATGAGCACGAAGGAGGTATAATGTGTCATCCTTGTGATTCCCTTGCATGGAAACATCTTGATACTATATTTTCTTTCTTTCCAATGGAACCACGTAATATGAGATTGAGACTTTCTATAGATGAATTTCAACCATTTGGTCAGTCGAGACAACAATATTCATTTTGGTCAGTCATATTAACACTGTACAATTTACTGCCATGGATGTGCATGAAAAATGAATTTATGTTCCTTGTCGTGCTTATTCCTGGTCCAACCAATCCCAAAGATAAGATAGATATTTTCTTGCAACCTCTGATTGTCGAGCTGAATGAATTATGGAATGTAGGATCGATGACTTATGATGTTACAAGTAAAACTAATTTTACATTACATGCTGCCGTATTATGGACGATCAGTGATTTTTCAGCATACTCAATGTTATCAGGATGGAGCACGACTGGTAAATTAGTATGCCCATATTGCATGATAGAGTCTGATGCATTTTCATTGCCTTGTAGTGGGAAGGTATCCTGGTTTGATAATTACTATAAATTTTTACCAGTGGATCACCCTTTTAGGCAAAATAAAAAATATTTTTTAAAGAATGTTGTAGTCAAAAAACCTCCCCTAACAGTCCATGCTTCAGGTGAAGAAATCATTGAACAAATAGATAGTTATGGATTTCTCCGAGTATCTCAACCTAATTTTGATGAGATAAATAAATATCTTGTTAGAATGTGCAAGTGTGGTTGGAAGAAAAGGAACATTTTCTGGGAGCTGCCTTATTGGAAGTATCTACTCATTCGACATAATATAGATGTGATGCATGTTGAGAAATATTTCTTTGATAATATCTTCAACACTATTATGAATGTGCCTGGAAGAACTAAGGATACTGCAAAATCACGTGAGAATTAAAAGAACTAGACAATAGATCAGAGTTGTATCAGAATGAAACAACTAATAAATTTCCAAAAGCTTGTTATACATTGGATAAAGATGATAAATAAGCTTTATGTAGTTGGTTGAAAGAAATCAAATTTCCAGATAGATATGCTTCAAATATGGCTCGATGCGTTGCTATGAACAAGTTAAAGATGTTTGGAATGAAGAGTCATGACTGCCACGTGTTCATGCAAAGACTTATTCCAACAGCTTTTCATAATTTATTACCCAATAATATTTGGCAAGCACTTACAGAGTTGAGGCTATTTTTCAAAGATTTGATAACGAGATGTATTATGACGGTCGATATGCTTCGGCTAGAAATAGGCATTCCTCTCATACTTTGTAATCTAGAGCGCATATTTCCACCTAGTTTTTTTTATTTAATAGAACATCTACCAGTACATTTACCATATGAGACTCGAATAGCTGGTCCTGTGCAGTACAAATAGATGTATCCATTTGAACGATTTTTGCAAAAATTAAAGAATAATATTCATTACAAAGCAAGAGTTGAGGGGTCAATATATAATGCTTATTTGGTTGAGAAAGCATCTTCCTTCTGCTCCTATTGTTTTATAGATAATATTAAAACCAGACATCACAAGTGTCATAGAAATTTTGATGATTCTCAAAATATAAACCCATCGATGTTTTCTATTTTTAAATTTTCTGATAAACCAATGGGTGCGGCTGGTTCTAGATGGTTAACTCAACAAGAATATCATGCTACAAGAACATACATATGTTGGTGCAACCTCAGGTCAAGGTTGACCTGATTGACCCGACTCGAGGTGACTTGACTCGAGTTGTATTTTGATGTTTGACTTGGGAAGATTGTCAGTGCAACCTTAGGTCAAGGTTGACCTAGTTGAGTTGCATGTCGATGTTTGACGAGAAGAGAGTTGTATTCTTGATGTTTGACAAGAATAGGTATTTGGGAGATTGTAGGTGCAACCTTAGGTCAAGGTTGACCTGATTCGCGAAAAGTCCAAGTATGGAGACTTGGCACTGGAAAAGTCCAAGTACGGAGACTTGACACGGGGAAAAGTCCAAGCAGGTAGCTTGGCACGCGGAAAGTCCAAGTATGGAGACTTGGCACGAGAGAAAGTCCTAACTGGGATGTTAGGCAGGTGGAAAGTTCTGGTGAGTGAAGCCAGGCAGTGGGAAAGTCCTAACTGGGATGTTAGGCAGTATGGAAAGTCCTGGTGAGTGAAGCTAGGAAGTGGGAAAGTCCTAACTGGGATGTTAGGCAGTTGGAAAGTCCTGGTGAGTGAAGCCAGGTAGTGAGAAAGTCCTAACTGGGATGTTAGGCAGTGTGAAAATCCTGGTGAGTGAAGCCAGGTGAAAGTCCTGGTGAGTGAAGCCAGGCAAGGGAAAAACCTAGTGAGTGAAGCTAGGCAGTTTGGAAGTCCTGATGAGTGAAGCCAGGCAAGGGAAATCCAGATGGGTCAAGGTTGACCAGACATCTGGTGAAAAGTCCAAGCAGGGAGCTTGGCACGGGAAAAGTCCAAGGATGGAGACTTGGCACGGAGAAGACCAAGTTGGAGACTTGGCACGGAAAGCCGGAGAGGGCTCGGTAGCTCGTTCTCCGGACTGTGGTCAGAGAGGGCTCGGTAGCTCGTTCTCAGGACCATTTAGGGTTTAGGGCTGGAGCTCTAAACCTGGATCGGTCTGGTGACCGATCCAGCGATACGCCTGAGTATCCGGGTCTGGTGACCGATCAGTAACAAACAGTAGGTACTGAGAGTCATCCGATCGATCCGGAGACCGATCAGGAAACAACGATCAGGAGGCAAGACGTTCGGGAGAACAGCATGCTGATCGGTCCCAGGACCGATCATAGGAAGCACCTGATGGGTCCCCGGGACCGATCAGAGGGGCCTGATCGGTCCCCAAGACCGATCGAGGTCTTCTGGACCGATCAGGAGATCGTCCTAGCCGTTGCGTAGCAACGGCTAGTTTCTGCTGTGTCTTCTTCGCAGGTTATAAAAGGAGTTCAAGGATTTCTACAGTGCACTCTTGCTACTTCTTCTTTTCTTCTAGAACTTCTGTTCTTCTGCTGCTGAAGCTTCTGCTTCAACTGAGCTTTGATTGAGCTCGTGAGCTTCCAGTCGTCGACCAGCTGCTGCGTTTGGGTTGTGAAGTTGCTGCTTCACCTCCAGTCGACAAGAAAGCAAGCAATTGGTAGAGTGCTATTGTATTCATATTGTATTGCTTTTCTTACTGTTCTTGTACTCTTTGTTTGCTGTTGCAAACGTTTGTGGCGAGGTTTCTCCACCCACAAGGAGTATATTGTATTAGCCGGTTCTCCGGGGGCTCATCTACCAACGGATTGACTGGACTCGTCCACCTTACGGACACGCCGAAGAGTAGGAGCCCTAATCTCCGAACCTCGTTACATCCTTGTGTTAAGGTTTGGTTTTCTTCTCTTTCGTTTCTTTATATTTTCCGCTGCGCTAACACGTTTTGTAGAAAGAAACGACGATTTGGGGTCGGCTATTCACACCCCCCTCTCTAGCCTCCGTACGAAGGATCCTAACAAGTGGTATCAGAGCGAGGCCGCTCTTCGACGGATTCACACCCGTGGGAGCACAAGCTAGAGATGGATCAATTCGGAGAAGACATCACCATTCCACCCTTCTACAACGACAACTTCGCATATTGGAAGGTAAGGATGATGTATTTTCTTAGGACTAATATGTGGAACTGGTTTTGTGTACAAGAAGGGTTTACTCCTCCAATGGATAAAGAAGGAGAGCCTCTAGAGAAGAACAAGTGGACGAAGGAACAAGTCCACCAATCCACGATTAATAATGAGGTAACTAAAACAATTGAATTTTCATTACCTACTAATGTTTTGTGTAAGATAGGTAAATACAACAATGTCAAGGAGTTGTGGGATAACTTGGCCAAGTACCATGAGGAGAGCTCCACTTCAAGCCATGAAGAGGAGCCTAGTGAGCCAAGTAGCTCACATCATGGAGGGAGCGAATTGGGAGTTGAGGGCTACTCAACATCCAAGGAAGAAGAGGAGGAGAGTTCCTCTTGTTTAAGTTCGGAGCAAGAAGAAGAAGTTCCCACCTCCGGAAGGGTTGAAGAAGAAAGCTCATCTCCATCCACAACCCTAGGTAACTCAAACACTGTGATTTCAAGCAAATTACACATAATGTGTTTTGAGTGTAGGAAACATGGACATTACAAGAGCAAATGTCCAAAGAAGGTTAGGAAGACTCCACCGGCACTAAAGGTCAAGGAAGCCGGAGTCCCAACACGCAAAGGCAAGAAGCACGTGGTGTGCTTTCAATGCAAGCAACGGGGACACTATAGGAGCCAATGTCCGAAGGGGAGGAAACCTCACAAGGACAAGGGATGCACATCGATAGGGGGAGCTAAGACAAACCCTAAGGTATCTTTTAAGGCTCATTCGTGCAATTCTAGTAGGATACATGCTAGTAATTTTATTGCATTAGTCAATAATGATAAGCATGTTAACACTAGAAATCAATACATGTGCTTAGGTGCTAAACATGTCAACCTAGATAGGGATACTACTAGGAATGCTAACCCTAGGATTAACACTTCTAAGGTTAAGGAAAACCTAGGTAGAAACCCCAAATCAACTAGACACATACCTAGGAATGCCTCAAAGAACAATGACAAATTAAAACTTGAGGTATTAGAGAAGGAGAATCAAGTCTTGAGGTCAAGACTTGATACTTTGGAAAAGGCTCTTAAGAACTTGGAGAAGTCATCTCTAGGGTTTAAGGGTCAAAAACCAATGTCCAAGGACAAGAAAGGTTTGGGTCACAAACCTAAGTCCCAAGTGGTCAAGCCCACTTATCATAATGTTCCATTCGATTATGGAACAAAATCTAGGGCTAGGAAGACCATCACCAAGGTCACAAGGGGAGTCACCCCTAGAGTTGATCTTGATGAGTCCCAAATGACCAAGGCTTTAAAGCCTAAGAGGGTCATTAGGAGGGTTGCTAGGGAAGTTATCCCTAGTGAATATTTAGTGAACCCAATGAGCTCTAATAGGTATTGGGTTCCTAGGAGCATCTTCTCTACCCCATAGATGGGTTAGAGAGTGTCAACTCCGATTAGAATGGTAGTTAACCCAACTTTGAGGAAATTGACACTCAAGGAGCATTTTCAAGGTTTTGAGAACTTTTGAAAATGAAATGGAATTATCATTTACTCCTTTGAAGAGTTAAATGTGCCTAAAGATTGGAAATTTCATTTTTAATCTCAATTGGCACAATTTGGGAAAATCTAGAGAACTCTCGAGGAAAAATGAAACATGCCAAGTTTTGAGGATAAATTTGATCTTTAAGTGGCATGAATTAATCTAGAGTTCAAGAAGTGTCAAAATTAGGATTTTGGCATTTTGGGGCAATTTAGGATTAAATTTGAAGTTAGCCAAGTGGTTAAGGATACTTAGATAGGTAATCTAGGTATATTTATTTATGCTAAATCTTGCCATGATTGTTTGCCCCCACATGTCATGATATCATGTTTAGTTTCATTATCATTTGAAATGTCATGATAATGTTTAGGCTAGTTTTTATGTCATGTTTATTTAAGTTTCAAACTTTATGCCATGACATCATGACATTGGCACATGTTTTCATTTATGATACCATTTTATGTCATGTCATCATCTCTTGCATTAATAATCAATTGAATTGATTTAAGGATGAAAAACACATTTTGATATTGAGATCAAATTTGTGTTTAGAAAATACATGAGACCTTAGTCTAAGATACCTAAACCCATATCTCACATTAAAATTGCCATGGATGTGTTTGATACACTTTAGATGTGTGTGAGATATTAGGATCATGAATTAGGATCAAGGTGCATAGTTCTTGTACCTAGATGAGCCTAACTCAAGAAATGGAGGATCATAGGGAAAGCTTGTGTACAAGTCATGTACATTTAGCCCTAAGATTATGGTCCTAAATTAAAAGGTTTAAAATCATTTTGAAATTGATTTGGAAAACCTTGATGAAGACATCTTAGTGATTGCATTCATCATTGAACATTGTGATACAAAGTTGAGTTAAACTTGAACTATTTCAAAGTTTTTGAACTTTGTATCAAGATTTGAAAATGGAAGTTATTTTCATCGAAAATTATTTTTCCATGATAGTGTATGTTATGAGGAATGTATCCTTAAAATTTTACAATTTTTGAAATTTTCTGTGATTTTCTAGAGGTTTCTGAATTTCGGGAGAAGAAATCAGAAATCTGATATCAGACTTGTGGACCGATCAGGAGGTTGCCTGATCGGTCCAGGGGATGCTGGATCGGTCACTGTGACCGATCCAGGGAATCCCTGATCGGTCTGGTGACCGATCAAGGCGTGCCAAATGCTGATTTTTCGACTATTTTGTCTGAAATTTCAGCTGGGAGTTGGTGTTTTGGATTTCTAAAGGTTTGAAACTCTTCAAGACATTGTTGGTGCAATGGTCAAGGGGGAGTTGACCTTTAGGGGGAGTTTTTACCTAATTGTCAAGGGGAGTTGACTCTTAGGGGGAGTTTTTACTCCTTAAGACTTTTGAGGATTAGTAATATGGGATTATCACTAAGTTGATTGTTGAGTTTAGTATCAAGGGAGAAATTAAGAGTTTCAATGAAAGGTATGGGACTTTCATTAGGAAGAAACTCTTGACCTTGATACTCTCCTTTTTCTTTTTGATGTGTGTCAAAAAGGGGAGAGTGTTCATTGGAGAATTATTGGAGAACCCAAGTTAGGTTATCGGGTTAACCTAAGCTAGGGGAAGAATGTCAAGGAATGTTCGAGGAAGAACATTGGAATTCTTTTTGATGTGTGTCAAAAAGGGGGAGAATTATTGGAGAACCCAAGTTAGGTTATCGGGTTAACCTAAGGGGAGAATGTCCAGAGAATGTTCAAGGAAAGAACATTGGACATTGAAAGATGGTTGGAAAACCTAAGTTAGGTTATCGGGTTAACCTAAGGGGAGAATGTCCAGAGAATGTTCAAGGAAAGAACATTGGACATTGGAAGATGGTTGGAAAACCTAAGTTAGGTTATCGGGTTAACCTAACTTGATTATGGGTTTTGTCAAACATCAAAAAGGGGGAGATTGTTGGTGCAACCTCAGGTCAAGGTTGACCTGATTGACCTGACTCGAGGTGACTTGACTCGAGTTGTATTTTGATGTTTGACTTGGGAAGATTGTCGGTGCAACCTTAGGTCAAAGTTGACCTAGTTGAGTTGCATGTCGATGTTTGACGAGAAGAGAGTTGTATTCTTGATGTTTGACAAGAATAGGTATTTGGGAGATTGTAGGTGCAACCTTAGGTCAAGGTTGACCTGATTCGCGAAAAGTCCAAGTATGGAGACTTGGCACTGGAAAAGTCCAAGTACGGAGACTTGGCACGGGGAAAAGTCCAAGCAGGTAGCTTGGCACGCGGAAAGTCCAAGTATGGAGACTTGGCACGAGAGAAAGTCCTAACTGGGATGTTAGGCAGGTGGAAAGTTCTGGTGAGTGAAGCCAGGCAGTGGGAAAGTCCTAACTGGGATGTTAGGCAGTATGGAAAGTCCTGGTGAGTGAAGCCAGGAAGTGGGAAAGTCCTAACTGGGATGTTAGGCAGTTGGAAAGTCCTGGTGAGTGAAGCCAGGTAGTGAGAAAGTCCTAACTGGGATGTTAGGCAGTGTGAAAATCCTGGTGAGTGAAGCCAGGTGAAAGTCCTGGTGAGTGAAGCCAGGCAAGGGAAAAACCTAGTGAGTGAAGCTAGGCAGTTTGGAAGTCCTGATGAGTGAAGCCAGGCAAGGGAAATCCAGATGGGTCAAGGTTGACCAGACATCTGGTGAAAAGTCCAAGCAGGGAGCTTGGCACGGGAAATGTCCAAGGATGGAGACTTGGCACGGAGAAGACCAAGTTGGAGACTTGGCACGGAAAGCCGGAGAGGGCTCGGTAGCTCGTTCTCCGGACTGTGGTCAGAGAGGGCTCGGTAGCTCGTTCTCAGGACCATTTAGGGTTTAGGGCTGGAGCTCTAAACCTGGATCGGTCTGGTGACCGATCCAGCGATACGCCTGAGTATCTGATCGGTCTGGTGACCGATCAGATAACAAACAGAAGGGTTCTGTAAGTCATCTGATCGGTCTGGAGACCGATCAGATGAGTTGAGCCAACCTGCTGTGAGTGAACTGATCGGTCTGGAGACCGATCAGCAGGGAGTCTGATCGGTCTCCACGACCGATCAGAGATGCAGCCACCTCTCTGGAAGAGAGGTGGGATCGGTCCGGGGACCGATCAGACTGGGGCCTGATCGGTCCAGGTCCTAGCCGTTGCGTAGCAACGGCTAGTTTCTACTGTGTCTTCTTCGCAGGTTATAAAAGGAGTTCAAGGATTTCTATAGTGCACTCTTGCTACTTCTTCTTTTCTTCTAGAACTTCTGTTCTTCTGCTGCTGAAGCTTCTGCTTCAACTGAGCTTTGATTGAGCTCGCCTCCGAAGCTTCGCGTGAGCTTCCAGTCGTCGACCAGCTGCTGCGTTTGGGTTGTGAAGTTGCTGCTTCACCTCCAGTCGACAAGAAAGCAAGCAATTGGTAGAGTGCTATTGTATTCATATTGTATTGCTTTTCTTACTGTTCTTGTACTCTTTGTTTGCTGTTGCAAACGTTTGTGGCGAGGTTTCTCCACCCACAAGGAGTATATTGTATTAGCCGGTTCTCCGGGGGCTCATCCACCGACGGATTGACTGGACTCGCCCACCTTACGGACACGCCGAGGAGTAGGAGCCCTAATCTCCGAACCTCGTTACATCCTTGTGTTAAGGTTTGGTTTTCTTCTCTTTCGTTTCTTTGTATTTTCCGCTGCGCTAACACGTTTTGTAGAAAGAAACGACGATTTGGGGTCAGCTATTCACACCCCCCTCTCTAGCCTCCGTACGAAGGATCCTAACAACATACTCTTAAACTGTGATGAGGTTAAACCATACATGAAGTAAGTTGACTTCTCTAATCAAATATTTATCTCGTTGTATTTGTTTGCTTGATATCCTAATTGTTTTAAAATTACCTTCTTTCACAGCTTGTACGAACAACAATTATATCTACAAAATCCATCAATGAGTGCAAGTGAGGTAGCTGAAAAGTTAGAGACCGAATTTGCATTATGGTTTCAAATATATGTAAGTTAGAGAAATTTTCATAATTCTTCATTAAATTAAGTTCGATCTTAATTTATATCATAACTATTTTGATAGGTGAAAGACCACAGAATATCAAATGTGCAAGATGATAGAATATTAAATCTTGCATCAGGACCCCTCCGTCAAATAATGGTCTACTTTGGTTACTATGTTAATGGTCTCAAATTTCACGTGACACAACGAGATTCATGAAGATTAACTTATAATTCTGATATTTGCGTTAAAGGATCTATTGACAACAATAGCACTGAGTTTGATTACTATGGTAGACTTGAGGAAATCATAGAGGTTGAATATTTTGCATTACCTATAAAAATGTGTGTGTTGTTCAAATATTCATGGTATGATCCGACCCTAAGAACAGGTATCAGAATATATCCAAATTATAATTTAGTTGAAGTTAATGCAAATAGAAGGTTCCATGGAAATGTCGAACACCATTACTGCTCAAAACCATGATGCATTTCATAATGACGAAGTAGAGAGACATTCAGTTGATTCACAACTCGAATCTACATCACAATTACTTGTAGATGTTAATATTACTTACGAGGAGATAGATGATGAAGAGATATCTAGTAGTGAAGATCTTGTTGAACTAACAGAGTCTATCGATGATGACTTAAAAATTGTTAATGTTGAGTAGAAATGCTTCCAAAATCTAGCATTAATTAAATTTTAGCATTATTATTCATCAAGTAAGTTATACTTCAATCATGTTGTATTGCTTAATTATCATGTTAGTAAATTTTATTATGATGTGCAGTAATATTATTTTATAGATATTATATATCATGGCAGACCATCCAGCACCACTCCGTGGTATACAGTGCTTCGGGTTGTTGGAGAGTCGTAAGTATTTTTTTATTATTAGTAATTCAAGTTCTTTATTTATAAAATATATCTTATGTCTTAATATTTTTTGTATGCAGGTTTACTCCTGATGGTCATCGAGTAGTGACATATATTAGTAGGAAATTTAAAGAAAGAGTCTGCATTTCTGGTACTATATGGAGACATATAGACCAAGAGATGAAGAATTTTTATTATAATGAATTTATGGTAAGTAAATTAAATTTGTATAATATATTTATCCTTTAATATACTAAATTTTTAATTTTTAATTGTAGAAAAAAATATACATGGGAGGATGGGCACGAGGCAGAATTTGCAGCGACTTGGAATATTTATTGTGCCAAATTGTACAAAGGCCTCTTATATTATATGAGAAAGATGACTCAAGACCAACTTATGTATCCAGCAAGATCTGGGGTGCATGGACGACCACTTGGTCTGCAGAGAGATGGCAGGCAAAGGCTCTAAAAGCTCGAGAAAATAAGAATACAGAGTCAGGTGGCCCAAGTACCGGATCAACTCAACATACATCAGGATCCCGATCCATTGTTGAGCACGCTATGGATCTGGTAAGTTTAATTTAAAGTTATATAAATCAAATTTTTATTTATTAACAAACTTGTATAATTTTGGCCCAACTTATTTGTGTATGCAGGAGCATTCTTTAGAAAGACAACCCACTTGCCTGGAGATCTTTCTCAAGACTTATCAGAGAAAAGATGACACATATGTTGATGTTCGATCCAACATTAGAGTTTGAATTATTAACTTTATTATATTTAATCGTTAATAATGATTAATTAGCTTTAGTAATTATGTACAAGATATAAATCGTATATTTTTTTTCTACCCAGGAGAAAATGATAAGTAGAGTGAGTCAAACATCTCAACCACTAGTAGAGGGAGGGGAGTTACAGGATCTATCCACCCAGTAAATAAATGATACTTATTATGATGTTGTGGGTGGAAGGACAAAGAACTCCTCCCTTTACGGCCTTGTCTCCCAAGCTAAGGTGGTATTTGATCGCTTGAGAACTCCTAGGGCCATGCTAGTTCCTCTTCTCCTTCTTCTTCTTCTTCTTCTTCTTAGGTGAAGTCCTTAAGAAAAGAAAATCAAGAATTGAAGACTCAAATGACTACGATGGATCAAAGGTGAGAGGAGAGGTGGGCTGCTCAAGAGCAGGCATTGGCCCAAATGCAAGCAAGCATTGGCCCAAATGCAAGTAGTCATTGCTAGATGGGACCAGTCATAGCAGCCCCAGTCACAGCATGATATTGAGTCATAGGAGACTTGAGACCCATCAGACCCTGCTAATGATTAGATTTTTTTGAGGTATGTTCAACTATAACTTGATTTTTTTAAAAAATTTTTTCATACATTAATTAAGTAAAATATATTTGTTCTATTTGGATATTATTAGATATTTATCTTAAATTGTATTATATTTTTTCAGGAGTCTATATTGATACATTCATCATCATCACCATCATTGCATATCCAAAATATAATCCAAGTACTTTTTTTACATGTAGAATTAGTTATATATTATAATTTTTGAGTTATATATTACATTTGCATCGATTCATTCTGATCATAATCTCTTGTATTTGACTTTCACATAATTATATTTGGATATATATGGAGGAGATATATCATGGTATTTTGGATATTTTGTATTTGCCTTTTACTTGTTATTCACTTTGGATAGTTATGCTTGTGAGTATTTTGTATTTGGATAGATATGTTTATGTTTTGTACTGCATTTTGGATATTTGGACAGTTATGATTGTGTTTTGTATTGAATTTTGGATAGTTTAGTTATTTGTATGTTATGAGCATGTTGTATTTGTGAGTATGTTGTATGGATTGTGATTTATATGTGGATTGTGTTTGTGTTGTCATCTGATGGTTTTATTGATATGAAAATTGTATACATGATATGTTCTAAATAAAAGGGGGTCTTTCAAATTTTTTATTAAAAATTACCGACAGAATTATGATTTCGTCGGTGATTTTTGAGGGAAATAACCATTCCATCGGAAAAATATCGAAATTGTACAGAAATTTTCGATGTAATACCGATTGAAAGCATGATTCCATCGGCAATTAATGACGAAATCCTAAATTCAATCGTGGTTTATCGACAGAATTTAAGATTCCATCGATTATTGTCGATGGAAATCACGATTCCGTCAGTCATTATAGACTGAATTTAAGATTCCGTCGGTAATTGCCAATGGAATCATGCTTTCAGTCGGTAATTGTCGATAGAATTTACGATTCCATCGGTAAAATTATCGACGGAATCGTAAATTTCGTCGGTAAATTCCATTATCCTCCGTCTCCTAGGTACCAACGGAACTTTGTTCTATCGTTAAAATGTACCGACGAAAAGTTATATTTCATCGGAGAATACCGATTGAATACATTTCCATCAGTAAATTGTATTTTGGATGTAATTACTTCTGATGTCATAAATTTTGTCATTATTCCGTCGGTAATCCCAATTACGGACGGAATAACGACGAAAAATTCAATCGGTATTCAGTGTTATTTTTGTAGTGACCCCAATTAGCTGATGGATCAAACGACCTCTAATTGACATGAAACTAACTCCTATGTGTTAGTCTAATTCTCCTGATTATATTCATGCTCTCAAATATCAATTTGACTCAATATATTAATTTTTTGAACATAGATTAAAATTTTCAAATATATTCATGTTTAAAAAATCATCACTCTTAATATATTGGGTCAAATTGACGTTCTAGGGCATAAATATAATTAGGAAAAGTAGACAAATACAAAGGAGCTAGTTTCATGTCAATCTAAGGTCGTTTGATCCATCAGCCAGTTTTGCCCAAAATTGGTTGATGGACCAAACGACCTCAGATTGACATGAAACTAGCTTCTTTGTATTCGTCTACTTCTTCTGATTATATGCATACCCTCAAATATCAATTTGACTTAATATATTGAGAATATTAATTTTTTAAACATGAATTAGACTTTTCAAACACATTCATGTTGAAAAAATCACTATTCTTAATATATTAGGTTAAATTGATGTTTAAGTATATGTATATAATCAGAAGAACTAGTAGAACACATAAAAATTAGTTTCATATCAATCCGAGATTGTTTAGTCCATCAGCTAGTTTTGGGCAAAATTAGCTGATGGACCAAACGACTTTGGATTGACATGAAATTAGCTCCTATATGTCCGTTTACTTTTCTTGATTATATTCATGCTATCAAATGTCAATTTAACTAAATATTAAGAGTAGTGATTTTTTAAATATGAATTAAATATTTTAAACATATTTATGTTTAAAAAATCACTGTTCTTAATATATTGGATCAAATTGATGTTTGAGGGTATGAATACGGGAGAACTAGCCGAACATATAGAAATTAGTTTCATATTAATCTGAGGTCATTTGGTCCATCAACTGATTTCGTTTAAAATTGACTTTGATGCAAAAGTAAATTAGTTGACTGATTTGCTTGAAATTTTAAAATTTCTTCTCAGAGATAAATCGATTCGGCTGGTAAAAAAAATCAGTCGATTGATTTTCAAACAGAAATTGATTCTATAATTCTATTGATTTTTTATCAGTCGATTTCAGCACAGAGAGAAATATATTCGATTGGTAACAAAATCAGTCGACTGATTTTAAATAAGAATCGATTAGACTAATTTTTTTATTAGTCGACTGATTAGGGGTAAAACGAGAAATGGTACATGATTTGATAATTTTAAAACTACCCTACGCGATTTGATAATTGCAAAAACTTACGTGGTTCGATAAAAAATTGTAAACACTAACATACTTGACTAACAAATAAAAATATGAATATCTAAAAGTTTAACACTATATGTTTTCCCAATACTTAAATTCATAATCGAAAGAGATTAAGTAAAAAAACTTCACTCAATCAAAAGGTGTTTGCTGTGAAGCGATGACGATTGTGAAGCGACGACGACGACATTAGCAACAAATGGCGGTGATGTTGGTAGCAATAGCGTGTGGTAACAACGGCGTGTGATGACAACAATGTGGGCGACAACGATAGTGATGTGTGAGGAGGATTTTGAAGGCTAATTTAGAGTTAGGGAAAGAATAAGAAGAGGATTACGGGAGGAAGAAGAAAACATGAGGAAAAAAAAGGTTACGCTGAAGAAAGAGAAAAATTATTTGATTGGTGGCTTTTAATTAGACTTTCTTTTTAAAAAAGTTTAAAAGATTTTAGAATTTATATCTAGATCTTTTCATATATTTTTATATTTTTGATATCACATATTGGGGACCATAAAAAAAATTATTTAGAACTCTAACAGGTATATTTAAGGGTAGGTAGACACTATCAAGAGTACTAAAGGATAGGTGACCTCCACCTCCATCGAAGAGGTGCTTAGCCCGAATCGAAGGGACTTGGGAAGATCAGTAAGGCCATCACTACCATTGTGGCCAAGTTTTTTGTTTTAAAAATCTCTGGCTGGGTTCGAAATATCAAACCCAAATTTTTTAAGAGATGGTCAGTCATAAGTAAAAATAATAATTTTTAATATAATTTAACCTTTTTTTTAGCTATTTTTTTCAGCTGTGTTTTCTTCTAATTTTTTTTTGAACGGTTATTTAATATTGTATTTCTTCTTTTTAAAATTTATAAATTTTTAATGTTATTTTTAATAAATTTGGTGATATAATAGTGATCTATTAACAAATAATTAAAAATTTATTTAAAGATATGTAAATTATTAAGAGGGTGTTTGGCTAAACTTATTAAAAACAGCTTATAAGCTCGTACAACTTATAAGTTGTTTTAGGAGCTTATAAGTTGTTAGGTCTTATTTTAAAAATAAGTTGTTAAAGTGTTTGGGTGAACTTATTACAATCAACTTAAAGATATTGATGTGTTTGGTATTATAAGATCTTTTTATTAATAAAATTACCAAAAGGAGTATAATACTATTAATAGAGGGTTTTGAAATTTTTATTAATAGAGGGTTTTGGGCGAATTTCTGCACCGGGAGAGAGAAAATTAGAAAGAGGCGTTGGCGGAGAAGATGATACAACGTTGGAAGAAAAGTCGGAGGAGATAAAAAAATATTAGGCTTATAAAAATTTATGGAGGATAAGATGGGGATTTATGAAATTATATAAGGATATTTTAGAGAAACAAATTATTAAAATAAGATCTTTTTTAAAAAAGTAGGGTCTTCCATACTTTTTTAAAAACAGCTTATAAGCTCCAAAACAGCTTATTTTGAAAGCTTATAAGCTGTTTGAAAAAAAATTTACCAAACAAATTTGAAGAGCTTATAAGCTCAAAAATAACTTATAAGCTATTTTAGAGAGCTGTTAATAGTGATCTATTAACAAATAATTAAAATTTTATTTAAAGATATGTAAATTATTAAGTGCGGATCCATAAATAAGTTATAGGAAAAAAAATTTATTGTATAAGAGTGATGTTTTTTATTTTTGCCGTGATAATGACATATTTTATATATATATATATATATATAATATATATATATATAAAAGTTGTTTTAGAAGCATCTAAATTATCCTACTTTTCAATCTCTAGATTTATAAAAAAAAATTAAACAAACTTAATCATCCAATTCTGGTGGCAAAAGACAATTTATTGGCCCCAACAACTTCATTAATCCGTCTCTAGATCAACACGTAAAAAATAAATTACGGATAACTACTAATCATTAGTCCATATAGCAAAATATGAAAGGGAGGCATATTCAAAAATACCGAGTTTCGACCACAAATCTTATATAACAATACTCCATATTTTAATCATCCTATCATCCCGAAAAAATTATAATCATCAAAATTTTATTTTATATCCAACTCCAACTCCAACTCCAACTCCAACTGCAACTGCAACTGCAACTTAACTCCAACAGCTCAAGTTTGTCTCTCTTAGGAGATGGAGACACAACAACAGAACATGTCAAACGTAGTGTCAAGGGAGAAAAAGGACCTGATCACTCTGTTCTTTCTTGTCTCCAAGTTTTCAGTTTTACTTCTAACTATTTTTTTTAATTATAAATTTTTGCTGCTTTAGTTTAGTGCTGTGATTCTTCATGATTGAACACGGTGATAAACTTTGAGAAAATTCTATTTTGCTCCACCTAATTTATTTATTTAAAATATTTTTACACTGACAGTTATATGTCCTGCATCAGATTGGACATAAATCAATTTATAAATTAATCTAAAATGAAAAGTATTCGACTGTAGGCTCCTTTGACTCGGCTCCTGCCTGCAATTAAATTACTTGATTAACTCACTCCACTAAAGGGGGAGATGAAGCCTGATTTGATTTGGTAGAAGGACACTGAAGTGGATGGAATTGATGGATAAGCGTGGCAATAAATTAGAAGAAATAGTAGGTTCAGTATTCCTAACTTCCAGTCTGCTGCGGCAATCTCTCTCTATTTTCTTGTCTCTTGTTTTGTTTTGTTGGATTTGTGAAGCATTGGTTCACGGAGCCATGTCAAGCTGCTGTCAAGGTGTTTGACCTATTTAACTTCTCCATTGTTCTTATTATAACAGAAATGTGGATGGACTGACTGATTGTGTTTTTTTTTGTTTTCTTCCTTTTATCTAACCTTCCAAGCTTTTGGATCCATAGACGTCGGGTGGATCAAAGTCAACTTACTTGAGAAAGATTTCCTGAAACTTTCCCTTTTGCAATTGAGGAATCAGAGTCAAAGAAATGGTGGCAATTATTTCATGAATTACAGCGGAGACGGAGACAGAGACATGCACCAACAAGTTGTGGAAGGAGAAGGTCAAAGTCTTCTACCTCAATTCACTGCGCGTAGTATGGTACTCAATTCACTGCGAGTGGTTTGGCAATTGGCTAACATACAAAGCCATGCATTTGGCGGCGAGCGACTAGGGAGATCATGAACGAAAGCTTAGGCATATCCTGCAAGATTTTTTCTAGGAGGTTTGTTAAATCAAAAAACGTTGAATAAAAAAGTTATTGTGAATGTGAGGTTTGAGAATTTTAATTTAAAGGCATTTGAGCATTTTCAATGGGAGATTTTTAAAAAGAAAAGGTTGAAGAAAAATACTCTAATTATTATATTAATGGAGGTTTGAGATTTATTGTTTAGGGGCAGTAGTAAAATTTCAGACATACTTTTTTTTATCTCAAAATTAAAAAAATGGGTGAGATCATTAATTAATTTAAGGTCCATGAAAAAAAATTACAGGACAACATTTTGAATTGGGAAGAGATTGGTAAATTTTTATGCATGGCAGGTGACATATTAGAGTCTAAAAGGCTATAATCATTAGAGATAGGGAAGAGTTGAGCTAAACTATAATGGTATTCAATTTTATTTGATAAGATAATCGAGTCAAGTTAAGTCAAATATAAAATAATTATTTAAGTTTGGCTTGATTTTTTTTATGAGCTTAACCTTTTTTGAAACTTGGTTTGTTAATGTTCCTGTCCGAAAGTAAGGAAAATGGCAAGTTGGGGATGTGGCTGAAAGTTTGACAAAACAAACACTCCATGTAGCCTTGCAACACAAAATCGTTAGTGCTGGGGCAGGAAGGAATTCCGGACATTAGCCCTTCTTCCGGTGATGTAGAGAATAATGAAAAACTGTAGCTAAAGCGTGTAGAATAACGAAGTTGTGTATACCTCCGTTGTAGATTGGAACTCTCTTTTATAGTGTCATTGTAGTGTATGTGCACACATCTCAAAGCGTGCGCACGTTTTCCCAAACGTCCTATGAAAAGACAACCCAAAAAGTGTCTATGACACTTTTCTTTAAGTGAGCATGCATCTCTTATGTTATAGGCTGGAAGCTTCCCTTATACAACTTGCTTACGGAACATGCTCTATTGTTAGTGACACAAACCTCCAAAAGTGTACGAAGAGATACATAGGTGGGTCCCGCTGTAGGCCTATCAACGTCCGCTCGGCCGGGGCACCCCCACTCGATCATGCTGCACAGAGCAATCTCGCTCCTTTCGGCTTCTTCGTTTAGCAGAGGGTTGCCTTTTACTCGGACGGAAATGAACACAGCTTGGCAAGGACGATGACTGGGGAAGGCATTGCTTGCTCATCTCTTGATCTTTTGTTATCCGCTTGCCCCCACTCGTCCGTTCGGCCATGCCGTCCGTGCAACCATACTTGGTCCGATTGGTCGATTCTGACACCTTGCTTGACTTTGACCTCCTCGTCAGCTAGTCTTCCTTACTTTGACCTGTCTTTCGTGGGACCCCTGTTCACAACCGTTTCGGTTTATATGTTATCGAGTTTCTAATTCAAGTTTGACTTGCTATTAATTTGAATTTGGTTCATTTATATGTTATCAACCCTTGAATTTAAGCTTATTTAATTGTTTGAAACTTTACTTGTTTGATTTATTATTGTGTTTGATAATTTAAACTTATTTATTTATTATTTATTTAGTATATTGATAAGAATTTTATTAATTAATATAGTTCGTGAACATTATTTACGAACATTGTTTACGAACATTATTAACGAGCTAAATATATTTGTGTTCAAGCTTGTTTCTTTAGGTTAATGAATTGTTCAAATTTATTCATTTAATTGATTTTGTGTGTATTTATGAACATATTCAAGCTCTTATTAAGTCGAACATTAAACTTGTTCATAAATATTTAGTTCATTCGTAGCCCAAGTCTACTTGGAGATGCCCTAAGAACAGTAATAAAATTTCAAACCTCATTTTTTTTCTCTTGAAATTAATAATTTAGATGGGGCCACTTGAAATAAAAATGTATGATTTAATAACATTATACAGGTGTGACTCATTAGTAAAGTAGTTAAGGAAATAAATACGATCATCAAAGTTTAAATTTCTGACTAATATTCTAAAAGTCAATTCTTAAATATACATATATTGTATTTAAAATTTATCTAATAGACGATCAAAGAAGACCATCTATCTTCACAATAAATCGGACGAAATCTGAATATATGCATTATTAAAAAAAACATGAAAGCTCAAGGCGTGTCAAACATGTCCTTGATTTTTCTTCTCTCCTTTGCGAGAGGAACTTCGTCCTTTGGAAAGATGGCGACAAGGCAATTGCCTTGGATCAAGCAGATGGTGACAAAAAAAGGACCATGTGCTTCATCAACGCTGGATGATCATGTGCTCTCTCCATAGTCTCTCTCTCTGATTACCATCATTTGAAGTCAACATGAGGCAATCTCAAACATACAGTCTAATGAAAATATACAACCGAAAAAGACGAGTCGAGCTAGGAAATGTAGGTTGTTCAGACATCAAGTATCGTTGGCAGTTTATGTATGTATGAGCCTTATCACTGGTAAATACGACATCAAGCATTTGCTCATTTGAAATTTCATGTGATATCATTTTTTTTTTTGATGAAATACATTTTGTTATCTGTCAATTCATACAGAAATACAACAATTCTCCAAGGAGAATTTTCAAACCATACAGAAGTAATCCTCCAAATTCACAAAAATTATACAATCCAAAGAAAATGTTCAATCCAGAGATGTAATAAATTAAAAAAATCTAAAACGAATTAAATTTTGCACGTAAAGAAAAATGTGCTCAGAATTAGGAGTTTGTCCCTTAAAAATAACATCATTGCACTCTCTCCAAATCTAATATATAGTAGAGCAGAAAGCAACTCGATGAATCTGAGAGCGTCAAACTTAGAAGAAGCATGTCTGAAAAACCAACTGACTTCTCTATTCCAACGTAAAAGGGCCCTTTGGATAGAATAAAAATGTAGTATTTTAGTCCAAACCATAGTTGAAAGTAGACAATCGAAGAAAAGATGAGAAATAGTCTCCCTGTAAATACCACACAAACTGCAAAGATCAGAGAAAGTGACCCCCCCCCCCCCCCCCCCCCCCCCTCAAATCTGAACAGTCTAAAATGAGTAGCAAGTCTCTCCTTAATTGCAAGCCAAGCAATAAAACTACATTTAGGGACATGAGAAGAGCCCCAAATCAAGTTACACCAAGTCGCAATAAGCTTTTTAGGCCTAAAATATTCATAAGCAGAAGCAATTGAGTATATACCAGAAGTGACAAGCTTCTAAGAAACAATGTCTGAATCAATAGAACAAGTAAAATGGATAGTAATAAAGTCCCAAGCTTGAGCAGTAATAGAATCAATAGGATCAGATAACCGCCAATGATTATCATGCCAAACATCAGCAACATAAGCCGATTTAGAAATATTAACATCAGCAATACAGATAGACGAGAATTTCTCAATCAATTAAACACCCCGAAGCCATGGATCAATCCAAAATTTAATATGCATACTAGAACCAAAGAAGTAAGAAAACAAACCCTTAAACATAGAGCGAAGATAAAGAAGCTTCCTCCAACACCAACTAGCATCAGGGGGCTTGATTATCCCCCAATAACTCAAGGTCCAAAGCTTATTTGCCCTAATCCAAGCAGCCCATAAACTTTCATAAGAGTTAAAAGAAATCATATTTTTTTACCTATTGCATTACAGTTCCAGACTGACAATGACTTAAGTCCCAAGCCTCCTTCTCTTTTAGGTAGACAAACATTATGCCAAGCAGCAGGTTTAGATTTGGAATTGGAATTGTCATGCCAGAGAAAATCCCGACAAAGTCTGTCAATAGACTGAACAACCGATTTTGAAAGCATAAAAACAAAACACATATAAACATAGACTTTGTAAAACAGAAATCACCAATTGGATCATCCAAAGTTTCCTTATTCTCTTCCTTCTTGAACTCTTTCAGATCCCCAGCAGGCAATTTCCTCGCGAGCCTGATAATCTGCACACCAGTTCAATAGAATCAAATAGCACTACATAGAAAACTTTGAAACATGACCTTCACATGTTACGAGACGACTTCAAAAGCATTCGCTTGATAATCTGACATGCTGATGATTGTAGAAAGTATAGTGGAAATCTAACATAAGTGAAAGGTCTTGAATGAGAACATAAGAATCACAAGAACATAAATTATGTTTTAATGTTACATTTGAATTCTATTTCATGGACTATATAACATAATCACTGAACTCACTGAGAACAATCATTGTAGCACTTCTGAGCTTGCTGGAAATCATGCATATAGAGGTAAATGATTATTGCACTCAAGTAAGCCTGAAACAAAGCAATCGCTTGGTTACATAATAATGAAGAAAACAGCAAAAAAAAAAAAAAATGACGTTGTAGATATTTGGACCGAGGAAACACAAAAAGAGATGTAAATGAACTGCAGTACTGCCAAGATGATAGCTCCTGTAGAGCTCAATGGATAAATAGATACCATTTAACTGACAGCAATGAGTTGGGTTAACCACTTCTTGTTGTTGAACAAATAAATCATGTTATTGGTCTAGCAGATACTAGCTAAGCACACTTGTCATGTCCAGGTTGTATGTAGTCTAACAGCAAAACTCATTGCCTTAGACATTCAATGTGACCACTTTTGACCATCATTCTATTCTTCAAAGCTATCTTGTAGCATGGATTAACCATCATTCTGTTTCATGTGGGAGTGCTAAAATGTTAGCTTCAGCTCAATACATTGTTGACAGAGAGCCATGAAAATCAGGGATCACAGATAAGGAACGTTGAGGAAGCTATGACATATTTAGCCCAATGGCTGAGAAAGGCAAGCAGGCAGAGTTCTCCAGTAAAAAAAAAAAAAAAACAAAAAACAGGAACCCTAAGTAGGGAAGCCTTTTTTTTCCTTAAAAAAAGGATTGGAGTGGCCGTAGCACCCTCAAATTTTATTTGATTAGCAACCACATTAAAAGGGACAAAAGAGATACTTCCTTAAAGCAATGACAGAATCTCTTCTTGAAGCCAGCGAGCCCCTCAGACTCCAGAGACTTACCAGATCTCTCCACCTTTGAAGCAAGTCCAGTTTGTCCATTCCCTTCTATCTTAACATAACTCCATGTCTTGTGATCCAGAGAGCATAGTGACAGGCTTGTATACCAGAATTTAACCGCATATTAGAGGCCTCCTCTCCAATTACTTGAAGAGAACTTGATGCTCAACCATACCAGTGAACTTGAATTTGTGTTTAATGATATCCCAATCAACGCATGCCACTTTATAATAAAAAAAAGTTCTCACACATTTCAATTTCTGCTTCTGCTCCGCCGCATAGAAGATGCAAAGCTCAACATGACTGTAGTGTTCACACAATCTCTCAATATCATCTAAGTTAAGAACTTTGCATTTTTAGAGGTCAGCCCCATCCTGAATTCCTAGGTTAATCAGAAAATCACTAGCTGACGCAGTTGAGAACTTGCTATCCAGGTTCCACCTCCAAATGAAACTGTCGAGAATATAGATTATTTAGGAAAGCTATGAGGTGTAAATTATGCTAGCTAGCTAGCTGTCTTGATTATTCTTAGTAAGCTTTAATTAGTTTTAATTAGTATTAATTAGCTTTAATTATTCTTAATTGTTGTAAATCATTGAGCTGTAATTATGTTGTAAATTATTATAAATACAATCTCAATAGGAGAGATCATTATGCCCTCAAGTCATCTATTTCAAATTGGTATCAGAGTCATCCTTCCCTGTCCAGAAATTTCTTAAGCCAAAGTCATGTCTGAACACTCTAGCGAATTCACCACCATTCCTCAGTCCTCCTCACATCCCGCCCAGATAACCACCATCAAGCTGAACGGCGACAACTTCTTACGATGGTCGCAATCAGTGAAGATGTATATTCGGGGCCGAGGAATGATAAGCTATTTAACGGGTGAAAAGAAAACTCCATCAGAAAAAGACCCAATGCATGCTACATGGGATGCCGAAAATTTCATGGTAATGACATGGCTCGTAAATTCCATGGAAGAGGAGATTGACGCAAATTATATGTGTTTCCCTACGGCATATGAATTATGGGAAAACATAAATCAGATGTACTCTGATTTGGGGAATCAGTCCCAAATCTTTGAGTTGACTCTCAAACTTGGTGAATTGCGGCAAGGAGAAGAACCGGTCACCAAGTATTTCAACTCCTTGAAGAGTATCTGGCAGGACCTTGATTTTTTTGATGCATATGAGTGGAAGAATATTGAAGATGAACAGTACCACAAGAAAACAGTGGAAGACAGTCGTATCTTCAAATTTTTGGCTGGCCTCAATGTTGAGTTCGATGAAGTAAGAGGAAGAATCATTGGTAGGAGACCACTACCATCCCTCGGTGAAGTCTTCTCCAAAGTTAGAAGAGAGGAGAGCCAGAGGAATGTTATGCTTGGCAAGAAAGGACCTACGACTATCATTAAAGGTTCAGCCCTTACCTCTACAGGCTCAAACATACGCAAAGACACTGCCAATCTACGTAAACCAAAAGAAAAGTCAGTTCTGTGGTGCAACTTTTGCAACAAGCCACGTCACACCCGAGAAACCTGCTGGAAAATTCATGGCAAACCTAAAAACTTTAAAGGCAAATCAGGTGAGAAAAATGGACGTATCTTTCCCACTGTGAATGAGGCAATGACTATTGCCAACACCATCACAAAAGAACATCTGGAGCAACTTCTAGCACTGTTAACTTCAAACCCATCATCCAGTACTCCTAATGTTTCTATGGCGCATACAGGTAACGAAATAATTGTCTTTCCATGTGGTTTCGGAATTTCTGCTCCATGGATAATTGATTCTGGAGCATCTGATCATATGACCAATTCCTTGAAATTGTTAAAATTATACTCACCCTGTCCTGAAAATAAAAAGGTTAAGATTGCAGATGGAAGTTTTTCACCTATTGCCGGAAAAGGTTCAGTCCAAATTTCTGAGAATATAGATCTTAAGTTTGTTCTCTATGTACCTAAACTTACATGCAATCTTCTTTCAGTCAGTAAATTATCCAAAGACTCTAACTGTCGTGTAGTTTTTTGTGACTCTCATTGTACCTTTCAGGACCGGAGCTCGGGGAAGATGATTAGCAGTGCTAAAATGGTGAATGGTCTTTACTACTTTGAGGGCATTTTACCTAGTAAGGAAATTGTGCAAGGACTTAGTAGTATTAGTTCTCTTTCTGTTTATGATCAAATAATGGTTTGGCATTGCCGTTTAGGTCACCCTAGTTTTTCATATATGAAACATTTATTCCCTGATTTGTTTAAAAATATGAACCCCGTAGATTTTCAATTCGAAAGTTGTATTCTTGCAAAAAGTCCTCGTAAAACATATGTCTCTAGACCTTACCTTGAATCAAAACCTTTTTACTTATTCCACAGTGATGTGTGGGGACCCTCAAAGGTAACTACATCATCAGGACAAAAATGGTTTGTAAGCTTTACCGATGACTATACTCGACTCTGTTGGGTATTTTTGATGAGAAACAAGAATGAGGTTGAGAAAATTTTTAAAGAATTCTACAATTTGATTGAAAACCAATTTCAAACAAAAATAAGTATTTTAAGAACAGATAATGGTACATAATATTTTAATCAATCTGTAGAAACTTTTTTGAGGACAAAAGGCATCTTACATCAATCAACCTGTCCTGATACTCCAGAACAAAATGGAGTCTTTGAAAGAAAAAATAGGCACTTACTCGAAGTTGCTAGGGTCATAATGTTTTACATGAATATTCCAAAGTCCTTGTGGGGAGATGCAATTCTAACAGCAACTTATTTAATTAATAGGATGCTTACTAGAATTTTAAACTACATCACGCCGTTGCAATGTCTGAAAAAATACTTCCCTGAATCTAGCATCAATTCTGATTTACCCCTTAAAGTATTTGGTTGCACTGCTTATGTACACATACTTAAGAGATCACGGTCAAAATTAGATCGTAGGGTAGAAAAATGTGTTTTTATAGGCTATGCTGCAAATCGCAGAGGCTACAAATTTTTTTGTCCTCTAAAAAAACGGTTCTTTGTAACAATGGATGCTACTTTCATGGAAACCAAACCATATTTTACCAAAAATTTGATTCAGGGGGAGAATATAAGGGAACCAAATTTTTGGGAGATAACTAGAACTCTTCCAAATTTGGTTATTGACCAACCTCCAAAATCTCAAAATGAAAATAATGGGGAGTCCGAACCCATAATTGTTAATCATGAAATTGGTCTATCAGAAAAGGAAATACTTCGAATGGAAAAAAACTGAAATATCCTTGAACCTTTGGTTTATTCTAGGAGAAATGTCCTTGGAAGAAGTAGAGATGAATTAACCATTCCAGCACAAGCCTCATTAGAAGCCCCGGGCAAAGGAACTCTGAATACTCCAGGTACCTCTTTTTCCCCTAACTCACATGAAAACGTCACTTTACCTATTATTCTTGAGTCTACTAGTCCAACCTCAATTGTTCCGCAAGAAAATGACCCTGACAACCTTGACCTTCCCATTTCTTTTCGAAAAGGTACCCGAACCTGTACCAAACATCCCATTGCCAGATACATAACCCATGACCATTTATCCAAATCACATAAGGCATTTACTATTAATATTTAAAAACTTGTTGTACCTAAAAACATTCAGGAAGCACTGGAGGACAAGGATTGGCGATTAGCAGTGTTTGAAGAAATGAATGCCTTACAGAAAAATGGTACTTGGGAAATTGTTGAAGCACCTAAGGATCAAAAGATAGTAGGGTGCAGATGGCTCTTCACTATAAAGAGTAAACCAGATGGGAGTGTAGAGAGATATAAGGCAAGGCTTGTAGCAAAAGGCTTTACGCAGACATATGGAATAGATTACCAGGAAACATTTGCCCCTGTCACAAAAATTAACTCAATTCGAGTTCTTCTGTCACTTGCGGTCAATCTCAAATGGCCCTTATATCAGCTGGATGTTAAAAATACCTTACTAAATGGAGATCTAGATGAAGAAGTACTTATGAGCCTCCCTCCAGATTTTGAAAGAAAATTCGGAGTCAGAAAGGTGTGTAAACTGAAGAAGGCCTTGTATGGTCTAAAGCAATCCCCAAGGGCATGGTTTGAACGCTTTGGCAAAGCTGTGAAGCGACTTGGTTATGTTCAAAGTCAAGCTGATCACACCATGTTTTACAAACACTCAAAGGAAGATAAAACAGCTGTGCTTATTGTATATGTTGATGATATTATCCTAACAGGGAGTGACTATAAGGAACTTGAAGAACTTAAAAGAAAGCTTGCAAAAGAATTTGAAATCAAGGACTTGGGAGTGTTAAAATATTTTCTTGGCATGGAGTTTGCAAGGTCCAAAGAAGGTATATTTGTCAACCAACGAAATTATGTCCTTGACTTGTTGACCGAAACTGGTATGCTAGGATGTAAGCCAGCTGAGACGCCTATGGAGCCTTACGTCAAACTACAACCAGCAGCGGCAGAATCAGTAAAGGAAAGGGAGCGCTATCAAAGACTTGTCGGGAGACTGATTTATCTATCACATACTCAACCTGATATAGCATTTCCAGTAAGTGTAGTTAGCCAATTCATGCACTCGCCTGGGTTTGAACACTTCGATGCTGTGTATCGAATCCTAAAGTATCTAAAGAGAACACCCAGTAAAGGACTTCTGTTTAAAACTCGGGGACATCTACAAGTTGAAGCTTACACTGATGCAGTCTGGGTAGGAAGTCTAACTGATAGAAGGTCTACTTCGGGATATTGCTCGTTTGTGGGTGATAATTTGGTCACTTGGCATAGCAAGAAACAAAATGTGGTAGCTCGAAGCAGCGCAGAGGCTGAGTTTAGAGCCTTAGCTCATGGAATATGTGAAGTTTTGTGGATCAAGAGACTATTATTGGAATTGAAGATATCAGAATTGGTGCCAATAAAGATACACTGTGACAACAGAGCAGCAATTTCAATTGCACATAATCCAGTACTTCATGATCGCACAAAGCATGTGGAAGTAGACAAGCACTTCATCAAAGAATAAATAGATCCCCACCATTGAACAGGTTGCTGATCTACTTACAAAAGGGCTACACAAGAGACAGTTTGAATGTTTAGTAATTAAGCTGGGTATGGAAGATATCTTCAAACCAGCTTGAGAGGAAGTGTCGAGAATATAGATTATTTAGGAAAACTATGAGGTGTAAATTATTCTAGCTAGCTGTCTTGATTATTCTTAGTAAGCTTTAATTAGCTTTAATTATTCTTAATTGTTGTAAATCATTGAGCTGTAATTATGTTGTAAATTATTACAAATACAATCTCAATAGGAGAGATTATTATGCCCTCAAGTCATCTATTTCAAGTGAAACTATATTCATTTTTGTGGCAGTATCATCCCCAACCTCTCATGCAGTTGAGTTAAATCTCTGATCCTAACTGGTCTGTTGAAATTCAACCCCAAGAAAGATGCACATCCCTCTCTTCCACCTGCTTATCTAGGCAGACAGAATAGTTCAGGTAATATAATTTCATCCTGCCATCTAAGGTGCCATAGTATTTCTTTACTACACAAACCTGAGCTGTGATACTAACTGTAATAAACATCTCGCACCTTAAAAAACTCCATCCATAAGAAGGATCATTTGTTTGTGGTCATATTCAGCCAGTTTGAAGTTCTCAAGTTTGTTCTTTAGAAGATTCTCACCCAAATCACATCAACCTTATTTACTCAAGCGGTCACCATCTGCATTGCAGTGCATAATTAAAGACTTCAAGATTGATTACACACAATCTTCTAAACCTGGTGGCTTGCAGACCATGTCCAGGAAGCCAGGCATCTGACCACCATCATCTCCACACTAATCAGTTGCCAAAAGGAAGACTAAGCTCCATTCTCTAGATTAACAATGCTGGAATTGTGTAAACCATAGCTGGATGCAAAGTGACTGAAGGTGCAGTTGCAATGTCCCCTCTTCTTGGGATTCTCCCAAGTAATGAGATTGAAGATTCGTTGGAATTAATCTTGGATCCATTGTAAAGAGAAAAAGTTACTACTGTCACCTTCAAACTACGAATTCCATCTTGGTCAACCGTCTAAAAGAGCAGCAAGTCACCTATAAATTGTAATATTTGGGAACCATGTGTTGTTGTTGTTGGTTCGGATAGCATGAAATACAATCGAAAAATAAATTGTAAATGACTTAGATGGATCTCCCGATGAACTCGTTGAAGATATCGTCGAAGACGTCGCTGCTACTATCGCCGAGAAGATCACCACACAGAACCTCCTTGAACTTTTCCACGAACCAAATCCCAACATCTGGACGTTCTCTAATGCTCGACAAAATCACCTCGCAACTTCTCTGCACTCTCTGATTGCCTCCGCAAACCTTCTGCTGCTCTCATTTCTGATTGCTTGGACGCTCCTTTTATAGGAAGGTCGAAGAAGACGAAGGAGAAAGGACACCCCTTCGTCTCCTTAGCGTTTGCAGCAATGAGGTGTTTGCAGCTACAAGAGACGTTTGAAGCAACGAAAGAGACGACCCTCTTCGTCTCCTGTAACGCCCAACATCTTCCACTCGTCTAAGTCATTCCATAAGGTTATATGGTCACATAGACCATGTCAGTCACATAGACTACAAGGTGATCATGTCACGAAGACCAAAGCAAAAATTAATTAGTCACAAAGACCAAGTAAGAACACTCATTCCATACATTAGGAAAAATGATTCGTGCGACAGCAAGCACATTGAGCATTCAACTGATAAGAAGATTGTTACACCTTACTTAACTGCTCCATAGAACGAATCAGAGACATAAATATCCATAGAACGAATCAAAGACATAAATGACTTGCCTTTACCCCAGATTAAATTATTTACATCATTATGAACATCTCTAATCCCTCATATTGACTATATGTCAAGAGCATGTTTAACATCTCCAATCAAACAAATTATTCACAATTGCATTTTATGTACTGAACTAAAAATGTAACTGGTACCAGTGAATAAATGTCACAGATGTAAATCAATTTTAATCTTCCTTTTTAGCTAGAATCTATTCATTCTAATCAGTTGCTTTCCTAGTTATGCTCCATAGACCGAATCATCCATAGCCAATAGGAAACATGCTTAGCATACACTGATCAAAACTTCAAGTAGACAGCTAAATAGTCACTTAAGTAAGATTGAGATTAACTTATAATCTCAAGAGTCTCACATAGTAGAGAAGCAGGGATCCATTCTCCTACTACCCTTCTTGTCGCCATAGCACATGTGGTATGAATCACATGCTACGATGTTATTCTCTTTACTAAAAAGAACACGTGTTTTTTTTCCAAATTTAACATCGTACAGATTTCGATCTAGATATACCTAATGTCTAATCTTGAATTCAACATATGAATTCTAATCTGGCCTTTAAGCAGATTCAGTAAATGGTGGGTGCATTTACTCCAATCATTACACAAATGATCTCATCTTGACATATTTATCAAGGTTGATCCTGTCCGAACCACTGAATCGACGGACGCTGGGTACGTGGCGCTCTCCCCTATCTTCGGCCAGCTGCATCGACCTCCGGCGAACCTGCACAGAAGTCGGGCCGGGGAGGGGTCCCCGGCGACGACCCTCCGACGCTCAAGTCAAGCAAGCAGACAGTAGATATGAGGCTCCAACATGCGAGAGAGCGTACCTCCGGCGAAGGGTGAGGACCCTTATATAGGGCTGTGGAGAGGCATGCGCACTCATACCGAGGTGCACACGTGTTATGTGCCATACCTTAGTATGGGCTTGTCATATGGGCTTGCCTGACCCCTTACTGCTACAGTCTGAGCACGTCATTGATGGGACAGTGAGTCCATGCCTTAAGATCCTGCGTATCACCTGCTGTCAGAGGATGTTTCTGTCCTTGTCTCCATGCCGAGCGTCCGACCGGTCGGCGGTTTCCTCACGTCCGACCGGTCGGAGCTTCCTGATCCGCTCGGGAGCTTCCTGGTCGCGTGCTCGGGACTGTTCGCAGTGTTTCATTCTTTCGGCCGAGCGGGCCATCCGCTCGGCTCTACTATACTGTTCATCATAAGCGTCGGAACCCCGACTCCCCGCCGGGGTGTATCGCTTCCGCTCGGAAGATTCAGCCGGTTATCACCATCATAATCAGCTCGGCCAAGCTTCTGGTTGGCCTTTTACCTTTCGACCTCCACGTGGTGTTGACTCTGCTAAATGGGGTCCCCCATTCTTACCGCCGGATCACTTGCCTCCCCTTCAAGTCTAGTCGAAGGAGGCAGTGAGTCCGACTGACTGGACTGTGTGTCCGAGCGGGCGGTCGTCGCCTTATCGATGCTGCTGACATCCCGTGAGCCGTTCGACCCTCATGCCAAATTTAGCCGCTCGATATTTATAGCCGGTCGGCGCGGCTCTAGATCTTTAACGACGGAGCTCGTCGGTTTTCCGCTCGGTATTTATAGACGTCGGCTCGTCTCTCGATGTTTAACGTCGGTGCTCGACTGCGCGGTTATTTATAGCCGGTCGGCGTGGCTCTCGATGTTTAACGTCGGTGCTCGACGGTCTTCCGCTCGGGTATTTATAGACGCCGGCTCGTCTCTTGATCTTTAACGACGGAGCTCGTCGGTCTTTCCGCTCGGTTTTTATAGCCGGTCGGCGCGGCTCTCGATCTTTAACGACGGTGCTCGTCGGTCTTCCGCTCGGAGGGTTTATAGATGCCGGCACGTCTCTTGATCTTTAACGACGGAGCTCGTCGGCGCGGTTATTTATAGCCGGTCGGCGCGGCTCTCGATCTTTAACGACGGTGCTCGTCGGTCTTCCGCTCGGGTATTTATAGACGCCGGCTCGTCTCTCGATGTTTAACGTCGGTGCTCGACGGCGCGGTTATTTATAGCCGGTCGGCGCGGCTCTCGATCTTTAACGACGGTGCTCGTCGGTCTTCCGCTCGGAGGGTTTATAGACGCCGGCACGTCTCTTGATCTTTAACGACGGAGCTCGTCGGTCTTTCCGCTCGGTTTTTATAGCCGGTCGGCGCGGCTCTCGATCTTTAACGACGGTGCTCGTTGGTCTTCCGCTCGGAGGGTTTATAGACGCCGGCACGTCTCTTGATCTTTAACGACGGAGCTCGTCGGCGCGGTTATTTATAGCCGGTCGGCGCGGCTCTCGATCTTTAACGACGGTGCTCGTCGGTCTTCCGCTCGGGTATTTATAGACGCCGGCTCGTCTCTTGATCTTTAACGACGGAGCTCGTCGGTCTTTCCGCTCGGTTTTTATAGCCGGTCGGCGCGGCTTTCGATCTTTAACGACGGTGCTCGTCGGTCTTCCGCTCGGAGGGTTTATAGACGCCGGCACGTCTCTTGATCTTTAACGACGGAGCTTGTCGGCGCGGTTATTTATAGCCGGTCGGCGCGGATATTTATAGCCGGTCGGCGCGGCTCTCGATCTTTAACGACGGTGCTCGTCGGTCTTTCCGCTCGGTTTTTATAGCCGGTCGGCGCGGCTCTCGATCTTTAACGACGGTGCTCGTCGGTCTTCCGCTCGGAGGGTTTATAGACGCCGGCTCGTCTCTTGATCTTTAACGACGGAGCTCGTCGGTATTTCCGCTCGTCTCTCGATCTTTAACGACGGTGCTCGTCGGTCTTCCGCTCGGAGGGTTTATAGATGCCGGCTCGTCTCTTGATGTTTAACGACGGAGCTCGTCGGTCTTTCCGCTCGGTTTTTATAGCCGGTCGGCGCGGCTTTCGATCTTTAACGACGGTGCTCGTCGGTCTTCCGCTCGGAGGGTTTATAGACGCCGGCACGTCTCTTGATCTTTAACGACGGAGCTCGTCGGCGCGGTTATTTATAGCCGGTCGGCGCGGCTCTCGATCTTTAACGACGGTGCTCGTCGGTCTTCCGCTCGGGTATTTATAGACGCCGGCTCGTCTCTCGATGTTTAACGTCGGTGCTCGACGGCGCGGTTATTTATAGCCGGTCGGCGCGGCTCTCGATCTTTAACGACGGTGCTCGTCGGTCTTCCGCTCGGAGGGTTTATAGACGCCGGCACGTCTCTTGATCTTTAACGACGGAGCTCGTCGGTCTTTCCGCTCGGTTTTTATAGCCGGTCGGCGCGGCTCTCGATCTTTAACGACGGTGCTCGTCGGTCTTCCGCTCGGAGGGTTTATAGACGTCGGCACGTCTCTTGATCTTTAACGACGGAGCTCGTCGACGCGGTTAAGGCTAATTTTAACGCTTCCGTTCGGCGCAGCTTAAAATATACAGCATTAGCGCCATATTACACCACTTTGCTTCCCGCACGTGGCCTTCGATTTTTGTGTCGATGATTGGGTATCGTACGCCCGGCCGAACGGCTCGGGGCCTTCGTTCGTCGAGCGCTTGGCTCAGATATTATACCTCCGGCCGAACGGCTCGGGGCCTTCCCATCGAGCTCTTGGCTCGGTTTATACACTCCCGGCCGAGCGGCACGGGAGTTCTTACTTAAACTACCAATCTGAGCAACAGGTAATTGAAAGAACTGACCTATCGATCGGCACGACTATGACCCAATTTCTCAACTCCCGAATACCCGTGGAGTGAGGAGCATACGTTATACTTGTCGAAACTTATTGGCCAGTTGCCTCGCCTGATGAAGACCCCTTTGTCGGACCGATATCGGGGCAGGAGTTGCTCCCACCTGAGGGCCGATTGGACCCTTATTTTACTCCCATTTCTAATGTTTCTCCGGTCAGTCCTCCTGGGTCGCTCGGATATCCGCTCAGCTTGAGCCTTTTGTCTCTGTTGCTCCACGAGCTTAGCTGCTCTTGCCCCCATTAGAGCGTCGAGTTTCTCCTGGGGGAGCATCACGGTGTGAGGTCATCCAGCCTCGTCCATCTATTCCGCTCGGATACAGGCGCGTTCCCACAGACGGCGCCAAATTGATCCTGTCCGAACCGCTGAATCGACGGACGCTGGGCACGTGGCGCTCTCCCCTATCTTCGGCCAGCTGCATCGACCTCCGGCGAACCTGCACAGAAGTCGGGACGGGGAGGGGTCCCCGGCGACGACCCTCCGACGCTCAAGTCAAGCAAGCAGACAGTAGATATGAGGCTCCAACATGCGAGAGAGCGTACCTCCGGCGAAGGGTGAGGACCCTTATATAGGGCTGTGGAGAGGCATGCGCACTCATACCGAGGTGCACACGTGTTATGTGCCATACCTTAGTATGGGCTTGTCATATGGGCTTGCCTGACCCCTTACTGCTACAGTCTGAGCACGTCATTGATGGGACAGTGAGTCCATGCCTTAAGATCCTGCGTATCACCTGATGTCAGAGGATGTTTCTGTCCTTGTCTCCATGCCGAGCGTCCGACCGGTCGGCGGTTTCCTCACGTCCGACCGGTCGGAGCTTCCTGATCCGCTCGGGAGCTTCCTGGTCGCGTGCTCGGGACTGTTCGCAGTGTTTCATTCTTTCGGCCGAGCGGGCCATCCGCTCGGCTCTACTATACTGTTCATCATAAGCGTCGGAACCCCGACTCCCTGCCGGGGTGTATCGCTTCCGCTCGGAAGATTCAGCCGGTTATCACCATCATAATCAGCTCGGCCAAGCTTCTGGTTGGCCTTTTACCTTTCGACCTCCACGTGGTGTTGACTCTGCTAAATGGGGTCCCCCATTCTTACCGCCGGATCAAAGGTGATCTTAACTTATGGGTATGTCTCTATTCACAGCTACATAAGCAACGGTCTTACCTCTATTTATACTTAACAAATAGAGATGATTGTCCATGTGAGTGGACCAATCTCAATCTACCAACGTGCTTATCGAGACTTTTATTTGAATGTAACAAAGACATATACATTGAATAGATCATGGTATTTTTTATTTATCAAAATGTCTTTACAATTAGTTACATTTTTCGAAGTCCCAAAGACTTCACATGTCCATAAAATGACTCTTTAGTCAATGGTTTAGTAAAAGGATCAGCAAGCATATTCCATGTAGGGATATACTCAAGAATAATCTTTTTCTTGTCAACAATATCCCTTACAAAATTATACTTAATTTCTATATGCTTGCATTTGCTGTGATATTTGGGAGCCTTGGAAAAAGCTATCGCAACTTGACTGTCACAATACACTGTAACAAGACTCCCACTATCCTCAGCAATATTCAGATGTTTTAGGAACCTTCTTAGCCAGACATCCTCTTGCATAGCCTCTGCATAAGCCACATACTCAGCTTTCATTGTCGACAAGACTACACAAGCCTGCTTCTTGTTGTTCCATGAGATGGCGCCATCATTCAGCAAGAAGACACAACCAGATATGGATTTTCTGTCATCAAGGTCCCTGCCCACTATGCATCTGTGTAGCCACTTAGGCTCATTTCTAATCCTTGGAAGCAGAGGCAATAATCCACTGTTCCTTTGAAATATCTGAATATCCTCTTCACCGCTTTCCAGTATCTCGATCCTAGGTTTGACTGGAAACGACTAACTAAGTCAACGACATAGCTTATATCAGGACGAGTACATAACATAGTGTACATTAAACTACTAATAGCACTGGCATATGGTTTCTTCTTCATTTCGGCTATTTTCTCATGAGTCTTGGGATACATACTTTTGCTCAAAACAGTACCTTTCTCTATAGACGTCTGTTCAATGTTGCAATCTGACATATTGAAGTGTTGTAGCATCTTAGTGATATAAGCTTCTTGAAACAAACCCAAAAGCCTTTTTGATCGGTCTCTAACGATCTTCATTCCTAAGATGTATTCTGCTTCTTCCATATCTATTATATCAAATTGTGATGAAAACTAACTTTTGACTTCTATCACACACTTTATATCGCTTCCAGCTATTAGCATATCATCAACATATAATAATAAAATGACAAACTTTCCTTTTTCCTTTGTTAGGTAAACACAATGATCCTCATTGACCATTTCTAAATCATAAGACAATATTACTTTATTAAATCTTGTGTTCCATTGTCTTGACGTTTGCTTTAGCCCATATATAAACTTTTTAAGTCTACATACTCTTTTTTCTTGACCTTCAGCAACATAACCTTCTGGTTGTATTATATAAATTTCTTCGTCAAGATTACCATTATGGAAAACTGTTTTTACATCCATCTGATGTAATTCCATGCCATATTGTGCTACTATAGTTAGGATGATACATATTGACACAAACTCCACAACTGGGGAGAATGTCTCTTCAAAGTCAATATCCTCCATTTGAGTATATCCTTTTGTAACTAATCGAGCTTTGTATCGATTAATCAATCCATCTGCTTTTCTCTTTACTTTGAGAATCCACTTATTCCCAATAGCCCTTCGGCCTGGAGGAAGATCGACTAAATCCCAAACTTGATTCTTTCTCATTGACTCTATTTCTTCATCCATTGTAATTTTTCATTCTTTTCTAGCTGAGCTTCTCAAAGGTTCCTCAACTGTTCGAGGTTCCTCATCATCAACTGGGAGAACTATCAATGCCTCATTCTCAATATCAAACCTTCTCCGAAAACAACTTTCAAACCCAAATATGGATTGTATGAATGGTTGGTAATGCCTTTTGGGTTAACTAATACACCAAACACTTTTATGAGGCTTATGAACCATGTCTTACGAGAATTTCTTGGAAAATTTGTGGTAGTATACTTTGATGATATTTTGGTATATTCCAAGAGTTTTGTTGAGCATATTGCGCATCTTCAATCTATCTTGCATGTCCTTAGAAAGGAAAAACTATATGCTAACTTGGAAAAGTGTTCTTTTTGCACTACCATCTAGTTTTTCTTGGTTTTGTTATAAGTTCTAAAGGAGTGCAGGTTGATGAAGGGAAAGTTAAGGCCATTAGAGATTGGCCAACTCCTAAAACTATGAGTGAGGTTAGGAGCTTCCATGGGTTGTCAAGTTTCTATAGGAGGTTTGTGAAGGACTTCAGCACAGTGGCAGCACCCCTAAATGAAATTGTTAAGAAAAACATGGGTTTTAGATGAGGAGAGAATCAAGAAAATGCATTTCAAACACTTAAGGATAAACTCACACATGCACGCATTCTTGCTTTACCTGATTTTTCCAAATCATTTGAAATTGAATGTGATGTATCTCATGTGGATATTGGGGTTGTTTTACTTCAAGATGGTCATCCCATTGCATATTTTAGTGAGAAACTAAGTGGCGCCGCTCTCAACTATTCCACTTATGATATAGAATTGTATGCACTTGTTAGAGCATTGCAAACATGGCAGCATTATCTTTTGCCTAAAGAATTTATCATTAATAGTGATCATGATGAATCTTTGAAGTATTTGAAAGGGCAAGGGAAGCTCAACAAAAGGCATGCCAAATGGGTCGAATTTCTTGAACAATTTCCTTATGTGATTAAGCATAAGCAAGGAAAGGTAAATGTTGTAGTAGATGCACTTTCAAGAAGGTATAACTTGTTAGCTACACTTGAAACTAAATTACTTGGCTTTAAACATATTAAGGAATTGTGTGTACATAATAATGAGTTTTCCCAATTATATGTTGTATGTGAAAAGAAATCACAAAATGGGTTTAGGCATGACAACTACTTATTTAAGAATAACAGACTTTGTGTGCCTAGAGAATCCATGCGTAAATTGCTAGTTAGGGAAGTACATGAGGGGGGTTTAATGGGACACTTTGGGGTTCAAAGACCTTAGAAATGCTGCTTGAACATTTTCATTGGCCACACATGAAACACGATGTGCAAAAATTTTGTGCATGGTGCATTGTGAGTAGAAAAGCAAAATCTAAGACATTACCTCATGGACTTTACACGCCTTTGCTTATTCCTAATTTTCCTTGGACTGACTTATCTATGGATTTTGTTTTAGGGCTACCACGTACTCAAAAAGGTAAGGACTCCAATTTTGTGGTAGTTGATAGATTCTCCAAAATGGCACACTTCATACCTTGCCACAAAGTGGATGATGCAACTCATGTGGCAGATTTGTTTTTTAAAGAGGTGGTAAGACTTCATGGCATGCCTAGGAGCATTGTTTCAGATCGTGATACCAAATTTTTAAGCCATTTTTGGAGGACCTTATGGAACAAGCTGGGAACAAAGCATCTTTTCTCCACCACATGCCACCCACAAACTAACGGCCAGACTGAGGTGATAAATAGGACACTTTCTACTCTTCTTAGAGAAATTATTAAGAAGAACATTAAGTCTTGGGAAGAATGTTTACCTCATGTTGAATTTGCTTATAATAGGGTGGTCCATTCTACTACACAATTTTCTCCTTTTGAGATTATTTATGGGCTCAATCCGCTAACACCTCTTGATTTGCTTCCTTTACCTAACACTTATTTAGTTCACAAGGATGGCAAAACAAAGGCAGAATATGTGAAGAAGCTTCATGAGCAAGTTAAAACTCAAATTGAGAAGAAAATTGAGCAATATGTAAATCAAGCCTATAAAGGGAGAAAAAGAGTTGTCCTTGAACCCGGTGATTGGGTGTGGGTTCATATGAGGAAGGAACGGTTTCCTACCCAAAGGAAATCAAAGCTTCAACCAAGAGGAGATGGACGATTCCAAGTGTTGGAAAGAATTAATGACAATGCTTACAAAATTGATTTGCCTGGTGAGTTTGGTGTTAGTGTAACGTTTAATGTGGCTTATTTGAGTCCTTTGATGTTGGAGATGAAGGCCTAAATTCGAGGACAAATTCACCTAAAGAATGAGGGAATGATGTGAGCCAAGAAGAGGCATTGAAGGGAATTAGGGGACCCATGACAAGGTCCAAGACTAAGAGAATGAAGCAAGCTTTGGAAGGCTTAATAATGGGGCTCAAGGAAAAGGAGGATCAATGCACAATAGAGGCAACAACTAAATGGATCACATTCCTTCGATTTGAAAGTGAAATTGGACCAACATGAGGATTATTTTCGTATGCATTTTTTTTTTGGGTTCCTAAAATGACTTTTGATGTCCTTTGTGGGGGTGTAATGCATTTTTGAGAGTTCCTAAGCTAGTATAATAAATACCATGCATGCATGGTTGCATTAGTAGATAATAAATACCATGCATGCAAACATGATATTTATTGCATAATTAGTGCATAGTGGATCTTAAGGGATGTTAAATAGGAGAACTCTTGTATGGTAAATGAATTAAGTTTGAATAAAAATTTTAGTTTCCCTTTGGTGAGAGCTTCCTTCTAGTTCTTAGGCAAAGAACTAATTCCGATCTTATCAAGGCAACTTGTGGCGATCAAACCCCATGACTTATCACTCACCTTCTCATCTTGCTTGAGTGTGGCGTCAATACCCTTCCCCAAGCTGAATTTCAAGGCGATCATTTACAAGGTTCTTTATCATTCCTTTTCCATGCCTTATAGACATCAAGGTCACGTCTGTGCTGTGTTGTAGAACCATCAGCTGGTTCTTCCATGATTTGATTTACAGCCTCTAGAACTTATTGTTCCTCAAGAACATTTTGTATCTTGAGGTGCCAGATTTTGTAGTTATCCTCATATAATTTCTCACCCTTATTGAGTTCAACTATGATGTTTTTAGTTGTCATGATCTACATAAATAAATACATTATTTATTATTTCAGTGTAATTCATATATGTGCAATTATTTATTGACTCAGTGTAAATTATAGTTAGTTTACAAAATCAAGTGATAACATTGTTTCCACTCATCATTTGTTTGTTCTAATCTAATCAACATTGAACAATTATATTACACATATCTCATCTAATGAACGAATTATTATTAAAATGAACTAATCATTTTTCATATGAACTAATCATATCATGAAATGAACTAATCATTTCTATGTTTGTTAACATATAACATAAATTTTCATTATATAATTCTATTCATACATAACGACAGAAATTATTACATGACTCAAAACTAGATAAGCTAACATTGTTCGTACATAACGATAATAAACAGAACACTAGTAACATAGATAAGCTAGTACTACTCCCACTAGGATAAATGCTAGAGCAGTGGGTAATTGCATCCCATTTATCCCAGATTCTATGATGGGTGGTTCAGCCTCAGATGTATCCATCAGATCCATTTCTGGATCTTCTACACACTCTTGAGGATCCTCCTATGATTTTTCGGGATCCATCTCTAGATCCTCCTCGGGATCCATCTCTGGATCCTCCTCAAAATCTTCAAGATCCATTTCTGGATCCTCTTCAAATTCTTCGAGGTTCATCTCTGGATCATCCTCAGATTCTGCGGGATTTGGATCCTCCTCTAAATCTTCAGAATCCATTTCTGGATCCTCCTCAAATTCTTCGAGGTCCATTTCTTCGGGATCTGGATCCTCTTCAGATTCTTTAGGACCTCATTCTAAATGAAGTAACTCCCTACACATCTCTGAATATGAGATGTGCCCATCAAAATCATCCCAAAGTTGGAATGCTATTTGCCTTAGATGTTCCGATAATGAATAAACCAGAGATCATCTTCTTTCTTTTTCCTGGTCTGGATACCCTTCTTGCTCGAGGTTCTAGAACAACCAATCAAGTCGACCAATAAGCCTATTGACTCCGTGATCAGAGTCATATTCCAGCTTCTTGATCTCCTCCCATAGATCATGTTGTCATTCATAGCGACCAGTCATCATGTATATCGTTCTTATGTATCTGGAATTGAAAACCATGATGTCAGTACAAAACCAACAGACCAGTAACAAAAATTGGTCAAATTCAATTCCCACAGATAGAACAAAATATACAGAATGCACAAGCAATTAAGAAAAACAAATTTTCTTATTTTGGGGAGTCTCATGTGACTAACACATTAGATCGGTCAATCAGGAATCCGGATCTTAAGCTTAATCTATTGTCTTCATTAGAACTAATCTAGTTGGACAGGGATTTCTGACCTATGTTCTGTTATTTTTTAAACTCATTTGAGTCAATTTCAGACTTATTAATCAAACTTAGGTCCGTTTGATTCGTCCAATTGCCCGTTGGATTAAATCTGACTCATTAGAACAAATCTAATCTTTTTGATCAAATCTAATACAACAGAACTAATCTGGTCATATTTGATCAGCCCAACTTCTGTAATCAAGATCACCTCAATTGATTCAATAATAAACCGAACTGATTAAACCAACAAATAATTTGAATTAGATCTAGGTATCATTGAATCAAACTGGTCAACTTAAATTAACTAATAATTTAAATCAGATCTGTATTTGATCAAACAAGTTGGTATGATTCCATTTTCAATAAATTAAACCATAAATTAATTAAATATTTATTAATTAATTAATAAATACATTTCCTTATGTATTTAATTAATTAATAAATATATTTAATTAAATTTTATGTCATTATTCATGTACATGAAGAAGAAAAAATTAAAAGCATGCATTACTTTGTTTTTTTTTCTTTTACACGTTTTTTTTCCTTCACCGTGCTTCGTCAAAAACACATTGTGCATCTCTCATTTTTTTTCTCAATAGATTCATGAATCGATTCGTTGTTTTTTTTCTCAATCGATTCAGTATTGTGCTTCGGAAAAAAAACGGAAGCACTGTACGCTATGATTTTGAATCAATTGAAATTCATTTCAATCGATTCAATTGAATCGAATCGATTCATTAATTGATTTATTTGACGGATGAACGTACTGTTCATCTTCTTCTCGACGAAGGAAAAAAACGCGAGCATTTCACAGTTTTATTTCATGCTTTCAGAACCATAATTTTGCTCTGATACCATTTTTGGTTCGGATAACATGAAATACAATCGAAAAATAAACTGTAAATGACTTACATGGATCTTCCGATGAACTCGCTGAAGATATTGTCGAAGACGTCGCTGCTGCTGTCACCAAGAAGATCACAATACGGAACCTCCTCGAACTTTTCCACGAACCAAATCCCAGTCTCTGGATGTTCTCTAATGCTCGACGAAATCACCTCACAACTTCTCTGCGCTTTCTGATCACCTCCGCAAACCTTCTGCTGCTCTCATTTCCTTTGCTTGGACGCACTTTTTATAGGAAGGTCGAGTAAGACGAAGGGGAAAGGACGTCCCCTTTGTCTCCTTGGTGTTTGCAGCAACGAGATGTTTGCAGCAATGAAAGAGACGATCCTCTTCGTCTCCTGTAACGCCCAACAGTTACTCTATCTTCTTCCTCTTCGTTCTCCCCTTCAACCAATGATGACTGACACCAATTTGTACAGACACAGTACACTGGTCAGCTCAAAAAAAAAAAAAAAAAAATACAGCTATTTCAACTAGCCACCAAGACTAGTAGCAGAATTGTATCATAAATCTTAATTAGGAGTACTTTCTCTCCGTCTATCTGAGATTGCATTATTGAATAGCTTTGGTGGTGAATTGAAAAAAGTTGCTACCTTTTGGAAGTTTGTATATGTTTCCAACTAAAAAAAAAAAAATTCATTTCTTAGTATCATTCAAAATTAATTTTCTAGGGTAATTTTTTTTTTGGTGTGACTATTCTAGTCAATTACTTTAAGATAAATAAGATGCTATTGTTGATCCAAAAAAAAACCACTAATATCAATCCCAAACCCAAATAGAGTTCAACATAGGAATATGATTCATATAGCCATTCTCCAATGATTCAGACTTATTCCACAAAATAAGAAGTCATACAGGTATGATGTTCCTAAAGTTCAGATCCAATTGACATTTAAGCGGATTCCAATTTCCAAACAATCACAAAATAAAGCCAAAAGATGTAAAATTAATTGTTAAATTAAAATTAGAAAACAAATATCATAAATAGTTTAAGCTAGACATTAAAGATTTAAACGACTAGAACTTGCTATTATTTGCAGAGTTTTTACCATATAAATTCTATCACTAACATTTGTTTGAGCTGATTAGAAGGTTAGACTGCATTGAGCCCCTTCATAGAGCCCCTTTGTAATCCATACAATACAACTAGATCTTGTCCATTGTTGTGCAATGAAATAGGAAGTTACAAATTAGTGACAAGTTATTCACCATATCACTACATTTAATATACATAAACTGTATAAAATAATGGATTTGTATACAGAAATGGAATGAAGTTGAGAATGACACCTTGCATTGACTGTTAACAGCATTGCATTTATCAGCTGCTACACCCCATCGTAAAAGAAGAGTTGCAGCATCTGTATATCTGCCAAAGAAAATCATGAATCAGAGAAGTTGATATCTAACTTGGACATTTCCTACACAAAATGTATGAAAAAACCATGAAGATGTAAATTGGGCACTTAGGTAAATTCTTGCTTTTATGGACTTATCAATTTTATCAGCCCACAGCTAATGATTTCAAATCTAGTCTTGTACCCATATTAAGATGGGGATTGGCCGAAGTAGAGGTGCCCTTCCTTTTTCCTAAGCCGCTACCCTCGGTCTCCTCCTCTGCCGTGAGCCCGCCGCCGGACACATCGCGCCCTCTCCTAGACGCCATCTCCGACGGCAGATCTAACCGCTAGCTCTGGGCGCAGCCACCGCATCCGCCGCCAGTGCCGCCCCCTTTTCCCTCTGCACGCTGACGCGTTGACGGCGTATCCGCCGCCGGAGCCGCAACGGCTCTCCACGGCCTTCCTGTTCTCAGCGGCGGCCTGTAGTGTTCTCTTTGATTCTTGGTCCCTCGTTTCTTGCTTTGTTTCGCGTCGCCGTTGCGGCTGGTTGACTTGCGGATCCACGCTGAGGCTTTGATTTTGTCGTTTCTGTTTTTGTCTTCGAATTTATTAGGCAATGAAGTTTCTGGATTGGTACTTGAAGATTGGCGCGGTATCGGCGCTGATCGGAGCATCCATGGAGGTATTCATGATCCACACTGGTTTCTGTAAGTCGTCATCCTTCTTTTCGCCCTGGACTGTTCTTATTCATTTATTTGATGTATTTTGTGGTCTTCCTGCGCTTTGCTTTACCCTAGTGGCGGAAATCGTGTAGCCTCTCTTTTTCTAAGCTCCTTGTTTTCCCCCTCCACAAGGGGAAGTTCCTGCACTATAGGTCTGTGAATCCGGAGAAAGTTATTGTTTGATTAGTTAAAGTTGTCCTTTTTTTATGTTAGTTACAAATTGAATTCCTATGATGAAGGCAATCATGGAATTGGTTTGGGATGGATTGGGAGTAGGGGCGTTAAACTTCTGAAAACAGGTACATAGTGAGGGTAACTGGGTACACCTCCATCGAATGAATTGACCATTGTTCAGGTTTTGGCAATGCATTCAGGAGCTTACTCTTCCAGACATTTTATATAGCAAAAGGATCGTTATGATTAATTCCTGATGTTTTATTGAATTAGGAAGTCCCTTGGTGGCTTAGCTTGTCTTATATCTAAAATGAATATTGGGTTCCGTAGAGGTTATCAAATCTTATGGTGGCGATCTTTTACTCTAGCTTTCATCTATAGCTTGAGCTCTGGTTTGGATTTTATCAAAATTTCCAGTACAAGAATAGTCGTTTTCATCTGTTGGTTTTGTAAATCCAAAACTGGCCTACCAATCGAAGTTGTGATTGTTAGCACAAGTGCTATAATTAGTTGCATCCATTACATAATTTTATTCTGATGTTCAAATTTTTCTTAATTAATTCTATCCCAATGTCCAAACCAACTAATTTATGTTAAAACTCTGAATCGTTACCAAATACAGTCAAGCATACTTCCTTTGAATCTATCATTTATTTGCTCCATTATTCATGCCATATCTCCAAATTTGCTTATTCAGCATCTAAATCTATGGTATGCTTAAAATATTAAATTTCCCCCTTTATCCTGAGTTTGATGATTTTATGTGTAGGCTTTAAACTGGTTTAAGTTTAGGTTTAGTATGGTAAACATGGTTTTAGAAATCCCTTGGTCCCCATATGCAGCCGCCTAAGTCTGCATATGTATAAATACTTTGTTTTGCAAGTAATAAATACTTTATATATTAATATATATGTATATTAATTTAATATATCACTGCATATGCCTTTGCAAATTGCATATGCACCATGTACTGATCTTGCATACTTTTTTGAAACCTTGAGGGTCAATTCAATAAATTTAATTAAGATGGGTGATAATTAAGTATACAAACTAATTGAGTTATATATGCAGTGTTGCTAGTGAATGAGACTTGGACTAATGTGGATTAAGAATTGTTTTGATTTGGTAAAAAATTGAAAACTCAGCTATCATAATTATTTTTTGAATTTCATGCTAGATGCCTAGTTTGACTGAAAGCCAAAACCTCTTGCTGAAATTAGTAATTAACTGATTTTTTTGTGCTTTCAAGTGAGGAAGTGAGCGTAATGAAAGGTTGCCTCAAAGGCAGTGACACACAGTCACCCTGTCAAAGAGGAACTATTGTTACCTTTCTTGTATTGGATGAAATGACTCATGAGGATTTTTCTTGTCACCTGTTGAAACCCAGGTTAGGCCACTGATAGGGTTGATGTGTGCAACTTATGATCAGACAAACTGATGGTGTGTAACTTTATAGTTTGACAAATCATTATTCTAAATGCAAGGAGAATATTCCTAGTCAAGCAAGAAGTGACGTTGCTGCTAGGATTTCAGTACCTTTATTGAGTAAAGCTAGCTTAAATTGTTTCAAATGGACTTTACATGAAAGAGCAATATATGTATGAGCCTTTAGAGTCACATGAATCATTGGGGGGGGCAATCAATAGGTAAACATTGATTGATGCTGCTTTTAATTGATTTCGAGTACATATCATGGACTTCCTCTTTCTTGTTGCATTTCTTTATGTGTGCACAACTTCAGAGAGGTGTGAATTTCACATGAAAATTTATGTCATGGACTGCAAGACGGGAGCAATCAATTTTTAATCCATGGTCCATGGACATTCTCTTACCTGAAGAAGAGTCTGTGCTAAATGGTTCTTTTCAGTCTTCTTATATCCATTAACCAAATAATTAGCGTGAGATTTCTACTAGTAGCTTTAGTTATCAATCTGTTGTTTTTGCAAACTCAAATATGGTTCTTGGGCAATCTTTCAAGGAAGATCAAGTGAATGGAATGCCTCTTAGACTTGAGTATCCACCAAGTAGTGCATTGACAATTCATCCTGTATAAATTCTAGCTTTGGATACTCACTTAAGATAGATACAACACAAACATTGAGACAATTTATTAATTTTATCATGATCATGAGTACTTTATGTCATTTTTGTATTGTGGGAGTTTGAAGTCTTGTTTGCTGTAACCACTGTGTTGTAGCCCATTAATGCGCAAGTAAACCACTCTGTTTACTCGATGTTTTTCGAAAATGGTTTGAAAATTTAGTGGACCATCCATTGTGCTTGCTCGTTCATCATCTTAGCTTTCCCAATTCGTATTTTTGGGATTCACCTGGAAGCCCAGCTTGAGTTTGTTTTTTTATTGATAGTGCAGCAACTAAATGCAGTGCAATTTTCGAGTCTAAGCGACTATCATGAGCATACACCAGTGTTTAAACTCGTAACTCTTAGTTGTACCTGGCTAAAACTAGTACTTTTACAAATTGTATAGTTATGAGCAAATATGATTCTTACGAACAGATGTTTCTTTTTTCCATATGCACCTCTGTTAATTATTAGATATATAATCATTCTATATGCTCTTCCTTATTGGCCAGATGACAAGGTCACCGTTCTAGAGTCCGAAAAGCGAGCCTGGGAGAGCACTCCAGAGGCTCAAGCAATTCGAGATGCTCTCAATCCTTGGAGAGAGCGGGACGATGCAGCAAGAAAATCCTCATGAGATGGTGGCGTTGGTGCCGTACCTTTGAAAGAAACCCAAACTTGGGGAAGGTGAACCTTTGACGAAATAAAAATTTTTTATAGAACTAAATTGGTCTTCTAAAATTAATTAGATTTTAAGAGTTGGATACTTATAATAAAAAAATTTGTAAACGTGTCTTTAAAAATTATTATTTTATTATTTTTAATAGAAAATTATGATTAATAGTTTTTTTTTCATTTTAATTTTTTATGTTTAATACTATAATTTAACTTTTAAATACTAAAGACAGTAGTTTCTGGGCATAATCGGGGATTTAAAAAAAAAATAAAAAAAAAATACAGCGTTTCTACAACGCTTATCTATTTTCCAATGGAAAATCATATATATAATCCATTAACCATGATAGTAGAATCTCTATGAGTTTCATCACTTAAACTATGCATGCCATAACCAATTGAAAAATAAGAGATTCTTTCAAAATACAATCAGAAACGAGAGTGTTAGAAAGACAAATTAAAATTATATCTATTATGAAAATATTTTAAGATAGTATGACTGTATATTAGCATGCTCCAATTAGGAGAAATGGAATTATGATAAATACAGATAAAATATATTTAGGTAAAATTTATTTAGGTATAGATGATGATAATATAAAATGATCCATATAATTTAGAAGCGTAGGCCAGATTTAAAATTACTTAGGGTTGATTGTCGACGTTTGTGTTCTGGTGACCAGGGGCGTAGCTAGGATTTTGAAATAGGGGGGGTTGGAAAATTAAATCTTAAATTAGAAGTCACTATATCATTTTCAACATAATATAAAAATTTAAATGTAAAACACGCATTTCTCCATAAAATTATCAAATCTAGATAAATGTTTGCCAAAAGTTCAAGCGTCAATAATAATATAAAATGCATAAACAAAAAAGTACAATTTTTGCCAAAAGAGATGTAACTTCAATAAAATACTATTTTAGTTGTAACTTTCTATTTTTCAAGAGATCAAACCTATCAATTATATACTCTATATCAATTTCACGGCTTCTCTGCTCTTTCTGCCAACACGAATTTTTTTTACCTCTTTGGCTCTTTCTGCTCTTCTCGACTTTTTGCTTTTTGTCGTCCTTTCTTTTTTCGTTCTCTTGATTTACTTTGGGAGAAAAGAATTACAATAGGGTTTTAGTAGTGCCAATTTATTTTCAGAGAAGGGAATTGTAATATACTAATATATATACTTATATTATATATAATAATATAAAGCAACCTATGGGTCTTGGCTGGGATTGAGCCTAGCCAAGCCCCTACTTAAAATACGCCCTTGCTGGTGACGGTGATCGTGGCCGAGTCATGACGACAAGGCAGAGTCAACGTTGCTTACGGTAGGGAAGTAGCGACGATAAAACTATCAACGGAGATAGTAGTGAACATCATGTAGTGTGGTCAAGGAGGAAGATATCGATGGTAAGGCTTGGGGCAATGACCCCACAGATATATTATACTAACAGAGAGAAGGGATGTCATGATTATGCACGTCGAGTCATGGTCGGATGCCTATGAGGAGGGACAAGGAAGGTAACGACATTAGCTGCTCGTGCAGCAAATAGAGCAGTGTGCGTCGAGAGATAAAGTAGCGTGAAATAAGGAGAAATTTAGGTTTAAATAAAAATTTTGACAACAACCATGTAATAATAGGGAAAATAAAGACGGGAATAAAATTACAATGGGATAAAATCGGATAAAATAAAATAAAATAATGGTGAAATTGAAATAAAATTTAATTATAATTTTTTTAAAAATAGATGGTATTAGAGTCCACCTTATCCCAAAAATAGAGCACCGATCCTCTGGACCATAATTTGTGATGTAGAGGATAAACCATTATATTTATTGGTTGATGAGGATGAATCCCACTTAGATAGGATCCATCCTCATTGACCAATCAACTTATATGTTCATCCTTTAAACCACAAATTGTGATCCAAAGGATCTTCATCCTCAAAAATGACTGCCCTTTATATAATCATTAACCAATTTCACCTTATGGGATAAAACTTGATTAATATTGTTGTAATCACAGTTGCAAAAGGCCTTAGCTTCCTTAGAAGTCATCAAGTTTCCCTGATTTGGTGGCAAAATTCAAACTTGGTGAGAAGAAACAGAAAAAGAGGAGAAGAGTAATTGGGTTCGCAGAGGTTGGGAAGGCATTTCTTGAAAAGAAGTGCAACGGCGAAATCAAATAACGCAAGGTTTCTTAAAAGGATGAGAAAAGTCCACTAATGGTGAGGGATCAATTTTTAAAAAGTGATGTTTTGGATTTTTTTTTAAACATATATATTGATCCGGCGGTACGGATGTGGGACCCCCTTTGAGGGGAGTCAACGTCACGTGGAGGTCAAGGGTCAAATGGCCGACCGGAGAAGAGTAGGGTCAACCGGCCGAACGGGTCTATGCGGAATCAAAGAACCCGACGCGGACTCGAGTTTTCGACGCTCATGGGAACAAGGTCGTCGAGCCGAACGGGCAGCCCGCTCGGCAGAGGCATAAAATAGCATGGCGGTGGAGAAGCAGTCTCAGTTGATCGCGCGACCGGGAGTCTTCTCGGTCGGACCGACAATGTGCTCGCCGAGCGGGTGGGCGCTCAGCGCGGGTAAAAGAGGACAAGGGCAAGGGGACATTAGGAAACATCTTCTGACAACATGCATGTTCAATGATCAAACCATACGCAAAATCTTACGACAGAAGGTTCTGTTGTCCTATCAGAGAGGTTCTCGGACTGTAACAGTATAGTGTTAGGCATGCTCCTCTGGTACGCTCACGCTAAGGTATGGGCAAAGGACACGTATACGCCTCGTTAGGTGTGCCTGAGCCTCCCCACAACTCTATATAAGAGCCTCAGACTTCGGCGGAGGTACGCAATCACGCGATCTCACATCTTCATAGCTTCCTCTTGCCTGACTTGAGCGTCGGATGGTCGTCGCCGGGAACCCCTTCCCAGCCCGACTTCCTTGCAGGCTCGCCGGAGATCCGTACGGCCGGTCAGAGATCCACGTCATCAGATCGGAGAGCGCCACGTGCCTAGCGTCCATTGATTCAGCGTTCGGACAGGATCAAATTGGCGCCGTCTGTGGGAACGCACCTGCATCCGAGCGGAAGAAATGGACGATGCTAGACGACCGCACACGGTGATGCTCTCCACGGAGGAGCTCGACGCTCTGATCGAGGCAAGAGCAGCTAAGCTTGTGGAACAACAGAAACAGAAGGCGCAAGCCGAGCGGATGGAGCAACAAGCGACGTCAGCGTCAGGGGGCCGAGCGGAAGCACCGCCAAGCACGGTTCCATTTCATCGGGCCCTATTCCGTACGCCTCCTGAAGTCGCAACAGTTAACCGTGATAGAGGATCTTCATCCGACAAAGTGCCAAGGCTAGACAACAAAAAAGGCAAGGCTCCCCGAACGGATGCCTCCCCCGAGTCGATCAACCGGCAATTTTCAGAGGTCATCCTGCGGGACCCTCTGCCAAAACATTATGTGCCCCCGGCGATCGGGGAATATAACGGAACCACCGATCCGGACGACCATCTTGGTAAGTTCGACAACATAGCTACACTACATCAATACACAGATGGAGTGAAATGCCGGGTGTTCCTTACCATCCTCTTGGGATCAGCGCAACAATGGTTCCGGAGGCTGCCGGACGGATCCATCACCAGCTTTAAAAAATTCCGCGTCGCCTTTCTCCATCATTTTGCAAGCAGTCGGCGTTACCAGAAGACCAGTGTCAGCCTATTCGCCATCAAGCAAGAACCCAGGGAGCCGCTCAGAGCTTACATCCAACGATTCAACCGAGTGGCCATGGATATTCCAACGGCCACCTCAGAAACGATGATGAATGTGTTCACGCAAAGCCTCGTGGACGGTGACTTCTTCCGGTCACTCATTCGGAAGCCGCCCCGAGACTACGATCATATGTTACACCGGGCCAACGAGTACATTAATGTGGAGGAAGCCCAGGCGGCCCGAAGAAAAGAAGTTCCAACTAAGCGGCTAGCTCCTGCCGAGCGGAAGCCTGTCACTCGCCAGGAGCCGCCCAGAGGACCGCGGGCCGAAGCAGTCCACCCTCACCACGCGAGGTCCCAAGCAGTCCAAGAGGTAGCTGCCGAGCGACCCAAACCAAAGAAGAAGGTATGAACCCCCATGTTTTGCTCGTTCCACCGGACCGACACGCATAACACACGAGATTGTCGAAGCCTTCCCCTGATTGCCCACCCCGCTCCTTGGTGTAGCCATCGTCGATCACCATCATCCGACAGGCGACAGCGATACCATGAAGCTGATCGGTAGATACCCGACAAGCGACAACAACAGTCTCCCGAGCGGCATTATCCTCAGAGGCACGAGGACAATCCCCGGGTGTCTAGGGAGCGGCCTAGGTCGTCCGCACGGAAGGAAGAAAATAGAAGCAACACTTCCCGAGGCGAAATCAACATCATAGTTGGCGGACCGACCGGAGGTGACTCCAACAGAGCAAGGAAGGCGAGCGTCAGACAGCTCCAGATCCATGCGGTCGGCTGCAGTCAAGAGCGAGCGAGCGGACCCGAAATCAATTTCGGACCCAGGGACCTTGATGGAGTCGAAGTGCCACATGACGACGCCCTCCTCATCAAAGCGGTAATAGCAAACTATACTATTCACCGCATTTTCATTGATACAGGCAGCTCGGTCAACATTATATTCAAAAAGGCCTTCGACCAACTGCAAATTGATCGAGCTGAGCTGCTGCCCATGACAACCCCCCTCTACGGGTTTACGGGCAATGAAGTTCTGCCGGTCGGACAGGTCCGATTGGCTATCTCGCTGGGAGAAGAGCCGCTCAGAAGGACGCGGACGACAAACTTCGTCGTGGTCGACTCTCCTTCAGCATACAATGTTATCTTGGAACGACCGACGCTCAGTGAGTTCCGAGCGACCGTCTCCACCTTCTACTAAAAAATCAAGTTCCCAGTTGAAGATAAAGTTGGAGAAATGCGAGGAGACCAGCTGGCGGCTCGGCGATGCTACGTCGAAATGGTCTGAGCCGAAGCTAATTCCGCTCAGAAAACGCCACGGATCGAGGTGAACGCCATAACTGAAAAATCACCCTCTTTAGTGTATGAAGAAAAAGAGGAAGTGCAGATCCACCCGACCCGATCGGAGGCCACCACATTCATTGCGGCCGATCTGGAGGCAAGCCAGAAAAAGGAGGTGATCAAATGTCTCCAGAGGAATTGCGATGTCTTCGTGTGGTCAAAGCATAGCTGCCGGGAATTTCTCCAAGTATAGCGCAGCATGAGCTCCACGTCCGACCGGACACTCGGCCGGTGAAGCAAAGGAAGAGGGACTTTAGCGCCGAGCAAAACGTCATCATCCGAGCGGAGGTCGAGAAGCTCCTAGAGGCCGGTCATATAAGGGAGGTACAGTTCCCCGAGTTGGCTCGCAAATGTAGTGCTAGTCTCCAAGCCGGGTAACAAGTGGAGGGTTTGCATCGATTTCCGGAACCTCAACAAAGCATGCCCAAAGGATTTCTACCCTCTCCCTCGGATTGATCAACTGGTGGACTCTACAGCCGGGTATGAGTTGATATGTATGTTGGACGCCTATCAGGGCTACCATCAGGTGCCGCTCGCCCGAGAAGATCAAGAGAAGGTCAGCTTCGTCACAGCCGACGGCACTTACTGTTACAATGTAATGTCGTTCGGACTGAAGAACGTGGGCGCAACCTACCAGCGCTTGATGAACAAGGTATTCAAAGAGCAGATCGGACGCAACTTAGAAGTATACGTGGATGATATTCTCATCAAGTCCATCCGAGCGGCTGATCTTTTTAAAGACATGGAGGAGACCTTCCGAACGCTGAGGAAGTATGGAGTCAAGCTGAACCCTCAGAAATGTTTGTTCGGAGCAAAAGGCGGGCATTTCTTAGGCTATATAGTGACTGAGCGAGACATAGAGGCAAATCCCAGCAAAGTGAAAGCATTGCAAGATATGCCGCCCCCAAGAAATCTGAGGGAAGTACAGCGCTTGACCGGTCGGATAACAACATTGTCAAGATTCATCTCGAAGAATGTCGATCGGAGTCTCCCTTTTTTCAAGATCCTACGCAAAGCCACCAAGTTGCATTGGGACGAGGAGTGCGATCGGGCGTTCGAAGAGCTGAAGACATACCTGAACTCTTTGCCCGTGCTAGCCAAGCCAGCTGTGGATGAGCCGCTCTGTATTTATTTGTCATCAACCGAGCAGGCAGTAGGCTCGACATTAGTGAGGACGAGCGGAGAAGAACAACCTGTGTACTTCTTGAACCATATTCTAAAAGACGCTGAATCTCGCTACACTGAGCTCGAGAAGTTGGCTTTTACTTTGGTCCTCGCCGCTCGGAGACTTCGTCCTTATTTCTTGGCACATACCATCATCGTCCGGACCAATAGCCCATTGGGAAGAGTGCTGCTAAACCCCGAAGCGTCCGGACGGCTCATCAAATGGACAACGGAGTTGAGTGAATTTGACATTCAGTATCAACCCCGTTCGGCTATAAAGGCGCAGTTCTTAGCAGATTTTGTTACCGAAGTGCAAAAGCCCGAGCCGGAAGCTATGTGGAAAATATTTGTGGATGGATCGTCCACTCGGCTCGGGAGCGGGATTGGTGTTCTATTACTCTCTTCCCAAAAAGAACGGATGCACCTATCCGTCCGGCTGGACTACAAAGTCACAAATAATGAAGCGGAGTATGAGGCCCTCATAGCCGGTTTGCAGGCAGCCCGGCATGTAGGAGCCGGTCGGGTGACACTCCATTCAGACTCCCAGTTAGCCGCTCAGCAGTTGTCGGGCACTTTTGAGATAAACAATGCTCGGCTCAAGCTCTACGCTGAGGCCTTCGAAAAGCTCAAGGCCCACTTCAGAGAGGTCATTATCCAGAATATACCCCGAGTGGAGAACCAGGCGACAGATGAGTTAGCCAAGCTCGCAAGTTCAATATCACCGGTCATCATCCAGCAGCCAATTGAGCAAGTATTCTTGGTGGCGCACATCGATCGGATGGAGGGTCTCACATTCCCGAGCGATTGGAGGACAACCATCATGGAGTTTCTGCGCTCGGGTGTAGCACCGTCCGATCGGGAGGAAGCCCAGCTATTGAGGAGGAGACAAGGTCGGTTCACACTCGTCGGAGATCAACTCTACAAGAAGGCTTTCTCCCGGCCACTTTTGAAGTGTGTGAGCTCGAAAGACACGGCATACATCCTCCAGGAAGTGCATCAAGGATCGCGCGAAGGACATCCGGGCGGACGATCGCTGGCTAGGAAGATCCTGTTGGCTGGGTACTTCTGGCCAACATTGCAAGAGGACGCCGCTCGAACCGTCGCGAAGTGCCTCTCCTGTCAGAAGTACCACAACTTCTCTCACCGACCGGCAGAGGAGATGAAAGCGTCTACTGTATCCTGTCCGTTCGATCAGTGGGGAATGGATATCGTGGGTCCATTCCCTATGGCGACCGGTCAGCGGAAGTTTCTACTGGTGGCGATCAACTACTTTTCCAAATGGGTGGAGGCCGAGCCACTGGCCAAGATCACTGAGCATATGGTCAAAAAGTTTATCTGACAACATATAATCTGTCGGTTCCGCATCCCTCGCCGGCTCGTATCTGATAACGGGCGACAGTTCGTCGGGAAGCAGCTCGAAGAATGGTGCAAAAGTTATGGCATCGAACAACATTTTACTTCCGTGGCGTATCCCCAAAGCAATGGCCAAGCGGAAGTAACCAACAGAGAAATCCTCATAATTCTTCGAGCTCGACTTGACCACGAAGGAGGAAGCTGGGTGGACGAGCTGCCGGGCGTCCTATGGGCTATCCGCACGACCCCAAAAGAGGGAACGGGCGTCACACCCTTCCATTTAGTGTACGGCGGTGAAGCGGTTATCCCAGTTGAAGTCGGCGTAGAGTCCGTCCGGATCCAGAATTATGACGATGATAATGTCGAGCGGAGGAACATGGAGTTGGACTTGATCGACGAAGAGCGAGCCAAGGTGTCCGTCTGGCTGATGGCGTACCGGCAAAGAATGAAACAGAACTACAACCGGCGCATGATCCCTAGAGCGTTCCAGGTCGGCGACCTAGTGTGGAAGAAAGTGAAGCCGGTCGGGGACGTTGACAAGCTGGAGGCTCCTTGGGCTGGCCCCTTCAAAGTCATCTAAAAGCTCCGCTCGGGTGCCTATTATCTGGAGGATGAAGACGGACGGCAACTGGATCGACCATGGAGCGCGAACCACCTCCAGCCTTACCAGGCGGGGTGAAAGGTGCGCCAATGTAATGCATGTTGTATATTTTCTGTTTGGCTGTATATTTGAAATGCAGGAGTAAAGAATCCAAAAATTAGCACAAGTATAAGGCATCATCAGCCGAATCGGAAGACCGTCGAGCTCCGACGTTAAAAATCGAGAGTCGCGCCGGCGACTATAAACCTTCCGAGCGGAAGACCGTCGAGCTCCGACGTTAAAAATCGAGAGTCGCGCCGGCGACTATAAACCCTCCGGCCGGAAGATCGTCGAGCTCCGACGTTAAAAATCGAGAGTCGCGCCGACGACTATAAACCCTCCGGCCGGAAGACCGTCGAGCTCCAACGTTAAAAATCGAGAGTCGCGACGGCGACTATAAACCTTCCGAGCGGAAGACCGTCGAGCTCCGACGTTAAAAATCGAGAGTCGCGCCGGCGACTACAAACCCTCCGGCCGGAAGGACCGTCGAGCTCCGACGTTAAAACTCGAGTCACGCCGGCGACTATACACCCTCCGGCCGGAAGACCGTCGAGCTCCGACATTAAAAATCGAGTCGCGCCGGCGACTATAAACCCTCCAGCCGGAAGAAGACAATAAAGAGGTCGACTTGTGAGTCGTTTTGTCGACCGGCTAAGTAACCAAAAGTACTTCGCGAACAACTAGCGGAAAGCCCATTTGCAAAACAAGGTATATTAAGCTGTGCGGACAGCACGCGTATTGATTAACAAAAGTAAAGGCAAGCGAAAGGATAGCATTATCATTAGAGAAAATAAGGCCGAACGGCCTAATTACAAAAAAGGATAGTTTTCGGCCGAGCGGCTTAATTACATAAAAACTTCTACTCAAGGAAATTATAAATGTCCTAGGGGATGGTGTCGAGGAGCGCCGCTTGGTCTTGGGCCAGGATGAGGACAGAGTCGGCAAGATGACCCTTGGACTTCAAATAAGTTGTGGTGACAGTCATGGCAAGCTCGAAGGCAATGTACATCCATTCGCAGACTTTCTCCGAGAATTCTTCCGAACGGATGTAATTCAGCCTAAGGGTTGCGACTCGGCCAGGCTCAGGCTCTTGATATTCCTTGAAGGCCGCTTGGGAGGCTGCGAGGGACTCCTGCAGAGTTTTCAGTTCATCCTTATACTTAATTGCTTCGGCTGAGCGGCTCGCCTTCTCGCCGTCCAACTGGTCCATCAACTCCTTAACTTTTTGCTCCAGGCCCCGAGCCTCAACATTCTTCTTCTCCAGGTCGGCAATGGCCGTTTTCTTCCACTCGGTGGCCAGGCTTATTTTGCGGTCCAGTGATTTGATCTGGCGATCAAGTTCGGCCAGAGTGTGAGCCTGGTCGGTCGTCTTCTTCCGTTCGGCCTCCAACAGATTTTGAGTCTTCTTGAGCTCCCTCTGTAGCTCGGCATATGATGGACCCTGGGAAGACGCGTCGCCCGAACTCCTTAGCCTTTTTAATTCTTCGTCCACCATCGCCAGCCGATTGGAGATGGCGATCTCCTCCACCCATCTCTGACATAAGCAAAGTTGTTAATAGCCGATCGGAAAGAATGCAAAAAGGACTTGAGAAAACACACTTACCCCAGTAGCCTGTTGCATGTGGTTGTTGGCCAGATTGCTGAGCGGAATCATCGCTACGCGCGCCCGAGCGTCGGCCCACATCTCGGCTAAGGGCCCCTTCATTGTGATCATATGCTCGGGCGCGGTTGGCCGAGCGGACTCGGGCAGCAGCTCTTCTGTGGGAAGATGCAGGGAGACCCTGATTGTACGGTGCCGACCGGGGGTCGTCTGAGCAGAAGCCTGGGAAGGATCGGAGGCCGGCGCAGACATTTGGGACAAAATTGTCGAACGTTGAACTTGGCAGGAAGCGGGCGGGAGGACACTGACTGGAACGGCCTCGAGAGGGTCCGCAGACGCATCCAGCTGGGATGGGGTCCGATCGGACGAAATCGCCTCGATCGTTAGAGCTTTACCGCGAGAATCGGCGGTGGTCCTTTCGGTCGGCTGGACCGCGGAAGTGGCCGAGCGGAGTGGTGTCTCCGTCTGGCGTCTCTTTTGTCGAAGAGGGTGCTATTCCTCCTAAGTGGAGCCCTCCTCTTGGATTGTTGGTCCCCCGCTAGGGGTGGCCCCTCTTGTCACATCCTGGGGAGAGGCCTGAGCGGCCGACTCCTTGTGAGTCCCGCTCTCCCCTTCATGTGAGCCGACCGGCTCAATACCAAGCACCTCCATCTCTTTGGCAGCCGCGGCCTCGAGCGCCGCCGCTTTCTTCTTCAAAATGCCGGCCATCACGGACTCCATCACAATGTCCGCTGCAAAGGAAAAAAGGAGAAAATCAGTTAGCAATCAAAACAAATGCACAAGTAAAATTCTTACCGAAGTCGTTCGGAAGTGGGGCCCTGATCGGACTCAGGCCAAAAATGTGCATGACCCCTTCGGGTAAGAATTTGTTGATGTCGAATTTCAGACCGGCTAGCATGTTGGCAACGTGAAGATACTCCGGTCGGATCTTGAACCTCTTCGACTCAAGGGAGATTGGCGGTCCGACCTGCCACTGGGTTCTGAAAGCGGCCCGCTCGGGGAGACGAAGATAGAAATAGAACTCTTTCCAATGTTTATTGGAAGAGGGCAGTTTATTGAAGAAAACTAAACCGGGCCGAGCCTGGAACATGTATGTGCCCAGCTCGGACTGTTTAGGGTAATAGAAATAGTAAAAGACCTCCGGTCGGAGGGGAATGTTGTGGATTTTGAACAAGACGACGACGCCGCATAAAAGGCGGAAAGTGTTAGGGACTAGGCTTCCGAGCGGAATGCCGAAAAAATTGCAAACTTCTACGATGAAGAGATGGATTGGAAAGCGCAGACCGGCTACGAACTGGTCGCGGAAAACACAGAAAGCTCCGCGCGGCGGCTTATGTGGCCGAGCGGAGGGCGAGGGTAGGATAATTTCAAAATCAGAGGGAATTTCGAAAGAGCCCATCAGAATATCGACGTCGCGCCGATCGAAGCGCGACTCCATGGTAGTATACCATGGGTCGAGGGCTTGATCTTGAGGCTGAGAAGAACTGGCCATTGTCCGAACGGCAGAGCAAGCGAAAGGCGAAAAAAAGGCCAACGACAGAGGGAAGAAGAGGAGGAACAAGACAGTGACCAGAGGACGAAAACACGACAAGAAACACAAGGCTAACAAAGAAAGAAAGAAAGAAGAACCTTACAGAGAAGAATGAAGATCAGAGAAGAACACTGAATCGCTGGAAAAAGGAGAATCGAAGCCGTCAGAGCACTGGAACGCCGAAGGAAGCTTCTGGGCACGCGGAAGCAGAAATGCGGCGAAGGAAGAAAGCGAAGGCTTTATAGGGTTGAGCCCGAGCGGCCTCCACCGTCGGATGCAGGTCGCGAGAACCGGAGCACGCATCGCACCGTCCATTTCAAACTGCCTCGATCCCGTCAGACACCACGCCACCGCTGTACAATGGCGTTAGCATCGCCACGTGGCATGCAGCTACTGGAGCGTATTTAATGAGCGTGTGCTCGACCTTAATGATGGAGATTGGTGCAAACTTCGAAGAGATCCGAGGAATGTTGGCGTTGACTGACGTTATAGCTACCCCTGTGGGGGCTGAGTGGAGGGTAGTTGCATATAAACGCCGCTCGGCGTGACTGATGGTCCAGTCAGTCGGACTAATCGCCTCCTTCGACTAGACTTAAAGGGAAGGCAAGTGATCCGGTGGTACGGATGCGGGACCCCCTTTGAGGGGAGTCAACGCCACGTGGAGGTCAAGGGTCAAACGGCCGACCGGAGAAGAGTAGGGTCAATCGGCCGAATGGGTCTATGCGGAATCAAAGAACCCGACGCGGACTCGGGTTTCCGACGCTCATGGGAACAAGGTCGTCGAGCCGAACGGGCAGCCCGCTCGACAGAGGCATAAAACAGCATGGCGGTGGAGAAGCAGTCTCAGCTGAGCATGCGACCGGGAGTCTTCCCGGTCGGACCGACAATGTACTCGCCGAGCGAGTGGGCGCTCGGCGCGGGTAAAAGAGGACAAGGGCAAGGGGACATTGGGAAACATCTTCTGACAACAGTCATGTTCAATGATCAAACCATACGCAAAATCTTACGACAGAAGGTTCTGTTGTCCCATCAGAGAGGTTCTCGGACTGTAGCAGTATGGTGTTAGACATGCTCCTCTGGTACGCCCACGCTAAGGTATGGGCACAGGACACGTATACGCCTCGTTAGGTGTGCCTGAGCCTCCCCACAGCTCTATATAAGAGCCCTCAGACTTCGGCGGAGGTACGCAATCATGCGATCTCATATCTTCATAGCTTCCTCTTGCCTGACTTGAGCGTCGGAGGGTCGTCGCCGGGAACCCCTTCCCGGCCCGACTTCCTTGCAGGTTCGCCGGAGATCCGTACGACCGGTCAGAGATCCACGTCATCAGATCGGAGAGCGCCACGTGCCTAGCGTCCATTGATTCAGCATTCGGACAGGATCATATATATTTCTCTCTCTATCTATATCGACGACGTTAGGTATTAGAGTAATGTAGAGAAAGTTATAAGAGATATGGGCTCACACAAAATATTAAACGCGTACAATTGAATTGAACGCATTCAATGTTTATTTTTTGATTTTTTTTAATTCCTATGGTCCACCCCAAACTTATTCTACAATATATATATTCTATTAAAAAAATTTAAAAAATCATTTAAATGGTGAGAAATAACAAATAGTAATCAACGGATAGTTTTTCGACGCAACATATATTAATTAATGCAACGGATCATTTTAATTTTTCAACTGTTATGTCAAATTTCAATGGATAGTTTTTTTAAAAAAATATAAAATTTCATCTATAAATACTCATTACCTTATTTCAATCTTTCAACACCTAAATCACTCTAAAATTCTTCACTTATTTTCCACTGAAATGAATGAAAATAATCGAGAATTTTTTAGAAATTTTGTGAATTACCAAAAATTTTATTATTATTTAAATTGTATAAATATAATTGAAATTGTAATAAAAATAAAGATGAATGGACAGTGAATCCCACAAATAATGAAGGATAATGTTAAAATAAATATGAGAGAATGAATATGTTAATATAATATATATGTGGCATGTGGACCCCAAACATTTTGATGAGATGGTGGGTATTATAACACCCATCAATGTGGATGCCCTTAGGGTACTGTTAAATTAATGACTATATTTTTTTTTAATGGAAGAAACAAAAAGAATTCTTTATAATTTTTTTTTAAATATAAATTCATTATATTAATCATCTCTTAGTACCGATCCTATAAATATAGAAAAATAAATATAGATACATAAATATTAGATACATAATATAATAAATCTTACATTGTTAATTTTAAAAATTTTTGACCATTATATTTGAGATTGAGCTGATATCTTTTTGGGAGAGGGGACCCATGAAAAGGAACGTCAAGATTTACTTGGATTTGGTCATTAACAGTGCCTTGGATTGAGGTCCTGATTTTTAAAAATAGAAATAATTATTAGGCCAAAAATAGAAAGAAAAAAAAATCCAAAGAATATTATGGCAGATGAATTTTATTTTTAAAAATAAAATCTTGTTGAGTCAGATTTCCATCTAAATAAAATAGAGTATGGATAATTTTAATTTTTATTTCATGATTATGCCTCAATTTCAGTTTTGTTTTTGGTAATTTTTCATTCATGAACTTTTTACCCTGGTTCAAATTTAATTAATAATAAAATGGATGGCTATGTGTATAGATGTAAAATTATTTTATTTTTATTTTAAAATGATTTCTTTATCTATAATTGTTTGATTTGTTTTAAAAAAAGTAATTTTAGATAAAAAAAAATATTATTATTTATTTCTTTTCATTTTATTATTTTAGAGAAAAAAATTCTTATTTTTATTTATTTTAATTTAGGATTATTTTCAACTATAAAAAAATTTACTGTTTAATCTTCAAATATTAATTTTTATTTTAATTAATATTTTTTTCTTCCAATCTTTCTTTTCAACTTATAAATTCTAAACCTTAAATCCTAAATTTAAATCACGACCGAAAAAAATGAACGAGCAAGGCTGACAAGTTCAAATAGGATCAAAAGAAAGCCTTATAAAATAAGATAACTCTTGTGAAAAAGTTTCTAAATTTACTCTCAGGTTTAAATTTTTAGTACCAACGATGAAGTTTTTGGCGGGTAAAAGTGATGGTATGTAGGTGGCTTGAAAGAGAGAGAAAATAAAAGAAAAAAAAAAAAAGAATGTGTAAACAACAAATGATTTGGAAGGTGAGGAAAAAGAATATTTCACATGAAATGTATTAAATTAAAGTTGTAACATTATTTATACATTAAGCATTATCCTAATAAAATTATAAAGAAAAACAATTTAAAAAAAAAGGAATCTCAAGAAAAAACTTAAAGATAGATTTACGATGAACCCAATAAAGTTAAAATAGTGGATCATAAATTTATATATTTATCCCTGAGTTTTTATTTGAATTTTTTTTCTCTAATAATACTCAATTATAAAATTATAGATGTATTTTTTTACTTTCCATTATTCATAGCTAAATGTAGATAGTTTCATGATCTAAACTCAATTACAATGTATTACAGGAGATTTTTCCTCTAATGAATACCAAGTCTGAGAATGTGGGTCTTCTGGACAACCACAAGTACTCCCTGATTTATTCTAATAGTCGGTGGAAAATTTTTATAGGACCAAATCAATCATCCCTAGGATTAATTTGTTTGAAAAATTTGATATCTAATGTCAACTAAAAAAATATAGATTTAGCATCTAGGCTACAGTGCGATGGTAAACAATGGGATGAGCTTCCTAGGCAACGAGAATTTAAATTCCACCCTGGGCATATTACACCTAAAGAGTTTGAATTACTTATGACGTTGAGCTATCTATTAGGATCTATCTATATTTCTTGATTTACTTTAATAGTAGATAAAAAACTTCTATCGAGCTAAATCAATAATTCTCAAGATTAGTTGGATCGTTAGATAAAAAAAAAGCTGAAGAAGTTAGAATTAGGGTCATAAATGAATGGTTACTAAACCTGTTTGATTAAATAAAATTCATATATATATATATATATATATATATAAACATTAGTAAATTTGAATTGTTAAGTATTCATGAAGAATTTATGGATATATTTTTAAATTTTATTTATAATTTTTTATTTTTATTTAAATATATGGATACATGTAATTTATAAATTTTTATAATCTTAAAGTATTTATCATATATTGAAAATAATAAAAAAATAATATAAGTTTTTATATATTAGATAAATATTTACGGATAATAACATCGTTAGTTGAGTTAAAAATTCAACTTTGACTCAAGTTCGATGGTATATTTATTAAATAAGTTTGAAGACAGTTGAATTTGATTCAACTCAACTCGTTTATTGATATATATATAGTTATAATATATATTCGATTTTATATAATTTTTTTTTGATAAATTACAGTCAAATTTAAATTAAAATTGCCTTCATAGGTTAGAAGAAGCTAATTTCCAAGTCTATGAGTATCAAGACAATCTAAAAACCCTGAAGATGATTAGCACATGATGTTGAACTATTGAAACCCTAATTCACTCAGTGATGTTGTATCCTTGCCGTGGAGGCAGTCATACGAAGGTCCTCTCAACCGTTGAGTATTTTTTACCGATCATTGTTGGCACTCAACCATTGAGTCTAGATTTTTGATGTCCTTCAATTTGCCTCGGGTGGCAATGTTGATAAGAAATGACACCGAGTTAGATTGGATTTTATATCCTCCATTCTCATCCTCATTTATTTTATCCATCCTCACCTTCATTCTTATTCTTGTCGAGTTCTCAACTTTCACCTTCGTTCTTATCCGCTATATATATATATATATATATATATATATATATTATAGATATTTGGATCGGATTTGAATAGGATTTTAATAGACTCACTTCCCTATTTAAATTTTCATACTGATTATTTAATTATTTAATAAAAAAAATCCCCATACCTTTCTCCCATTCAAGTTAAATATCGAATCTTTTTAAAGGAAATTATCATGTCTAATATTAACCGGGAAGAGAATCATTTTGAGGGTCAACAAAAGTGTTTTATATATTCGCCGTCACCCCCCAACATTCAATGTGCTTTGTCGAGGATCACATTACGTTGAGCTCTTCCTCGCGATTAAGGTTACTCGTAGATATTGATATTTGATAAAGAAAAAAAATCTCAATGTGTACTGGCCATTGGTGCATCAAGTGTAAAGGTTTAGTCGTGCAGATTGGATTTAGTGATTGAACTTACAAGTAGCCCAAATTGAAGAGGATAAGATTGAGGGTAGGTAGCTTCGATCAATGCACTAAAGGGCAAGTTAGTGTTTTCTGTTAGTATTAGTCCTAGTATTAATTATGAGATGATTGTAAATGACTCATTTTGTATCATATATCATTATTAATAAAAGGTAAAGTTGATTATTATATTTATTTCAGTTCAGTGTCAATTGAATAAGTATAATAATATTCTTGGGTAGTAGGTCCTTATCTACAGTATATCAATTGGTTGAATTGATAGTGAGATATTATAGAGAACACTACTCTTAACTGTTCCTAGTCGAGCATTAATATACAAGGACAATATTAATGTGTTGAGACTAGTATGTAGATCAACGGATGACTTGATCTCACAAGTCATGGATATGAGATATCAGGTTGACACATGAGTATATATTAGAGAATATATACTGAATGACCCGCCATGAGAATGTTTCATAGATCGTTATATGAGTGTCATAAACATTCTCATGTGACTATTGGTATGAATAGTCCTTAGACCTGAAGTCACTACGGTTTCCTACATAAGGAATTGTGTACTTTGGTATCGGCAAACGTCACCTGTAACAAGGTGGACAATAAAGTCGATCACTGGGTATGCAATGAATTATGCGGAGGGATGTGAGTGATGTAGATGGGATATATCCCTTCTATATGACGGAAGCAATATTTGTGGGACCCTTTATTAGTAGGACATAAAGAAAGCATAGTCATATTCAAATGAATCAATATGAGATATTGAGCTTATTTAATTGAGTGTGTCTACTTAGATATCAAGAAACACAAAGGTTAATAAGAGGATGACACGGTCTATGCCTCATTGATCAATCTAGATATCAAGGATAGAGGGACCAAATCATACAAGATAATAGTCACGGACAGGTTAGGTCGGATCTTGACCTTCTCGTCACTTGGGTAGCAATGATACCTTGCTAGATGTCACTCATTACTTATGTATTTAAATATTGATTTGGGTACATTGCCAACGTTACGAGAACCTATTGGGTCACACACAAAGAACAAGTAGATTTGGAGATGGATTCATATGATGAATCATTGGATTAAGTATAATCCGAAATTGGACTTATTGAGTTGGACTCAATTGGATCTAATTGTTGGATTAAGTCCAATTCAAACTAGACTCAAAGAGTCAATTCAAATTAATGAAATGTGATTCATTGAATTTGAATTGTATGAGATTAATTGAGTAAGACTCGATTGAATTAGACTTGAGTTAGAATCAAGTGAATTAGACTTGAGTTAGACTCAAGTGAGGAAACTTAAGTTAGACTCAAGTGAGGATTAATGAGACATTCATTGAATTTTGAAATTCAATGATACATTTGATTCAATTTTTGAAATTGAAATGAGGAGTTATTTGAAATGAGGAGTTACAAGTGTATGGTCCTTAATGGAGTGTAAATGCTCATTAAGGCTATTAATGCTAATTAAGTATTTTCATTGGATGAAAATACTAGAGTGTTTTTCTCTTCATTTTTGGCTTAATTCTCTTCATTCTCATTGCTCCTCTCCTCTTGGCCGAAATCCACTCCATAGGTTTCTAGCACAACCTTTCTCTATCTTGTGAGTTTGTGAGACAAACGAATGCTTATTCGTGTAGATACCGTAGAGGCACGAACGCGAGATCGTGCTGTGATCCGAGCTATCGGGAGTCCGTGAGCACGCTATAAAGGTTTAATAATCTCTCATGTTAGAAAACTTAGTATATGTAGGAATTTCTCTTTCCCTTCGCATGGATCTTCTGGAGGAAATATATCTTTTCCGCTGTGCGTTTGCGTGTTTAGCAACATATTTCCTTACATTCTCAAGGGTAGGTAACCTCTATTAAGAGTAATAAAGCAGGGGGCCTAGTCGGTTCCGGTCCATAAAAACTACTAAATTGGTGGTTAACCACCGGTTAGGCCGATCGGTTAACCACTAGTTTAGTCCACCAGTTTAAGTTTTTTTTTCTTTTCGTAAACGTTGGAATTATCGGTTAACTGGCAGATTATGACCGTTGGTAGCCATTAGGGGAGGGGGTTGTTTTTTTTGTTTGTTTTTCGACGGTTGAGATCATTTGATTATTTTTTTATCAATGACTATGATTTAATGTCAGTTATTCTCTAAACTATATAAATAGAGAATTCATTTAATATTTTTACACTCATCTTCTCTACTCTCATTCTCAATTCCGCAATCTCAACATGCTTTCGATTCCAATTCTATACGCTTCTACGCCCGAGTTCCAACTACAATGGAAGAAGGTCAAGGAAATTCATCATCTCGATCTTGGAAGGGTAAGGAATTAGTGAATCTGAATGTGGAACTCAATATTCAATCCACCGATAATGAGATCAAACAACTTCCGACACCCACAACATAAGAAAGTACTTATACAATTACTTCTAAGGATCAGTAAGCTCCTCCTTTAAAATCTTCTATTTTTACTAAATATTTTGTGAAAATCACTCTTCCGCCGGGATAATTGCATGCAAAAATGTAAACACTGCAATTAATGTCATACCGCTAGTCTACGATTGTCGCCAAGTAATAAAAATATTGATCCATAGATACTGATGATTAAGCACTAGTTGATTTCAGACAGTTAATTATCTAGATGATCAAAAGTTAGGTGAAGTCTTGAGAATTGATGTTGAGAGAGAGAGAGAGAGATAAGAGAGCAAGAGAGAGGGATTGAAGAGAGAGAGAGAGAGAGGAAAAGGTTAGGAAGAGAGAGTCATTGGGAGAATGATTATAAGATTTCGGTTTCACTATAATGATAGTTAATATCCCTATGTATTGTTCATCTTTTTATCTCCTCGCTTTCATTCTTGTAGCGTCATTTAACTGCCCCTAGGGATATGGTGTAGCGGTAGGACATCTAGATTGTCACCAAGGTACCTACGGTTCGATCCCCAGCTATGACGAATTTGTTGAAATTTTCTCTTTAAATGGGGTGTGCAACCAAAGGATGTTGGACTTCTTGGCCGCTCACCATGAGCGCTTCTCGATTTACCCTGGAGGACAGGGAAAAAATTTCGTGGGATCGGACCGGTCCGGTCATCCCCAGGGCTAGTCAATGAGGCTAACTAGGTTTATCATTTTTTTTGTAGGGTCTTCTAACTAAAGTCCGGCATAACCCTGCAAAGATCGTCCCAAGAAATTTTTCCAAGTTCTAACATCATTAAGTAAAGAAGCAACTCTAAAAAGTCCGATTAAAGGAATACCCTAGGGCCCCCAGTCATACAATCGCTAGAGTTATTTAATTTATTTTCTAACGGTACACTAATGCAATTAACCTAGAAAGTCCAGTTAAAGTGTTACCCCCCCCCCCCCTCGGGTCATATAATCTTTAGATTACATAAGTCACTTCCTAACATTAATTTGGGAAAATCCTTCATACTCTAATTAGCTTCCCTTGTAGGGAATTGCTCTCCCTTTTAAGAAAATGCCTTAGAAAGTAAAGATACCATCTGTCACAGAGTTCCTAGTTACATAATCCAAAGCACATCCTCTACACGGTGAACAAAACTCTACATCTAAATATATTGACCTTACACACATTTCATCAAAAACATATAAGGCATAACATACAAGAATAAATCATAGAACATATCATTGAATAAGAAAATATACAAATGTGTAGTTCATAGATCAACATCACATCATAAGTACTCCATACATCCTAAGAATAGGATAATCTGCTCCATTATAAGAGAATACAACCAAAGGAAAAAGAAAGTATCAAATTACAATTCAATATGTGAAAATAGAGAAGAGAGTGCTTATCCTTGAAGTCCAATGTCTTTAGAGGCGTTCCCTTGCTTTGGAAGTGGACGGATGGTGCAGATTGGCGAAGATGGAGGCTCTAAAGTTTCCCCTAGAAGGGAAATTTCTTCCTAAAGGAAGGGGACGGAGCCTCAAACCAAGGATCCCTCAATAAAGGGAGAAGGCCCCCTTTTATAGCAGGGGGTGTGACCCCCTACCCTGCATGCACACGGTTGTGCCCCTTGGTACGGTCGTGGTGTGTGCGTCATGGCCCAAGGTGGCACGGTCGTACCTTATGGCATGGTCGGACTGGCAGACAGTGAAAGGGGACGACAGGGTTGGGCCGTGTCACTTTCTGTGAGTGGGAGGCACAACCTTGCCATGCCACTCTTTGGAACAAGGGCACGGTCATGCCTAGTAGGCACGACCCTGCCGTGTCTGTCTCTACAAGGAGGGCATAGTCTGCTAGTGTGTAACTCTAGGGGGAGGCACACAGCTGTGCCAGGGGGCATGACCCTAATTGTTGATCTTCCAAAGTTGCTTTAATGCGTCTTTCCACTCGATTTTCGCTCCAAATTACGTCCTGTCAATTAAAACAAGAAAAGAATAAATCTCCGAATAAAAGGAGTTGAAGTACATAATAATATAATGAGGTGCAATTAACATAGATTATACTAATGAAATACAAGTAGGCGTGTGTCAAACAATGCCTAATATATATATATAATCTATGCACATCTGTAATGCTTCCTATAAATTTCAAGCCACCAGTAGCTATAGATTAATGAAAGGATATGTAGAAATAAAGCACCCAACGAAATATGAAATCAACTATTCTCAAGTCCAATTATCTAGATTTTCTACTAGCAGAACTTATTTTGGTTAATTTTTATATTTCGATAATAAATTAAGAGAATCATTAGTTAGATTTGTTCTATATAACATCTTTCATTTAGTTTTGGATCTAAATGCTATTTTGAAGATTTTTATAAAGAATCTTTTAATTCATTTGTTAATCGTGTTCCTAAACTACACTTACAAAAATAATTAAAAAATTAGTCAAATAAGGGGAAAAAATTAATTGAAGAATTTAATAAATTAAATAATAAAGTTTCTTTATATTCTGATTGATCCTGTCCGAAAGCGTGAAGCTGAAAAGCTGGGGAGGTGGCGGCTCCACTGACACGCTGTGGACCTTGCATCGTTGTGCAAAACAATTAACGTCAGTACCGAGCCAGGGAAGAGGTCCTCGATGTTGGTCCTCCGACGCTCAAATCAGTCACCGGAATATGAAGAGGAGCGGAGCAACGTACAGTAGAACTATGCACAAATAGTAGACAACACATACCTTCACCGATGATGGACCCTCCTTTATATAGAGTCTTGGTTGGCGACGTGTGCACTTCTCAAGGTATGGGCACACTCTCTAATGTGTTCCACAAAAGGGCCTGTCAAAAAAATACATCTGACACCATACCTTAACAGAGCATGCATATCCCTGACAAGACAATAAAAGCTTCCGCTGTATGATCCGTCTGTCAACGATGCCTCGTGTCAACGACACTACCTCCCATAGAGCAGTCAAACGAGGCAACCTGTGGTGGGGCGGGTCGGCCCGTAGCGAGCCAACCATTTGGCGGGGCGGGGCGGGCTGATCCGTCAACATGGCGGGTTGGAAAATTTCCAACTCAATCCAATCCAAGGCGAGCTGCGGGTTTGGCGGGCCAACCCGCGGGCCCATCAAAATCTTTTAAAAAAATTAAAAAATATTTCATATCTTTGATATTTTACTTCGGAAAGGGTTCATCAATTAAATATATCCACAAATATATATTTTAAATATAAATGGACACAAATAAATATTTATGTTAGATGAAAAGTACTATTTTTATTTCAAAATTATAACAAAGAAAGATAATAAAATGACATAAAACTTAGTTTACATGTGTTTCTCAACCCGTGGGACAATCCAAGCCCGTCGCGGGTTGACCCGTGCGGGTCGCGGGCCTAGACGGGTCGACCCACGGTGGGCTTGGGTTGATAAAGTTCCAATCCAACCTGCTTAAATTGTTTGACGGGGCGGGCCAACCCGACGGGCCCAACCTAAATTGACGACTCTAACCTCCCAAAAGGATGTCGAGAGATACTACAGTGGTCCCATTATTGGGCTGAGTGGGGTAGTAGCTCGGCCGAGATTCCGTTCCATCCATGGATAGGTCCCACTGCTTGGCCGAGAGGAGTAGCCACTCGGTCGGGACCCCTTCGCTATATCGACCTCGGTGGATCTTCTATGCGATGGCTTTATAGCACCCGCCTTCCTCCGTTCGGGTGAGCTACCCAATCTCCCTCGACATCCTGCTGCTCCATATCGAGCATCGACTATCTTACGTATCATCCCGAGCTAGACTAGAGGTCTGCTCGAACCTGTCTCCCGCCAGTCGGGGTCTGACTGTCCGACCGGCCATTGTCATTATCCTCCGTTCGGCCCTCTGGCACCCGGACGTTGACCACCTTGACTTTGACCTCCACCCTGTCAATTAATCTCGTGCCAGGTAAGCCTTCCTCCATCGCCGCATCATAAGTCTCCTCCTCAATCTAGTCGAAGGAGGTTGTAAATCCAACTAACTGGACCAGTAGAGTCTTCGATGACTCCCACGCCTTTGTCGTGATCACATTGTCAGTCTAGGTATATAACTACCGCTCGGCCCAAGCCTTTCGAAGCAAACTGTATCTCGGTCGTTCGGCTATGTGATAATTGCTTATGCGTGCCGCTCGGGCAATGAGCAGCAACACTTGGTGAAAAAATTTCCTTTCTTTTTCTTACACTCCTTGGCCGAGCGCCCTTACGTCATTCGAATTTCTCGAAGACCGTACAAATCTCTAATCATTATGGCTAAGCAGGTGACCATACCTTTTAATTAAACTTTATTAATGTCATCCGATGATTGAGCGTCACGTGTCCTTCTTTCTGTCGCCGCACATTTGACGTGACAGACAGATATCCGCTGGCGATGCGTCAGGCGCCTTTTCAAATTCAACGGTTGGATCTTCTCCTAGTTTTTCACAACCTTGGATCGGACGGCTCAGGTCAATCAACCGTGAGGTTTATAAACCTCGCATGCATTGTCGTCTTCCTCACTTTGCGTGACTTCGTCTTTGAGCTTCCCGGCGACGTTTCGCATCTTCTGCCTCTTCGGCGATCCTTCCTGTAAGCCTCCTCATCTTTTCATTCAAATCTCTTCATTGTTCTTCGTCGTCCTCCTTGTTTTCGATGGCAAGCTCTTCCTAGCCCCCACCTCTGTCCCTAGACTTTGGCACACTTCCACCGAGTCCAGGTTCGACAAGGATGATGAGGAAAGTTTGAAATTTGCTTACGAATTTCCATTTGGATATCAAATTGCTCTTCCTTCTTCTACTTTCGACCGACCGCATGAACTACGTCGGATTTTTTATGCTTCTTTAGGGACCAATTCACCGCTGGTCTACAGTTCCCGGTCCACCCTTTTTTCCATAGTTTGTAAATATTTCCACATTTCTCTCCATCAATTAGTGTCAAACTTCTTTCGGCTGCTGTGTAGGGTCGTCATCCTGTTCCGCCTGCACGACATTCCTTAGACTCCTCGACTCTTTCATTATTTTTATTATCTGAAATTGTCTGAACTGGGGACTTTTCTCTTCCAAGCCCGAGTGGCTTAGTCTTCTTTGATAAGATATCATCCTTCAATAAGAATTAGAGAGATTACTTTTTCTTCGTATGTTTTTCGGAGTTGCCAGATTTCCTGACCAACTGGCAGCTAAAAGTGTCGAACCCTCAGGAGCTTAAGAAGTACAAAAGCTGATCGGACTATCTCCATGCAGCCTTCAGCTTGGCCGATCAGAAGTACCATATCCATAAGTTGCTGCTGGAGGACGTCCGCTATGTGTTCGGCTTGAGCCTGATTTTTACGAAACTCCCGTCCATCCTAGGTATGCTCTTTCTTCTCCCAACCTTTGAATCTAACTGATTTTTCCTCCATTTATGCAGCTCGAATCATGTTGCGAGCACGTCTGGCCGGCAAGTGCAAGCTCGTAGATGCAGAGATTAACGCTGCGGTCATGGCCAAGCTAGAGTCGCGGCTTGCAGCCGGTCGGCTCCCATGAGGATTCGCTCAGCGAAGAGGAGGGAACACAAGCGCTGGGGAGCGGAGTTGGGAGAAGTCAGACAGCCACGAGCGATGCAGCGGCTGCAACAACGGACCTTCCACCCGAACGATCGTCGATGGCTCCGATCGCGGTTGCTTCAGAGTCAGCCACTTCCGACAAACCCCTGCAGCAATGCAAGAGGCGTCGCACGGAAGGTTCATCTCGATCTACGACTTCTACCCTACAGACCCTGACACCGGTCATCTTCGACCCTCCTTTGAGTGGGGTGAGACCTTGCTTCCGCCTCTCAAGTAGGGAGTCATAGAACTCCCTGTGGCAATATCATCCGACCGAACGCCTTCGCTGTCCACACTGCCTCAAGAGATTATTTGCATGCAACCGGTAGCCTTCATGCCACCACCTTTGCCGACGGCCCAGGTGTCTCGCATCCGACTAGTTCCAACGTCCCGGTCTTTAGACCGAGCAACTTTAGACCCCTATGGCGCGAGTAGCCAGAGGCAAATAACGACAATCATTCATTTGCCGACAGATGAGTACTGCAGTGTGGACGACCCAACGTTCCTCACCTCCGAGCACCAAATAAGAATCCAATGGCCGCTCTCACAGATATGGGCTGATGCTCGAGCCCGTGCGGCGGTTATTGCTCCAGGGGAACTCGCCAACAGTCACACTCAGATGTCCACTGGGATATGTATGCTATACCTTTCTTTTCTTTTTTACACTCGTTTGGCTTATACAATTTTACTATCATTGCAATACTGGGTAGAGAGTCTGACTATGTACCACGGGCTCGCATATCTGGAACATGAAGTCTAGTAGCTACGCTCCCCGAGTGGCCAGGAGGCGACTTCTCAAGCGTGCATGGAGTAGATGAGCGCCAAAATGGCCCAACTAAAGACCGATCTGAAGAAGAGCTCCGAGCTGCTGGAGGCAGAGAGGGGCAAAAGCGCCAAGCAGGCTACTCAATTGGCTCAGCTTAATAAACAGGCCACCTCCTTCGAAGCGAAGATCCACTCAGCCAAACTAGGAAGCTCCGAGCTATCGAAGACTTGGAAATCAAAAATAAAGAGTTTCGGATGTTGTCTCAGAACCTGAAGGAGGCGAAGGTCGCGCTAAATGCTGAGCAGGAGGGTAGGTCGTCCGATCGGTCTGAAGCGAAGGCCCAGCTCGATGCCAAAGATGCGGAGCTGGCCACTCTGAAGGTGGATTTAGAGGTGTCTTGATCAGCACTAGAAATTTATCAAAGCGCGGAATCCAGCCAATTCGAGGTGCAAAAAAGACTTACCTCCGCTCGGAAGCCTTTAATGACCAGGTCACCGATCGAGCGCTCCGTCTTTTCAACCTGGTCATCGACGAGACGCTCGACCAACTCAAGGTCGACGGCTATATCCCAACCAGCCTAATGAGCTAGGTCATCAGCCGAGATAAGATGACTGAGTCACTGCCCGACAATGTACTCGACTACCTCAAGTGAGTCTGCTCCTACGTATCTTATCCCCTTTTTGTACTACTTCTCTGCCCTTGTAAAAACTATGCAAGTGTTAATAAATGGTTGCCCGTTCGGCGAACCTTTTTATTTGATGTCACTCCTTCGTGCTTCCTAGCTCAGCGCTTCCTTGTTTTATTTTTCGTTGTTTGTCCCTGCGTTGCCGCTCAGGATCGAGTAGGACTACAAACCGCTTACCATTTTGTGAAAAACGTCCAAGTGTGGCTCTGTGGTCCACCAGCTGACGTCGTACTACTCGCTTCGATAAGTCATTTTTCGTTGGTCTCAGGTTTATAGCCATCACTCGATTATAGAAGATGCGGACTTAAACTTAAGGTCGTTGCTCGACCGTTGACATGTATAGACGAGGGTTTAAGGTTGCCACTCGACCATTGATGATGATAAGGGTTTAAGGTCACCGCTCGACTGCTAATGTAAACAAGGGTTTAAGGTCGCCGCGAGACCTCTGATGTTGACAAGAGTTTAAGATCGTCGCTTAACCACTAATGACGATAGGAGTTTAAGGTCACCGTTCGACTGCTGATGACGGCAAGGGTTTAAGGTCGCCGCTCAACCGCTGATGACGATAGGGGTTTAAGGTCATCTCTCGACCGCTGATGACGACAGGGGTTTAATGTCACCTCTCGACCGTTGATGAAAACTAGGGTTTAACGTCGTCGCTCAATGGTCGTTGAAGACTAGGGTTTAAGGTCGCCGCTCGACCGCCAATGAAGACAAGGGTTTAAGGTCGTCGCTCGACTGCTGATGACAATAGGGGTTTATGGTCGCCGCTCGATCACTAATGACTACAGGAGTTTAAAGTCACCGCTTGACCGTCGGTGAGGACTAGGGTTTAACGTCGTCGCTCGATGTTCATTGAAGACTAGAGTTTAAGGTCGTCGCTCGATCGTCGGTGAAGAAAAGGGTTTAACATCGTCACTTGACGATTGCAATGCGTAGACAAGGGTTTATAGTCGCCACCCAACTTTTAACTTGGTCGATCGGCTCAAGAGTTTGGAACACTTGAGATTTATTCATATTTTTCCTACATCCAAAAGACATACATGCACTTATACAGGTACATCTATATTTACTCACACACCTCCTTGCTGCAGACAACGATGTGGATCTCGAGTCACCGGGTATGCGCCTTGCTTGTTTGGAATCACCATCAGTCGGCCCACTGGTGATTATCCTATTTCTCCTCGAACGGATTTGTTCCTGTTCTCCTCCTCTCGAACTGAAGGTTTGCTCCATTCAGTAGAGGCTCGGGCAGGACCCTAATCATCCCTTCTCTGAGATTGATGATGACGTGGCTTGGTCGTCGTCCTTTCTTCCTCCCTTCGCCAGGCTGATCGGCGCTTGTGTCGCCGATCAAGAGATGGTGGTCGACGGCGATGTTCTCCCTGGGGTGGTCGATTATCTACCGGCGTCAGGTCGTAGCAATCCCGAGTGTTGTGTGTTGGTGACTAATGGATAAAGCAAAACATTGGCATCCACACCTTGCCTTTTGTAGCCTTTGGACGATCGACTGCCACATGTTGCACGACATGCATTTTGGGCTTGTGGTCTGGCTATGATCCCCCCAATCAAGGGCCCTTGGGTGGCTAATGGTTGCTCAACGGTTGCCTCTCAGGCACTACTGCAGCTTCAATCGGCACCTCCCTTCTTCTTGCCACTTGGGCTTCCTCCAGGTTTATGTATTCTGTTGCCTTCCTTTGCAAGTGGTCGAAGTCCCTCGACGGCTTCCAAATGAGCATCAGAAGAACTCCCCTTCGGTGAACCCCTGGGTGAAGGTGTTCATCAATACATTTGAGGAGTCCGCTGGGATGTCCATGACTACCTAATTTAAGTGTTGGATGTAGGCCCTCAGTGTCTCTCCTTACTTCAATGAAAACAAGTTTACACTGGTCTTCTGGTGGTGACGGCCGCTAGCGAAATGGTGTAGAAATGTCACTCGAAAGTCCTTGAAGTGATGGATTGAGCCAATCGACAATCTCTTGAAACACCATTGTGCTGACCCAGAGAAAGTGGTGAGGAAGACCAGACACTTCACTCCGTCGATGTACTGGTGGAGTGTGGTCGCATGGTTTAACTTGGCCAAGTGGTCGTCCGAATCGATGGTTCCGTTGTATTCCCCGGTCGTCAGTGGAGTGTAGTGCTTTGGTAGAGGGTCATTCAGAATCCCCTTCGAAAATTGTTGACTGATCTGCTTGAGAAAATCATCCTCCCTCGGTGCCTTCCCTTTCCTTGCATCTCGAACGGGTGCATCGTCTGAGGAAGACCCACGTTCCTTGTCCGCTTGGCCCTGTTCCTCCGATGGGGTCCTGAACAACACTCGGTGGAAGGGGATAGGCGCATAGGGCGCTTCCCCAAATGTGTCAGCTGGCTTCTTGCTATTACCTCGAGCGGATACTCGGTCCGCTCGATCACCATATTCAGCTGGTTGATTGGCGGCTGATGCTGTGGGCTCCTGTAGTTGGTGTTCGGCCAGCGCCTGTTGTTGTTGCTACTCCACTATCTTCGCCACTTGAGCTTGTATTAGCATGATAAGCTCTTCTTGCGTCAGCGTCACCGTTGTGAATCGTCCAGCTTCTTCCATCTTCTAGTTCGAATGCAGGTTACGTTCCCACAGACGGCGCCAAAATGATCTTGTCCGAAAGCATGAAGCTGGAAAGTTGGGGAGGTGGCGGCTCCACTGACCGGTTGTGGACCTCACTCCGCTTTGCAAAATAATTAATGTCAGTACCAAGCCTGGGAAGGGGGTCCCCGACTTTGGCCCTCCGACGCTCAAGTCAGTCACTAGACTATGAAGAGAAGCGGAGCAATAGTAGAACTATGCGCAAATAGTAGACAACGCGTACCTCCACCGGTGATGGACCCCCTTTATATGGAACCCTAGTGGGTGACATGTGCGCTTTTCGAGGCATGGGCACGCTCTCCAATGTATTCCATGAAAGAGTCTGTCAAAAAGTACCTCTGACACCATACCTTAACAGGGCATGCATATCCCTAATAAGACAGTAGAAGCTTCCGTCGTACGATCCGTCTATCGACTATGTCTCATGTCAGCAGCATTATCTCCCAAAAGGATGTCGAGAGATACTACAGTGGTCCCATTACTAGGCCGAGCGAGGTAGCCGCTCGGCCGGGATTCCGTTCCATCCATGGTCAGGTCCCGCTGCTTGGTTGAGCGGGGTTGCCGCTCGGTCGGGACCCCTCCGCTCTGTCGACCTCAGTGACTCTTCTATGCAATGGCTTTGTAGCACCCACCTTCCTTCGTTTGGACGAGCTACCCAGTCTCCCTCGACGTCTTGATGTTTCGTATCGAGCGTCGACTATCTTACATATCATCGCAAACTAGCGATCTGCTCGGACCTGTCTCCCATTGGACTAGGCTTGACTGCCCGATCGGCCATTGCCATTATCCTCCTTTCGGCCCTCTGGCACTCGGGCATTGACCATCTTGACTTTGACCTCCATCCTGGAAATTGACTCCGTGCCAGGTAGGCCTCCCTCTATCGCCGCATCACTGATATTTGGAGTGTTCATTGGCAAACACATTCATATATGGGTGTAACTTGCTATTGGATCAATAACTCCTGAAATATCCAAAAAAAAATTTATTAGCTTATAAAGTTTTTAATGAATGGCATAGTACTCAACATCTCACAATTATTATATTTAATTTTAGAAGAATATGGATTAACTCATAAAATATTTTCAATATCTTTTGATAATGCTAGTTCTAATATCACTAGTATTGATAAACTAAAATTTATATGTCAGCGTATTATTGGTAGTTTATTTTTTCATATTCATTGCGTTTGTTATGTTTTTAATTTATGTGTGATTAAAAATTTTATAAAATCATATTAACCCAATTAGAACTATTAACTCCTATTTATGGTCGCATCTATAATAAAACAATTGAATAAATTTTGTAAAAATAATGAAATAAGACCTAATAAATTTTTACGTGATGTACTTACGTTAAAATTCAATATATCAATTGTTACAATATTCATTTCAATATAGATAATTATTATATTTATTTTTCACATAAAATATTAATAATACTAATATATTTATTTTCACAATAATAAAATATTTTTAGTAGTATTTGTTAAATTATAAAAGTATTTAGTTATGCAACAGAACAACCTACTTCTCATTTCTTTTAGTAAATTTTTATATTATAGTATTAGTTTTAAGTGGAAATAGTAAAATGTATTTTTATCTTATTGTGTGTATTAGCAATGAAAAGGGATTTTTTTTTCATATCCTAAAATTTGTTTATTTGTATTTACGTTACATCCTAGATATAAATTAAAAGTTTTATAATAAATGTTAGATTTATATCATGACATTTTAATTTTATTTTAAAAAAATTCTCCTAAACCTCGTAATATTGCATATAATATTAGAAATTATTTATATGATATTTATAAAGAATAAAGTATAAATTATGGAATATAAACTAATATTGATGTAACACCAAAAAATTAGAAGTAATTTAAAATTTATAAAAGTGCAAATTTTATTGAAAGAAAAACGTTTACGAGAATCCTCAAGTTCAAACTTGAGAATAAATATTTTACAATTTATTTTGATTTTAATGAAACAGATAATGAAACGGATATCCTAACGTGATAGTCGCAGAATGTTTTAAGTTTTCTCGTTCTCTCTATGATTGTCAAAGAAATTTTAACTTACCTAATGTCAACAGTTGTTGTGGAATAGACGTTCAATATCGACGATAATATATTAGATAAATGACGACCAATTTTATCTCCTAACTTATTAGAAACCTAAGCATTATTCAATGATTACACCATAGGAGAAAAAAAAAAATCTAAGAAAGCTAACTCTCAGATGAAAGATTTGAAAATTTTGATACTGAAAACACAAATACTAAAAAATAAAAGTAAACAATAACCTCACTTCATAAAGTTTTTAGAGAGGCAAGAGAATTATATAGCTTTGATTCCCTTATATTTTAAAGAGATATATTTTCAACTTATATATGTGCACGCTTTTTTTTTTTAAATGAATTGATAATTTAAATTTTTTTAATATAATAATTTTAAATTACAATGAACCATATCCCAACTGTAAATCGACAATTCTGAACGGTAGAGTAACTGTATTAAGTTCATTTTAGTTCGAAATGTAGCAGACGCATGTCAGTAGTCGCAATGAATGCTGCACCGCTCCAACTCCAACAGCTCAAGTTTCTACCACTCTGTTCTTTCTTTTGCCCCAACTTTTCAGTTTTACTTCTTACTAGTTTTTATATTTTTTATAAATTTATGCTGCTTTAGTTTAGTGTGGTGAACTTGTGATTCTTCATGATTGATCACGGTGATAAACTTTGAGAAAAAATTATTTTGCTCCACCTAATTTATTTATTTAAAATATATTTATGATGACAGTTATATGTCCTGCATCAGATTGGCTATAAATAACTTTATAAATTAATCTAAAATGAAAAGTATGCGATTGTAGGCTCCCTTTAACTCGGCCCCTGCCTGCAATTAGATTAATTGATTAACTCACTCCACTAATGGGGGAGATGAAGCCTGCTTTGATTTGATTTGGTAGGAGGAGACTGAAGTGGATGGAATTGATGGATAAGCCTGGCAATAAATTAGAAGAAATATTAGGTTCAGTATTCCTAACTTCCAGTCTGCTGCGGCAATAAATTAGAAGTAATAGTAGGTTTTGTTTTGTTGGATTGTGAAGCATTGGTCCGCGGAGCCATGTAAGCTTCTGTCAAGGTGTTTGACCTATTTAACTTCTCCATTGTTCTTATTATAACAGAAATCTGGATGGACTGACTGATTGTGTTTTTTTTTTGTTTTCTTCCTTTTATCTAACCTTCCAAGCTTTTCAATCGATGGACGTCGGGTAGATCAAAGTCAGCTTACTTGAGAACGATTTCCTGAAACTTTCTTTTTTGCAATTGAGGAATCAGAGTCAAAGAAATGGTGGCAATTATTTCATGAATTACAGCGGAGACAGAGACATGCACCAACAAGTTGTCGAAGGAGAAGGTCAAAGTCTTCTACCTCAATTCACTGCGCGTGGTTTGGCAATTGGCTAACATACAAAGCCATGCATTTGGCGACGAGCGACTAGGGAGATCATGAACATGGCTCAGGCAGCTCCAATGCGAGATTTTTCAAGGTGTTTGTTAGATAACTAAATTGAATAAAAAAATTTAATCATCGTGCGTGTGAGGATTTTTTTAATTTAAGAGTTGTAATTAAATTTCAAACCTGTTTTAGTGAGACCGTTCGAAATAAAGATGTATGATTTGGTAATGTATGATGATGCTGTGATGAGAGGTCCATCTTGTAGGGGATGGTTATCACGGTGGAATCAAAGTCAAAGCGGTCAATGCTCAGATATCATCGGTCGGTCGATGGATCAGATCAACGCTCATATATCATCGGCCGATCGGGAGATCATGCCTCACCCGGAGGAGAAGGTTCCGGTCTGATCCCGCCTTGAACACGAGGAGATGTCAAATGACCGACACTCAATGGAATATTAGACGTCGGATGGAGGAGGAGACGATATGCAGAAACTAGGCAGAGCAGCTACCTTGCTCGCTCAGGCAGCAGAACTCAACATTGACAGAGCGAAACTTTGGCCAAGCAGACGTGACACAAGCACACGGGAGTTCCGGCCGAGCGAACGTGATACATGCAACGAAGTCCCGGTCGAGCGAGTGGTACACAGGAACAGCGAAATCCCAGCCGAGTGGCTATCCTTCTCGGCCTAGCAACTACCTCGCTGTGTTATCCCTCGATATCCTTTTGGGAGTTAGTGCCGCTGAGGTCAACCAGAAGATCGTACGACGGAAATTTCCACTGTCACATCATAGATATGCTCGGTCTATTAAAATATTGTGTCAGAGACACTTTACTAACAAGTCTTTTTAGAAAAAATTTTGATAAACGTACTCGCCTTGGGGAGCGTGCATGTACGTTACAAGAGCTCTATATAAAATAGGGTCCAAGTATCGACGGATGTACACAATAGATATTATTTGTACTATACTGTTTATTCTTATTGTTGCTCCGCCTTCTACATTATTATCGGTAATTGATTTAAACGTTGGAGGACCAATGTTGAGGATCCCTTCCCTAACTCGACACTGATGTCAACTTTCTTGAAGGACGGTCAACAAAAATATCACACCTTAATTTTTCATCACATTGATTTTTGAACCGATCATATGACTTAAAGAAAGTTGTAAAGAGTTTTTGTTTATAAATTTTTATATTTTTAACATGATATTTACATTTATGTAGTATATATTAAAGACCACAAAAAAATCATTTAAAATTCTGATCTTGGTAGATGCCCTCAATGATGCCCCATTTAGCGTGGCACAGTGATAAAATATTTAAGTAAATAAATTAAATGATCATACGGGGTGTGATGCAGTAGTAAAGTATTTAAGGAAATAAATAAGATGATCAAAATTTCAATTTCAGATTAATATTTTAAAAGTCAATTTTTAAATATACATAAATTATATTTTAAATTTATTTAATAGATCTATCTTTCGGACTAAAGTTAAACACATGAATTATTATAAAAAAAAAATTAAGCTCAAGATGTATCAAACATGCTGTTTCTTCTCTCCTTTGAGAGAGGAACTGCATCCTTTGGAAAGATGGCGACAAGGCAATTGCCTTGGATCAAGCGGCTGGTGACAAAAAAGGACCATGTGCTTCATCAACGCTAGAGGATCATGTGCTCTCTCTGATTACCATAATTTGAAGTCAACATGAGACAATCTCAAACATGCAGTCTAATGAAAATATACACCCGACAAAGACGAGTCGAGGAAATGTAGGTTGTTTACACATCAAATGTCGTTGGCAGTTTATGTATATGTATGAGCCTTATCACTGGTAAATACGACATCAAACATTTGCTCATTTGAAATTTCATGTGAGATCATTTTCATCCAAAGTTTCCTTATCCTCTTCTTTCTCGAGCTCTTTCAGATCCCCAGTAGGCAATTTCCTTGCGAGCTTGATAATCTGCACACGAGTTCAATAGAATCAATTAGCACTACATAGAAAACTTTGAAATTAGACCTTCGCATGTTACAAGACGACTTCAAAAGCATTCACTTGATAATCTGACATGCTGATTATTATAGAAAGTATAGTGGAAATCTAAAACCATGTAAGTATCCTAGTGTAGCCAAGTAGGGGGGAAAAATATGTTACCACATGATCGAGATGTGTAATTGGACTTGGTTGAGCAAGTCGCTTAATTTCTTCTATGTCACCTTCTTCGTATGCGGATAACAATTTTCTAGCACAACGACCTTGGTCACTACTTAAAAATGCACCAACTCTGGAAAGAGATGTTACAGCAGAATTAGTTGATCAACGATATGAGAGTAACCGCGGGTGAAAAATGTGAAAGGTCTTGAATGAGAACATAAGAATCACAAGAAAAACATAAATTATGTTTGAATGTTACATTTGAATTTTATTTCATGGACTATATAACATAATCACTGAACTCACTGAGAACAATCATTGTAGCACTTCTGAGCTTGCTGGAAATCATGCATATAGAGGTAAATGATGATTGCACTCAAGTAAGCCTGAAACAAAGCAATCGCTTGGTTACATAAGAATGAAGAAAACAGCACAAAAAAAAATGATGCTGTAGATATTTGGACCGAGGAAACACAAAAAGAGATGTAAATGAACTGCAGTACTGCCAAGATGATAGCTCCTGTAGAGCTCAATGGATAAATAGATACCATATAACTGACAGCAATGAGTGGGTTAACCATTTCTTGTTGTTGAACAAATAAATCATGTTATTGATCTAGCAGATACTAGCTAAACACACTTGTCATGTCCAGGTTGTATGCAGTCTAACAGCAAAACTCATTGCCTTAGACATTCAATTTGACCACTTTTGATATTTCTTCATAGCTATCTTGGAACCATGGATTAACCATCATTTTGTTACATGTGGGAGAGATGGGAGTGCTAAAATGTTAGCTTCAACTCAATACATTGTTGACAGAGAGCCATGAAAATCAGGGATCACAGATAAGGAACGTTGAGGAAGATATGCCATGTTTAGCTCAATGGCTGAGAAAGGCAAGCAGGCAGTTCTCCAGTAAAAAAAAAAAAACAGGAACCCTAAGTAGGGAAGCCTTTTTTTTCCAAAAAAAAAGGATTGGAGCGGCTGTAGCACCCTCAAATTTTATTTGAGGTATCCTAAAAGATTAACAGCTACAGGCACAGGAGCTGCCTATTACAAGCATAGCAAATACCATGTTAGCAACCACATTAAAGGGGCTCACAACAAAAGAGATACTTCTTTAAAGTAATGACAGATCTCTTCTTGAAGCCAGAGCCCCTCAGACTCCAGAGATTTACCCCATCTCTCCACCTTTGAAGCAAGTCCAGTTTGTCCATTTCCTTCTCTCTCAACATAACTCCATGTCTTGTGATCCAGAGCATAGTGCCAGGCTTGTATACCAGGCACCAGCATTTAACCACATCTTAGAGGCATCCTCTCCAATTACTTGAAGAGAACTTGATGCTCAACCATACCAGTGAACTTAAATCTGTGTTAATGATATCCCAATCAACACATGCACTTTATAATCAAAAAAAGTTCTCACACATTTCAATTTCTGCTTCTGCTCCACCGCATAGAAGATGCAAAGCACATAAAGTAGTGGCACAACCCTTGTCAACATAACTGTAGTATTCACACAATCTCTCAGTATCATCCAAGTTTAGAACTTTGCATTTTTAGAGGTCATACGATTCAAACAACTTAACACACAGCCCCATCCTGAATTCCTAGGTTAATCAGAAAATCACAAACACAGTTGAGAACTTGCTACCCAGGTTCCACCTCCAAATGAAACTATATTCATTTTTGTGGTAGTATCATCCCCAACCTCTCATGCAATTTGAGTTAAATCTCTGATCCTAACTGGTCTGCTGAAATTCAACCCCAAGAAAGATGCACATCCCTCTCTTCCACCTGCTTATCTAGGCAGACAGAACAGTTCAGGTAATACAATTTCATCCTGCCATCTAAGGTGCCATAGTATATTATTACTACTCTACAAACTTGAGCTGTGATACTACTTATTGTAACAAACATCACGCACCTTAAAAAACTCCTTCCATAAGAAGGATCATTTGTCTGTGGTCATATCCATCCAGTTTGAAGTTCTCAAGTATGTTCTTTGGAGGATTCTCACCCAAATCACATCCACCTTATTTACCCAAGCCCATCACCATCTGCATTGCAGTGCACAATTAAAGACTTCAAGATTGATTACACACAATCCTCTAAACCTGGTGGCTTGCAGACTATGTCCAGGAAGCCAGGCATCTGACCACCTTCATCTCCACACTAATCAGTTGTCAAATGGAACTTCTTCTAAGCTCCATTCTCTAGATTAACAAAGCTGGAATTGTATAGACCATAGCTGGATACAAAGTGACTGAAGGTGCAGTAACAATGTCCCCTCTTCTTGGGATTCTCCCAAGTAATGAGATTGAAGACTCGTTGGAATTAATTTTGGATCCACTGTAAAGAGAAAAAGTTCTACTGTCACCTTCAAACTACGAATTCTATCTTGGTCAACCGTCTAAAAGAACAGCAAGTCATCTATGAACTGCAATATTTGGGAATCATGTGTTGTTGCTCTATCTTCGTCCTCTTCGTTCTCCCTTCAATCATGATGACTGACACCAATTTGTACAGACACAATACACTGGTCATCTCCAAAAAAAAAAAACTATTTCAGCTAATGATGTCGGATAGGATAACGATTATCCGTAATACGAAGGGAAAATTAAGGAAAAGATAAGAAGAGAACTCAAAGAAAACAAAGAGAAATCTGTCGTTTGTCAAAAAAGGAAACTTTATTAATAATAAAAGATTAATCCTCACATAGCTAAACAAGTGTTTATATAGACTAGATTGACTCTAGACCCAAAGACTCAAAAAGGAAAAAAATCCTAATATATAGACCTCAATTCTTATCTGGTAAAGAAAGAAAAGAAGTCCTACCAAAAAAGGAAAATTCATAACAAAAAGAAATTTTCAAAACATGGCACTCATATAGATAATCCTTAACCCATAATATCAAAAATACCTAAATACCATAAAAGCAGAAGTTACTAAAAATAGTAAAGAATATGTTTGGAGGCTCTGAAAAGGGCCTAAATGGTGATTTTGGGGCCCGAAACTTGGCAATTACAAATTCCCTAGTAACAAACGTAGATCTTTAAATTCTACATGCGTGAACACTGACAGAGCCTGATTTCAAATCCCGAGTTAAAAATTATGACCCTTTGAAATTCAAGGGGTCATATTGTCCTGCATCAGTATGCCCGGGTTGAAAAGAACTCACCCTTGAGTTCACAATTGCCTCATCAGCATCCACCGAATAAGGAGTCAAATGCTTCACATTGAAAACATTAGAAGTATTCAAATGACTAGGAAGGCGCAACATGTAGACATTATCATTGATCTTCTACAGTATCTCACACGGTCCAATCTTCCGATCCTTCAATTTATTATACTTGTCAATAGGGAAACCATCACGAGTTAATACATAGATTCTCCAACCTCAAAAAGTAGACAATGACTATCAACCCGAATCTTGTACTTGATATTGCTCTCAAGAATTGCCAATTTTACATGCTTATGAATGCCCTAGAGATGCTCTGCCATCTCATTTGCTTTAAGACCAAATTGTTCTACATGTAGAACAGGGGCTAAGTCCAAAACCCCAGATGGGTTCAGCCCGTAGACAATCTCAAAATGACTCAAACCTATAGTCATGTTTCTCGATTTGTTGTAGAGAAACTCTATTTGAGGTAACGTCAAGTCTCACTGCTTCGGCTTAGTTCCTATGAAATATCTTAGAAGATTGTCCAAACTCTGATTCACCACCTCGGTTTAACCATTTGTCTAAGGGTGGTAGGTGCTGCTAAAGTTCAATTGCGTGCCCAATTTTCCTCATAAGCTCTTCCAGAAATGACTGATGAACTTTGTATCTTGATCTGAAGTCATGGACCAAGGAAGTCATGTAAACGCAAGATCTCCGTCAAGTAAAGATGGACAATCCATAGTCTTCTTGCAAGCTACAAAGTGTCTCGTCTTTAAAAATTTGTCAACCACAACAAGAATCAAATCTGAGGTTCGTTGGGTGCGGGTAATCCTAATACAAAATCCACGCTGACATCGAACCAAGGAGCTTTAGAACAAGAGAGTGTATAAGCCTGTATTGGTGAGAACTCCTTTGACCGCTGGCATACAGAACATCGGTCTACAAAGTGAGCCATATCACTAGTCCAACTTAGGCTAATAAAAATCGACAGAGATAAGGACCAATGTCTTATCACGTCCGAAGTGTCTCTCATTATGAAGCTCACTTATGATCTACTGCCTTAGAGAGCAATCTAGAATACACAACTGCAACCCACGAAATAGATAGTTATTATGCACCTCCTAGAATATCCTTCCGAATGAAGGATCAGTTGCGTACATATCTGCGAAGACCTTATAGCCTACAACTTTGGTAGTCATAGTGGTAAGTAATGAAGAGCGACGACTCAGAGCATCTACGACACGGTTCAAACTCCAGAGTGAACTCCTGAAAATAAGTCACCCATTTGGCATGCCGCCTACTCAGCTTATGTTGACCATTGATGTACTTTAAGACTTCATGATAAGTAAATAGGATGAACTCCTATACTAGGTAGTGACGTCAATACTTCAAGAATTGAACAATGACATAAAACTCTAAGTCGTAGGCAGAATAATTCTTATCCGAATAGCTTTCCACTAAAGAAAGCAACTAGACCCCAGACTGACTCAGAACACCCCCTATGCCAATGTCGGATGCATCAGAATTGACCTCAAACACTTTGTCAAAATCAGGAAGTGTCACAACCGCCTTGGTCATCTTCTGCTAGACCAGTTGAAAACTAACCTATGCTTCTTCAGACCACTTTAAATCTCGTCCCTTGAGACACTTGGTGATAGGAGCAATCAAAGTGCTCTGATGAACCTACAATAAAAAGAAGTCAAGTCATGGAAACTTCTGACATCATGCAAGGTCCTCGATTGAGGCCACTCCAAGACGGCGTCTATCTTTGCTTGATCTACGTGCACACCATCAGTAGACACAATAAAGCTAAAAAAATTATGATGCAATAAAGAAAGAACTCTTCTTATTGACAAATAACTGCTCCGTCTTCAACATTTCAAAAATAGCACGAAGGTGATCGAAGTATAATATCCATGTCGGACTGTAGATCAGAATGTCATCAAAGTAAACCACCACAATCTTTCCCATGAAAGGTCGCAAGATCTAATGCATAAACCTCATGAATGTGTCGGGTGCATTAGACAATCCAAAAGGCATAACCATCCACTCATATAGCCCATGTTGCGTCTTGAATGCAATCTTCCATTCATCTCCATGCATTATTCTGAATGGTAGTATCCACTTTTAAGGTCAATTTTTTAGAAGACCCTAGAACTGGATAGCTGATCCGGGGAATTGAAAACCTGTACTTCACTGTAATCTTATTGATGGCTCGACTATCAACACATATGTCACGAACTATCCTGTTCGGCACTAGTAGGGCAAGAACTGCACATGGGCTCATGCTCTCATGGATATAACCCTTCTCCAGTAATTCCATCACTTATCGCTGCAATTCTTCAGTCTCCTTGAGACTAAGGCGATATGTTAGTCGATTAGGTAAACTCGACCCCAGAACAAGGTCAATCTGATGCTGGATATCTCGCATAGGTGGTAGTTTAAAAGGAAGATCCTCTGGCATTAGCTCATCAAAGTCCGCTAGCAACAACATTCGTGGCTAGGACATCGCTATGGCATGACAACAAATCATAGACTTCGCCTCCCTTCTCCATCTCATGCAAGAACCTGCATAGTGAAAGCAGATTAGTAGTTTTGGCTAAGGGAATTGGAGTGATTTCTTCTCGCCGCAACGCCAATACAATCTTATTTCTCTTAATGTGAAGGGTGTAAGTATTCTTCCATCCATCGTAGATAATGCTGCAATCATACTGCAAGGGTGTCCCAACAGTAGTACAAGACATGCATCCATGGTCACCACGTCACACCAAGTACTATCAACATATTTGCTACCAATTGAAAAAAGGTACGAGGCATCACCTGTTTACTATTACCTCGTTGTCTTTATTCAACTACAACAATTTATATGGCTTAGAATGATGATCCATCTTTGGATGTAATTTTCGAACAACCTCCTCGGATACTATGTTCTCACAACTGCCGCTGTCAATGCTCATCTTACAAACTTTATCCGTAACAGCGCAGATGGTGTGAAAAATATTGGTTCTCAGCCACTCATCCCCTAAATCGCCTTTGGGAGCCAACCGACTCTTGCGCATAACCAAAGTCTTATGGGCATTACTGTACATCATGTCGTCAATTATTGTTGTCTCCTCTTTCACGTCTTCCTCGATCAGTAAATTTTTACCTTTTGGATCAACAGGAGAAGGTTTCTTGCATTAGTTCACCCTATGCCCCTATTCACCACAATGATAACACCTGAAACAGGCCTTTGAATTTACCTATGGGGGCTACTGCTATGAAGGACGAGAATCCTAAGAGCAAATTAGCCGGCTGTTTTGGTCGCCTCTACCCACTGATTTCTGATTATGTGCTTTTCAATGGCCAATATATGCCGGAAGACCTTTAAAATCGTCCACAAGGAATGAAGGCTGAGGATATATAGCAAGGACTGTGTAACCCCTCTAACTATCATGCCACCATCTACTCCTTTGTCTCAAATAAATCGTTTCGAGCAATCAACTGGAAGACTCACCCGTATACTCATCGACCAATCTCGCACCTGTCTCAACAAGTAAAGTCGCTGAACAGAATTTGGGCATAAGCGAAAGGAAGGAAGTGTTCCCTCATCTTCTTCTTCATCTTCTCCGAGTCAGTTAGTTATTTGGGGTTTGCCCTATCTATCTCACGATCATTGCATCTGCTCCCACCACGCTAATGCTCGATCCTTGAGCCTGATGGCAATCAGCTACACCTTCATTTGATCTGGAACTTATTTACAGTCGAAAATCCGTTCCACTTCGTTGATCTAATCAACGAAGCCCTCTGCCAGTAACATACCATAGAATTCGGGCACTTCAAACTGAAAACCGAGGTCTCCATAGGGCTCCTCCCGACCACGGCATTTGTGGTATGTAGCTCGTTGGTGATAAAGGTTCTCGATGGAAATTCATATCCACGATCTGAGATCTCACGATCCTCTAGGTTTTGTGTCGCCTCAGCTACACACTGGGTCAAATCTGCAACTTGCCTCTGTAAATCCTCAATCAACATTATGTCATAAACGCTACAATCAAGGTGCTCGCCTTCCTCCATCGGAACTGCTTGTGACCGCAACCACGATGCCCTTCCATGGATCTGATTTGCTCTAATACCAACTGACACTAGGAAGGATAGTGATTATCCTGCAGGCTAACGAGAAAGGGGAATTGAGGAGAAGGCAAGAAGAGAATCCTAAGAAAACAAAGAGAAATCTGTCATTTGCCAAAAAAAAGAAAGCTTTGTTAATAATAGAGAATAATCCTCAAATAGCTAAACAACTGTTTATATAGACTCTAGACCGTAAGACTCAAAAAGGAAAGAAATCCTAGACCTCAATTCCTATCTTGTAAAGAAAGGAAAGAAATCGCACCCAAAAAGAAAATTCATAACAGAAAGAAATTATCAAAACAAGACGCTTATATAGACAATCCCTAACTTATAAATACCAGAAATATCAAAAATACCCTAAATACCATAAAAACATAAATTACTAAAAATGGTAAAGAATATGTTCGAAGGCTTAGAAAAGGGCCTAAATGGTGTTTTGGGGGCCCAAAACTTGGTGGTTACGAATTCTAGTAGCAAACGTAGATCTTTAAATTATGCATGCGTGAGCGTTGACATAGCTTGATTCTGAGTCCCAAATCAAAAGTTATAACCTTTTGAAGATCAAGGGGTTATATTGGGTTGATCCTGCATTAGGTAACCATTAATGATAGCAAAAGGTGGAATCCGCCACCCCAGCGGCCCCACAACTATTTGTGAGGAGGTAAATCAGAAAACTATAGTTGGTCAATGCGGGAAGAGCTTTTTTCCCTCGGCTTTGTCGATTCAAACCCTTGTCCGTAGCAACTCGACCCCGCACTAGCCAACTCAACCCTGCCCTGGGGGCATCAGCTAGCCACGAAGATTGGTAGAAGAAAGGTATCATAAACCTTAATTAGGAGTACTTTCTCTCCGTCTTTCTCAGATTGCATTATTGAATAGCTTTGGTGGTTAATTGAAAAAAGTTGCTACCTTTTGGAAGTTTGTTTATGATTGGATTTCATGTTTTGTAGTTCCTTCCAATTTAAAAAAAATGGTTGTTCATTTCTTAGTTTCTTTGACTTCATTTCCTAGTACCATTCAAAATTAATTTTCTAGAGTAACTTTTTATTTGGTGTGACTATTCTAGTTAATTACTTTTATGATAAATAAGATGCTATTGTTGATCCAAAAAACCCACCAATATCAATCCCAAACCCAAATAGAGTTCAACACAGGAATATGATTCATATAGCCAATCTCCAATGATGGAAACTTGTTCTACAAATAAGAAGTCATACAAGTATCATGTTCCTAAAATTCAGATCCAATTGACATTTGAGCGGATTCCAATTTCCAAGCAATCAGAAAATAAAGCCAAAAGGGGTGCACACTTATGTAAAATTAATTGTTAATTAAAATCAGAAAACAAATATCATAAATAGTTTTTGAGCTAGACATTAAAGATTCAAACCACTAGAACTTGTTTTTACCATATAAAATTGTATCACTAACATTTGTTTGAGCTTATTAGAAGATTAGACTGCATTGAGCCCCTTCATAGAGCCCCTTTGTAATCCATACAATACAACTAGATCTTGTCCATTGTTGTGCAATGAAATAGGAAGTTACAAATTAGTGGCAAGTTATTCACCATATCACTACATTTAATATACATAAACTGTATAAATAATGGATTTGTATACTGTAATGGAATGAAGTTGAGAATGACACCTTGCATTGACTGTTAACAGCATTGCATTTATCAGCTGCTACACCCCATCGTAAAAGAAGAGTTGCAGCATCTGTATATCTGCCAAAGAAAATCATGAATCAGAGAAGTTGATATCTAACTTAGACACTTTGTGTACACTTCCTACACAAAATGTATGAAAATTTTACTCAAGCAAAAGTAGCAAGAAAATCTCAACAAAACTATCAGCTCGTGCATCAGATGGTATTTGTAGTGCATTGTGAAGATTTGTCAACGTGAGTTTACAATAATACACTTTAAATTTTCATCACAGACAAGATAAACATCATCAAATAATTTATATTATAGAATCCTCAACAAAAAATCAATTGAAACAAGATAGCAGATTGTTAAACCATAAAGATGTAAATTGGGCACTTAGGCAAATTCTTGCTTTTATGGACTTATCAATTTTATCAGCCCACAGCTAATGATTTCAAATCTAGTCTTGTACCCATATTATTGCTCTATAATGTGTGGTCTAACTGTCGATTATAGAAGCACATATACCTTGGCTCTTTGTCTGCATTCCCGTGAAATTTAGTCACTGGTTCAAGCTTATCTGATTTGACATTAGAGGACGTTGAGCAATAAATTACAAAAACAAAGCTTCCATCAATTTATCTTGTGGTATCAGAATTTCTTTATTAAAGTTGTGGTTTTACTACTGCTCTCAGTCTTTGAGATATTTTCTGTGCTGAGTGTTGTGCTTCTCTACTGCTGAACTTTGATTTATACCAGTCATCAACTTGTGTCATGCTCAGGAACCAAAACAAGTAACAACTAATTTAAAAAATTACTGCTCCATCATATACAAAAGCAAAGAATCAGAAAGGTGGTTCATCTTGTAGACTACTGACCCACTCACAAAAATGTTAACAAGTTGGCCACCCAGGTTTTCCCTTGGACCCTACTATGAACCCAAACATGGAAGTCCACTAAGATTTGGTTCATTTGCTATCATTTTGCCAAAAACTTGATCTCAAACCATGAGTAGCTAGAGTGAGAAAGATAATAATCAGGAACTGCAAATTTCACTTACTCCTCAACTAGACTTAAATACTTACTTCCCTGCCTGAACAGGCTTCAATGAGTAGATAGGAGCTCAAACCCAGTTAAAGTGGGTTGGGTTGGGTAGGTTAAGTACCAGAAAAATTTGACGTAATATGATTCTGACCCAACATGAGCAAGCCAATCTCAACGTGAGAAACATACAATAGAGTTAAGAAAAGCATGTGCTTGGGAATGAACTGTTTCAGATGGCACATGGAACTAGCCAGTGTAGTGTGTCATGAGCACTGCCTTTCATCAATCAATTTTTAATAGACAATACATTGTACAATACATGAAACTCGAGATTAAAATTTCTACAGAACCATCATCCATAACATGGCTGTTACTTGAAACAATGAACTTGAGTAGGTGTTGACTGTTAACACCATATTAGCAATGCAATTACAAGGTTTTAATATCCATAATTTGGTAATCATGGTGTTTGGCTCTGAGCCTCCATGGAGAGAGGAACTCAGAAGTAACTGGGGACATAATCAGAATATGAAAGTTTGATGGCTGTCTCACTCATCAGTTAAGTCTTACAGAACCTTCCGTAAAACCTACAAAATATTTGCTGAAATATCAAAACTTAGTCTGCAAACTGCTTAGGAGTCCTATTAGACTTTCAGGAAGTTTAACAAAAACGTGAGTAATCAATAATCAATACTTCAAATGACAAGCTCAATGTTGAATGGCATAATAGATATGAACCAGATTGTGCACAAACTATTACAAACCACTAACTTCTGCTAATTTGGAGATGCTCTAATGCACAAGAAGCTTGACACATGAAATAGGAAGGATCTAATTGTGAACATATGTAGATACATATTGTAGTCAAGAACTTCATATAGCTAACTAGAATGTATAATGTAAAGCTCCTCACCTTTCAAGTTTAACATAAGTGCTTGTCGCAGCACGATATAAATCAAAAGCCATTTGCTCTTTCCCATCTTCCTCTAGAATTTCACAAGCATCAATATACAACCGAACAGCTTCATCAGGGTTTGTATCTTCCAAAGCACTGTGGTAAAACCAATATGTGATAAGCGCTATTTAACGAACAACATTGTTCACACCAAGTTGACTCACCTAGCACCCTTTCCTAGAGCATCTGATGCAGGCTGTGATCTTCCACATTCTCTGTATAATTCAGATGCTTTTCTATAAAAGTCAGAAACCTCATTCCAGTGGCCAAGCTCTTTTGCTAAAGAAGCAGCAGACTCCATATGCTTGGCAGCATCCCAAGGTCTGTAAAGCTTGTAAGGATTACAGCTATCCGTCTTTATCAGAAAATACAAATTATGGATTTTAGCAAATGACAAAGCAAGCAAGGATACGAGGAAATCATTTCTTGTCCCTTGGAAGCCTTTTCAAAAGCTTCTTTTGCTTTCTCATTTTCTTTCTTGAATCTATAGCCAACAGCTTCAAAAGAATGAAACTAATAAGCAAGCCAAAGAGTTATTGCAACTAAAGAGGCAAAAGTAATATCAACCAACCAGCTTGCTCATACAATGCAGTAGCATTCTTCCAATCTGCATTCCATCTTGTAAAACTGAGTTTTGTTCTGCAGTAAAAGAAACCCATTGAGAAAAGTTCACACAGTCAAAACTAGTCTTTGATCTCATTCAAAAAAAGCCTGTACAAAGACACGAGGACAGCTCAGCATTTTGGTTGAAAGGTCGATGAAGACTCCCATGGACTTAAAAAAGATTGTTTCTATTATAGGACGAGTATATGAATTTCATAATTAAAATGAACACTAGATAGGCTAAGACAAAATGTTAGTCTAGCAATGAAATGAACCTTGTCCATTATCCTAATAAAATCTGAAACAATAATTTGTATGTAAATCAACTTCAAGTCAAGCTGGAAGCCGAGCAAGAACTATATCAGTAGGGACAGCTAAATTCATCCTTATATAATTTTGATCTTGAAGATATAAAGGAGTGTTGTATTGGCTGTCATGCTTGTACCACAATGCACATAGGATACTAATGGGAGCTAGACAATTCATCCAAGAACAACTCTCCCCTAAAGGTAAAACTTTAGGTAAGAATCTCGCTTTGAGGTAAGACTTTTTAAGGTAAGAACTCTAGGATTCTCTCTCTAGGATAAGACCTTTTGAGGTAAGATTATCTCTATGGTAAGACTCATTCAAGATTAGAAATTCTGCGAGGTAAGACTCCGAAGTAAGAACAACTGCAAGTAAAACACTTACTCCAAGTAGAACGTCTGAGGAAATAGCATTCCCGCTCCTTAATTTCAACCTCCTATATCTAAGACTAACTTGAGAGTAGGAGTGTATACCTGCTGAGCACATTCATGATGCATTCTATTTATAGGGTCAGAAATTTACAACTCTGACCCTATAAATTCTGATTCAAATTTTAATAATGGATCCATCCATCTGATCTACACCGAAGGTTTGAACTAGAACAAAAAAAAAAATCCTTGACTTTTTCAGCTATATCTTTCATATTATATTCCTGAACTAATATTCCAACCGAATTTTAGGATGAAACGCCAAAGAATAGCATCTAAGTTTAACCGAAGAATGAAAATGCCTACATTATCACTATCTTCTGCTCTAAAAAAATAAGATCTCGCTTGATTGGGTTTGTACAGAAGACAACAGAACTATTTTTTAATAATCAGTTTAAAACGAAATATTGCCTTTACAAGATTGAGGAACAACTGGAAGATGATAGTATTATACTAGCACATCCAAATTTTGAATTTGCTAAAACACAGTTCATTATTCATCTGAAATGCATCCATATCAATGACTACTAATAATACCCATCAACAAAAACCACGAAAAGTCAAGTAAAACAAAAAATGCCCGGAAATTGACAAAGAAACAACTACTCGGATATGGATCCAAGAAGGCAATTTCGTCTGCCACACAATAACGGTTTACAAGCACAGAAGAATCAATGTCAAGGAACCAAACAAAATGAAATCGCTACGACAATGGGAAAGGGGCAAGTGAAGAAAACGAGAGAGCATAACACGGTGAACCGCAGAGGGAGTAAAAGCGATTACAATTTGTCGGCCTTGGCCATAAGCTTGCCGGGATCTTGAGTCGTCATGGCTGCTCCCTTTTTCGCTGCGCCCCCTCCTCGATCGGCGCTGGCTTATCGCCCGCGTCGCGTCTCGAAGCAGAAAGAGAAGACGATGAGTTGGCGATGATCAATAATTACGCTACGAAATCATATACCGTTTCGATATTCGGACGGACGCGATTTTGGACCGATAAATGGATTTTGACACCGTACAAATTCGGAGTTCGGATCTGTCCTAAAATCATTTTAAAGATGTTAGACATATCTTAAAGATATTATCACCGTGGAATTGACAAAAGACATGGAAAAACATGATTTCGAAACAGAAAATCTGAACTAACAAATTCCGCCTCATCGTGTTATTTAATAAATGAATCTGGTCATGCCATTTAATACCACATTGTCACACCAACAAAAGAAACACTTGATACAACAGTGGTAAAATATATATAAAAAAATCTTCCTTATCTGTAATCCAATACATTTTCAAACAGCCCATGAGTTGGTACTAGAGGGGTAGATTTGCATCATATATTCATTTTCAACGACGATAATTAATCACACACGACTACAGTTTGTAAAGTTAATAAAAGATAAAGAAAAAAAAACCAAAATAACAGAATTTTGGCTAAAGCTTAGCTCTTAATATCAACTGTGTTTGCTGTTCAACGATTCTGCACCCCTGGGACAGCTACTAGGTAGCAGTTCTCATGAAAGACTTATCGAGGTTATAGTAAAGTAGCATGACTGCCAGATCTGGTACACTTGCAGATTTCAATATCAACCATTTTACCAGATCGACCAGAGTTGTAAACCAGTAATATTATTGGAAGCTGACCAGTTCTTCAGCAACAACTTTCAAATGAAGTAATGACTAGAAAACTGCTTCTGAAGGAGGAAGGAATCTCATCAGGAAACTTGAGAGTGACCAAATGCTAATTACACCGAGGATTTGGAGAACGGTAAACAGCACCCCTAGCGAGTTGCTTATGGCTGTCGTATGCGATGTTATCTCAGTGCCTCTAACTGAAAAAGATAGAGCAGACACTAGCTGAGCTGCTCTGTTCAACTGGTGCAGCCTGTATACCTGAAATCATGAAAATAGTTATTTAATATCATACAAAACCATTCGCAGATAAGAAAATTCGAACAGCAAAAACAATCTGCAGTTATATACTCACATGAAAAATAATGGGAATAACGGGCAATGCAGGTGATGTTTTACGAGAAGCATACTGCTCGAAAGAAAATTGTACCACCACGCCAACCAAGTATGGTGCTAGAGTAGCAGAGGCTGCTGGTCCAGTCCAAGGCCAAACCAAGCCCATTGTCAGGAGAGGTATTATTAGTGGCATAGCAGATGTAACTACTGAAGTTAACCGAAGACCTTGAATTTTCAACACATATAATTTCTTATGTAATTTAGCTTGAATAGGCCTCCACAGAACATCAATTAACATAACAAAGATTGCAACTCCAGTGTAGAAAAGAGCTTCTGTGAAGAATAATATGAGGAAATCTGTACGTAGAAAAAAATAATTAATACCACGATGAAACTTCATAATATGAGCAAGAATGAATGGAAATTACAAAGTAGATTTTTATCCTCGTATAAAGAGTAAACTTGTTGAATCAATTGTACTTCAATATGAAAGCAAAACATGGCAACAATTATATAAATTTTCCCTTGCATCAACCCAGAATCCAGTGAATCAGATGAATACACGGACCGCTGATGTTACATTATATAAAACAAGCAATAATGTCCTGGACTATTCTTGTTCATGTGATTCTTGGTGTTATCTACTATTCACTAATAAGTTGTATAGCATAAAATAGTAGATCTTTCTTCTTGATAGATGTTTTCTTTAGTGAAGATGCAGAGTGACTGAGTGAGCAATCTTGTTTCTTTACAAAACATAGCAAATGCATAAATACATTTAAATAAGAAAGAATATGTGCAGAAACTGGTATACAACAGTTCCAAGTTCTAGGATTCATTACAAACTGATCAGTGTTGCCAATATAAAAAAAAAATGATATTTGGTTTAGTGCACAGTCAGTTAAAAAAAATCATAGTATACTTTCCAATTCATACTGATTAGTGACGATGAAATATAGAGGAATGCAGTGTTCCTACAATAGCAAAGACTAGAATAAAAAATGCTTCCAGTCTTTGCTCTCATATGATTCGTGTTCAGGAGGAACTGAGCAAATAATGACTCAGCAAAGAAAAACAAAAAAAAAACATTTTTTTGCAGTTGTTTTGACCACGTGCTGCTGCAGAGTATTTAGTATATAAATACAAGACGAAGTTCCATTATCAAGAGGCCAAATAACTTGATTCTGTACCAGAAGAAAATGTTCATACTATAGGCTAGGTAGTATCCTTGATATGTTCACAAAATTTACATGTATATGCGGTCATAAAAGAGCAATGTATCTGACACCTCTAATGCCAGATTAAAAATAAGAGGGCTGCATTAAGCCCTAATCCCTGGCCTTTATCCAAGTATACCAAAATGATTGCAAATAAAGTCTAGATTTAACATCACAATTGTACAAGAAAGTATACCTGTAAATAAAGAGTCCTCAAAAAAGGTAGAAAGTATCTTTCGCAAGTAAAACAAGGGGAAAACCAAGAAGGCTACCAATACAGTTGGTGCAGCAAACCAAAGAATTCTAGACCTTCCCTCCCCTGAAATAGTTTCAACCTCATTTCTTAGGTAACGGTAACCATGGAATGATATAAACCCAGGTTTTCCATCAGATCTCCCAGAAAAAGCAGACAGACTGCTTTTTGGGGAGTTTTCTTGATAATCCAAGTCAAACTTCTCTAGCTCTATATTAGCTTCAAGCTCAGAAGAGGATGATGGGGCTTCAAAAGTAGCCAAACAAGTTAGCCGCCTGCTCAGAGGTTGATTCTTCAGTTTCAAATACCTATAGGAAGTCTGTGCTGGTAGTCCTGATCAGTTACATACACATTTACACATCAGCAATCTAAAAGACAAAAAGCAAAAAAAAATATACTAATATCATAATAAAAGGTACCTTTCACTCTATGCATGCTATTCTCATGGGTCTTTTGATCAGTACACCTAAATGAAGCTGACTGAAAAAGGATAACAATTATCAAAATATAATTATAGTTAAAGAATACAGAATGTGCTAAACGATCCAGTTGATGAAAAGCTACTATATTACTGTACAGAAGCAACAATATTATGGGGAAAAGTAGAAGGATCAGAAACTAGTTAATTTTAATAAAGTTATAGGATAAGATCATGTTTTACAACCCATTTTGTTCAAACCCAATAGTAGCACAAAGATAGTTATGTAGCAGTTGGGAAAAGATTGACTTATACCACCCACTACCCAGTGATACATTAGGATTGGGTAACCACCCTAATGGATCAATCCCAGGTACGGCTAAACTTAGTTGACACCATTAGCATTTGACTTCAATAGTTTTCCAAAAAAAAAAAAGTTACAGCAGATGGGTGATGACAGTGTGAACTTGTATTTTAAAGACAAACGAGGTGGTTGATATATTATGAAAATGTTGAATAATAATCAGAAGAAAAAATAATATCTTATGAAATGCAAAGATAAGCTTCAGATCTATGGTTCCAAATTTCGTTTGTGTCACCCAATATGAGACGATAAATTGTTTAAAACACTGTCACAACCTTGACACAAGAAGATGAAAAGTTCCAAGGCTCTGATGATTGAAAAAATTAGAGGGGGAGGTAGACAATGAAACTCCAACTAATGACAGTTTCTACAACAATTGGAGAAATCCTAGGCGCTGATTAACCTCAGATATTCTTCTTACCTTAGTGGAATAAACACGATTTGAAAATGCAAAATCGGAATTAGGGGTCTCTAGTGGTGGATCCTCAAATTTGTGGAGTTTGCAAACGTAGGTTATCGATTGACCTATTATAGGAGTGCGATGATTAGCAAGAGAATGAAGATTTAAATTGTAGCATGTCATAGCTATGAAACTGAGTTTCACATCAACATTTGCCCAAGGGCTCCCAAAAGAAGAATCCTCCTAGCAAAAAGTAGAGAGGGTGACTCATTTGGACGGGAAATGTGCCAATACCTTAGTTGATGTAGATTTCTTTGCAGCTTAGCATGTGTGCATGCGGACATATGGTCAAGTTCTTGCTGAGTAATGGAACAACTGTGTTGGGATCTTATTGGATGCGTAGGAAAGAAATTTCCTATTCATAATTGCTAAGTATGTATGAGGCGCCTCCCTTGATGAAAGGATGGCTCCACCCTTCAAAGTTAAGGTCCATTGGAAAAAATACTCCTGTGAAGCTCAGTGCCTTCATTGCATTGACATAAATTCACCTCAACTACCAAAGGTGCCTAATTATGTCACATAACAATCCTTTTAAAAAACACATGACATGCTGCCTATATCAGATAGCATCAACATTAAATGAGCAATTTTACATGATTATTTCAAACACATGTTGATTCATAATTTTTTTATATTTGTAGTCTCCAAAAAAAAAAGAGCATTTTCTAGTGCTTGTTGCCTAAGAACTTGTTGCTCTAATACTCTCATCGAGTCGACTAGTGCCTTTATTGTCTCTCTGAGAATTCTTGCCCTTATTGCTTCTTCTGATTATGGTACTATTAATTTCAAATTAGTTTATCATAACAAACCTATGCTTACAAGTGAACTTTTGGTGCACCCATGAAAAGTAACAGAATAGATAAATATATTGGAATAACTGATACAATCTCTAGTTCCCGTGCTTGGTATATTTAATATCATTATTGAGATGCTCTTGAATGATACGATTCACTTGATACTGCCTTTACATAACATAAACCATAGTCCTTGCTTCACATCATTAATAATGAAATTCTCCATCTCAACTTTTTTAATGAATGTTAGATGACTCCAAATAGTTGAGACTAACGCTTGTTGTCATAATGCTTAACTATCTGATATTGATAATGGGCATAACATAGACATGGGATTGTTCAGTGTTTAATTTTATGGCAACAAGATTCTGGACAATGCAGCATCACATTGTAAAACTACTGTTTTTTGGAGTTGTGATATCTAGAACAAGAAAACCATTACTAAAGCAAAACCACAACTTCCTGCATACGACGATGCCAACTTGGCCGATATTAGAAAGAACTAACTTCCTTTTGCTGACAAAACCTACCTGCGATAGAGCCCGACTTGCATGTGAAGTATAGCACATAGACAATTACGAAAAATTCCAACCCTGGACTCAACTTTCCTTCTACTATAGTTCTGCCGGAGATCAATTATCAATTACAGGGGTACATACAATCACTACTTGCCTTGAGCTTCCTCGGGAAGAAGGTCGAAGCAGGAAGGGGGAAAGCGGAGGGCGTAGAGAGAGAAGACCAGCGGAAGGATGAGGACGACGACGGAGCCGACCCAAACGAGAGCGCCATCGTCATCAGACGCTTTGCTTTCCTTGTTCGTCGAAACGAACACTTTAGTCTTAAAACCCTCACGCCGCTGAGGGTGGAAGTAGCATCAATTTTGGCGTTGTGAAGGAGAAATTTTTTATCGCCGGTGAATTTTTGGATCATTTTATCTCGACTCATAATATTTATTAAAAATCATTTTAAGAAACACGTATTTAATTAACCTAATCCATTTCTTCTGTGTAACATAATCATATCTTTATGCAAGTACCAAATGATAAGTATCAAGTGAATGACCTTATTCATCCTTATTACACATAATTGTTATTTAATGACAATGAATAATCATTTATAAATTGTCGCATACTACAGTGGTCAATTATCTCCCTCACACGTTATATTTTAATGACAATCTTATGGGCAGGGCCTGTAGTCTGTAGATTATTCTCATATAATACATGACACGTGATTCGTATTTTATATATATATATATATAGTTATGTTCATTATTGGTATAATCGGAAGTTAAAAAAAAAACAAAACATCAAATATATATATATATATATATATCCTTTTTAATTTTTTTTAAAATTTTAAATTTTAAAAATTCAAAATCGAAATAATAGATATTCATTATTTATTATTATTATTTTTTTAAAATTTTGAATTAAAAAAATTAATTAAAATATTTTTTAAGATTTTATTTTAAGATTCATGCATCCCAATTGGATTATAATTTTCAAATTATTTTTTTTTTAAGATTTTATCTCTATATAATGTTTAGTAAAAAGAAAAGTTAAAAATAAAACATACTTAAATATTTATGAAATATTATAATGTGTTTAGGGGATATATTTATATATTAAGGATTTATACATATAAATATTGATTTTTTAAATTCAAAAGTTAAAATAAATTAAAAAGAAAAAAAATAAAGGTCCCTAAGAAACATTGCTCTATATATATTTGCGCACATTGATGAAAAGTTATTCAAATTTAACTATCTTAATGGTAAATTTTAAAGTTAAGAAATTATTATCTAAGGTACAACAAGTTTAATTTGACATGTTACAAAATTTGTTGTCCGCTAGGATAACTTGGAAAGGGCCAAGAATTAAAGATATTAAACAACTTAGAGAGAGAGATAGTTCGCTTAACCGACTTGTCATGTACAAAAGAAACTTTAATCCCTATTTCGAGTAAACTAATTAAAATACAAACTATTTCCCTTTTTTAACTTCTTGAATGAGTGTACCATTTAGATTTAGATTCGATTTTTTTTCTATGGATTAGTTACAACTCACCATATGAGACTACAGTGGAGCATTAAATCGATCCCAGCTTAGATATGGAGCTCTACCATTGAATTTGAAGGACAACAATAAAGGGTACCCAGAGCAATGTTAGAGAGGGATATTGAAGGATGATTAACCCTGAAATCCCTAGGCAAATTTGATGAGCACTTGTCTTATATCTCCTCAATGATTCACATCTAACCCCATCCCACTCTTCTCCGACCAGCATGTTCAATCTTTTTTAGCCCTAAAGACTTAGAGTTGTGTTCCAACCAGCATGACCACTTTTATTCCTAATCTAACTAAAACCACCTTACCTAAGTTAGGTTCAACTCGATCAAACTTAACTTTCCTCAACAAACAACTCACTCCTCTCACCTTGGTCTACACCAACTTCCCTCCATTGAGAACTGAGCCAACTCAAGTATATGGCATGATTAATTACTATGGTTTGCTCATAATAATAATAGAGCAATCTGTGCATCCCAGATTTATCCGATGGACGGTGAGAAAGGATAGAAATACTTGGACACATAGGCCTTTTCTTTTTGTCTAGAAGTGTAGCTTGGATGTGCAGATATTACCACATTATGTTGAATAAAGATGCAAATACAACACATCTAAATAAGAATGCTTTAGCAATTACAGTTGTATCTCCGGTGATTGTGATTACCTTTGGAGATTTAACAATGGTTAAAAGATATCTTCACCTTGACATAATTAGGTTTCACATAGATTTCCACAATATAGTGCATCCATGTTTTAACACAAGAATTTAGAAAATAATAGCAGACATAATCAAGTTATTTTTTGCTGCTTTTACATTTTAACTGTGCATCAAAAAGTAACGGGAAGAAACTGCAAACCGGAAACTACGAAGTTAAAAAAGAATGGTTTGCATAAGTTCTTGTACAAGTTTCTCCTTTGTATTCCAAGAACCAGGGTGAAACTTTTGAGTTGAAGAACACGACTTATTTAATCCAACGATTCTTTGCTCCAATCAAACAGATGTTGATTCCAAACAGAAATCTTTGAAGAATGTGCATAGAGCCAAAGAGACACCTTAGCAAAGGCTTCAAACTCAAATAGTTTTCAAAAATAAATTTAACTTTATCTAAAGCAGTAAACACATAAAAGAAGTCTAGTGGTAATTAAACGACTACGGTGAACAGAGATAAATGTCTATATCTCATAAAAATCCTCCATGAAGAAACACCCAACAAAACATAAAAATTGGGAGAAAAGCTAGAGTAGATTTGAATAAAAGAGGATGGTACAAAGAAAAATTATATTCCATTCGTGAAATTCAAGAAATCACAAATAAAAATTGAAAATGAAACTTTGACATAAATACATTTTCTTTTCATGCAAATCAATAAATAATAAAGATGAAACTTTGCTCCAAAAACAGGAGGCATGTTCGATAACAGTAAATAGCAATTTTCATATTTAAAAATTATGAAGATTGTTATTTACAACAACAACAACCACATTTAAAAATTACATTCCATTCAAGAAATTCAAGAAGCAACAAATAACAACTAAAAAAGAAACTTTGACACAAAAGCTATATACATTGTCCTTTCATGAAAATCAATCCAAAAAAAAAGCTGAAACTTTGCCCAAAAGACAGAGGCATTTTCGATGACAGTACTACCTTCAAAAATACTAATCATTATAAAGGAAAAAATACCAGTTAAATATGGTGGTGCATCAGAAGAGAATTTCAGTCAGCATATCTACTTACCTGAAAGCTCAGAGATCAAGTGTAAAGCCATCATATGCACAATAAGTTTGCCCCAAAAAAAAAGCATTTTTGAAGGCAGTACTACCTTCAAAAGTAGCAAATAGCAATCTTCATAATCTTTAATTATGAAGATTGCTATTTAACAACAACAACAATCATATTTAAAATTAGATACTCTTCATGCAAATCAAGAAGCAACCAAAAAAATTAAAAAATGAAACTTTGACACAAAAAATATATACATTTCCTTTTCATGAAAACCGATAAATAAAAAAAGGTGAACCTTGGCCCCAAAAGACAACGGCATTCTCAATGACAGTACTACATTTAAAAATCACAATCAGCATAAAGGAAAACATACCAGTAAAAGAACATGGTGCATCAGAAGATAGTTTCATTAGCATATTTACTTACCTGAAAGCTCAGAGATCAAGTGTAAAGTCATCATATGCACCATAAGTGGAAAGAATCTTGTGGGGTACTGGGGTAGTGGATGACGCAACACTGGTTCAATGATTAGGCTCATCGAGTTATGCTAGCCTGCTCAAGCTTAACAGCAAGACAAATCTTGGACAACTTAGGTGTTAACAGTAGTCTTATCATACATCATCACCAAATTACCATCTGAAATGCACATATCGACTGAAACTAAAAGCTGTCAACACTAAATAAAAAAAGGATCTGTAATTTAACGTTTAAATGCACTCATCTGGAGAGTGGCTGCACCCACCTCTAAAATTAATTTTAGAGGAATGAGCTCGAAAGACATCAAATTTGCTTTATGAAGTGTGGAAATCTAACATCTTCAGTGGCAATTATGTCAAGACCTAACATTTATTAGTGCATGCTCAGTTCTAGAGGCAGACAAGTCCTCAGTGAGTCAGCACTAGTTAATTCAGGTGAATTGAACTGAATTTGTAGTAGCATTTCGAGATGTCTGCCCATTTCTTTGAATATTTGCTTATGGCAACTATTGTATCTTGCAAGGAGTCATCTAAAATCCACTCCTCTTCAATTTTGAGGACCAATAATCGTCGATACCATTATTTATGGTATTGGTGGAGCAGGCGAATTAGTCTCACACCAAAGGTGAATTCTAGTATATATAGAAAGATTGAGCAGTATTTCTCCCAATGAATTTAGGTTTAAGCATTTTAAGACTTGTTATACTAAAAACATCAAGTTAGATAGGTGCATTATTAATTATGCATTTATTTGTGCAAGCATAGAATGCAAAAGCAATATAATATCTAATTAATTACGTGCAAGATTTTGTTTCGGCAGCAATATTCAGTAGATCCAACATTATTTAGAAACTATATACATAATAATAGACTAATTAAGTAAATATTCCTTTCATATATTCTGATTGAGCATGTCAAACATTATCTGCAAGTCAACAGTACATTGCAAGGACTCTAGAACAAGATCCAGTTGAGGCACAGTTCTAATAACAAGACCTGGTCAACATTAGAAGGGCAGAAATCTGTGTCAATTCAACCAGCAAAAACCTCTAGACCGATTCCAACAAGAAGTCATGATATCCCAATCATTGGAGATTGGCTATATGGATTTTATTGTGCCATCAAGAGTACACCACTATTGGCATTTAGCTCTCCTCAATCACCTTCAATTATGTTAACCATCATCTCCCTCTACCCCATAGACCATCAGCTATGATCGTTCCAACTTGTCAACTAATAGAATCTCAACTTTGAACATGTGCATACCATCTTAACCTAATTTCTTTTTAGTAAATCAACTATTAGAGCTAAAAGTAATTCCTTAATGTAGTTTTTTAAATCTTTATAACCTTGCACATCCATTTTAGCATTTTCACCTCCATTATAGTAACATTTTCTACAGTTGTTTCCTACCTAGGCAACAATAACCTATAAAGTATGGTCGTTGTTCACACTATAATCCTATTCAATTTTCATTTTAGCTATGAAGCACACGTAAACCATTAAAAAAACTCTTTGTTTCAACTATTCACTCTTTAGTTTATTAATAATATTTTTTATCTCCTTCTCAATGAATAGATTTAAGATCTTTAAAACTCTCACTAGAATTTCCTGTCCATCCATCTTATGCTTCTTTTGTTATTATTGAAACTACATTTGGCATATTCCACTAAAGTTCTACATTGTATTAAAAAAATCCTTAATTTTCAATCTTTTTCCTCCACGATTCAAGCTTAGAGTTAATTCCATTTGTACTATCATCAACAACACATAAATCATCCAGATGCATCGATATTATTAATATATTGGTTATTGAATTTCTTATTTTCTTTGATATGAAAAAGGGTACCAAATAACATGGCACATGTATTTGTCGTAGCACACAAATGAGAATAGTGATAGAAAAAGCACAGAACTGAACCGATGATTTTAGGCTTAGATAAGTACAAGGGTCAAGGCATGCCAAAATGATTCTAGACATATACATTGACTTAATACGTGAGTTTGATATAGTCAAACCCCAAAGTTATCAGGCGTTACTCGAACAATCAAATTTGACGCTACCATGATCTGATTTTACAATTATTACCTGCTACAGTTCGCACGCCCTTTCACCTTGGTACGTCCCCTCCATTATTCTCCAAACATTCAAATATACAACATTCAACGGCAAGCCAATTAAAGAACGAAACTACGAACCAAAGATAAAAATATATGATTTAATGGGGAAAATGGAAAAACAAACCTGATAAAAATTCCCTTGCATCGCCACACCACCGGCTCCGTGGTACCAACATCGTCCATAGGAGGGGGCGGGTGGAGCTAGAATTCATGGTCGAACTGAAAGGCGATCGCATCACCGGAAGCCACTTCCTCGACGAAACGAGTGGAGACTGAGGTACAGCTTTAAAAGCTGTCGGACGTGGTAGCGATCGAAGAGAAGAGAGGAGGTAACGCAACATGGGACAGGGGCGTTCACAGAATTAACGGAGGCGGCCGCATTGTTGAAATCGACCAGAAACCCATGCCTCGCCGCCATCCCCAGATTCATCGCCGCCACGCCTGACCAAAGTAACAATTAAATTTGTTTTCGGGAACCCTAGGAATAATTTACCATCGAAGTTCTACCTTCTGATTCTCAAATTTCATTAGCTTACATTCATTGATTGTGAAAATATTTCAAAATAATTTTACAAATTTTAATAATATCAAAAGTATCCGCCAGACTAAAGTGATTAAACTGCGTAAATTCTGAGAACAAGTAATTTGTACATTATAAAAGGAAAAAACTTAAAAGATGGGTAAAAAATCAAAAGGACATCTTTTAGTTTTTTTTGGAACCATCCAGCTATGTCCGTTTTGATTTTTTATCAAAGGATATCCCATAACCTTATAAAATGACCCAACTATTTTCTATTAGATTGTTTTCATTATCTATCACCTAGATTTCTTCCCTAAATCTTGAACATGGGGTGTGTTGTTGTAGTTACGGTCTTGTAGCTGCTAAAAGTCTAGAACTATGTAGCAACTACGGTTTTACAGTTGCTACAACTAAATTGACATATAGTTGTAACAACTACGATTTTATAGCTGTTACAATATGAAAAAAATTAAGATTAAAATTGTTTAAAGTTTTTGAGAAAACTTTAAATGATTATTTTTGTCCAAGCTTGACTATTATGAGTTCCACACTATAATCAATTGTAACTCTCTGAATAAATTTTAATTTAGTATATGTACGCCATGTGATTTAATTTGAATAAAAAATTATGATCTCTCAAAATTTATGATTTAACCTTTAGTAACTATAAAATTGTAGCTGCTATAACAAAGTGGCAGCTTAGTTAGCAATTACGAAAAATGTATCTGTTGTACAATTATAGCAACTACGATTTCATTGTTGTTACAATGTAAATATTAAATCATAATTTTTGAATGATCATAACTTTTAATTTGGATTGAACCATGAGACGTATAATATATCAAATTGAAACTCGTTCAGAAATATACTAACTTGTTATAAGTTGAAATCCATAATAACCTGATTTTTAGATTAAATAAAATATTATTTAAAACTTTTTCGGAAGCTCCGAACAATTTGTCTTAAATTTTTTTTTATGTTATACTAGTTATAAAGTCATAATTGTTACAATTATGTGACAGCTCAATTGTAAAAACTATGAGATCGTAGCTAATACAATGTATCCCAAATTTAGGATTTAAGCGGAAAATGTAAAAGAGAGATAACAATAAGAATAATATAGTAGAGACAATTGTGTCATTTTATATTGGAATGGAATACCTTTTTAATAAAAAAAATCAAAATGGACTCTTTTGATGGTTTAAAAAAAACTCTTTTAATTTTTATCCCATATCTTACACAAAAGACGGTAGTTAACTAGAAAATATAATATCAGTTTTAAAATGCAGTCTTTTTTGAAGAAATATTATTAAATTTTTTTAAAAATAAAAGATAGATTATTTTTAAACACATACAAATAATTCAATAAAAGTATATATAAATCAAAAATAAAAATAAATAGTATTAAAAACTTAATTTAACCTATCTTAGTTAAATTTTATTCTATTTACTGATGTAATTGTGTTTAAGTGGTTGCATTTTTCTTTAGTATATATGTTTATATAAATGATTTAAGTTAAGATAGTTGATATATGTGTTAAGTTGGGAAAGAATTTGACGTTGTAAAGGATCTAGTGAAACAAACAATAAGCTCGATACATGATTCGATCAGAGATCAGGTGACTCAGTAAAGTAATCACGCCTGAGTACTTTTAACCAGCTGGATACAAGTCATGTTGGCTTCCTTCGATACAGACTTTAATTGATCGAATCAGACTTTCTTTATATCAAATTTTAATCAAGTTGGCTTCCTTCGGTCGTATTTTAATCAATTCAGCTTTCTTCAAGTTAGACTTCAATCAAATCTGCTCTTGTTGAGTTCAGTCGGCCAACCTTTCAGTCGGTCAGCCTTTCGAATGCCAAGTACCATAGAGATTTCTCTGTAGGTCGGCCTTCCAAATGTCGAGTATCACACATATATGAGTTGATTTCTTAATAGATCGGCCTTTCAAATGTCAAATATAGATCTTTGAAGAAAGGTCTAAATAGGCTCAAGGAAGATGTTAGAAGGGAAGCTCAAGGCGCACCTCAGCAAAGCTCCTCCGACACTTAAGTCGAACTTTGAAGAAAAGATGGAGAAACGGACAGACAAAAACAAATGTTAAGGAAAGTAGACAATAATGGGGACTGTTTGTCTTAATGCTACAATTGATTATCTTTAAATAAAAAGTGAATAATGGTCACGGTTCCCTTTGTTGGATATTAGGGTCTTAATGGACCAATATGATTTTGTAGCAAAATCGGAATGTCATCAGATAAAAGTCGTAATTAACTTCAAAATTGAAATCTACGTTTCGCGTAGATAAATTTAGACTATTAATTTGCTCAAAACCGATTAAAGGTGAATGAGAAATTAATTGTTTAAAGTCGACCCAAATAAACATTAATTATTCATTAATGATATATATAAGGAAATGCATAGGAGAATAGTCCCACATTAGAAATTTTCGATGTGCATTATTTGCTTATTAATGATGCTGTGTTAATGGAGTTAACTCAGAAAAAAAGATCAGGTGCTCTCTTCTCAGAGGTGAGCAGATGCTCACACCTGTGAGCCCGCCACGTGCACAATAGGCGTTTTGTAGGCGCACTTTGCACTTCGCAGAGGACATTGCAGTACCTACGTGGTACTCGGGTGATGTATCAGGCTCGTATCTGACATGACAATGCCTATGTGACATCCACGTGGGTAAGAAGAGATGACTGGACTGTTGATTGGGCAAACGGATGGCAATCGTTGATCAAAGAGGTGTGATGGATCGCTTGGGAATGAATTGCTGCTATCCGTTAGCACTATAGCGGAGCAATATCGTTTACGGAGATAGTGTTGAACATTAGCCTCGACGATCAGTATCAGTTTGCGCACTCCGGGAGATACCGGTTCCAACAGTCGTAAACGATATTGTGCAAACTGATATGGCTACTTCCAACGACGTTCCGACCGCCATTTCGCCAACATCAATTCCGCACGGAGAAAAGTCGGAGAAATTCAGCGGAGCTGACTTCAAAATATGGTAACAGAAAATGCTGTTTTATCTAACGACGCTAAACCTTGTACGATTTTTACAGGAAGACCCGTCAGCCGCTACGAAAGGTAGTAAGGCTGCTTGCGATTCATGGTCACACGGAGATTTCCTGTGCCACAACTATATTCTCAACGCCTTAGACAAGCCGGATTGAAAAAATTCATCATCGACCGGTTTCTGGATTTCAAGATGGTGGACTCTAAGAGCGTCTCAGCTCAAGTCCAAGATATGCAATTAATACTGCATGATCTGGACACCGAAGGCATGAAGTTGAACGAGTCATTCGCAGTAGCTGCGGTAATTGAGAAGCTCCCTTCGTCATGGAAGGACTTCAAGAATTACCTCAAGCACAAGCAAAAGGAGATGAGACTGGAAGACCTGATCCTGAGGCTACGAATAGAGGAGGATAATCGAAAATTATCCGACTCTAGAGGAACTAAGCAAACTATTGACGAAATGTCCAACTTGGTCGAGCTAAACGCCAAAAAGCCGAAGCAGTTCAAGAAGAAGGCTCAAGTAAAGAAGTTCAAGGGCTCTTGCTACAACTGTAGAAAGTCAGGACACATGTTAAAGGACTGCAGACACCCGAAGAAGCCAACCAAGGGACTAAAAGATGCTGCAAACCACGTCGCAACCTCTCTTGAGGACTTGGATCTCACTGCGGTCGTGTTTGAATCCAATACAGTGGAGGATAACCCGAAGCAGTGGTGGATCGATACTGGAGTAACTCGTCATATCTGTTCAGATAAGGCGATGTTCTCCAAGTATACTCCGATAAATGGAAGGAAGCTCTATATGGGCAATTCCACGACATCTCCGATCGTCGGACTCGGAAAAGTTGTTCTGAAGATGACTTCTGGAAAGGAGCTAACTCTGATTGATGTGCTCCATGTTCCCGACATCAGAAAGAACCTAGTTTCTGGATCGACACTTGTTAAGGCCGGGTTTAGACTAGTGTTCCAGTCCAACAACTTTGTCCTTACGAAGAATGGTGTCTTCGTAGGAAAGGAGTACTTAGAACAAAGTCTATTCAAAATGGTTGTAATGACTGTACTTCGAAAATTTGATGGTAATAAAATAATTGCTTCCAGTTATGTGGTTGAGTGTTTCAATTTGTGGCATGATCGACTCGGACATGTGCATAATAATACTCTAAAACGTCTCGTCAAACTAAATTTATTACCGAACGTAAATGTTGAAGAAACACACAAATGTGAAGTGTGCGTGGAAGCTAAAATGACGAAACTACCTTTTCATTCGGTGGAAAGGTCAACGACTCCTCTAGAGTTAATACATAGTGATCTATGTAACTTGAAATTTGTGCAAACTAGAGAAGGTAAAAAGTATTTCATTACTTTTATCGATGACTGCACGATGTTCTGTTATGTCTTTCTTTTAAGAAGTAAAGACGAAGCCTTAGAGGCGTTCAGAACCTATAAAACAGAAGTTGAAAATCAACTTGACAAACGAATTAAAATAATTCGTAGCGATAGAGGTGGAGAATATGGTACACCGTTTGATGAATTTTGTTCAGATTCTGGCATTATCCATCAAACAACGGCGCCTTACTCACCTCAATCGAATGGTGTTGTTGAACGTAAAAATCGAACACTAAAAGAGATGATGAATGATTTGTTGATAAATTCAGGCTTACCTCAAAACTTGTGGGGGAAAGCAATATTATCGGCAAATCACATTCTCAACAAAATCCCTCATAAGAAAAGTGATAAAACTCCATACGAACTATGGAAAGGCCGCAAGCCATCGTACAAATACCTGAAAGTATGGGGGTGCTTGCCAAAGGTCGAAGCACCTAAACCAAAGCAAGTCAAGATCGGACCTAAAACGTTCAATGCAGTATTTGTCGGATATGCCCATAATAGTAGTGCATATCGTTTCCTAGTTCACAAATCAGACATTCCTGATATTCATGTGGGAACAACCTTAGAATCTCGGAATGCGATATTCTTTGAAAATGAATTCTCAAATAAGAAGGAAAACGTTGAAAATGATAACAACGGAAGTTCAAACGAAAATAACGTTACCGAACTTAGCTGTTATAAAAGGACTATTGACGATCAAAGCGAAGGGTCACGTCGTAGCAAACGGGCTAGAGCTGAGAAATCGTTCGGGCCAGATTTCATGATTTTCATGTCGGAAATGGACCCAAGAACATTAAGTGAAGCTCTCTCTAGTCTCGATGCTCTAATGTGGAAAGAAGCTGTCAACAGTGAAATCGAATCCATCATGAATAATCATACTTGGGAATTAGTAGACCTTCCTTCTAGTAATAAACCATTAGGTTGTAAGTGGATACTAAAACGCAAGTATAAAGCTGATGGATTAATTGACAAGTATAAGGCCAGACTTGTAGCCAAGGGGTACAAGCAAGAGGAAGACCTTGATTACTTCGATACCTACTCACCGGTGACAAGGATTACGTCCATACGAGTGATAATAGTCATTGCAGCACTGTATGATCTTGAAATACATCAAATGGATGTTAAGACTGCGTTCTTAAATGGTGAGTTGGAAGAAGAAATTTATATGGAGCAACCCGAGGGGTTCGTGGCTCCAGGAAATGAGAAAAAGGTGTGTCAACTTGTTAAGTCATTATACAGACTTAAGCAAGCGCCTAAATAATGGCACGAAAAATTTGACAAAGTAATGCTGTCAAACAAATTCAGAATAAATGAATGTGACAAATGCATTTATGTCAAAGGCACACCTAAAGGTTATGTAATCGTCCGTCTATACGTAGACGACATGCTAATAATGGGCAGTAGTCATGATATAATCATGACTACAAAGAAAATGTTGACAAAAAATTTCGATATGAAAGATATGAGTCAAGTAGATGTTATATTGGGAATTAAAATTCTCAGGACATCAGAAGGGATAGTTCTGACACAATCTCATTATGTAGAATCAGTATTGAAAAGATTCAATGCGTACGATCTCTCTACAATAAAAACACCTATGGATCTAAGTCAATACTTAGTGAAAAACCATGGTGAGACCTTATCGCAGTTGGAATATTCTCGGATAATAGGCACTTTGATGTATCTCACAAACTGCACACGTCCGGATATTGCCTGTGCGGTCAATAAGCTGAGTCATTTTACGAGTAATTCAAACGACACCCATTGGAAAGCATTGATGCGAGTTCTTAGATATTTGAAATATACTATGAACTATGGATTACATTATGGAAAATATCCCGCTATGCTGGAGGGATATTGTGATGCTAATTGGATATCAGATACAAAAGACTCCAAATCCACTAGTGGATATGTTTTCACGATCGGTGGGGGAGTAGTATCTTAGAAATCCACTAAGGAGACATGCATTGCTCGGCCAACTATGGAATCCGAGTTTATAGCACTAGACAAAGCAGCTGAGGAAGTTGAATGCCTGCGGAATTTCTTGGAAGATATTCCGAGCTGGACGAAACCTGTGTCTGCCGTACTGATCCACTGTGATAGTCAATCAGCAATTCGAAGGGCACAGAGTAATATATACAATGAGAAGTCACGACATATATGTCGTAGACATAATACCATTAGGCAGTTGATCTCGAATGGAGTGATTGCAATCGACTATGTTAAGTCCAAAGATAATTTGGCAGATCCTCTTACGAAAGAGTTGAGTCGAGATCAAGTATACTGCTCGTCAAGAGGAATGAGATTAAAAATCTACAACTAAAAAACGACTGTAGCGGTAACCTAACCTTGTTGACTAGAGATTCCAAGATCTTGGTTCAATGGGACACGAATTTACAGAAGTTGTGTTACAGCACATGAGATATTTTATCTCTATCCCAATCCTAGGATGAATTTGTTTTATCTTACCTCATGTAGTGAGGTTAATCTTATGCTTTTAGTGACTTCTATACCTTATAAGGTAGAGTATGGTAGGATACTCCTGATAGAAGTGTCACTTATATGAGTGTGAAGACAGGCCGCTTCAATGAAACACTCATGAATCTAAGATGGTGTCCATGGCCAAAATGGAGCCAACCATGAGAACCTAAAGTAGGTGAGATAGGTCTCTGTGTGGGTGTTATTGTCTTAGTATACACCAACAGTTGAGCAGTTCAAGACATCACGTTCACTGCGCAGCCTAGTATACTCGATAGCATTCCACTACGGAAGGTTCAAAGCCACAAGTTATCTCTCCCGATGCAGTGACTTATCGATTAGACTCTTGTAAAGTGTCAGCATGCATACACGCATTGCATTAATTTCCATTCATGCGGTGGATTGTTGGATAGTGGGGCCTTAATGGACCAATACGGTTTTGTGGAAAAATCGAAATGTCATCAATAGATAAAAGTCGTAATTGACTTCAAAATTGAAATATACGCTTCGCGTAGATAAATTTAGACTATTAATTTGCTCAAAACCGATTAAAGGTGAATGAAAAATTAATTGTTTAAAGTCGGCCCAAATAAACATTAATTATTCATTAATGATATATATATAAGGAAATGCATGGGAGAATAGTCCCACATCGGAAATTTTCGATGTGCATTTTTTGCTTATTAATGATGCTGTGTTAATGGAGTTAACTCAGAAAAAAAGACCAGGTGCTCTCTTCTCAGGGGCGAGCAGGTGCTCGCACCTGTGAGCCCGCCACGTGCGCACGTGCGCAATGGGCGCTTTGTAGGCGCACTTTGCACTTCGCAACCGTTGATCAAAGAGGTGTGATGGATCGCTTGTGATGCGATCTAGAACATTGGATCGCGAAGAGTCACTATTTGACCGCTTGGGATGAGACTTGATCTGAAACGTCAGATCGAATGGATCAGTAGATCCAGATCCGATGACAATAGGTGAGATCTGAGGATCACGATTCTTCGGATCTGATGGATGAGATTAAAGTGGGATATGTGAAGGGTTATAACTCTTCAGAATGGACGATCCAGATCGATCCAACCCAAAGAACACATCCTCTCACCTAAAAAGGCATTCAACCTCTTCATTTGGTATAAATGCTGGAAATATCAATCGAATCATCGAATTCATCTATTCTACTCTCTCTCTCTTGAGCATTCATCTCATGTTGTGCATTTAAGAGTCTAAAAAGCCCACGAGAAGGTTCGCTGGTCTCGGAATTCAGAGTGCTACGATTTCGAGACGTTCGTCGTTGTATTTTGGGAACGAATTGCTACTATCCGTTAGCACCGTAACAGAGCAATATCGTTTACGGAGATAATGTTGAACACTAGTCTCGACGATCAGTATCAGTTTGCGCACTCCGAGAGATACCGGTTCCAACACCCTTTCTATTGAGAGACGCTTTTTGGTGAACCATAGTTGTAAATTGGCTCAAATGTGATTGAGATGGACTTGACTTGAGGTCTTCTAATTGAGGTTGACTTGCCCTAAGCTCGATCTGACCTAACTCGAGCTCGATTTGACGTGACTTCCAACTCATATTTGATTGTAGACTTGACTATACCACGTGGTGCCAATTATCTTCAGCCACATCAATACATTTGAGAGACTTGAGTATTATGTGAAAGATGATCTAGATAGCAAACCCAGATGGCATAAAGTAAGGCCTTGTGTATTGTGAGAATAAATATGGTAAAAGGTGATTCGTTCGTCACGAAAGAGGTAAATCATGGATGATTATTAGCTATTAATATAATGGTCAAGATATGAGAGAAAACATACTTTGACGTGTCAAGTTATGATCTCATTACTTAATGTAACAATATTTCATGTCTTAATCATTGTACCACTCCGAAGAGACTTGTATATTCCGAAGTAAAGAAACATAATGAGAGTAAAGAAACATATATTATTGGATAGTGTAAATCTCAACTTAGGGAAAATGTTAACCAAGAGTTTAGTTGGTTAGACTCAAGAGTCAACTTAAGATCATCGACCAACAAATAATAAAATATTTGTATGCGTGGCTGGGATGTAGCAAAGGGTGATAATTTTCATTCTAGGGTTCTTATATTCTATGACCTATTAGCGTAACACTATATATAAATATATATTAATTGTGCTAATACGTGGAAACGTATGTGTGACTAAGTTGACTGCACAAGTGTTGATATCATATTATTCCATTAATGATTAATTTCAATTGACTGATGTTAAAAGTAAAAAGGTAGTAGTAGTCATTGATATGATGAAATTATGTTATAATTATTGTGGATCAATAAATTAAGATAGTTATTAGCAAAATATTCACAAAAGCGATTAATAATAGAATTGATTGATAATTAATTTAATCAATTGATAGAAAAAACAAAATAGTCATTGAAGTTGAAGGAGCCGGAAGGTTATAAAAAACATTTAAGAAGATTATTTGAATTTATTGAACTTTAATCATTTGTAGTGTGAGTTTCTCAAACTTTAGAAATTATTTACAAAGAAGGAAAAAATTTAACTTTCAAAAGAAAAAAAAGTTTTATTTATTAATAAATTATTATTCACTTCTTTTAACTTTTTTATTTTCATAATCCATTATTCAACTCTCCTGACCGATTAATTCGGTAGATGATATGAAAATTTTATGTGCACGAAATTTTATAGGTAGATAGATATAGAAATTTTATAATCATGTAAATATGTTTCTATTTAAATTTGATATTAAGTTTTTTTAAAAAAATGGTAAGAATGTGTAAATATTATGTACAATATAAAATATGTAATTTTAAAAATATTATGTATAATATAGAATATATCAACTAAATTATATAAAAAAAATTGTAAGAACGTGTAACAAATAAATATTATGTAAAATATAAAATAATATATTACATAATATATAAGGTATAATATAAATTACAAAAAAATAAATAGAATTAAATAAGGAAAATACAGTATTAATAGATGTTGAACGTGCAATTAGTAACCAATTAAGAAATTATAGTAATATAATTTATATATTGTGAATAAAATTTATATGACTAAGTAAAATATATATGAAATTAAATAATTATGTATGTAGATTTCTATCTAGACTTATTAAAAAGTTTTATGAAAATAATATGTATGGCTTAGCATTTATAAAATTTATAAAAAATTAAAACTTAGACCAAGTCCTAAGCCTCTCTTTTGAATTTATTGAACTTTATTCATTTGTAGTGTGAGTTTCTCAAACTTTAGAAATTATTTACAAAGATGGAAAAAATTTAACTTTCAAAAGAAAAAAAAAATTATTTATTAATAAATTATTATTCACTTCTTTTAACTTTTTTATTTTCATAATCCATTATCAACTCTTCTGACCGATTAATTCGGTAGATGATATGAAAATTTTATGTGTCACGAAATTTTATAGGTAGATAGATATAGAAATTATATAATCATGTAAATATGTTTCTATTTAAACTTGATATTAAGTTTTTTTAAAAAATGGTAAGAATGTGTAAATATTATGTATAATATAAAATATGTAATTTAAAAAATATTATGTATAATATAGGCGAATTTAATTTAGGGTTATCGTGGAATAACCTTAGGAAAATTTTTAAGAATTTTTAGAAATTTTTCTGGAGCTAAACGGAGTCCATAGGACTCCGTATGAGGGATACGCCGACGGGGCTAGATAAAGGCAGGTTTAGAATACCCAAATTAAGCGGGAATTGATTAAGGCTAGACTTAGGCCTTAATTAAGCTAACCTAGGGGTGGGATTGATTTCTTTATAAAGCCCGAAGCCTCCCGGTTCACCTTCGGCTTCTCTATTCCTCCCCTGCGCCTCGCGATCTCAGACGCCACACGACCGAGACCGGCGATCGCTTCTTTCCTCGGTGTCGCCGGCGAGGAGCGGATCTTGGAGCATCGAAGGGAAGAAAGGTTAGTAGAACCGAAACCCTCCTTCTCCCCGATCCCTTTTCCTTTCTCTGACCTCGGTAAACAACAGCGACGGAGCTCGGTTTGGGGATTTCGCCGGCTGTCGGGAGGAAACCGAGGGCATCGACGTTGGATCTGGGCATCGACGACCGGTTGTGTGAGGTAACGCCCATTGTTTCCTTCCGATTTCCCTGTTTTGTTCGTCGGCAAGAACAAGTCGAGCCCTAAACTTCGATCTCGGAGGTAAGGGTTTGGTTTTGGTTGTGAATTCGAACCTTGATCTTTTCTGGTGTTGATTCGGGTGGTTTTCTTTGGGAGGCAGAGATCGGTGTCTTGTTTCTGGCCACCATAGCTTGACTAGATCAACTCCTCCACCGGATCTGTGATCGTACTCTAGCCGTGATCTTGAGGTAAGCGGTTTGGTCTTCTTTTGTTTGATCGGGAATTCGAAACCCTGATCTGTTCTTCTAGAGGTGATGCGGGGGATTTTTCTGAGAAGCAGAGCTTGATGTTGTGATTCCGGGCACTACAGATCTGCTGGGGATTACTCTTCTACATCATATTTGTGACCATCTCCGGCAATTGAAGAGCAGAGGTAAGGACACCAGTAGGTTGTTGTTGTTAACAGATTGTTGCGATGTTTTCTTGCTATTCTTCCTTCTTGATCCGGTTTGTAGGGTTGTCATATGTAGTTTTCTGATATAGGGAATTGAGGTATGGTTTAACTCATCTTCTCTTGATGCATCAGTGTATCTATTGGATTTTGGTTTTTCAGTGGAATCCCTATATTCTTGATCCGGATCATAGGCAGAAGCAACCAGAATCGATTTATTTAGGTGTTAGAGATTCTTGGTGTACTGTTTCACTAGGAGTTCTGGAAATTAGGGTGATCAGGCTTAGTCAACAGTGATAAAAGTTTTGTGCTAGGTAATTGGAGGCTTTGAGGTATGAATAAACCTAATCAAAGGTGATTAGGGGTTTTTAGGGCTGCCTTGCTCTAGGTAGTAACAGGAGGTTGGATGATAATTGAGGACCTAATGGATATTTAATTTAGCTTAGCCAGTGGAAAGGAGTAGTAATCACTATTAGCTAAATACTTTAAGTCGGTTATTTATTTTTGGTGTACACATATATAGTTATATAAATTTGTATATGTGATACAGGACCTTGATTGACGACGAGTTGCGCGACGTGGTGGTTCTGTTGATTTCGGGATATATCGAGGCGGGTATTTCTTCCTAAATTTCTATTTAGCTCCTTGAACTTTAAAGCATGGTTATATGTTTTTGGATATTTAGGTTGCATTCCTTAAATCTTATTATTTGTTGCTTTCCTGCTTGTCTCTTTTGCTTGATCTTTGATATGATCTGGGTTGCTTTGTTACAGTCTCTATTCTTGTTATTTGTGACTCTATTGTTTATACACATGTAGAGTGTTGTAGGGAGGACTGTATTGGATATTTGTGGGCTATACCTGTCTAGGTTGTGATTGGTATTGGTTATAGGTCCTACAGGTTTACCATTCCATTTGCATAGTGGTATGTGTAGTTACGTCTGTTGTGGTTATTGGAGGCGTTTATGAGGGGGAAGGTTGTTGCATGGATGATGATTATATATATGTATATCATGCTCATCATTCATTGCATCTGATGACCGTTGTCTCCCTTGTGGTTGAGAAGGTCATCAGTTGGTTTGGTTTAGCGCGCACCTTCGGCCACTCATGGGTAGTGGTAGCTGGAGCAGTCGCCGCTTGTCCTGTTGTGCCACCCGGTCACGAGGTTTAGTGAGATCCGGCGTTGTGAGCAGCCAGGGACCCTGATGCTATGTAGTTAGATAGCTACTAGCGGACTGTCCGCCTCGACCACTCTATTGTGGGCTGGAGGGTAGTACAGTCGTCACAGACCCAAGCCTCTCGGCCATACAGGGGTCGTGGTGTCTAGAGAGGTGGCGGGGGTGACCATGGAGCATGCATGCACTTTTGCATATGATGCACGGTGCATCTGTGAGGATATTTTGCATACATGCTTACTAGATATTAGTTGCATGTGACTGTGTACTGTTGCATTTGTCTGAGCTATGTATGCTGCATATGGATGCCATGCTGCATACATGTCATTTACTTTACATATATTTGCAGACGTATATATATTGCACAGGTGTCCGGAGTATGTTATTGACTCGGTGGGTTTACGGATCATGGTATCGGGGGGTTGGTTCTTTTCGGGTATGTACATTCACGTTATATGCTTTTATTATGTCTGGTATGTTCATGCACAGTCATTATATCAGGTATAGATAGATGAGTTGTGTTATGTTAGCATATTCTTATTCTTTGCTTATGGAGACTATATCCTTTGATTCCTATATCTTTATGTAGACCATGCTTTATCCTGTCTATACCCGCTGAGTTCCCTGTACTCACTACCCCGTTTATATTATGTTGGTTCCAGGCAGTAGGTAGATGATATGGAGATGCTTGGAGTATGTTGCTGGCCGGTCCCCCTTCCCACGTCATATCCGGAGACCTTTTTTTTGGTTTTGTTTTCTCTTTCCCTACCCTTCGATTTTGTTGGATTTAGAGTTGTGAAAACGAACTATGTTTGATTCGTGTATTGTGGACTTATGCCTGTGGTATTTTGTGGACTTTCGCATTTGTGGGTTCTTTATTCGTTTTTCCGCTGTGTTTTTGATATATATCTGTGTGGGCTAGATATTTAACTGCGTGGTTGTGTTTCTTTTGTGCATAAATATTCCAGCCGCCTGTGGCTGACGTATTTTGTTTGTACGGATGTTTCCGATTGTCACCGGTACAGGGGAGATGCTGCCGAAATTTTTCGGGAGGTATTTCCTCGGGGGGCGTGACAAATAAATATTATGTAAAATATAAAATAATATATTACATAATATATAAGGTATAATATAAATTACAAAAAAATAAATAGAATTAAATAAGGAAAATATAGGATTAATAGATGTTGAACATGCAATTAGTAACCAATTAAGAAATTATAGTAATATAATTTATATATTGTGAATAAAATTTATATGACTAAGTAAAATATATATGAAATTAAATAATCATGTATGTAGATTTCTATCTAGACTTATTAAAAAGTTTTATGAAAATAATATATATGGCTTAGCATATATAAAATTTATAAAAAATTAAAACTTAGACCAAGTCCTAAGCCTCTCTTCTATTTAAACCCTCACCTAGAACATCTTCTTACCTTCTTGTTTCCACCAACTCTAGGAAGATCTTCTTACCCTCTTATTCTCCACCAGTGCTAAGATTTCCAAGGAAGACAAGGAGTGTGTGGCTAAGTACATAAGACATGTTCTCAACCATATTATTGTGTTAGATTAGTTTCTATAGTCTTGTGATGTTTCGGATTTTATAGATTGTAAGTTTGGCATGTTTTCTCGCTATGATATCAAGTTTCGGTTTTTTTATAACTTGTGAGGTTGCCATGTTTCTCCTTGCTATGATATCTCCTTATGGACCGATAAATTGTGCATATTTCCATTTATGTGAATGCATTTAATTATATTGTCTATTAGAGCCTTTCCAAGATTCGATTTTTATAACTTGTGAGATTGGCATGTTTCTCCTTGCTATGGTATCACGTTATGAACCTATAAATTGTGCATGTTTCCATTTATGATTAATGCATTTAATTGCTACTAGAGCCTTGTGAAGTTTCAGTTTCTATAACTCGTAAGGTTATGATTTGTTTCTATAATATCATGCTTCGGCCACACCAATTGTGCATATTCTCAACTATGTTATTGTTTTTAATTAGCTTCTATAGTCTTGTGATGTTTCGGATTAGATAGGTTGCTATGACATCATGTTTTGGACACTAGGAATTTTGCATGTATTCAATTACGTCGATGCTTTTAATTAGCTCCTCTAGCCTTGTGATGCTTGGATTGGATAGGTTGCTATGACATGTTTTGGACCCTAGGAATTTTGCATGTATTCAATTACGTTGACGCTTTTAATTAGCTCCTCTAGCCATGTGATGTTCAGATTGGATAGGTTGCTATGACATCATGTTTTGGACCTTAGGAATTTTGCATGTATTCAATTACGTTGATGCTTTTAATTAGCTTTAATAGTCTTATGAAATTTCGGATTAAGTAGTTTGTTAGGATATCATGTCTCGGCCATATAAAGTAAGCATGTTTTCAATTGTGTTGGTGTTTTAGTTTAATTTCTATGTCTTGTGTAATTTTCCGATTTCCAATTTAGGAAAGTTTATGTTTTATTCTTATTATATATCATGGTAATTTTTCATGCTACATGTATTTTTTTAAAAATTCTAATTCAGGAAAGCATATGTTTTCTCCTTACTTAATATCATGGTAATTTTACATACTACATGTATTTTTGGAAATTTTAATTAAATTAAGAAAAGATTATGTTTTATTCTTGCTTGATATCATGGTAATTTTACATGTACACGTATTTTTTAAAATTCTAAACTAGAAAAGCATATGTTTTCTCCTTGCTTGATATCATGATAACTTTACATGCTACATGTATTTTTGGAAATTCTAATTTAGGAGAGCTTATATTTTTTTCTTGCTTGTCATCATGATAACTTTACATGTAACATGTATTTTCTGATTTCTAGTTTAGGTAGGCTTATGCTTTTTTCTTGCTTGTCATCAATTTTATATGCTACATGTGACTCTCAGATTCTAGTTTAGAAAAGGGTTGAATTTAGTATAGTTAGGCTTATGTTTCCTCTTCTCATCATGATAACTTTAATTGCTTTTGAAATGAACCTGCTTATGTTTATGCGCATGTACATGCTTATATTCATGTCTATATAATGATCATGATTATGTTTATGTTTACGCTTATGTCTATACTTATGAGATAAGTATGGTTTGTTGTACCTGGGGACCTAAGCTCGAGAAAACATACCAAATCTTGTTATGGAATTAAGTCATGAACCAGGGACCTAAGCCTGGGGAGCTTACCAAATTATGTTCTGGGATGGTAGTATGATATGGGAACCTAAGCCCGGTGAGCGCACCATAATAAAAAAAGATATGTTTTGGGATGGTGATATGATTCGGAGACCTAAGCCTGGTGAGCATGCCAGAATCAATCAAGATATGTTCTGGGATGGTGGTATGATCCGGGGACCTAAGTTTGGTGAGCGCGCAAGAATAAAGGGGAACTCCGGTCCTAAGTTCGGGCCCCTACTAACCTAGCGCTAGGGTAGTTATCTGATCAACAACTTATGTTACGGTACTGCTAAGTGCAGCTAGGCCACCATAACAGTATGTTTATAAGTACGCATGCAGGTATGTTCAAGTCATGTTCATGTTTATGCCTATGCTTATGTTTATATTTATGTTTATGTATATGTTGTGTCTATGCTTACGTTTATGTTTATGTTTATGTTTATGTTTATGTTGTGTTCATGTTTATTTTTATTTTTATGTTTATGTTGATGTTTATGTTTATATTGTGTTTATGGTTATGTTTGTGTTATGTTCATGTTATATTTATATTTACATTTATGTTTAGATTTACATTATGTTCATGTTATGTTTATGCCTATGGGCATGCCCGTGATCAAGTCTATCATTATGCTTAGTTCATCTACCATGCCTACCTTTATGTTGTCACGCTTATGTCATTGCCTATGTTTATGTTCATAGTATGTAAGTAGGGAAGTCCTAAGTTACTTTCGATGTGGTTTCCCTTAGTACACTAGATTATATACGTTAACTAATGCATAACACTATTTTGAACATGCTGAGTCTCTGGACTCATAGTTTATAACTTTTTTTTTTCAGACAATGAGACGAACGAGATAGGAGGCATTGACTAGTGAGCTAGCTCGAAACAGGGGCAGTACAACTTGAAGACCATCCATTCTAAATTCCGCATTTAGTTATGCCCCTAGTTTTTTATACATATATATAATACATAACCTGCGGATGTCACTTACTTATATTTCCATAATGGTTCCTTACTTCAAATAAAATTATATAGACGATTCAAAAGAAAACATAACTAAATGTGGAATTTAGAGTAAGTTCCCCTAGTTATGTTTTTCAGACAATGAGACGAACGAGACAGGAGACATTGACTAGTGAGCTAGCTCGAAACAAGGGCAATACAACTTGAAGACCATCCATTCTAAATTCCGCATTTAGTTATGCCCCTAGTTTTTTTTACATATATATAATACATAACCTGCGGACGTCACTTACTTATATTTCCATAATGGTTCCTTACTTCAAATAAAATTATATAGATGATTCAAAAGAAAACATAACTAAATGCGGAATTTAGAGTAAGTTCCCCTAGTTATGTTTTCTTTCGAATCGCCTATATAATTTTATTTGAAGTAAGGAATCATTATGAAAGGATGAGTAAGTGACGTCCGTAGGTTATGTATTATATATATGTAAAAAATTAGGGGCATAACTAAATGCGGAATTTAGAATGGATGGTTTTCGGGTTGTACTGCCCCTGTTTCAAGCTGGCTCACTGGTTAATGTCTCTTGTCTCGTTCGTCTTATTGTCTGAAAAAAAGTTATAAATTGAGTCGAGAGATTCAGCATGTTCAAAATAGCGTTATGTATTAGTTAGCGGTTATAATCTAGTGTACTAAGGAAACCATATCCAAAGTAACTTAGGACCTCCCTACTTACATACTATGAACATAAATATAGGCAATGATATAAGCGTGACAACATAAAGGTAGGCATGGTAGACATGATCATGAACATGCCCATAGGCATAGGCATAGGCATAGACATAAACATAACATAAGCATAACATAGATCTAAACATAAACGTAAATATAAACATAACATGAACATAACACAAACATAACCAAAAACACAACATAAACATAAACATAAACATAAACATAAACATCAATATAAACATTAACATAAACATGAACACAACATAAACATAAACGTAAGCATAGTCATAAACATGAACACAACATATACATAAGCATAAGCATAGACATAAACATGAACATGACTTGAACATACTTGCATGCGTACTTATAAACATACTGTTGTGGTGGCCTAGCTGCACTTAGCAGTACCGTAACATAAGTTGTTGATCAGACAACTACCCTAGCGCTAGGTTAGTAGGGGCCCGAACTTAAGATCGGAGTTCCCCTTTATTCTTGCGCGCTCACCAAACTTAGGTCCCCGGATCATACCACCATCCCAGAACATATCTTGATTGATTCTGGCGATCTCACCAGACTTAGGTCCCCGAATCATATCAACATCCCAAAACATATCTTTTTTTATTATGGCGCGCTCACCGGGCTTAGATGCCCATATCATACTACCATCCCATAACATAATTTGGTAAGCTCCCCAGGCTTAGGTCCCCGGTTCATGACTTAATTCCATAACAAGATTTGGTACGCTTTCTCGAGCTTAGGTCCCCAGGTACAACTAACCACACTTATCTCATAAGTATAGACATAAACGTAAACATAAACATAATCATGATCATTATATAGACATGAATATAAGCATGTACATGCGCATAAACATAAGCAGGTTCATTTCAAAAGCAATTAAAGTTATCATGATGAGAAGAGGAAATATAAGCCTAACTATACTAAATTCAACCCTTTTCTAAACTAGTGTAGCATATAAAATTGATGACAAGCAAGAAAAAAGCATAAGCCTACCTAAACTAGAAATCCGAAAATACATGTTGCATGTAAAGTTATCATGATGACAAGCAAGAAAAAAATATAAGCTTTCCTAAATTAGAATTTCCAAAAATACATGTAGCATGTAAAGTTATCATGATATCAAGCAAGATAAAACATATGCTTTCCTAATTTAGAATTTTCAAAAATATGTGTACCATGTAAAATTACCATGATATCAAGCAAGAAGAAAACATAATCTTTTCTAAATTAGAATTTCCAAAAATACATGTAGCATGTAAAGTTATCATGATATCAAGCAAGGAAAAAGCATATGCTTTCTTAAATTAGAATTTAAAAAAAAATATATGTAGCATGAAAATTTACCATGATATATAGTAAGAATAAAACATAAAATTTCCTAAATTGAAAATCTGAAAATTACACAAGACATAGAAATTAAACTAAAACACCAACACAATTGAAAACATGCTTACTTTATATGGCCGAGACATGATATCCTAACAAACTACCTAATCCGAAATTTCATAAGACTATTAAAGCTAATTAAAAGCATCAACGTAATTGAATACATGCAAAATTCCTAGGATCCAAAACATGATGTCATAACAACCTATCCAATCTGAACATCACATGGCTAGAGGAGCTAATTAAAAGCGTCAACGTAATTGAATACATGCAAAATTCCTAGTCCAAAACATGATGTCATAGCAACCTATCCAATCCGAACATCACAAGGCTAGAGGAGCTAATTAAAAGCATCGATGTAATTGAATACATGCAAAATTCCTAGGGTCCAAAACATGATGTCATAGCAACCTATTTAATCCGAAACATCACAAGACTATAGAAGCTAATTAAAAACAATAACATGGTTGACAATATGCACAATTGGTGTGGCCGAAGCATGATATTATAGAACCAAATTATAACCTTATGAGTTATAGAAACTGAAACTTCACAAGGCTCTAGTAGCAATTAAATGCATTAATCATAAATGGAAACATGCACAATTTATAGGTGCATAACGTGATACCATAGCAAGGAGAAACATGCCAATCTCACAAGTTATAAAAATCGAAACTTGGAAAGTCTCTAATAGAAAATTAAATGCATTAACATAAATGGAAATATGAACAATTTATCGGTCCATAACGAGATATCATAGCGAGGAGAAACATGTCAATCTCACAAGTTATAAAACAACCGAAACTTGATATCATAGTAAGAAAACATGCCAAACTTACAATCTATAAAATCTGAAACATCACAAGATTATAGACACTAATCTAAGACAATAATATGGTTGAGAACATGCCTTATGTACTTAGCCACACACTCCTTGTCTTCCTTGGAAATCCTAGCACCGGTGGAGAATAAGAGGGTGAGAAGATCTTCCTAGGGTCGGTGGAAACAAGAGGGTAAGGAGAAGTTTTAGGTGAGGGATTAAATAGAAGAGAGGCTTAGGACTTGATATAAGTTTTAATTTGTTTATAAATTTTATAAAGGCTAAGCCATATATATTATTTTCATAAAACTTTTTACTACTTCTAGAAATCTACATACATGATTATTTAATTCCATATATATTTTACTTAGTCATATAAATTTTATTCATAATATATAAATTATATTACTATAATTTCTTAATTGGTTACTAATTGCACGTTCAACATCTATTAATTCTATATTTTCCTTATTTAATTCTATTTATTTTTTTGTAATTTATATTATACCTTATATATTATGTAATATATTATTTTATATTTTACATAATATTTATTTGTTACATGTTCTTACAAATTTTTTTATATAATTTAGATTAATATTCTATATTATACCTAATATTTTTTAAATTACATATTTTATATTATACATAATATTTACACGTTCTTACCATTTTTTTAAACTTAATATCAAATTTTAAATAGAAACATATTTACATAATTATAAAATTTTCATATCTATCTATGTATAAAAATTCATGGTACATGAAATTTTCTAAGTCATTTATTTTATTTCTATAAAACTTAATATCAAGTTTAAATAGAAACATATTTCTTATAAAATTTTATTTACTTATTTAATTCTATATACTATATATCCACGTATATATATCACAGGATAATATACATATAATTTTTTCATTGCATTAAATCACTATACTATATGTTATATTAGTATAGTGATTAATTATTAATCTTTTATTTAATTTTGTATGCTCTATATAGATCTATATTTTACTTCTATATTATTTAGAAGGATAATTTATATACATAAATTATATAAATATTAAGTGTTTATATATTGGTATCTTATTATTTCCTTAATATAATTTACTAATCCAAATTCCTAATTGTATGATAGAATAAATTTTTAGTCAAATGAATAATTACAATTATTCCATAAATATTTTTAATTAAATAAATTTGAAACCTAATTAAATTGTAATTAATCTAAAAAATCCTTTTAATTAAATAAATCTTGATTCTAATTAAATTACAATTTAATCCAATAACTCACTTGAATAAAATTTCATCCTCGAAATTAATACTTATAAAATAATCATGGGTAACAACTTCTTATGTCTCCCTTGGTCTCCTATTTAGTTTCTTCCTAAATACAATTTGACCACCTAATCTTAATTATTTTTCTCATCTTACTCTGTAGCTTTTAAACATGGGATTCCTAGGTTGCATGTCAGATATCACTTCACATCGAAAATTCTTATAATTACTATACTATCTCCAAAAATTCTCATCCAATCTTATGAAAAATTTTTATCAATCATTAATATAAATTTGAAAAATATAAATGAGTTATGATGGACGATCTAATATTACGAGTAATTTGAACACCGTGTACTTATGAAATACTCTATGGGAGTTTCAAATCCTTGCTGTTGCATGAGGGCTTCTACTGGCCTTTCCACGTTCTGATTAGAGGTGCTTAGGATGTACACCGAACCTTAAATATTAAAAAATTTATAACTAAAATTTATTAGAACAAAATACTATCAACTGCTCTAACAATGTGGCGACAAAGATATAGGTATCCGTGTATCTTACATATATTGGAATTTCATAACAGATTTAGAATATCAATTGAAATTAAGGACCTTTTGAAACTTTCCTCAGGAATGGGTGCAAAATGTAATTTTGCCTGCAAAACTGAGAAGATAAGCCACGGTCAAGAACAAAAAGGAAGCTTTTCTCCTCCTTTCTTCTATAGTACTGGTCTCCGCCTCTTTTCGGCCCATGTCGCTGACCCTAACAAATCTCCTCTTCTATCAGCATCGCCTCAGTCGGCACTGCGCTACTGTCACGGTAGTTGAGCGCCACGATGACCACCTCCGTCCTGCTTCATTGGCTCCCGCCTGCGTCCGTCTTCGCCGCTCGACTCCCCGCCTATTCCCCCTTTGCCGTGCCATCGGCGACGAAGCCCACTCTGAGTCGAACCATAGTTTTTCTTCCATGTCACCGGTAACCTCTGTTCTAGCCCTCGGCCAACCACAATCTTTCTTGCTGACCGATGGGCTGATTATTGTTTTTCCTGCACACATTTTTTTTTTTAAATTTGCAATATCCTACGTTGTGCATGCTTGAAGGCAAGGAAGTAGAAGAGAAATGAAATAGTCCAGTGAAGAGAGAAAAAGGAAAAAATATTATCCTTTTAACTTGGAAGGCAGCAGGGAGAAAAATAAAGAAAAGTTCACTATTTTTTTTACTTGGAAGGAAATAAATAGGACGATGGAATTCAATTTTGTTGCATTTTTCGATTGTATTTCCGTCCAATTTGGGCTGAAACAGAGGGAAGTGAAATTTAAGCATCAATAAACCCAAATAGGTATTATTGTGTTTACTTGGAGGATTGGAAGTAGAAGAGAAATGGACTGATATAAGTTACAGGAAAAGAGCAAAAACAAAAAAAAGAGTTGGATCAAAATAAAATTTCTTCCTCCTCTTCATTGCCTCACAAGTAAGCAAGACACGTTTCATAATTTAGTTTAAGAGTAATGTAGTATTTACTTGGAGTGGAAGTAAAATAGAGATGAAATAGTCTATGTTAAAGGAAGAGAAAAGGAAAGATTTGGTGGAAATAAAATGTCTTCTTCATCTCTATTTCCTTACAAGTAAACAAGAGAAATTCAATAATTTTATTTATTTTCTTCTCTCTTATTTCCCACTTCCATTCAAGTTTTTTGCCATGTGCACATGGCTGGCATTTCAAAGCCAAAAATTGTAAGCGCTTTTTTTTTTTTGCTAAAGGGATACCACCAAGTTAATGCATGATTAGTTGTAAAGATCACAGTTACACTTTGCGGTGTACCTATACCTATTGACATGGAGATTCAACAAGAAAAAGAAGTTTAACAAAGATGCCTAGAATGATTTTCTTTACTGATCAGCACCAAACCCATTGTGGATGTTCTTTTAGTCTATTTATCTGCATGATTAATTGCCAAATGCTTGTTCATTTTAGCTTTGCCATATTCTCGTTTTCTTGTTTGGATTCAGCTGGTATACATTTATAATTCATGCTCACATCTTCTTAGATGGATTGTTGATGGAGTATCAAGAGAAGGCCCATATACTTTCTCTTTTGTATTTTTGAGCTAGTATAGTGCCTAGGGTGAAACAAGCTTCAACCGTGAGATTGATTGACTCCTTAAGAAGATTCAATGTCTTGAGGCAATTTCCATTTGCTACTTAGTATTTATTATTCATTGTAGCAGCTGCCACTTTATTTCTTCAAACAACTAATTTTCAGTTATTTTTAAAATGATATATTTGTTAATATGATTAGAATGTCTAGTTTGAGGGCTTTGAAATTGCACAATTATAGGATATCCAGAGGCCTATTGGTGACAAGAGTTCTGCTGATGGTTATGTGGGTCTCTTTGTTCGGATGCTTGGTCTAGATAATGATCCACTTGACAGAGAGCAAGCAATAAATACTCTCTGGAAGTATTCCCAAGGAGGGAAAAAGTGCATAGATGGGATCATGCAGTTTCCTGGGTGCATTAATCTTGTTGTCAGCCTCCTGAAGTCAGAATCCTCATCTGCATGTGCAGCTGCAGCTGGCCTTCTGCACATTGTTTCTGCAGTCAGTATGTACAGAGATGCAATTGCTGAAAGTGGCGCTATTGAAGAAATCTCCCGTCTTCTTTGTCAACATACTTTAACATCTGAGGTAGTTGTGCTACTGCTAATCATCAATTACTGACTAGTTTGATAAAAAGATTCATAACTGTATCCATTCAGGTAAAGAAGCAAAGCCTATGCACTTTGTGGAACTTATCTATTGATGAAAAACATAGGGAGAGGATTTCCAAAGGCTATTTGTTACCTATTATTGTTAAGTTTCTGGATGATGAAGAAATTAAGGTGAAGGAGGCAGCCGGTGGAGTTATTGCAAATTTGACTTTGAGTCACCATCTCCACAGTCTACTAGTAGAAGCTGGTGTTATTCCAAAACTGGTGAACTTCTCTTTCATTTTATTAACTTCTCGATTTTGATTCCTCAGTATGATCTAACCTCCATAAATACCTACTTTATGAAGGTCAGTCTATACCTGTTTGCTAAGGAAGTTTAGAATTTCTCCCAATAGAATATGAAAAGGAGATGTGTGGAACCTTAAATAGTTTGAGTGGACACACTAAGTGCACTAAGTAGGTCAATATTTATACCAATACAATATAAATGATGCAAACAAGGAAGAAAAATGATGATTTGAATTTTGATTTGGGTGGCAATTGTTTTATATTAGGTACCATATAAATTGGTATATTTAAATTCGGTTGGAATATATTTAAATTTTGTAGTTATTTAATAACATCTTTTGATTTGTAAGAGAATATTTGGATTATTACTGTTAAAATAAAACCTCGTGTTACTATGGATACCACGGGTTAGGCTTTTTATAGAAAAGATGTATGTGACATAATTACAGAAATACCCTTATAAATATATGACATATTCTAACATAAATATATGACATATTCTAACACTCCCTCTCAAGCTGGAGAATATAGATTATATGCACCAAGCTTGTTACATATGTAGTTAATTCGGGACCTCTCAGTGACTTAGTAAATATATCTGCTAGTTGATCATGTGAATTGACAAAACTAGTAGATATTTCTCCAGATATGACTCTCTCTGATAAAGTGACAGTCAACTTCAATATGCTTTGTCCTCTCATGGAAGACTGGATTTGAGGCAATATGCATGGCGGCCTGATTGTCACATATGAGTGACATTTGTGTAACCTCTCCAAACCTTAGTTCCTGAAGCAACTGTTTTAGCCATATAAGTTCTTGACTGGCTATGGCCATAGCTCGATATTCTGCCTCTGCACTAGACCTTGCTACAACATTCTGCTTTTTGCTTTTCCAAGAAACAAGGTTACCTCCTACAAAAATACAGGACCAGAAGTAGATCTTCTATCAGAGGGAGATCCTGCCCAATTTGCATCAGAATACCCCACAACTTGAGTATGTCCTCTGTCTTCATATAGAAGACCCTTTCCCGGTGCACTCTTGATATATCGAATAATGCGAGTCACAGCATCCCAATGCTCTTTGCACGGAGAGTTGAGAAATTGACTTACTACACTTACTGCAAATGAGATATCCGGACGAGTGACAGTAAGGTAACTTAGCTTCCCTACTAATCGCCTGTACCGTTCGGGATCTGAAAGAGGCTCCCCCTGATTTGGCAAGAGCTTGACATTAGGATCCATGGGATTGCCAACTGTTTTTGAGTTTAACATTCCTGTTTCTTGCAGAATATTCATTGCATACTTCCTTTGAGATATGATGATGCCATCTTTAGACTGTGTTATTTCTATCCCTAGGAAATATTTGAGTTTACCGAGATCCTTTGTCTGAAAGTTTTTGAAAAGATGTTGTTTTACTTGTGAAATCCCAAGATAATCACTACCTGTGATGACAATATCATCAACATAAACCACTACGTAGATACAACCAGTCGATGAGTGGCGATAAAAGACGGAATGATCAGCCTCGCTCCGAGTCATGCCAAACCGTTGAATTACAGTACTAAATCTACTGAACCATGCTCTGGGTGATTGCTTGAGGCCATATAAAGATCTCCGCAAGCGACATACAAGACCAGAAGATTTCCCCTGAGCAACAAAACACGGAGGTTGCTCCATGTAGACTTCCTCAAGTAGGTCACCATGTAAGAAAGCATTTTTGATGTCCAACTGATAAAGAGGCCAATGGCGAATCGCAGCGATTGACAGGAACAGACGGACAGAAGACATCTTGGCAACAGGAGAAAAAGTATCCCCATAATCCAAGCCGAAAATCTGAGTATAGCCTTTAGTGACGAGACACGCCTTAAGTCTGTCAACCATACCGTCTGGACCAACCTTCACCGTATACACCCATCGACAACCAACAACTGACTTCCCAGGTGGTAAAGGAACTAGGTCCCAAGTCCCACTACTTCGTAAAGCACATATTTCATCGAGTATAGCCTGTTTCCATCCTGGATGGGCAAAGACATCACCTGCAGACTTAGGAAGAGAAACAGACGACAAGGAAGAAAGACAAGAATAATAGGAAGGAGAAAGACGATGATAACTCAAAGAAACATAGTGAGGAGAAGGATTACGAGTGGAACGCATACCCTTTCGAAGTGCAATAGGAATATCAGAGTCAGCAGATGGGATTGGAGGAACTGGCGAAGGACGTGGCTCCAAAGATGTGTCCACTGCAACGTCAGTGTTGGTCGGCGGCAAAGCAGAACGGGGACGACGCTGATAAACCTGCAAAGGAGGAGACGAAGCTGGGGATGACAGAGACGCCTCTGGGGGGCAAAAGATAGTCACTGGTGCAGGTGGAGAGGGAGAAACCTCGGACTGGGAAGCAGAAGGCCCAAAAAACGAAACCGAATCAAAGAATGTTACATCAGCAGAGATGAAGTACCGACGAAGAGTAGGGAAATAATACTTGTACCCTTTCTGAGACCGTGGATACCCAAGGAAAACACACTTATGAGACCGGGGAGAGAGTTTATCAATGCTAGGATCAAGATCATGAGCAAAGCATATAGAACCAAAAACCCGAGGTGGTAAAGGATGAAGAGGATGACGAGGGTAGAGGATATGATGAGGTATTTCTCCCTGGAGGGTGGATGAAGGCATGCGATTGATGAGATAACATGCAGTAAGTACAGCGTCACCCCAAAACTGAAGAGGGACATGAGAATGGAGAAAAAGAGTCCGAGTGGTCTCAAGGAGATGACGATTCTTGCGTTCTGCAATCCCATTTTGTTGAGGGGTATGAGGGCAAGATGTGCGATGCAGTACACCATGGGATGCCAAGAAAGAACGAAACTGAGTAGAAAGATACTCACGTGCATTATCACTTTGCAAGGTACGAAGAGAAATACCAAACTGAGTTTTTATTTCATGAAAAAAAGATTGAAAAATAGAAAACAATTCTGAACGTTCCTTCATTAGATATAACCATGTACAACGGGAAAAATCGTCTATAAAAGTAACAAAATATCTTGATCCCAATATAGAAGAAACACGACTCGGACCCCAAACATCAGAATGAACCAAGGCAAATGGGGACGTAGCCCGACTAACAATGCGAGGAGAAAAAGAACTACGAACATGCTTACCTAACTGACACGACTCACAAGACAAAGACTCTAGGTGAGAAAGACTAGGATGTAATTGTTTCAATTTATCAAGACGTGGATGCCTAACTGAGCATGAATAAGAAGTGGAGATGCCGTCGCCGAACCAACAAGAGAGGGTTGTTGAAGCCGATAAAGGCCATTAGACTCACATCCGAAGCCAATCATCCTCCTCGTACTCCGGTCCTGTAAGGAAACAGATGTTTTAGTAAAAGAAATGACACAATCAAGAGATCGAGTAAGTCGACTTATTGATAACAAATTAAATGGAGCTCCGGGAACATAAAGAACATTATGAATGGAAAGAGACGAAGAAGGATGAACAATACCAATACCAATACCCTGAGACTGAGTTTGGGAACTATTGGCCATGGTGACCATTGGTAAGTAACCAGAAGTAGTAAGAGAAGAAAATAGGGAATCATTACTAGTGATATGATCGGTGGCCCCTGAATCAAGAACCCAAGAATCTGAAGAGTGAGATATGCCAGCAAAGGAATTACCAGCGTGTGCAACGGTAGCAGTGGAATCAGCGGCTTGACGATCCTCAAACCATTTTAGAAAGTCATTATAAGAAGGGAGTGGGATCGACTCCGGTGTTAATTGTGAAGTAGAAGCTACGGAAGCAACAGAACTCTGAACAATCTGAGCAGCGCGAGGAGGTCGACCATGTAAAGTCCAACACTTATCAATCGTGTGTCCCGGTCGGTGGCAATGATCACACCAAGGACGCCCTTTGCCACCCTTGCGAGGTGGAGGTATGTTGTTATGTCGAGAGACCAAAGCTGACGAGTCAATGGGCACTGAAGGAGGCATTGTCAAGACCTTGGTCGGGACACGGAGGAGAGTCACCCAGGTATTATCCATGGTAGCTTCTGTGGGGCTACCCAAGATCTGATCACGAACATGAGAATAATCTGCGGGCAAACCATATAAAGCCAAAGACATAAAAAATTTCTTCCGATTTTCAAGCTCTTCAACAGGAGTGGCCGCAGGCGGTAGCAATTCATTAAAGTCACAAAGAAGGCTAAAGACTGAATCCAGATAAGTTGACATTGAATCCTTAATCTGATAGGCACTGAGGATGGTCATGAGATCTTCACAAACCTGATAGAGTCGTCGAGAGGTGTTTGTAAAGAGTTGTTGAGCCTGTGTCCAAACGGTTTTGCAGGTTTTGTGAGTACGGAAGACATTCCTAAGAGATGGATGAATGGTAGCTCGGATAATACAACACAACTGAGCGTCAACTTTCTTCCATAGAGGAAGATCGGCAACTTGAACATCTTCTTCAGTTTGAGGGAGATGTGTCTCATATCCTTGTCCAACAAGCCAAAGCTCAATGTGAGATGCCCAAGAGACATAATTCGTACCATCCAACTGCTCGGAAGAGAGAGGTGCAGTGATGTGGTTGGTAAAGATTGAGGTATCCGGCTTTGGAACGTCGGATGTAGCCATTAAGCAGATTGGAAAGAACTGCGATCGGTCGAGAACAAGAGAGGTGATAAACGGAGCTCGCTGCTAAGCCCGTTCCTTGAAACCCTATCTTTTGCAATTCACTCTGGCGAGAGCAACAAAGAATCAGGGGAAGAAGGTAACTCACAACCGCCGGAAGTAATGCTGCTGGTTTCTCCTCGCAGCCTCTACCTCCAAATCGGGAAAGGGCCGGGAGTTAAGCAGTTTGCTGCTTGTCAGCGACACTTGACTAGAGTTGCAGGCTGCTGAGACGACAGGAAAGAGCTCGCAGGATCAGAGTTTGGGAAGAGAGGCTGCGTGCGGCGCTGGAACAGGTGAGGAGGCAGCGGGAAGAACCGTCAATGCTAACCACAGCCTGGACGGACGGAGTTGGGCGGAAGCGGCTCACCTCGAAGCTCTCGAGGAAGAAGAAGAAAGCCGGTGGTGGGAGTTGTCGCGGGCCCTAGCTGCACGAGAGGAAGAAACACCGAAGAGAATCGCGAGGAAGATGTCGATGCCAGAGCACTGTGCCGTCGCCTGGGTCGCGTTCCGTGTGGCGGCGATGCGAGGAGAATTAGGGCATGGGGATGGCGCTGTGAGGAAGAGAAAAGGAGGATTTCGGTGTGAGGAAAAATTAGGTTTTTTTAACTTGGCTCTGATACCATGTTAAAATAAAACCTCGTGTTACTATGGATACCACGGGTTAGGCTTTTTATAGAAAAGATATATGTTACATAATTACAGAAATACCCTTATAAATATATGACATATTCTAACATAAATATATGACATATTCTAACAATTACATTTCTTAATGAATGGTATTTCTTTTCTATTTTAGTTGGCATTGCAGCTATGAAAGTGTTGTGTCTTTATGTATTCTTCAACTTTCAATTAATAATATTTCGTCTTTGATAATCTTTATGTGCGTGTTTTTTTTTTTCCGTGTGTGTGAGATAGGTATCCTTTGCTTGATCAATTTCATTATAATAATTATGTGTGGTTTGTGTGTTGGATTTGGTGCTACATCTATTTAGTATGAGAGAAATTTTGTTTGACCACCCTAATTCCTCCTTGTGCAGCCATTGCCCATCACCTCTAAACACCACTCTGTTCATCTTCCTTTATCTATTTGTCATATCCTTTCGGCTACACACCTTCCACAAGGTCAACTTTGCACCCTCCACCTTCACCCCATTCTACTCGGCACCAACCCATGTATAAACTGCACTAGCTGATCAGCTTCATCATAAAATCAGCCCGAGCTTCACCAACTTAGCTTGCATATTCCTCAGTTGTGTTGTAGCCCTAACCTCAAACTAACCTCCTCACCACTGCCAGATTTATACAGAACATTGGCTAGATGAGTTCGCGAAGTGTTGTGCGATCACATGATTTCTCCACCTAGCTATGGACCAATAACAATTCTTGTCTTGTTGCCTTCGTGCGTTCATTGCCCCTTCAATTGGTTGATCATCGTCTTCACTCAACACTGCTCAGTTGCTCTCACTCTACATGCCAACCCCCCTGCTGCTCTCTCAGCCACTTCACCGACCTAGCACATACGTCCACTACCCCTTACGCGACATCCTGCAACATTGTCACCTCTTATCCCTTGATGAACAACAATGAAGCCCCATTTTCTCAATTTGCTTCAGTGTATTCCTAGTTCCCCTTGAGACCCTTCTGATTATCCAACCAGATAAAAGTAGATTCCTTGTCTTCTCTTCACACATGATAAAATTGTATACTAGTGAAACATTTGCAAAAAGCATGCATAAGGAAGGTTGGCTCTCTTGTCTTCTGTGCATCTTCTTTACAAGTAGCTCAACTAAAGGACATGATGCTGAACTGAATGAAAAATGAATGCTAAAATGGTCAGAGTTGTTGGTTTCTGGAAACAGGAGATACAAGCTTCTTATGGCAATGTGCTTTGCTTCTTTATAAGCAATTAGACATCAAGGAGTGAGACAAATGGATGTTTTTCATTTTATGATGTTGCTCTCCCCTCACTGACTGCCACATTTGTCACATGATAACCCGGATGTAAACTGTAAGAGGACATAAGTTGCTGGATCTTGAATAGATACTCTTAGTGGGAGAAGGAAAATGTACACTAAGAATACTGATTTTCTGAGGGAAGATCAATCTCAGTAGAAGAAATGACAACTCTCTAGCACATATTTGATAGTTCTAGCAATGAAAGTGATTTTGAGTAAGGCTTACAATCTTATTTTGTGTTGGAGTTTCACTTGGATGAGATAGTTTTAATGTTGACTAGCATACTGTGTTATTATGAGATGGTTTTGATTATGACTGGCATACCATGTTGGTATGAGGTGGTGTTGATCATTGCCAACCAGGTGTAGGAAGAGGAAGTGCAATTGGGATGCAAAATAGGAGGAAGAAAAACCAAAGAAGGGGAAGGTACTTATTCAGCCTTCTTGGCACAACCTAGTTTCCTTCAACTCGCGAAGGTAAGAAAAGGATAAGATAGAATGTTGAAGCTCATCAATATAAGAGGGCGAAGAACCAAAGAAGAGAAGTAAGGAGATTGACCAGTTTGTTTGCCTCATCTTGGTTGCCTTCAACTGGTGTACAAAGTATATGTCAAAGGTCTAGAGCTCGTCAATGATTATTCTGTCTATGTTGCTACTATTTCAATAGCCCATCTATATTGGTATAGATAGGCATTATGAAATTATATTTTAAATGCTGGATTCAAGATAAAAATGGCATAAATAATGTTATCTCATGAATAGCATAAACAGTGAAGTAAAATATGTTAAACTGATTTGAAAACATTTAAAGATGGCTGAAATGTATTAATAGTTAGTTCACTAAGTGGGAACTAAAAAGTTTTCTTTACATAATTGAAAGATAAATTAATTTATTATATATACATAACGACTCTTAGATAGAGCTTGGTGGTGGTGGGATCAACTTCATGTGTGGTGGGATCAACTTCATGTATTCTAGGGATGACAATTTCACCCGAATCCGATGGGTAATCCGACATTCGACCCAAATGGAGGAGGATATGGAGAGAATTTTTACACCTGATTATAGTAAATGGGTATTTGGGTATGAGTATGAAGGCGGATGTGGTATATATATATATATATATATATATATATATAAGCCTCATTTTTTATTGAGAAAGAAAAAAAAAGACTTAGTTTGTCTCTTTATTTGATCATCAATATGTATCTCATATTCTTTTCCACGGGAAATGTTTACCTGATCGAAGGAGCGCGAGACGAGGAAGAACTGACACGTACATTGAAATAATTTTTTTTTAAAAAATGAGAATGATAGGGAGTAATAGGATGATGGGTAGGATATGGATACCCGAAACTCCGACGGCTATGGGGATGAGTATGAAAGTTAAATACCCGATGGGTATGGGGATGAGTATGAGTATAGATATAATAAATCGAGATGGGTACGGAGGATATGAAATCCTACCCAAATCCTACACATTGTCATCCCTAATGTATTCTCCCAAAATTGGGAAATACAACTTGCTTTCTTTGAAAACCAAGCTTTGTGAATATGTCTTGTTAATTTTCGTATAAGTCACATGAGCAATGAAGTTTGTTAATTCCTAGATGACTAATGTATTTTAAGTTAGTTAGCTAAGTGGTCTCTAACATGATTAAAGGATGAATTAATTATCCTATTCATTATGACTCTTAGATAGAGTTTGATAGCGGTGGGATAAGACTCATGTGTTCTCCTAAAATTGGGGAACACGGCTTTCTTTTTTTGATAACCAAGATTGAGAACATCACTTGTTAATTCTTTCTATAAGTTGCATAAGCATGGAAGTTTCCTAAATACCATTTTTTTTCTTAATTGCAGGTAGTTCTTTTGGGAAATGATGATAAGGAGTATAAAGTCATACATAATGAAGCAGAAGTTGCACTGTTGGAACTTTCTGTAGATGAGTATTATAGAATTCTCATAATTGAGGAGGGTCTTGTCCGTGTCCCACTGATTGGTGCTGCTGCATATAAAAGTTTCCGGTCACCTACTCATTCATGGCCATCTTTACCTGATGGCACCAAAATAGAGAAGACCTCAACTCCTTCAAGGTTTGGTGCTTCAGATTTATTAGTTGGGTTAACTATTCGTGAAAAGAACATAAATTTAGAGGAAGCTACAGCCGATGCCATAGTGGGACGATCTCGTCAGGAATTTCTTGCAAGAATTGGAGCTATTGAGGTGGATGGTCAGGATCAAAAATATACTCTTTTGCCATGGGTAGATGGCATTGCTCGTCTGGTTTTAATTCTTGGGCTTGAAGATGTCTCTGGTATTACAAAGGCAGCCTATGCAATCGCTGATGCATCTATAAGTGAGCATATGAGAAAATCATTTAAGGAAGCTGGAGCTGTTGGGCTTTTAGTTCAGCTTATGCAACACAATAGTGAGACTGTCAGAGAAGCTGTTGCTCATGCTCTTGATAGACTGTCTCTCAGGTTTTCATTTACACCCACTCCATTTTTTGTTATAGCCTTCCAATTTTTCTGTATGCGAAGAAGAGCTCCATTATAAACAATAGGTATCATATCATATTTATTTACTACCAGGGATATTTAGTGGGATTATTCTGCCAATTTTCTCTATTGTACTATCCTATCGTCCATTTTTTTTTTTTGCATTTAACTACGCAAAAAATTTGATGGAGAAAAGCTTTTTTCTAAATATCTTAGATCCTAAGGAATAATGTTGGGAGGTCTGTGCTCTCAATATTTGTCATTAAAGTTTGTAGTGAAATCTTGGTATGTGTCTATAAATTTTTCTTCATTGATGTCAATTGACAACTACTTCTCAATGTTTGTGATAATGAACCATAGTTTGAGTTGCAAACTCTCTGAATTTTAAATAAAGTTGGCTTTATTGATGGTGTTTTGTTTTGTTCTAATTTCATTTCTTCTTTTGCTCTTGCAGTAATATTGTGCGCAAGAAAATTGAGGAGGAAGGAGTCTTGAAGCCTCTTACAAGTATACTGAAGGAACCAAGTACATCAAATTTTTTGTTAGAAAAGGTTTCATCAAATACATTTCAGTTTGCTCATGTATATGTGCATACAAATGTTATGCTTCTGAATTCTGATTTGTCTTTTTGACAAGAAATCCATGAACGCAGGCTGTGTGCATCCTTTCTCGAATTTTTGAAGCAGACAGTAGCATCAACATGGAGGTAGTTACTCTTTCTGTTCCTGCAAAATGCAAACTATGGATTTTTCACATCTAATATATTTTTAGCATTGTCAGTTGTACGAAAATATCACTGATGATTTGGATCATACAAACAACAATGAAGTTGTTAGTGATGTGAGAAAAGTAACAGATGCATCAAGTCATAAAGAAATGAAGAGGTTTGTCAACTTTGCATCGATCTCATTAGATAATCTTTCTCATTTGCAAGAATGTTAAGTTGAAGTTAATTGATTAACAATTTTTTTTAAGCAGTGGCATGTGTGGTGCTGTTTGTTAGGTTGTCTAGAATGCATCTTGAACTTTTAATCCATATTGCTTGAAACATTTTTCCAAAAACCTACAGCCTACAGAAATATCAGATGAGCTTCTTTCATTTAAGAATTTTGATCATACGAACCAACCTTTAAAATACTGGTAACCAGTTACATGCCCATCTATGTGTTTCATCAGACTGGTACGATACCAATGCCATACTACCACTGAGTATTAAGTGTGTTGATGATCCTGTGTGTGTTTGAAAGATGTCTTCTTTTCCTAATTATTACAAGAATGAATTTTTATTTGCTACTTTGCAGTAATTCCTAGCCCTTAACTGAAGTAGGTCATGTCTTTCATCTTTTTCTGTTTCTTCACTCTTCTTCTACCAGATCTAGATCAAATTTCTTTATGCCCTTAATTAACTGAAAAATAGTTTCTTCCTGTTAAATTTCTCCAGGGAAGTGTTAAATGACTCTGTCTTCATATCCCGGCTTATTGAGATGTTAAGGACATCTTCTCCAAGTTTGCAAGTAAAGCTTGCTTCTATTCTCGAGTACTTGGTGATTCTTGAAAAAAATGTGGCAGTTGTCATGGCAGGTGGAATTGAGGTGGCACTTGATGCTGTTTTCAGAAAGGTTTCTACAAATGGTATGTGACAATTTTAATTTTAGTTTGTGTATTTGAAGGTCTAATATCTTGTCAATATCACATCTGTCAAAGATAAAGTACAAATTTAACTTCTTTTCTTTGTGTGTGTATAATTACCATATTATTAAGAATCCATTGATATGATTGCATGTGTGATAAGGAGTTAGGTATTAGGCACAGTGGATTTACTCCTCTTAAGTCTTGTATGTTAATTATATTTTACAACATATGCAATATAATATTTGCCTATTTCCTGATTATATATTGCATCAAAGTCTCATTTCAAGATACAGCACCATGGTGCATATTGTTTGTAGATGATATTGTTTTGATAGATAAGACACTTGAAGAAGTAAATATTAAACTAGAGTCTTGGCGGAAAACACTATAAGTGAAATGTTTTAGGCTTAGTAAAGTAAAGGTAGAATATATAGAATTTAAGTTTAGCAATATTAAATGTAATGAGACAATTGTTAAGATAGGAGATGATGAGTTGTCTTAGCCGAGAGCTTTAAGTATTTAGGATCATTTTACAAAAATGATGGAAGAATTGAGAGAGATGTCTTACATATAATACAAGCAGGATAATTGAAATAGAGGTTAGTGTCGAGTGTTTTATGTGATTGTAAAGTGCCTCTAAAATTGAAAGAGAAGTTTTACAAAATGGTAGTTAGACCTGTTATGTTATATGACTTTGAATGTTGGGCTATGACTCGGGCACATGAGTAGAAGATGAAAGTTGTAGAGATGAGGATGTTAAGGTGGATGTGTGGATATACGAGGATGAACAAAATAAGGAATGAGAGCATTAGAGAGAGTCAGAGTTGCATCTATTAAGGAAAAACTTCGAGAGACACGTTTAAGAAAGTACGTATATGTACTTAGACGGTCAATGAATATCCCAGTTAGGCGATGTGAAACTATGACAAATGCACACATCAAATGAGGGAGAGGAAGACCAAGAAAGACTTGGTTAGCAACAATAAAACAAGATAAAATTTATTTAAATATAGATGATATAATAGGGGATAGAGCACAATGGCGTAGAATGATCCATATAGCAGACTCCACCTAATGGGATAAGACTTGGTGATTGTTGTTGTTGTATCAAAGTCTCATTTCCAGGGATGAGTTTTCCAAAGAGATTTTCCTCTGAGTGTCGGCCAGCCTCCCCTCACCCACATTTTCCACGTTTTGTGTTAATGGATGCTCAAGTTGTCACACACTAGTGGAGCCACCTCCAGCCCAATCATCTGCACAAGGTAGTACCTCGTAGCAAAATATCCACATGATGCCCACCCTTGTAACTGTGACTTCCTTAGTGTTGCCATGCAATTTTGGTTGGCACCTATTGCATGCAAAAGTATTGATTTGAATTGTCATCATTGTCTTCCTGTAAGTTAGTGAATCATACGTGACCTAAAGATCATCTAGTGAAATCGCACGCATGGAAGGACCAAGCGTTCAAACAATTGTAGTGTGGAAGAGGAGTCCCTTCACATAGATGATCCTTCCATGCACTCCTCTCATCTACAAGTCCTCTGTCTATGGATTCACAGGTTAGTACTTGCACATATCTTCTCTAAGTGCTTCCTGATTTTGAAATCCTTGTGGATCCTTCCTAGTGCCTTAAACTCCTTTTCTCTTAGGTTCAGCTTGACATCCTGTTTATTATTGCTCAGAAGAGGACTATTGACGTTAGCTTCCAATGCCAATTTGCTCCTCTAGTTTGTTGTCAATTTGTTTTACAATGGTTTTCCATTGTCTGGTTCTCTATGACAGCAATTATCTAATATTATTTTCGACGAACAAACCCTTTGATGCTTTATTGGCCATTCTCTTCTTCAGCTATTGAGGTCGCCTTTCATCTTCTCTACACCACGGTCTCTATTTGTTAAGTTCTTTGTTTCCTTGTTGTGTCTAAAAGTAAATCTTCTATCCTTAACCTCAGATATTGCGTTGGTATCTGGTAACCAATTTCTACTTCTTTCTTTGTCTTAATCTAAATTGTTTAGTTCCTGAGATCCCTCTTCATTTTCCATTCTCCTTTCTCATTTTACTCCATCCTTTCTTTCTTTGTCCTCTTTGTTAATATGTCGGTCTGAGGTCAAAGACATTGTTGGTTGTGTGTTGATCTAATGACTGAAAGGACCATTGTTTGTGTGCTAGATTAACAATTTCTAGAGTTTTTCTTAATCATGTTTTCATTTTTCAGTCATGATCTTGGTCAATGTTATTTTTTTATGTTTATAAGATTTGTTTAGTAAGTATAACAAGTTGGACATAGATAATGGCTTGATGAGAATTGTTAATAGTGTTAGTAGTATTATATGTTATGTATAATAGGTTGATTCCCACATTTATTTTTTCTCTTTAGCGTTTCTATATGGAATTCTATGTATGCATGTGATTATCCTTTTGCAATATATGCAATACAATATTTTCCTTTCCTTCCAAACTCTATATATTTCAAAGATTTGCCTATAGGTAGGAATGCCTATCAGCTGGTAAATGATTGACACATGCCCAATCAAAATGGTAAAAGATCGAAGTCAAATGGTCATCACATGGTGGGAGTATATGCACCCCATCTCAATGGCCAGGTGTTCATTTGAGTAGTATAAAAGGGAATTAAGTGCCATGTTGTCAAGGGACTAACAACTACATTGTCATTCTCTGAGAGGCTTCTTGGGTGAAACCCAAGCTGACAGTAATTACCTCTTGCAAGTTGGTTTTGATGCTCCCAAACTTGCTTTTCTTTACTCCAACTCGCATTCAATGAGCAAATACTTATAACCTTCTTTCTAAGCAATTCCTTCACTTTACTAGGAATTATTCTCCTTTTTTCTTTAACAGGAATTACCTACTTCTTCCCTTTATTAGGAATTATCCGACCTCTTTTTTAGGAATTATTCACTCCTTTCTATACAAGGACTTGTCCGCCTGTTCTCTTTACTAACTTCATCTCCACTACTTCCCTCTCACTTTAGTTACTTTAACCACCAAGAAACAATCTCCTCATCCACTTCATCCAAACCACTCACAACTGGATGAACTATTCCACTTGATTCCAACTTCTCCCAGTTCATTAGAATGGAATGAATTGCATCTACTTCATCCAAATTGCTCCCAAATTCTATTAAGTGAACTGAGAAGTTAGACAAACTAGGAGAACCTAATTCAATCTTCATCCTTTCCTCAAGCTTCCTTGAGTAAAGTACCATTTCAAGCCTCTGCTTGAGCTAGATCGTCTAGGTTTCATTATCTAATTGTGATTTGACTATATGATTATCAATTTTTTGTTTTTTAGCAATGTTACATTTTCTTACTTGCTTGCTGGCATTTGCATTTCAAAATTTCTCTGGCTTCTCTGACAGGGACGTCAATTGTTTCATGCAATAATTTGTTACAACTTTTTATGCCACTTCAACTTTCTTAGAAATGGTCAATGATCAGTGTTGACATGCCCTTACGAAGATATGCCCTTTAATTTGAAATTACTGAGAGGATTGATGATTAAGTTCTGTAATTGTTCAAATTTTGGAATTTCTAACCTTTGTCAGACTCGATTGCTATCTATTTCAATTTTGAATTCATGCCATTGCATTTTACATCTTTCACATGTTAGATTGGTGTGGAATACTAGTTGCAGACTTAACTAAATAATGTTTACTTAGTATCCTGCTGAATTAAGCAATGTGATAATGAACCACATGTCATGCGCAATTAGTATCCTGGAATACTCGTAGTCACTGAGAGGTCGAAACGTATCTTGTCAAGTGTTGGAGCAATCTGGGTACCCTAAGTTTTGATGTTTGGGTAAAGGTTTAAGTTAGGATTATTGTTGTATTTAATATGCATTGTGAGTGTGCAGGATACAGGTACAACAAGGAAAGTCCAAGTGTGATCTTGGCAAAGGAGGAAAGTCCAAGGATGAGTCTTGGCGGTGTAAGTCCAAGCATGTAGTCTTGACAACGCAAGTCCAAGTGTGACTTGGCAATGGATGAAGTCCCGGAGGCGCGACCTCTTGGCAAAGGAAGACCCGACAACAATGACAAGGCCGATGGAAGCTCCAGAAGGCAAGACGTGAAGGATGGGGAGGCATCCGAGGGACGCAAGGCTGATGAAGGAGGCTAGAAGGCTAGGTCTAGGTTGGTCGGGCGAGAACGAGTGCTGAGCGAATGTACTCGGGGTAAAATCCCAGAATTAGGGTTTACTGTAGCAGTATTGTAGCAGTCGACTGGTGGTTTCATCAGTCGACTGGTTCAGTCGACTGAGAGCGAACAGAGAGTTGGTATTGAGCCGTTGGGCTGCAACGGTCGAATTTCCACGAAGGGCAGTCGACTGGTAGACGGGGTTTTCTAACTTGTGGCCTATATAACCAAGCATTGGAAGCTTGGTTAAGGTTGACGAAATAGAGGTGGTTAACCCCTATTAGTAGTCTACCAGTGCCCTAGCTTCTCAAGAGTCCTTGGTGAGAGTTTGTGGCGAGGTTTCTCCACCCACAAGGAACTACACGAGTTAGCCGGAGGTTTTCCGGGGAGTCATCCACAGACGGATCGGGATCGTCCACCTTACGGACAGCCGTGGAGTAGGAGCTTCATCTCCGAACCACGTTAAACGTGTCATTGGGTTTGCTTCTTGTTTATTGTTTTCTAGGGTTAGCTTTGCTTTTGTTTGTTAGTATTTTTGTTTCCGCTGTGCACTAACAAGCGTAGCGTAGGAAGCGACGATTTGGGTGAGACGCTATTCACCCCCCCTCTAGCGAACGTCAAGGTCCCAACAGTCAAGTTGGTTAAAGGTCAAAGTCAAAGGCCGACATGACACAGTCACGTGGAGGGGCCCTGTGTACTACTCTCAATGACCAAGTGCTCACTTTGAAGCCTATAAAAGAGGTCCAAGTGCAACTTTATCAGGGGACTAAGAAACCACACTGTCAACCTGAAAGAATTCTTGGGTGAATGCCAAGGCTGCAAGTAATCACATCAATGGGTCATAGTGCTACAAACCTACTTCCCTCCACTCTAACTCACATTCAAGGTGGATGCTTAAAACCAGTCTAGATTTGGTTCCCTACTTCCTCAACACCCCGTCCCTTTATTAGGAATTGCCCACCTCTTCCCTTTACTAGGAATTATCTACTTCTTTCATTTAGCAGGAATTATCTACTTCAGTAGGAAGAACTATCCACCTCTTCCCTTTACTAGGAATTATGGACTTCTTCTCTTTACTAGGAATTATCCACTTAATCCTTATATCTGGAATTATCTACAGCTCTTCTTCTTTCTACTAGGAATTATCCACCTCTTCCATTCACCTGGAATTGTTTACTTCACTTTATCGGGAATCATGCTCCTCTTTCTCTTTACCACGAGTTATCTACCTCTTCCCTTTAATATGATCATCTTTGTCATTTCCCTTTCAATTTAATTAATCAAGGGATATTATCACCTCAGCCACATCACTGGATACGTTGCTCTTCATCTGAATTGCTCCTAGTTCTTCTTAACTGCTCCTAGTTCATATAATGTAAATTGGCAAGTTTTCTGAACTAAGACCACCTAATTCAATCTCCATTGTACACATCAAATTTCCTTCAACCAAATTTGCATGTCCAACCCAGCTGTTGAGCTAAATCAAGTAGGCCTCATTATTTGGTAGTGATTTGACCATATCATTGCGTTTTAATTTTTTTTACAATGTCATGTGATTTCATCAAACTGCTTATGCCTTCATAAGTTTCTTAAAAATTCTTAATAGTCAGTGGTGACATGCTTCTTCGTAGGATGTCCCTTAATTTAAACTGCCAAGTGGAGTGGTGTTTAAGTTTTCATCGACCAAGTTTTGGAGTTCCTAACGTGTGTTGGCTTCAACTCATTCCCAATTTTATTTAGTATCTGTTAACTATTTTATATCTACTTTAATGTTTAAATCTTATCTTATGCCATGAATATATCATCACATGTTTAGAGATTAGTTTCAAATATTAGTTGCAGATTTAAGTAAATAATGTTTATTCTCCACTCTCCAGCTCAATTTTCCCCCTGGATCTTTCACTTTCTGTAATGTGCTGTAGCTGAGATTTTTCAGAAGTTATATCAGGACTTCCACATTCTCATTCTTGAATTCCTGACAGGCATGGAAAATGATATTGATAATGGGCTCGCGCAATACTACATTGAAACTGAAGAAATAGGTCTTGCTACTGCTGCAGCTTCTAGATTGCTAGCTAGATTGCTAGATTTCAATCAGTGCTATCAGATAATTGATAGTGGGCATTTCACAGTTCTACTGCGTGATATTTTGAAGTCCTCTATCCCTCTTCATACGAAAGACTGGATTGCTGCATGCTTAGTAAAACTGGATTCTAAAGTCAGCAACACTTCAGAACTTGGGTATCCTATTGAGAAGGAAGTAGTTCTATACGAGACGATACCAAGACTTGTTAATGAGATGAGCTCATCCTTTTCCCATCAGGATCAAGAAACTGCTGTTAAAGAATTGAATAAGATAATCTCTCAAGGAGTCATAGACTACACCAAGGCAGTTGCTACTGCAGGAGGGATATTCCCACTGGTGAAACTGATCGAAGAGGTCAGTGGTGATGCACTTGAAGCTAGCCTTTCCCTTTTGTATAACCTTAGCATGGACATTGAGAACCACTCAGCCATAGTTGCTGCTGGAGCTGTACCAGTTTTGAAGAGGATAGTTCTTTCAGAAGGGCCACAATGGACTCATGCTCTTCGTATTTTGCGAACATTGCCCACTTGATTATTAATCCAACAAACAAGCTATACCTTAAACATGGAATAAGATAAACTACATAATATCAAGGTATGGCATTCTTGAAAGCTGTTTTGCTAATTAAACTGCCAACATATATAGATATTAATAGTGGTTGTCTATTACTTGATGGTTCCTGGTTTTCATGGAGTAGCTTTTTGCTATAACCATGGGTAAGTTGTGACTTGATAATCTGCTGATTGGCCAAATATGGATTTTTGGCCTTTATCCTTTCAAGGTGCAGGGCATTATATAAGATCACTGGCAGTCGGAGTAAATGTACAATTCAATTTTGTACCATTTCTCTGTTTCTGCAGTGCTGAAGTTTTCCAACTGTGAACTATTTTTAGATCACAAAGGATTCAATTGCTTGGATGGAAGAAATGAGGGAGAAAAGGGAAAGTAACAAAAAGATATACATAAAAGATAGAGCTTGTGTGATTTTGTAAGGCTTCCCTTTTCTCCCTTCGTTCATCCAAGTAATCAGATCCCAAGAAATTTGCATTCATTTATGTCATTCTTGGCTGTTAAAAGTAGTGTTTTGGGCATAAAATCCAGAAGAAAAAAAAAGATTGTCTATTCTTGATGTTTCTCATTCTCAATTTTATTATTCAAGTAGTACCTATGAGAAAATATGAAGAAATTTATACGGTTGTACTTGACAGATTTCATGCATATCAGCCGAGGGTGTCAGATTTGGTTAATTTTATGTTTCCTCTTGATAATGTTAGTTCCTTCATTATTTATTCTTTGTACTAATTCTTTACTCAGGTGGCGTCCCAACCAACATACACTAGTCTGATGGTGATGTTCCTTGCAGTGACCTACAAGCTTACCCAGAACTCGAAACACTTCATCTTCAAGGAGTTAAACAACTCAGGCTACAAAAAATTCCAACTGAGGCTGAACTTATCCTTTCTTCGTTGGAACGCCATCATAGGATCTGCACGATCTACTATAGCTATCCACTCAAAAGTGTTCATTTCGTATCAACTCTCTAATATGGCAATCGACAAGTTTGAAGGGGTTAACTAGTGAGTGATTCATAGAGCCATTCTTCTGTTTGTACCTTCCTGTGCTTAATATATAGATAGTAGATTGCACTAGCCAGCATATTCCCTTCTCAAAAAGAATGTGGCATCTTATGTTTTCATCAGTCACATACATATTTGAGTAGCTATACTCTGGATAACCTTAATTCCATGTGTTAAGAGTCGTAAAATATTCCATGGTTAGGCAGCTTGCGCAGGATGCTTTAATCATCTATTTGAGTCATCACCTAATAATTATATTATACCACTTAAGGTCAATTATGCACCACTAGCATTGGTTGAACCAATGTGTGTAGTATTAGTCCGTCTCTTCTTTTACCAAGAAATGTATATAAAAATCAGTAGTTGAAATAATGGTTTGGTAAACTCATTGATGAATATTAACCACTACGCCTATAATAGCTCAAACCAACCGCAAGACAATTGGGAAATTGTACTGACCATGTCGTTATGAAATGTGATTAACGTTATCAAGATGAACAATCGGGAGTGGTGGGTGTTTGATAATCTAAATTGGGTGCAATAGACATCAATAAACCTTTGATGATTAAGTGGAAATCTTTTTTATTTATGGTCATTTTTTTATACCAAGTATTCAGATCAGACGCTTGATCGGCCGCAAGTGCGTCGTTTATTTATGATCATAGTTTTATATAGTAGTTGAACAATCAATTTTTATTTATGCTTTTTTTTATGTCGCCATCGTAATAATTTCCCTCCACCAAATCCCCGGATTTTACTTTCCATTTCATTATTAATTCCATTATCACATCCCTCCCTCTAAGCGATCTTCTTTCCTTTTTCTCACCTTCATTCACCATGAATTCCTCCTCTATGCCGCCGGCGCCGCTTTTATTATTCCTCGCTCTCGCACTAGCTCTATTCATCGAGCCGATTCTCTCCGACTACTCCCCGCCGGAATGCCCTTACCCCTGCCTACCGCCGCCGACGTCGGTCGCCTATTACCCGCCCCCGCCACCTCCCTATGCCTGGAGCAACTACCCTCCGCCGCCGCAGGATTCCGGCTACCCGAACTTGCCTCCGCCTCCCCCGCAGCCGTACAACTTCCCTCCGCCATACTATTCGCTGCCGACGCCTCCGCCGCCGAACCCGATCCTCCCGTGGTTCCCTTTTTACAACAGGAATTCGCCGTCGGAGTCCGCCGCGGCTCGCCACGACCCCATCTCCGCCGTTCCGTTACTCGCTCCGCTGCTGTTACTCTCAGTCCTTCTTAGTACGTAATTATTCGCCTGTTAATTGTGTCATCAATCCCATTCGCGTCGTCTTAATTAGCTTCGTTTCCGTTCTTCGTCAATAAATTTTTCATGCATTTTTTACTTTTACGTTGTAAAAATTTGACGATGCTATTAACTGCGTACGCATGCCAAATTAATCACGAATATTGTCAACTAAATTGAAGCATTTGTGGTTGACTTTTCTTTCACAATGTATCACATTTAATTTGTGTACAGTAAAATGATCAAAACGCCCTTGAATCGGGCAGAACGGCAACTAAACTGGAAAGGCAACGCTGATCAAACAAGGAGGAATTGACAGATTCCGCAAGATTGAAATTTCTTGTGAAGTTTCTACAAAAGCATTGCAATAGCATCGCCTCGATCGTAATCGTAGATAATGAGTGAAAGCAATGGAATTCGGCCTTGCTTCAATTTAAATAATATAAAAAGAGGATTTAATTAACAAATAAATTAATGTCCAAACAAAAAGCCACCAAAGTGAAGAAAAAGACTTTTTTATATGCCTTGAACACGTTCAGTGGAGGGAATAGGCGGTAATTGGGACGTCAACATCCCCTTTGGAGTCATGGCTGGAAGTTTTATTCTTGCTCGATCGTTTAATTGCACGTCACCCAATTGCATCCTCCACCATTACCACAGAAGAAAGAATTAGAGATCAGACCGGTGGCGGCGATGGCCGGTCGGATTCCATGTCTGAAAGTCATCCACCTTCTGCTGCTGAGCTTCTTGATGGTTCCTTTCCTCCTCTTGCTGACTCTGCAAAGAACACGGATGGATCCTCTCTCCCTCTGTAAGTCGATTTGGCCTCGAATACACAGCGAATCTCTATGCCTCGTGCTCACGTTTGGCCTTGAATTCCTTGTGCAAATTCGTTCACAGTAAATTTGCAGGTATCCACGAGAGCAAGTTTAGAGTTCAAAGTGCTTGAAGAGAGCACCAGGATCATCGATGAAGGCGGTAAGTATTCATGAGCTATATATCATATTCTTTGCACCATAATTTAATAGTTCTTGGTTTAAAAATTAGTTCTTTTGTTTTGGCGTCTTAGATACGTTTTCTTATTAAGAAAAAGCTGAAAACAGAACTCGTTTGATAAGGCAGCAATTTGTTTTGGCTGCACCTTTGCAGTTGGTGGCCCACAGAAATGGACCGCATGCTAATCTGTTTTATCTCATTGTAGTCAAACTACTTCATTAATTTTTACGTGTTGATTTTGGCCAAATATTGTTAAAAGTCAATTTTGGTGAACAAGGAAACCCATCAATGGTGGCTGTGGTGGGAGATTGGCTTCCCCACTAGCTAAGAAAAGAAAGCTTAGCATTATATCGTTCACATTCTTTGAGTAGACTAGATAAAGTTTATTTGTGGGATGATGATATCACATTCTAGGGTTTAAATTTGATCCATTACTCTGGTGGCTCTGTTAGACAATGCGATATTTGTACTTCCGGATTTAGTTTGGTCATCTCCAAGATTGTTTGTACTTCTGGATTTATTTTGGTTATCTCTAAGATTAGTTGATTTGAAAAAAGAAAATGATCCTTTAAAATATAAGAGTTGTAGAAGAGAGTGATCCTTTACCCGGATGGCTGTTGGGCGACACAACGCGATGCTTGCACTTCTGGATTTAGAGGTGTTAATTCGGATGAGTTCATTGAGCTTTAGGTCGAAGTAAGGATATTATAAAAAATAATCACAACCTGAATTCAATTCGAACCCAAACACGACTTAAAAACTCTAAACCCGAACCTGAACATGAACTTTGATAACTTGATCAACCCGAATACCTAATTGATCCGATTAAACAAGGCTTTTTTTTACTATTTCTTCTATAATTTTTCACTTTTATTTTAATACTTATCATTCTTATACTAATCTTTTACTATTATATACATAAAGCATCTTAATTTTTAAAATAAGATTTAATGTAATTCAAAAAAAATCCCTAACAGTCCATCCAAACCCAACCTGATTCAAATACAATAAAAAAAATCTCAATTCGAATTCGATCCGAACCCAAAATCCCCCAACCTGAATTTGATATTTTCGAGTCTGACTTGGATTGGATTAGTAGTTGGATTTATTTTTGAAACCCCTATCTGGATTTATCTTTCAAAATGTTGGATAGTTCGATTATAAACAAAAAATTGATCCTTTGAAAAATAAGAGTTGTAGAAAGAATGATTAAGCTGAAACAGAGATTCTTGCCAGAGTTTTGGATATCTGATTGTGCTTACCGAACTCATTGAACTCGCAGATGGCGAAATGGCGGGAAAAGCAATTGCTTTGAGATCAGAAACAGCGGCAGCAGCAGCAGGAGGAGGAGGAGGAGGAAGTAATTGGAAATTTCTAATTAAATTGGAGAAATTGTAAAAATTAAAAAGGTATTTTAAAAATTAAGGAATTGATAAATAATGCAGACGAGGAAAGCGCACTGCATTCTCTGATTCAGGAACAGAGCAACAACAATACTGAAGTAAACACGGAAGATCTTGCGGCAAACAAAGAACTAGAGCAGCATCGTCATGTAGCTGGTCAGATTGTGATCATCCTGATCGTGCTCGTTTTTTTGTTCGAGAATCTGTTGCAGATCAGATTGTGTTTTTTAGATATTGTTACAGATGATACGGTTTCGAAGACGACGATCGCCTGCGACTTCTCTCAACGCCGGACGGACACGTGCGTGCTGCACGGCGACGTCAGAATCCTCCCCTCCTCCTCCTCCGTCGTCCTCGTCAGGACGCCGCACGACACCCTGCCGGAGAACGCCGCGTACTCCCTCCGCCCCTACGCTCGCAAGTGGGAAACGCCGGTCATGGAACTGATCCGGCCAATCTCCATCGGCGCCGTCTCCGCCGCCCAGGAATGCGGCGTCCACCACGCCGTCCCCGTCGTGGTCTTCTCCACCGGAGGATTCGCTGGCAAGAACTTCTTCCATGATTTCTCCGACGTCCTCATCCCCCTCTTTATCACCTCCTTCCACTACCGCGGCCGCGTCCAGTTCCTGATCACCAATTTCAACAGGCGTTGGGTCGGCAAGTACGCCGTGATCTTGAGCCGCATGTCCGACTACGAGGTCATCAACCTCGACGGCGACGAGAGGGTGCACTGCTCCGGGAAGGCCCACGTCGGGCTGATGAGCCACAGCGAGCTGGTCATCGACCCGGCGAGGACGCCGGGCAACTACTCCATGGCGGACTTCAGGGAGCTCCTGCGGTCGAGCTTGTCGCTGAAGAGGAGATCGATCGGAGAGGGGAAGAATTATTATTCGAAGCCGAGGTTGCTGCTCATGCTCAGAAAAGGGTCGCGAGAGTTGACCAACAAAAGGGAGGTCGTCGCGTTGACTCGGAAATTGGGGTTCAAGGTGATCGTTGCAGGGCCGGAGCAGACTAAGAACCTGTCGCGCTTCGCCGGCGTGGTGAACTCCTGCGCCGTGATGATGGGGGTCCACGGGGCGGGGTTGACCAACATGATATTTCTCCCGGAGAAGGCCACGCTGGTACAGATCATCCCGTGGGGCGGGCTGCGGTATGCCTGCAACCACGACTACGGCGATCCGACGGCGGCGATGGGGATCAGGTACTTGGAGTACGAGGTGGGGAGGGAGGAGAGCTCGCTGGTGAAGCAGTATCCGAAGGATCACCCGGTGTTCACGGATCCGGAATCGGTGCACCGGCAGGGATGGAACGCGATTTGGGCGGTGTTCCTCAACAGACAGAGCATAAAGTTGGACGTGAAGAGGTTCAAGGGGGTCTTGCAGGAAGCCATGCGATCTTTTCTTTCTCGATGATAAATTGAGTGGAAAATTGGTTTTGGATATTGGTTGGATTAAATTTGATTTTAGCTGTGTCGATCCCATTTAAACAATAATTAAAAATGTCAAATTCGATTGAAAATAAGTTTATAGAAATATCTTGTTTGTAAAATTTGGATTAATGTAAATGAAACAAACTACAAAAAGAAATGCGACATTATTGATTCGGTGGGTTGGGTCGACTCCCGTCTGCTATTGACTTCGACTGAGTCAGCTGTGGTCGAACAAACATTCCAGTACTGACTCGATCTTAAGCTTTGCTGGACTCGGTAAAGTCACTCTGATTGGTTCCGAGCTCCCCACGAGCACAGTTGACCTAATCCGTGATCAGTCTGACTCAATCCGACTCGATCTAGGTGCAGTCAAGACTTCAAATAACTCGGGTTTGTGTTGACCGAGCCAAGCATATGCCACGCGCGCAAGTCTATATTGATCATGTGAAGGCCCTGCCATACCATGTGTCACTCATATTTATCCCACATCAATAATAATATTTGTATTACAATATTATTTGAATACAGTAATATGGATGATCCGGCGGATAGAACAGGGGGCCCCCGTTTTGAGGGGTCGACGCCACATGGAAGTCAAAAGGCCAGGTGGACCGGGCAGCTGACCTGAGAAGGATGGGGCGACCTCCAGGCCGGCCGGATAGGAGTCGGGATTCCGGCGCTCGATTGAACAGTAACAAGGGGCCGAGCGGAGGTCATGCTTGGCCGAAGATATAAGGTAACATAGTGCTAACAGTCCCTACATAGCACCCTACCGAAAATCTCCCCAGTATATCGATGCAAACGGCAGGCCGGACGTGATGGGAGTGTCGTCCAGCCGTCGCGTAAGATGAGGGCCGTCCGGATGGCACTCCCCGTCCAGCCGGCCGGACGGACGCCCTAGCCTGTGGTAGGTAGAGAAAGACAAGAACATCTTATGACAACTGTCAAGTCCTAGGGCTAGGCCATACTCCAAGTCTGACAGCGAGGTGTTCTCTTGTCCCATCGAAGACGTGCTTGGACTGTAGCAGTATGGCGTCAGGTAAGCTTTCTGACAGACACATACCGAGGTATGAGCTGCGAACACGTATGCGCCTCGGTGGATGTGCAGAAGCTCTTTCACCGCTCTATATAAAGAGCCTCATACTTCGCCGGAGGTACACGTTCAACACCTTTGGAGCCACTTTTTTCACTACTAACTTGCCTGACTTGAGCGTCGGAGGGTCGCCGCCGGGAACCCCTTCCCGGCCCGACTTCTGTGCTGGTTCGCCGGAGGTTCGTGCAACCAGTCGAAGACCCATGTCAGCAATCGGAGAGCGCCACGTGCCCAGCGTCCGTTGATTCAGTATTCGGACAGGATCAATTTGGCACCGTATGTGGGAACGCTCCTGCATCCGATCGGAAGCAATGGACGAAGCTGGACGACCGCATTCGGTGATGCTCTCCACAGAGGAACTCGATGCGTTGATCGAGACAAGAGCTGCCAAACTTATGGAGCAGAGACAAAAGTCACAAGCTGAGCGGGCAGAGCAACAAGCAACATCAGCATCAGGCGGCCGAGCGGAAGCACCTCAGGCCACCGTAGCATTCCATCGGGCCCTATTCCGCACGCCTGAAGTCACAGCAGCTAATAGAGATTGGGGATCATCTTCGGATGAAATGCCGAGACGAGGGGACAGAAAAGGGAAAGCCCCCCGAGAGGACTCATCGCCTGAACGGATCAACCGCCAATTTTCAGAGGCTATTCTACGAGACCCTCTGCCCAAGCACTATGTGCCTCCGACGATCGGCGAATACAATGGGACCACAGATCCAGACGATCATTTGGGTAAATTCGACAACACTGCTACCCTTCACCAATATACCGATGGGGTAAAATGTCGAGTTTTTCTTACCACCCTCTCGGGATCGGCCCAACGGTGGTTTCGGAGGCTGCCGGACGGATCCATCACCAGCTTCAAAGACTTCCGAACGGCCTTCCTCCATCACTTCGCCAGCAGTCGGCGCTGCCAGAAAACTAGCGTGAGCCTGTTCGCCATCAAACAAGAGCCAAGAGAGCCGCTCAGAGCTTACATCCAACGGTTCAATCAGGTGGCTATGGACATTCCAACGGCCACCTCAGAGACAATGATGAACGCATTTACACAAGGCCTCGTGGATGGGGACTTCTTCCGCTTGCTCGTTCGGAAGCCGCCTCGAGACTACGATCACATGCTACATCGAGCCAATGAGTACATCAACGTGGAGGAGGCCCAAGCGGCTCGAAGAAAGGAAACTCCGACTGATCGGGCTCCACTTGCCGAGCGGAAGCCTCACACCACTCACCAACCGCCAAGAGGACCAAGGGCCGAAGCAATCCGCTCCCCTCATGTGAGGTCCCACGTGCAAGAAGTAGCAGCCGAGCGGCCCAAGTCGAAGAAGAAATGGACTCCCATGTTCTGCTCATTCCACCGAACGGACACGCACAATACCAGAGATTGTCGGAGTCTTCCCCTGATCGCCCATCCTGTTCCCCGGAATGGTGGTCGTAGATCACCATCGTCCGATAGGAGGCAGAGGCCTCGTATTGCCGAGCGGACAATACCAGATAGGCGGCAAAGGCAAACTCCCGAGCGACATCATACACCGAGGCGTGAAGACAACCCCCGGATGTCTAGAGAGCGGCCTAGACCGTCCGTCCGGGAGGAAGAGAATAGAAGCAACATTTCCAGGGGCGAGATCAGCATTATAGCAGGCGGGCCGACCGGAGGTGACTCTAACCAAGCAAGGAAGGCGAGCGTCCGACAGCTCCAAATCCATGCAGTCGGCTGCAGCCAAGAGCGGGCGAGCGGACCTGAAATCAGTTTCGGGCCTGGGGACTTGGAAGGAGTTGAAGTACCCCACGACGACGCTCTCCTCATCAAAGCGGTAATAGCCAATTACACTATTCACCGCGTATTTGTTGACACAGGAAGCTCAGTCAACATCATATTTAAGAAAGCGTTCGATCAGCTACAAATTGATCAAGCCGAGCTGCTACCCATGACAACCCCCCTATACGGGTTTACGGGTAACGAAGTTCAGCCGGTCGGACAGATCCGGCTGGCTATCTCGTTGGGAGAAGAGCCGCTCAGGAGGACGAGGACAGCAAACTTCGTGGTGGTCGACTCTCCCTCGTCCTACAACGTCATTTTGGGACGACCGGCGCTCAGTGAGTTCCGAGCGGTCGTTTCCACCTTCTATCAGAAGATCAAGTTCCCAGTGGAGGATAGAGTGGGTGAAGTACCGGGAGATCAACTAGCAGCTTGGCGATGCTACGTCGAGATGGTCCAAGCAGAAGTCAATTCCGCTCGGAAGGCGCCCCGGATCGAGGTAAACGCCATCACTGAAAAGCCACCCTCTTTAATTTATGAAGAAAAAGAGGAAGTGCAGATTCACCCAACCCGATCGGAGGCCACGACCTTTATTGCGTCCGATCTGGAGGCCAACCAGAAGGAGGAAGTGATCAAATGCCTCCAGAGAAATTGTGACGTCTTCGTCTGGTCGACGCATGAGCTGCCCGGAATTTCGCCGAGCATAGCGCAGCACGAGCTACACGTCCGACCGGATTCTCGGCCGGTGAAGCAAAGAAAAAGAGATTTCAGCGCCGAGCAGAATGCCATCATCCGGGCGGAGGTGGAGAAGCTTCTGGAAGCCGGTCATATACGCGAGGTGCAGTTCCCGAGCTGGCTGACGAACGCAGTATTAGTCTCCAAGCCGGGCAACAAGTGGAGAGTATGCATAGATTTTCGGGATCTCAGCAAGGCTTGCCCGAAAGACTTTTATCCTCTGCCCCGGATAGATCAGCTGGTGGACTCTACGGCCGACTGCGAATTAATATGTATGCTCGACGCTTACCAAGGCTATCATCAAGTGCCGCTCGCCCGTGAAGATCAAGAAAAAGTCAGATTCGTGACGGCCGACGACACCTATTGCTATAATGTGATGCCGTTCGGATTGAAGAATGCGGGAGCCACATATCAGCGTTTGATGAATAAAATATTCAGAGAGCAGATCGGGCAAAATCTGGAAGTATACGTGGACGACATTCTCATCAAGTCCGTCGAGCGGCCGATCTCTTCAAAGACATGGAGGAAACCTTCCGAACGTTACGCAAATATGGAGTCAAGCTAAATCCCCAGAAGTGCCTATTCGGAGCAAAAGGAGGGCGTTTCTTAGGGTACATAGTGACCGAGCGGGGTATCGAAGCAAATCCCAGCAAAGTAAAAGCCCTACAAGACATGCCGCCCCCAAGAAATCTGAGGGAAGTGCAGCGTTTGACCGGTCGGATAACTGCTTTGTCCAGATTCATATCCAAAACCGCCGACCGGAGCCTTCCTTTCTTCAAAATCTTGCGCAAGGCCACTAAATTTCATTGGGACGAAGAATGCGACCGGGCATTCGAAGATTTAAAGGCATATCTGAATTCTCTCCCGGTATTAGCCAAGCCGGCTGCGGGTGAGCCACTTTGTATCTACCTATCCTCGACCGAGCAGGCAATCGGCTCGGCACTAGTGAGGGCGAGCGGAGAGGAGTCTGTGTATTTCCTTAGTCATATTTTAAAAGATGCTGAATCTCGCTACAGTGGGCTCGAAAAGCTGGCTTTTGCTCTGGTCCTCGTCGCTCGGCGACTTCGCCCCTACTTCCTGGCGCATACCATCATTGTCAAAACCAATAGCCCGCTCGGGCGTGTATTACTGAATCCAGAAGCGTCCGGAGGCTCATCAAATGGACGACAGAGTTAAGTGAATTTGACATCCAATACCAACCCCGCTCGACAATCAAAGCGCAGTCCTTGGCCGATTTTGTGACTGAGGTGCAGAATTCAGAGTCGGAAGCTATGTGGAAAATATTTGTGGGCGGATCATCCACTCGGCTCGGAAGTGGGATTGGAATACTGCTGCTCTCCCCTCAAGAAGAAAAGATGCACTTATCCGTCCGGCTGGATTATAAAGCTACAAACAATGAAGCAGAGTATGAGGCCCTTATAGCCGGCTTGCAGGCAGCACGACATGTGGGAGCCGGTCGGGTAACGCTTCATTCGGATTCCCAGTTGGCCGCTCAGCAGCTCTCTGGTACCTTTGAAATTAACAGTGCTTGGCTCAAGGTCTACGCTGAAGCCTTTGAGAAGCTTAAAGCCAATTTTAGAGAAGTTATTGTCCAGAAGATACCCAGAACAGAAAATCAAGCGACCGATGAGTTAGCCAAACTCGCGAGCTCAATAACGCCGGTCGCCATTCAGCAGCCAATTGAACAAGTATTGTTGGTGGCGCACATCGACCGTATGGAAGGCATTACGTTCCCGAGCGACTGGAGGACACCCATCATGGAGTTTCTGCGCTCGGGCGCCACACCGTCCAATCAGAATGAAGCCCAGCTGCTAAGGAGGAGAGCCGGTCGATTCACACTCATCGGCGATCAACTTTACAAAAAGGTTTTCTCACGCCCGCTGTTGAAATGCATGAGCTCGGAGGACTCGGCTTACATCCTCCAAGAAGTACATCAAGGATCATGCGGAGGGCATCCGGGCGGACGATCGCTGGCTAAGAAGATCCTGTTGGTCGGGTACTTCTGGCCAACCTTACAAGTAGACGCCGCTCGGACCGTGTCTGTAACGCCCGCCCTCCCTGCTACCCTAAGGGACGGGGCTACGATACTCTACGTATAAATTTTTCTTTTTAAAACAGCGGAAGACTTAAAATAATTTTCATAGTTTTAATAAAACTTTTCTTTTAAATTTCTTTTGAACTATACTATCACATGGCATCAAAAATCATAACATCAAATCCAGTGGAACCATAATGTCAAACCACACATGTTTAGGTATCACAAGTCATAAAATACCAATGCATAGTTCTTTAAAGAAACTTTGAGCAGGTTCTTATTTATTTGGTTGGCTAGCCACTGCCACACACATCTTCGTTGCCCCTCCTGCTGCTCCTCTAACTCATCCAGCTTTTTCCTTTATCTGTGGTACAAGGAAAGTAAGCTATGAGCACTCATGGCTCAGTAAGTTCCTTTCCTACTCACTAAAACCAACAATCAGCACATAATCAAGAATGCATCAACAAGTCATAATCTCAACTAATCATGGCATAACATAGCATTCTATTCAAGCATATCATGCATCATAATATAATCACAACTAGTCATAGCATATCAAGCATCACCATTGCCGAAACATATATATAGTGCATTGCATAAAACATAGCTAGACATGGTATAACAACAAGTATCATGGTATATCAAAGCATGGCCGAAACATGTATATCAAAGCATCATACTATGGCCGAAACATGTACATCAAGGCATCATCATATCCATGGCCGAAACATGTCTATAAGGTATAGCATGAACATAACATAATCATACCTTATCATGGCATATCATAATCAAGAGCATAACATGAAACATAGCATAATCATAAGGTGTATGCAATATGATTTTGGAAAACATGTATCCGCAAAACATGTGTATGTCTCATGATCTTTAAAACCATTTTCTTTTACATATATACTTGAAAATAATCTCAACATAAGGGGGATCCCGACTATGTACCACTTACATATTGCACGCAACCTTGTAGGTCCAAGGTAGCAAGTCTTGAACCCTACGAGGCAAACATGTTGGAGCAATCCCAATGGTCCGTGCGACCATGTGTTTTGGTGTTTGGGCAAAGGGTTTAAGTTAGGTTCACCCTTGTATTTGATATGTGTATTTGAGTTGTGCAGGTTTGCAGGATACACATGTGACTCAGGTTGATGGCTTCGGGTCTGGTGAAGGATGGAGCATCTGAGGGACCATGGACAAGGCAGCGAGGACAAGGGCCGAGGGAAGCGACTTCGAGGCATAAGCGAAGGATGGCATTGGGGACGAGCCGAGGGCTTGAATGCATCCGAGGGACGAGAGCCAAAGGAAGTAGGCTTGAAGGTAAAAGGTCAAAGCTGCAAAGGAAGCATCAAGTGAGTCATAAGGGTGAGGGTACGAGTGCACGAGAGATTGTACTCGGAGTAAAATCCTAGTTTTTAGGGTTTTACTGTAGCAGTACTGTAGGGCTATTGTAGCAGTACTGTAGCGCTACTGTAGCAGTACTGTAGCAGTCGACTGTATGTTTTGGCAGTCGACTGGTGCAGTCGACTGGGGCAGTCGACTGGTAGCGAACAGAATGTGTGGAATCGAGCCGTTGGGATGTAACGGTCGAATTTCCACAGAGGGCAGTCGACTGCATGTTTTAGCAGTCGACTGGTAGGCGGGGTTTTCCAACCCGTGGCCTATAAAACCAAAGCTTGGGAGCTTGGTTTGAGTTGACGAAATAGAGGTGGTTAATCTCTATTAGTAGTCTACCAGTGCCCTAGCATCAAAGGAGCTCTTGTGAGGGTTGTGGTGAGGTTTCTCCACCCACAAGGAGGTTTGAGCTAGCCGGAAGTTTTCCGGGGAGTAATCCACCGAAGGATCGGGATCGTCCACCTTACGGACAGCCGTGGAGTAGGAGCCCTAATCTCCGAACCACGTTAAACAACGTGTTAGCTTGGTTTGCATTTCTTATTCTTGTCTTAAGCTTTCTTTGTATTCTTATTTGTAGTTAGTATTAGATTTCCGCTGCGCATACTAACAATAGTGTAGAAAACGAGTATTTGGGGGCGCCGTCTATCCAACCCCCCTTCAAGCCGGCTGTCCGATCCCCTACAAGTGGTATCAGAGCGAGGACGCTCTCCGTTGGACTAACCGCCAAGGAAGCACAAGATGACCGGCTTGATAGAACCGCCAAAGTTTGAAGGAGGAAGCCTTGGGGACATCACATTTTGGATGATGAAGATGGAAGTCTTCTTCGATACGGATTGGGATACAATGATGGTGATCAAGTACCCGTTCGAAGTCCCAAGTGACAAGAAGGGAAAGAGGCTCCGACCACGACATTGGACGGAAGAGCAAACCACACGATCGGAGGCAAATTCAAAGGTAATATCTATATTGATTGATATTTTGCCTAATCATGTGATAAATGGTGTAGGTGAGTATAAGAACGCCCACGAGTTGTGGAGCAAGGTGAAGATGGTTCTACAATAAGAACCTAAACCTACACAAGAGGACGAAGAACCCATTGAGATGGGTCTAGTTGCTCAAGTTGAAGAGGAGCAAACGGAAGTTGAGTCATGCTCAATTTCCAAGGAGGAGAAGGAGGATGAAGAAGCATCGTCAACATCCTCAAGGGTTGAAGAAGAATCCAAGACAAGTGAAGAAGATGAAGTCTTGGAAGTAAACATAGCAAGCACCTCCATCGAAGTGAAGTCAAAGAACAACATAATTTGCTTCGGATGTAATGAGAAGGGACACTACAAGAGTAGGTGTCCAATGAGTAAGAAGAAGGTATCTCCTAAACTCAATTCATTTAGAATCTAATTTGAGTTGTAGGAAGAAGAAGGAGAAGAAGCACATTAGATGCTTCACGTGTGGAGAACTTGGACACTACCACACAAGATGCTCAAGGAAGGGAGAGTTCAAGAAGTTGGAGCATCTAAAGAAGTGGGAGAAGAAGAAGAGGGGCTCATGTCAAGGGGGAGCTCCAAAGGTAAAGGGTAAGGTAAACCCAAATTTAAATTCGAAATCAAATTTAAATTCCTCCATCCATGCTAGGAATAATTGTTATTATTTACCCATGCAAAATTTTGGATTTAAATATCATGATAGGAATAGGGTTAATGTAGATCAAAACCCTAGGAAATCTATGCATGAAAAATCTAGAAACAATAGACCTAGGGAGACCCAAGGCATTAATCCCAAGAAGGGGAGACACATGCCTAGGAAGGGTAGGTCTAGGAATGTCCAATTTGGACAAATTAACTCTAGGGTTAGAAACCTAGAGAAGGAGAATCAAGCTTTAAGGGGAAAGCTTGATAAGTTGGAACAATTCCTTAAGAGATTCAATGTTGGATCTAAGGAATTAAGGATGATGTTGGGTAGCCAAAGACCCAACAATGATAGATCGGGCTTGGGATACCGATCTAGTTCCTCTAAGGCTAATGAGAGATCATGTGCTAGGGTGGCAAATGATCATGGCAAGAGAGAGTCCTCCAAAGCTAAGGGAAAGTCTTATGCTAGGGTTGCATATGACTATAGCAAGGAGAAGTCAATAAATGGCAAGGGAAAACCATTTAATGGTAAGGAGAAATTAACCAAGGACAAAGTGTCCAAGGTTAAGAAGTTAGATTTGTAGGCCAAGTTTCACTGGGGGTGGACCGATGTGGCCTAGCCATTGTGGATGAGTCACCTAGGGAGGTGACTAAGGCTAAGAGCTCTAGGGGGAGCTCTAAGAGACAATTTGGGACCCATGGCCAATGGATCTCAGGTGGGTTTTACTTGGGAGTCTAGACAAGCCATGGAATGTGCCAAGTGGTTTGGAGATGGACTTGAGTCTCAAACCTAGGGTTTTGGCACAATTAGTTTATGTTTCATGCAAGAAATATGACAATTGGGGTCATATAGCATGAAAATTGGTTTTGGATGTATAAATGCCATATAAACCAATGCTAGGGATGCATTGTGGGTTAATATGGGCAAATACATCAAGAGGAAGCCAAAACTAGGACTTTAGGTCAAGGTTCAATTGAACTTTTTAGCTAGTTTTGAGTTTTGTGTCAATCTTGGGATTGGTGATAGATACATTTTTGAATGTATTTTTCCCAAGTAGACATGGCTAAAACAGAACTCTCCACAAAATTTGGAGATTTTTGGAGGTCTGTGGAATTATTGGTGCATTTCTGAAATTGGGTCAGAAATGCTGAAAAAGGTTGAAAAACTGTGCCAGTCGACTGATAGTTTTAACAGTCGACTGCATCAGTCGACTGCTAAAAGTTGCAGTCGACTGGCTGGAAACAGAAGCATTCTGTTAGCTTAACCAGTAGCGACCAGTCGACTGGCACTTCTTGCAGTCGACTGATACCAGTCTGAAATTGTTTTCAGCACTGGATTTTGACCAAGTCAACTCATACAAGTGTATGAAATCCATGGGGGATAAACACACAAGTTTAGGGTCAATTGGAATGACAAGTTTTCAACAATTGGGATATTGTTGGAGGACTTTTTGGATGTTAGGCAAAGGGGGAGAAGTAAGGTTTAGTTGGGAAAACCTGAAAGTGCCTTTGCGTAGGGGGAGCCTTGGGATAGATTCTTAAAAAGCCCGTTGTAAAAATCCTAGCTCATCGGGAGCGTAGGTGTAGGGAGAGCCTTGGGATAGGTTCAAATGCATGATGCATTGTTACGGCGGTTGCCAAGTGTGTAACCTTGGCAACGTAAGTCCATTCGGCGTTGTAAGTCCAAGTGTGTAGTCTTGGCATCGTAAGACCATTCGGCGTTGTAAGTCCAAGTGTGTAGCCTCGGCGGAGTAAGTCCAAGTGTGTAGCCTTGGCATCGTAAGTCCATTGTATGTATTAGCATGTTTATTTGCTATTTGTTTTCCCTAACTTAAACGTATTGCCAAACACAAAAAAGGGGGAGATTGTTGGAGCAATCCCAATGGTCCGTGCGACCATGTGTTTTGGTGTTTGGGCAAAGGGTTTAAGTTAGGTTCACCCTTGTATTTGATATGTGTATTTGAGTTGTGCAGGTTTGCAGGATACACATGTGACTCAGGTTGATGGCTTCGGGTCTGGTGAAGGATGGAGCATCTGAGGGACCATGGACAAGGCAGCGAGGACAAGGGCCGAGGGAAGCGACTTCGAGGCATACGCGAAGGATGGCATTGGGGACGAGCCGCGGACTTGAATGCATCCGAGGGACGAGAGCCAAAAGAAGTAGGCTTGAAGGTAAAAGGTCAAAGCTGCAAAGGAAACATCAAGTGAGTCATAAGGGTGAGGGTACGAGTGCACGAGAGATTGTACTCGGAGTAAAATCCTAGTTTTTAGGGTTTTACTGTAGCAGTATTGTAGGGCTATTGTAGCAGTACTGTAGCGCTACTGTAGCGGTACTGTAGCAGTCGACTGGTGCAGTCGACTGGGGCAGTCGACTGGTAGCGAACAGAATGTGTGGAATCGAGCCGTTGGGATGTAACGGTCGAATTTCCACAGAGGGCAGTCGACTGCATGTTTTAGCAGTCGACTAGTAGGCGGGGTTTTCCAACCCGTGGCCTATAAAACCAAAGCTTGGGAGCTTGGTTTGAGTTGACGAAATAGAGGTGGTTAATCTCTATTAGTAGTCTACCAGTGCCCTAGCATCAAAGGAGCTCTTGTGAGGGTTGTGGTGAGGTTTCTCCACCCACAAGGAGGTTTGAGCTGTTGGAGTGTATACTAAAAGCCTAAGCTTTGTAAACATTCATTATGAATAAAGAATCACATTTGGTCTAATTATCTACATTTGTTTGTAGTTGTTCATTTAATTTATATTGTAGATAACATAGTATGTGGTGTCACATACAGAAGATGATGTTATCAGTACCTTATAAATTATAAACAGTAGCTCACAACCAGAATGGAAAGGAACAAACCATTAGAAGGTCGTAGTGTAATTAGGTATTAGTTTATCTTGACTATATAATTACACTAGTACACTCAGAGTGTATTGAGTAGGACCATTTGAGGTCGTTCCTTTTATACTGACTTTATAAAGGAACAAAGACCTCAGTTATTATGGAAGTGTGTGCTCTTAATCCTAATATAATAACAAGCACATATGTTTGATATTTATTTCTTTAATTTATCAATGGGTGAGATTTAGTTCGATGAATCAATAAACCCGATAAATTGGGAAATGGTATCACTCATAGTGTGTGTTGTTGATTATAGAAGAAAACCATGTCCTAGTGATACTAGGTTGATAATGTCCTCAAGAGGAGCTCATAAAGATTGTCATGTTAAACCCTGCAGGTGGACTTAGTCCGACATGATAATAAGGTTGAGTGGTACTACTCTTGGACTTAGATATTAATTAAATGAGTTGTCAGTAACTCACTTAATTAGTGGACATTCGATATCTTAAACACAGGGAGACTAACACACTCATAATAAGAAGGAGCCCAAAAATGTAATTTGGGATTGGTGCGGTAGTTCAATGATAGTTCTCTAGTGGAATGAATTATCATTGATAAAATTAAGTTGTGTGTTCGGGGCGAACATGGGATGCTTAATTTTATCGGAGGACCAAAACCAATTCCTCCTCTCGGTCCCTATCGTAGCCTCTTATTTATAGAGTACTATACCCACATATACCCACCTTCTATACCCACCTAAAGGGGGCCGGCCAAGCTAGCTTGGGAACCAAGCTAGGGCCGGCCTAAGCTTGGGTTTAAGGTGGCCGGCCCTAGCTTGAACCCAAGCTAGTAGGGCCGGCCATAATTAATTAAAAAGAAAATTTAATTTTAATGTTTATTATTATGTGGAAGATTTAATTTAAAAGAGAATTAAAATTAAAATATCTCTCTTGTAAAAGATTTACAAAGATTAAAGAAAGAGATTAGATCTCTTTCCTTATTTGTAGATTGGAGATGTTTTATTTTCTCTTTAAAATTATTCACATGTTAATAAAATTAAAATTATAGATATTTACTTTTATTAACCATGAAGAGATTTTAAAGAGAAATTTTATTTTTTAAAATTTCCGGAAACAAATAAGGAAAGTTTTAATTGTTTATTGAAACTTGACTAATTTGCTTCCTATTGATTTGGCCGACCATCATTGTTTAATTGGGGAAATATTATTTTATTTTTCTCAATTAAATCATGTCAAAGAAATTAAGGAAAATTTATTGTAATTAAATTTCCTAATTTACCTAGGCCAAGGAATATAAAAGAAGGGGTGAGGGTGCCTTCACAAGACACAACATCTATTATTCCTCTCCCTCTTTTGTTCCTTGGTGTGGCCGGCCATCATCTCCTTCTCTTCCTCTTGTGGTGGCTGAACCTCTCCCTCTCCCTTGGAGTTCTTATGGTGGCCGGATACTATTCGGAGAAGAAGAAGAAGAAGGAGAGAAAGCTAGCATCTCTTGGAGCTTGGTTAGTATTTTGGTTTTTCTCCTTGGTAAAGCTTTTCTTTTGTGGCCGAACCTTGCTTGGAGGAGAAGAAGGTGGTTGGTGGTTTCTCATCTTGGAAGATCGTTGCCCACACAACGTCCGAGGTTAGAAGAGGAATACGGTAGAAGATCAAGAGGTTTTTTCTACAAGGTATAACTAGTAATTTCTATTTCCGCATCATGCTAGTTATTTATGGAAATAATACCAAATACAAGAGGCTTACGTTCTAGTATTTCGAATATGTTTTTTCGAAGTTGTGTTCTTTTGTTTCTTTCTTTTCATTGTGATTTGATTGTTCTCTTTGGTTAACCTAAAGTTATTTTAAGAAATTAAATATTAGCTTTATATTAAAGGTTTTGTCTAGTCGGTGGTGGTTGCTCCCATATCCAAGAAGGCCATGTGCCTCGCCACGTCAGTACTGGGAACCTTTTATGGAAATTAATATTTAATGGAATTAATAACTTAAGGAGACTTGGGTCGAACGTGTTAAGTTCCGCAGGAGATCCAAGTCAAAACCTAAAAGAACAAATAGATTAAGTTTTGGATCAAACGTGTTAAGTTCCGCAGGCGATCCAAAATTTAATTTAAAAGAACACATGGTAGCTAGGAAAAGGTTCAGACCTTTGTACAAAATTTTTGTACAGTGGAACCTATAGGTTTTCCGAGTAGCAACCAACATGAGCTAGCCGGAAGTTTTCCGGGGAGTAATCCACCGAAGGATCGGGATCGTCCACCTTACGGACAGCCGTGGAGTAGGAGCCCTAATCTCCGAACCACGTTAAACAACGTGTTAGCTTGGTTTGCATTTCTTATTCTTGTCTTAAGCTTTCTTTGTATTCATATTTGTAGTTAGTATTAGATTTCCGCTGCGTATACTAACAATAGTGTAGAAAACGAGTATTTGGGGGCGCCGTTTATCCAACCCCCCTCCAAGCCGGTCGTCCGATCCCCTACAAAACATACTAGGCCCTTAGTCCTAGGGGCACTTAGGAGCCCATCCCTAACGAGGTCCTTAGTCCCCGGGGCGCTTATGGAGCCCACCCTTGGTACAAGCCACACATAAAGTAAAGTACATGTCATACATATCATGTATCATAAAAGCATGCATCACTTAGGCACACATCATATCATAAAAGTATGCATCACTTAGGCATACATCATGTCATAAAAGTATGCATCACTTAGGCATACATCACATCATAAAGGTATGCATCACTTAGGCATACATCACTTCATAAAAGTATGCATCACTTAGGCATACATCATGTCATAAAAATATGCATCACTTAGGCATATATCATAGCATCAAATCATGCATTTTTAACCACATATCATATCATAAAGCATGCATACTTTTAAACACTTAGCATATCATCAAAGCATGCATTTTAACCACATATCATATCATAAAACATGCATGTCTCTAGGTACGTATCATATCATAAAAGCATGCATATTTCTTAAGCACATATCATATCATGAAAGCATGCATATCTCTAAGCACATTTCATATCATAAAAACATGCATATCATATCATAAGTCATAAATCACAAACATACATGTTTAAGCATAAAGGTGTATCTTGTGATTATCCTATCATAAGAAACATGGTATCATATTTATCTTGGTTCTAAGCTTCCTAAACCCTTGTGGCCGAAACCCTTTAGAGCTCAATTTAGGTTAAACACAACATCCAAGCATGTGGCACCCAAATTATCATCATAACATTTTTCATAGGAGGCATTAT